>NC_139536.1:19490460-20126293 GCF_965153285.1 Podarcis tiliguerta
CCTTCAAGCACACAAATCATTACCACTTTAAAGACCTGCTTTGCTGTAGCCACAGGCTTCAGACCACTTACTCCAAAACTGCTACTGAACGTGAATGGGATTACTTTAAAGCAAACTGCTCAAGGTTGGCAGCCTGGTGGTGACGCTCTTAATTTATGCTTCTTTCTAGGGCTTAGCTACCTTTTCCCCCCCTTAAGACAGTTCAGGCCACCATCCAGCCAGTTAAGCAAGAGCCAATTCACACATCTCCCAGAAGCAAACTCCGATCTGCTACTGACTGTATTACACTCAACCGGAAGATGCAGCCTATGAGTGCGATTTGATGATATATGTGTCAGCTATATTCACAGGTGCTTAACACTGGCTGAATCATGTCCTTAAAAAACAAAAACCTAAAGTCCTTTAAATACCATGGGCCGTACTATTTTGCTTAAAAAAATGCACTTCAGATAGAAAACTGCTCCCGAGCTTTGTGCAACGTAGCACAGGTGGAATATTAATTCAGCACAAGGCCTGGCTGATTCATCCAAGGTCCACTGCTAAATTGCATGAGTGAGAAGGGCTTTTTGGCAAGGTTTTCCCTCTGTATCGGTGGGATTTTTCTCACTGATGCCACTCTCCCAGGTGGCAGTGGGACAGAGCACAGGGGAAGAATGCAAGGAGAGTTTCATAGGGGAAGCTGTTCCACCAGATCCCTTTTTTTTGAAGGGGTGGGGTTTGTAGCCATTGAAAACTACAAAAGCTCCAAGGGCACTAACCACAATCATTCCCTGAAAGCTGTTCTGTAACCCAGCAGAGAGGATCAGGCCAGAAGGGAATCCAAAACGCAATCTTTAAAGAAGTTTGGATTTTCCTTTCCCCCTCCATCATGTAAGTGAAAGCGAGAAATATATATATATGTAGGTTTTGCAGGATGGATCCCTGAGCAGTCCAGATTCCTGAGCATATTTGCTCACAAATCTTTCCCTAAATAATGGCTTTCACAGCTACTTTCTCTTGGAGCACGCTTCCCCAACCTTCGGCCCTCCAGATGTTTTGGACTACAATTCCCGTCATCCCTGACCACCGATCCTGTTAGCTAGGGATGATGGGAGTTGTAGGCCAAAACATCTGGAGCGCCAAAGGTTGGGGGTGCCTGCCTTGGAGGATCCTCAACAAATCCGGCACAATTCATTAAAGAGTCAAGCACTTTCCCCTCCATTGATTTTCAACAAGAAAGGCTAACACCCTCTCAGTGAAATCACTTTGAATGTGAAGTGCTTCATTTTGACTGGATCATGAACATTACGTCAAAACTGGGCTTTCAGTGGGGTACGGCATCGCCAAAGGAGCGAGCTAACATTATTGGGCTTGGATGGGCAAAGCCAGTGCCCAAACTTTATAATTCCTTATGGGTTCTGTGCACCTCCAGGGACCTCCATGTCCACTTCAGTGCTATGGAGATATCCCCAAGGGATATATGTTCAGACCTTTCCTCTTCAGCAAAAATAATGGGGAAGGGCAGCATTGCAGAACATATGGCACTCCGACACAGCTTTGTAGAAGTCAAGGTTTGCAATCCAGAGCCGGAGCTGTTATAACAGCAATAACATTGCTGTTATGGTTGCAATGGACTAAGACTCTGAAGAGCGCCTTTAATGACTGAGGCCGTGTATTCGCCATACATTTAAAGCTCATGGCTTCCGCCAAAGATTCACATGAACTGTGGTTTAAGGGTTCTGGGAATGGTAGCTTTGTGAGGGGTAAATGGTGGTTCCCGGGATTCTTTGGGGGGGATCCATGTGATTTAAATGTACAGTGGGGCACACAACCGAACACATGTGCTTATGAAGCCCACCCTAAGAATATTAGTTGTGCTCAAGTCCTGTGGAAATTAATGGCACTTGTGGGATGGTTTAGCTGCATTTTGAGTCCTTTTGATTTCAGCGGGCCTTAGTGATAAGTAACTTTCTCTGAACTGGAACTGTGTTCAGGAGGAGGCATAAATGGATCTTGCTTGTAAGGGAACCCACAGGTTCTTATAAATCTAGGCTGATTGGCTCCAGGTACTTTTATCTGGGTAAATAAAGCATAACGCCTAATATCACCATTATTTTCTGTCGCCCTGAATTTGCCCCTTAGCCCTTCCAACCTGGCCTTTCTCACCGAAGCCTGACTTTAATAAATATTTTTAAAATCTGCATCCCACAATTCCTTGAGCTTCTGTTATTGCTGGATTGAATATATGAGTGTGCCTGTTTGCCCAGCAAAGGCAACGGATCTTGCAGAGACTCTTTCCATTTTAAATAAATTCCTGAGCACCAACATTGGTTTGTTTTTGTTTAATAGCATTTCTGAAAAGTTCAGATTGCCGTTTCGATGACCTACAGAAAAATCATTTGCACTTGAAAGGCTATCAACAATTAAAAAGTAAACTAAAAAGACAACAAACACCTTCCCACTCAGCCGCTCCAGAGCCTAAAAACATTGATTTCCCCCAGTGTAACAAGTAGGCAAGCAAATATATATTTAGTTTACTTTTTTCAGCAAAAATTCAGTAGTGCAGAGAAAGAATGTGGCTAACTAGCTGGAGCTGGCGTGGATGAACGCCAACCCCCAACTTAGCTGGGAATTAGCAGTTTTAGTAACAGCCTTTGGACAAATCCTGCAACATCAGCAACAGCGTAAGAAAACTCTACCAGATCTAAGTAAAACGGTTCCCAAGAAGAAAACTCATGGTTCTGCATCAATGTCTAAACAGGTATAACAAAGTACCAATATATGATAAACATTTAACCCAGAGAAAAAGGATCAGTCAGTTACACTTTGTGTAAAAAATATATATATGGAGAATTAATACACACAAGATGGGTTGAATTCCTTCCCCGCCCCACGTATTTCAAATTGTGCAGCGGCACCCTCTCTGCTTTCTCTCAGTTGTCCCCAACTGCCATCCGCTCCTAAATTCCTCCCTTTGCCAGGCTGGTTCCTGAGGAGGGCGACACTGACCTAAATGCGATGGCAGTTGGCTGTCTTGGGATTCTTTCGCAGTACCGTGCTCTGAATCTAAGACAGCAGCCACGCCACCCCGCTTGTTTAATTAAGGAAACGTTGAGTTTATCCTGGGAATGGGGTAAGGTCTGGTAGGAAAGGCACCTCGATGTTGCTAAAAACAAAACAAAACCCATTGGCAGTTATTTGCCTGATAGCTTTGGCTCTTCCATATGCAAAAAAAGAAAAAACAAAAAACCCCACCAATCCTCAAATCCAAGGCCAACGCAAGACAGGCGGCTACCTTGCATGATCTGAGAGATGCACACTAAGATCACTTTGTAGTGCCACAGAAGGGTGCTCAGCCACAAGGCTCAGATTTCCCTCTTGTTTCATTATCCAGTCTACTACTTGGATTAGCCCTGCCTTGGATTAGCCCTGTATGGCTAGGTTAGTCCCGCCTCGGACAAAAACACAGCCCCAAGTTTTAGATAAGTGACCTAAGCGTAAGGGGAAAGGCTGTAATTTGCAACTTGGCAAGGACCAACCAACACGAAAGCTGCCGCTGGGTGTGTTAGAATTATGGATGTTTCATCGCTAGCTTTTTTTTAATTGTTAAAAGGCCATAATCTGTGATTATTGATTTTTTCCCCATGTTAGAAAATGCAGAGGAAAAACTAGGGGTAGGGCAACAAGTGCATTTCATCAGATTTGTTTATTTCACTTATCTTTGGCAATAAAATAAAATAAACCTTTGCAATAAATGGAGCCAAAGTATTACATAGAGGCGCGAGCGAGCACACCGCAGCTTCTTCTTCTTTTATTAGCATGAATAATGAGGAAGTTTCAGAACACATAAATTACACAGCGGTGGGGATTCATATAATATAAATTTTCTCAGGAACATCTTATCGAAATAGAAGGGGGTTGGAAATACAGTAGATGCATACTTTTTTTTTTTTTAAATGCAAATAAGGAAAGTGAGTAACTTCACAGAAAGGCCACTATTTGGTGACGTGGACAAGTTCAATAGTTAAGTAAAATCTTGTAAAAGTGTAATCAGTATTAGAAATTGTCTACTTGCAAAAATAGATTTAAAAACTGCAGCTGGTTTGTTTTTGTGTTTTTTTGGACGGTATAGGCCAGGGAATGCTGCAAGGCTGCTTCAAGTCGCCTGGTCGAGAGCTCGGAGCAAATCGCTGCCTTGCAGGAGCGTCGAACTCCCGAGAACTGGGACGTTAACCTCACAGTCATATCGGGTCAGTTCCGGCAACAAATAAGGTTCCAAGGATGAGCCGAGCAGGCGACTTGTCACTCCTGAAACGAGAAGATTTAGATGTTGAGCGGCCTTTTATTTATTTCGGTTCAGGCTTAAGATTTCTGCCTGGTACAAGAAGAAAACACCATATATCCCCTTTGAGCCCTAAATGGCCTCGGTCCAGTATACCTGAAGGAGCGTCTCCACCCCCATTGTTCTGCCCGGACACTGAGGTCCAGCGCTGAGGGCCTTCTGGCGGTTCCCTCACTGCGAGAAGCCAAGTTACATGAACCAAGTCTTAGGTGAGCTCCTGCCTGCAGCCACTGTTCTCTCCTACCCACCCCCTGCCGCCCATTGGAAAAGAGTCCCTCCAAGTTTGTGTTATGGTTTGAGACAGAACTCACCTGACATCCTATGACCTTGTGGCACACTGAAGTCCTGATAAGGGGGGCAGTAAAAGTGTGGGGAGAAGGCAGCTTTGGGGATGTTGGCAGAGTTTCTCAAAGAGGCCGGCGGATGCCGTGGCTGCAGTTGCTGCTGCCCCATATTCATAGGGGGTTGGCCTGGTCCTCTTTGCGGGTTGCAAAGGAACTCATCTGCAAATCAAAAGCAAAAAATGGGGCTTCAAAAAGGATGTCTGCTTTTAGAAACACAATTCCGGACACAAGATTTCCCCCCACGTTTGTCCAGGAGTCAAGACAGCAGGCTGACACTGGCATGCGCATCTGTCTACTTAGGCTGTTTCGATATTGTGGAATATTGCACGTCAATATTAGTGTTGTAATCCAAACAGTACCTTAGGGCATGTAATGAATTGTAATAAAAATGACGATGATTTTTTTTATTAAATTGTTCTTACAGTGCTATTCCATAGAAGATTTCAGAGTGGCTTACCAAAAACATACGTACGACCATACAGTGGAAACATAAAATACCGTATCTTTTGCTCTATAAGACTCACTTTTTCCCTCCTAAAAAGTAAGGGGAAATGTATGTGCGTCTTATGGAGCGAATGCAGGTTGTGCAGCTATCCCAGAAGCCAGAACAGCAAGAGGGATTGCTGCTTTCACTGCACAGCGATCCCTCTTGCTGTTCTGGCTTCTGGGATTCAGAATATTATTTTTCTTGTTTTCCTCCTCCAAAAACTAGGTGCGTCTTGTGGTCTGGTGCGTCTTAAAGAGCGGAAAATACGGTAAAAAAACAAAACAAAAACCCCATACATCAATTAACCATTGTGGACAGATGTGTTCTGAACTGCCTGCATAGTCTGGCGGAATATAAGAGTTTCCAGCAGCCATTTTCAAGTTAAAACGAAACGCACGTGCTAACTCTACTTCAGTACTGTTGACCCTGATTGGCTCTCCAGGGTTTCTGGCGGGGGGGGGGGCATTCTCATCTCAACCTGGATATACTGGGAGGTGGCGCCCAGAACACCTCCTGCATTCAAAGCAGGTGCTCTGAAGCTGGGCTGCAGCCCTTCCCCAAAGAACTGCCGTATAATCTCAGGCAGTTGTATCTATGGATGTATGATGGTGATTCACATTCACTCATGCAAGGTGCCACTGGAGGCTGCAAGTCATGCTGTCCTTGTGAGATTCCCAGAGGTCTGGCTCAGGGTGGATATAAATCAATGACTTAAAAAAAAAATTTTTAAAAAAAATAATAATCAAATTTTTAAAATTTAAATTGGATTTTAAAATTGGATTTTATTTAAATTGGATTTTTTTTTGGGGGGGGGAATCTTTCTAAAGATAAGTAAAGGTAAAGGTACCCCTGCCCGTACGGGCCAGTCATGTCTGACTCTAGGGTTGTGCGTTCATCTCACTTAAGAGGCCGGGAGCCGGCACCAGTGCAGCACACGGAAACGCTGTTTACCTTCCCGCTATAAAGCAGTCCCTATTTATCTACTTAGGGGACGCGGGTGGCGCTGTGGGTAAAAGCCTCAGTGCCTAGGGCTTGCCGATCGAAAGGTCAGCAGTTCGAATCCCCGCGGCGGGGTGCGCTCCCGTTGTTCGGTCCCAGCGCCTGCCAACCTAGCAGTTCGAAAGCACTCCCGGGTGCAAGTAGATAAATAGGGACCGCTTACTAGCGGGAAGGTAAACGGCGTTTCCGTGTGCGGCTCTGGCTCGCCAGAGCAGCGATGTCACGCTGGCCACGTGACCCGGAAGTGTCTCCGGACAGCGCTGGCCCCCGGCCTCTTGAGTGAGATGGGCGCACAACCCTAGAGTCTGTCAAGACTGGCCCGTACGGGCAGGGGTAGCTTTACCTTTTATTTATCTACTTGCACTTAGGGGTGCTTTCGAACTGCTAGGTGGGCAGGAGCTGAGACCGAAAGACAGGAGCTCACCCCACCGCGGGGATTTGAACCGCCGACCATGCGATCGGCAAGCCCTAGGCACTGAGGTTTTACCCACAGCGCCACCCGCTTCCCTTTCTAAAGATAGTTTTCTATTTAAGTTACATTATAGTCCAAAGGTTATTCATCAGGAAATAAGGATTTGTTTTAAGTTTTTCATGTGTCTAAGATTTTTTTTATTAAAAAAACCCCCGTTTAACCACATCAGTTAACAAACATGAGTACATATGCTATAATGCTATTGTTTTAGTTAAACAGATTGTTTAAATTGTTTGTAAGGAAATGATTATTTTTCTCCTTCCAATAAAGTACAGCAGAAAAGTTGTCCAACTGTAAACAGTTAACTTATTAAACCTCACAATTATTTCATAATCATCTCTCTATGTATTTCTAATAGTATAACCAAATCAGTAATTTTTGATATAACTGTAAAAACTACTCTGAAAATTTATTATTCCAAGAATGAAACCTTCCTCTGGTTGTAAATACTAAGTTTATACCAGCAAGAATGAGTCTTTCTGTAAAAAAATGATTTCAATCAAGTCTTAATGAGTAGTGATTTAAATCAGGTCTTACTGACTAGCGATTTAAATCAATTTGATTTAAAACAAATCCACGCTGGTCTGGTCACCCTGGGAAAACAGAACGCTGGCAAAGATGGACCATCTGATCCCACAATACTCTTCTTAAGAGGATTGAAGTTAGTGCAGAAAAACAGACAGTGAGCATAAGATGTGGCAAAAATGAAATGTAAAGGCCGGGACTACATCTGCAGGGCAAGTTTTGTGTTCTGTCACCAGCTGCCCAACAGTGACACAGTGGACCCCATGTGACTCCATTTGGTTATATTGAATTACCTTTCATTTCTTTTAAAAAGGGATCTTACCATTAAGGACACTTGTGCTGAGCGACTTCTTCTCTGTAAGTAATGCACAATTTTCACCTCTGAGGATTTTCATCCTTTTCCACATTAAGTGTGTTGGGTTAATGCCAGATGTTTCTCCTTGTATCTATAGATGGGGGGAGGGGAAAGAGAAGGTATGAGCCTGACAAGAAAAGAATATTGTTTAAAAAAACAAACTCCTTTTTGTTTTAAGGCATAGTAGGGAACTTAGGAAATTGTCTTACACCATGTTGTTAGCATGCTGCCAGCGTTTTATATCCCTGTTGGGGAGCTATTTTTGTTGTTGTTTATTTTTCCCAGTATGTTGTGTGGAACACTAATGTGTTATATGATACACACACACACACACGAATGTAAGTCGCTTGGAGACCCTTTGGGTGACAAGCAACTAACTCATTACTGACCACACCGATTAAGCATCTCCAGGGAGCAATCCGGGTTTCTGGAAATGTTGGGGACTGAACCCAGGACCTTCCACATGCTAAGCAAATGCTCTTCCACTCAGCTACTGCCCTTTCTCAAAAAAGGCAGTCTTTGCAAAGGACAGATTACCCCATTCAGGTGTTGAAAGGCTTGCTCTTCATAGTCCAGCTGCCTCTTCAGCTTCAAAGTGTTGGCAAGAGCAATCCGCGCAGGGTTTATATCCATGCCCCGCTGCCTAAGGCACTCCAGCGACCTATCAAGACAAAGCCATTGTTGCATTTGAAAAACAAAACACTGGAGAAGGATCTTTCCTCAAGCCAAGCTTCAAACCAGAACAGTGAGACTTGCTGACGTGCAGAGGCCTCTTGTTCCTAACTTAGGTTGCTGTTGGATTCTTGGGGAAAGACTTGGGATGTCCTTCTTGAGCAAGGATGTGGATGGTGGTTCTCCAGCTGCTGGTGGACTGCCAACATCACTGGCCACTCTCCCTGTTGACTTTGGAGCCATCCAACAACCTCTGGAGGACCACAAATGCCTGTCCCTGGGAGACAACTCAGTGATTGTAGAGAACAGCTGTAGCATACACAACCGACGAGTCCAAACCAACCCGCATAGTTTATTCAAGCTGCAATATTCTTTCTGCTTCAATAGCAACCTGCATTCCCCAACAGGAAGAATGCTTTAGGCGTGAGTGAAGGATGCGGATTGACCGTGGAGACTTATTTAATCGTTTTTGTGTATCACAGCTGTTTTCCGCAGACAGCATCTGTTGCCAAAGCACTGCTCGCCCTTTGTGCTGTAGCAGACAATTCACAATGCCTTGCTGGTAGCAGAGGCACGAGGTCAACAGAAGCAGTCTGTTTTTGCTTACGGCCTGTCACGTCAGGCTAAGGTGGCATGTGGCAGCGTGAGAATGGCATCATCCCACACCACTATGACAACATTTGGAAGGCTGGAACGTCGTAGATGAGGTCAATGGGCTGGTTATGGGTTGAAGAGACAAGGCCGCTTTGCTGAAGCTAAACACGTCTGGCCCAGTCAGCAACTGGATGAGAGGCCACCTGGGAACCGCGTAGACCCCCCACCCCGAGTATATTTATTTATGACATTTATATATTTTGATCCCTCCAATAGGAGGGATCTCCCTCCCTTCCTGGATGAACAGCTATTGGGCTTTGTGTAACTGGCCCCACCCACATGATTCTGTCCTATCAAATGTTTCTGCAGCAGTACTGGATTATGTCAGCAACTAAAAGGTAAAAGTAAAGGGACCCCTGACCATTAGGTCCAGTCGTGGCCGACTCTGGGGTTGCGGCGCTCATCTCGCTTTATTGGCCGAGGGAGCCAGCGTACAGCTTCCGGGTCATGTGGCCAGCATGACTAAGCCGCTTCTGGCAAACCAGAGCAGCGCACGGAAACGCCATTTACCTTCCCACCGGAGCGGTACCTATTTATCTACTTGCACTTTTGACGTGCTTTCGAACTGCTCGGTTGGCAGGAGCAGGGACCGAGCAACGGGAGCTCACCCTGTCGCAGGGATTCAAACTGCCGACCTTCTGATCAGCAAGTCCTAGGCTCTGTGGTTTAACCCACAGCGCCACCCGCGTCCCTCCATGTCAGCAGCTAAACTGCGGCAATTAACATGTGAAAGATCCCCAGCTGGCTGCAATTTTTTTTTTAAGTGACCAATGCAAGTGTGCCCTTGCACACAGACCCTTAGGCCAAGGCTGGGACCTGTGGCCCTGCAGACCTGTGAAGGGACTAAAACTCCCATTAACCACTGGCTATGCTGTCTAAGGCTGATGGAAGCTGCAGTCCTGCAGCATT
Source organism: Podarcis tiliguerta (assembly GCF_965153285.1). Taxonomy (NCBI): domain Eukaryota; kingdom Metazoa; phylum Chordata; class Lepidosauria; order Squamata; family Lacertidae; genus Podarcis; species Podarcis tiliguerta. The sequence continues at coordinate 19,500,199 of NC_139536.1, forward strand.
TGGGGAACCACCAGTTCCACACCCATCTTAGCCCATGCCTACTGTTTATTATTATTATTATTATTATTATTATTAATTTAAATCAGCCATACTATAATCACATGGTTTTTAAATTATGAGAATCTCTCCAAGAAGACACGGTGACCTCTTCCCGACCCTTTGAAAAGCAGATCTACTGGCAACGTTTTGTTTTTGTTTTTTTCTTCCTGGGACAATTAACTTCCCCTTAAGGTTTCTACTTAAAAGTATATTGCTGTCGGTGTTCCTCCTTTTCGTTTCCACCACTTGGCGTCTGGGCCAAAAACGGAAAGCCTAGTCACTGTTTCACCTTATTCTGAATGTGCTCGTCTATTAAAAGTCATTAACGATTTAAGCCTCCATTTAGGGAAACCCATTAGGGACACACTTTCAAAAGTTCCAAGTCCAAATGGAACCAAGCGAAGGTTGGTCAGGGCTTTCAGAAATGGCTGGACAGATGTCCTAGTGGCTTGTGTTTGGCTACTGGCTGGTGGAGGGAGGTTTCCCAAGACTGTTCCACCCCCCTCCAAGTTTTAGATTTACCGTATTTTTCGCTCTATAGGACACACTTTTCCCCCTCCAAAAATTAAGGGGAAATGTGTGTGCGTCCTATGGAGCGAATGCAGGCTCCTTGGCTTCAGCAATAGCAATGCAAAGCCTCCGAAGCGCAGAGGGAGCGCTCCCTCCGTGCTCCGGAGGCTTCGTGTTGCTTTCGCTGAAGCCTGGAGAGCGAGAGGGGTCGGTGCGCACCAACCCCTCTCACTCTCCAGGCTTCAGGGATAGCTGCCTGAAGCCTCCGGAGCACAGCGGGAGCACCGGCTGTGCTCCGGAGGCTTCAGGTTTCTTTTGCTGAAGCTGAGAGAGCAAGTCTCTCCTGGCTTCAGCAGAGAGGGAGAGCTGCGCAGCACCCCTTCAGCGAAGCGGGAGGAGAAATGGAAGGGGCTCCGTTTCTCCTGCCACTTCGCTGAAGGGGTGCTGAGCAGAGAGGGGGAGATTTTTTTTTCTTGTTCTCCCTCTCTAAAACCAGGTGCGTCCTATGGTCGGGTGCATCCTATAGAGCAAAAAATACGGTAATTCCCACACTCCCATGGGATTTTCTACAGGGAGCTGGTTTCTGGCAACAAAGGGCCCAGTTCTCCACCTTCTCAACATAATGAATGAATGAGCTCAAACCAGCTACCTAAATCCACACACTCTTTCCTCCGAGTTACCTTTTCTTATATAAGTTCATATCAGGCAGGTGCAGTGGTGGCCCCGATGGAGAGCTAGCTATGGATCCCGAACACTTATTGACCGCCGCTCTCTGTTTCGTAGGGGCGTATTGTAAGGGTGGGTCAGGGGGCCACTGTGTGTTGGGTCTCCCACCCATTGAAGACAGAGGAGTGCTGGCTTGGGCATAGTAGGGCAGCAAAGAGGACGGCTGGCTTCCGCCGTTCAAGAAGGGGGGTGGCAGAGTCCCCTGGCCCGTGTTGATGTTTTTGTTAGACATCGGCTGGCAGTATTTCTCCGGGAAGAACTGGTCCTGCGAGGGAGGAACAAGGGGCTGGAAGAGGTTGCTCATGTTGCTCAAGCTCTGCTGAGTGAGCTGGGCGCTTTCGGAGAGGGGCCGCTCCTCTTGACAGATCGGGCTGAGTTGGAAATCTTCTCCGTCCATCGGAATGTAAGGAGCCAAAGTTTCAAGGTCCAGTTCGTTGAAATCAGTCTGCACAGAGAGAAGGGACCAGGGAAGACACTATGATTGCAACAATACAAAAGAAAAATTATCCTGGAAGAAACGTTTCTCCTCCTCTTTCCTAGAAAAATCTTTAACACTGTTGTGCAGCCTTCCTCTATGCGGGGCTACCTTTGCGGGTAACCCAGAAACTACAACTAATCCAGAATGCGGCAGCTAGACTGGTGACTGGGAGCGGCCGCTAAGACCACATAACACCGGTCTTGAAAGACCTACACTGGCTCCCAGTACGTTTCTGAGCACAATTCAAAGTGTTGGTGGTGACCTTTAAAGCCCTAAACGGCCTCGGTCCAGTATACCTGAAGGAGCGTCTCCCTCGCTGCGAGAAGCCAAGTTACAGGGAACCAGGCAGAGGGCCTTCTCGGTGGTGGCACCTCAACTTGACACTTTCCAGATGTTGGCTGAATCCAACTCCCATCAGCCTCAGCCAGCATGGTCAGGCATGCTGGAAGTTGTAGTCCAAAACATCAGGAAGGAACCAGGCTGGAGAAGGCTACTCCCGCTGATGAGCAGGAAAGTAGGAAGCTGCCATATTACACAGAGTCAGACCATTGGTTCCTCTAGCTCAGTAATGTCTACAAACTGATAGGAAGCAGTTGTCCAGGATTTCAGGCAGGAGTCTCATCTAGTCCTGCCTGGAGATGGTGGGGATTGAGGCTGCTCTGATTCTGAGCTACAGTCTTTCCTCAAATGCAGGCATAGGCAAACTCAGGCCCTCCAGATGTTTGGGACTACAATTCCCATCATCCCTGACCACTGGTCCTGTTAGCTAGGGATGATAGGAATTGTAGTCCCAAACATCTGGAGGGCCGGAGTTTGCCTATGCCAGCCCAAATGTGATGTAACAAAAAATAAAAAGATAGCCTTAATTAAGGATTCTGAGCTTTCCCCCCCTGTTCAAAATGGTGCTGGTTTCCTTCACATCTTGCTTTCTCTATCAATACACAGCCCCTGCACTCTGTTGTCTTGCAGTGCTGGTGGCCCAAAGGAGTAAGCATTAGCTGCCAAAGAGATGTGTGTGCTACACACTGGTGACGATGTTACATTTTCCTGCTGGCTTCTCTTACCTGTGAGTTGCACTGATTCTTGGCATCCGTGTCCAAAGCAAAAAGTTTCTCAATCATCTCGATCTTCAGGTCTTCGTCTAAGGAAGTGTAATAGTCTCCGGGGCTGCTTGGCTGCAGAGTGAGAAAGACAGAGCAGACTATCAGGGGTCTGCAAATAACCACCTGCCTCGTCATCCAGGGAAGCTTTACCAAAAGCAAATCTTTGATTTCTCGTTGGCCACTAGCAACTGCCATAAGTACATGTAGGCAGGTGGGCAAGTAGATATTTTTTACAAGGCCTGCTTGTCAAAAAAACAGCACCTGCCTGCTTGCACTAGGGGTGCATGGGTTCCCCTATATTCATTCGGAAAGGGATTTGGGGATTTCAGTGTGTGAAATATGGGCAAAGCCCTCACGCATACACATACAAAGCCCTTTGATCCAAGGCACCTGAAGGGAGTCTGAAACTGTGTGCACCTCTCTCCCCTTCTGGGCCTTCTCCTTGGTGGTACTCAGTGCACAGCATCACTTTCCTGATGGAGATGTTAAGAACATACGAAGAGTCCAATGGCCTGTCTAGTCCAGCCTCCTATTCTCAGTGGCCAACCAGATGCCCGTGGGAAGCCCACGAGCAAGACCTGAGCACAAGAGCCCTCTCCACCAATGCAATGGCCACCAACCTCGATGGCTTTCAAAGTGAATTGGGGAAATATATGAAGGAGGAGGAGATCATTGACTACTAGCCAGGACGGTTATGCTCTGTCTCCATGGTTAAGAGGCAGTATATTTCTGAATACCAGTTGCTGGAAGCCAGAGAAGGGGAGAGTGCTCTCCCACTCAGATCTGTGATGGCCTGGGACTCGGAACCAGAGGAGTCTCAGTCCGCACCGGATCCTTTGCCTCAGGTGGCATCTGAACCTAGTCTGGGGCCTGATTCTGAAGAGCCCCTGTCTGCACAGGTTCCCCTGCAACAAGCACCAGCTGGGCCGAGTCAGGGGCCTGAGCCTGCCCTGGCTCCAGATGCGGGGATTACCTCGTTGCCTTCAGCTGGGCCATCACTTACAGCTGCTCCACTACCGGTTGGGTCAGGAGAGGCTGAGGTGGCCTCTGGGTCTAGTAACCCACCGACATCTCCTGAGCTGCAGAGACTGAGGTCTGAGAGAAGGAGAGACCTGAGTACTTGCAGGAGGAGTGCTCACCTTCGGGCGAGACAGGGAGGTGAGTCACTGGGGGATCAGGACCGGCCGTTACCCCGACAAAGATAAAAGGCTGTCGGATCCCGCCCCAGGTTGTGGGAGCAACATTGCTGTTTGCCAGAACCTGCCTGAGATCCTGTGCCTGATCTTGCCTGGTTTTCTGCCTTGTGTCCTGCCTTGGCCCTGCCGGATTGACTCCTTGTGGAACCCTTGGATTCGGGACCGGACCTGGACCGTGTTACTTGGGTTACCCCTGGGCCCAGCACAGGATCATGCTTTTGGGTTTGCCATTGTGAAACAGGATGCTGGACCGGTCGGATCCTGCCAAGTAAATCTCGACTGTCATCATCATTTGCTGTTGGTTTTGGCTACAGGAGAATAATGCAGCTACTCTTCTGGAAATAATCTCCCCTTTTTTAAAAACAAAGAAACAACAAAACTGGTATTGTAGCCGCTGTTGGTGCTCGTGAAAGAACCACACATGCCCTGAGGCACAACATGCATTCTGGCCGCAGCCCTGCGCGTGAAAACAACAAGGTCATCGCTCAGTGCAGAGGGCTTCCTTACAGTGGAGCAGCTGCTGTTGCTGCTGGCGCTGGGAGTGCTGCTGCCAGGTGCAACCTGGGGCAGTGTAAAGGACGGCACACTCAGCTTCTCAGCTTGCGGAGCCGGAGCCTTCGCTTCCGGAGGCCACTGCTTGTTTGGGGTCATCACAGCTTTGTTGTAGGAAGAGATTTCCTCAAACTTTTGCGTCCCTGAAATTTAAAGATATGCAAGGTCAACTCATCTGCGCAGCCTACAGTCCCTAAGACATCGTTTTAGGGAAAAGAACAAGCTGCACGAGCCTGGAATCATCAGACGTGATGGTCCTCCTCACATCATGAAGGACAGTACAGCTAAGTCTTGGTTTAGTATAAATAGGTGTTAAGCCTGATCTGATCGTCATTCATGCTTCTCTGAGGTCAACGCTATGCAAACAAAGGACTTTCTCACACTGGTGTCTATTATTCTTCATCGACGGTGGCTGCTCACATTACTTCCCTCCCCTAACCCGCTGATGTGGGATATTTCCTATATCTGATATCCAGACAGTGTTTTATCTAAATCAGGGACGTCCAACTCCCAATAGACTGCAATCTACTCACAGAATAAAAAAAACTGACAGTGATCTATCCATTGTTGTTGGATAGATCAAAGAGCTTTTTTGGGAAGCTAAAATTGTTGAGCTTTTATTTAGGAAGACAAAGTTTTGTGTGTGTGTGTGTTGGGGGGAGAAAATCACTGAGGGGCTAGAGATCAACCAGGATCTACCAGGAACACCCCACGATCTACCAGTAGGTCACAATCTACCTGTTGGTCATACCTGATCTAAATGAATTACACACATCATAGGCTTGTGAATTTCAGCTCTTAGGAAATTCAAAGGGTCTGCTTGCTGCAGAGGTGATTCTTTGTGCCTGGCAGAAAAGGAAGTGGGTGCTTAATTTGAAAGATAACATGTAGTTAACTAGGGACACCTGTGCCCACGCAATAGTATATTCATGCAGTCATATCCACAAATGACTTTGGCTCGTAATCTGGAGTCTGTTTGGTTGTTTGTAGGTTTGCCTTTGAAGAAACAGAATGGCAAAGATGTCAAGGTTCATTTCCTCATGGTTTGATTTTAATTTATTTTCATTAACTCTGGTTAGAACAAACCACAGTTCCTCACGCTCATTTGTAACATGGAACTGCAGTTTGATATAAAATGAAAACAGAAGAGGAGTCCCAAGGCTCCCAACAGCTTGTTTGTTGGAGTCCAACAACATTTGCAGGGTACCAAGTTGGGGTATGCTAATATTGACCATAATCTAAATCCATTTTCTTAGGCTACAAAACTACAGCCTACAGTGTGCTTCTTTGTATTAGTTAAATAAGTACAATACAGAGCTGACCTGAGCACTTAAAATATTTGCTTACTGTAACGATTTATGAGAGTTGTATCAATCTACCAATAACCTACTGGTTAATTATTGTGCAAAACAGAAGAAAAGGTGGTTTACCTCCCCAGAACATTACTAACCAAAGTCAAGAGAAATAATGGCATCGCCAGGTGTTGGTGCCAGCTGCGCAAGTTCTTCAGGTTCTTCTTTCAGCTTGGTGAACAAGAAACCACTCTTTTCTGCCACAGGGACTCCGTTATCAAACATAGGATTCATTGCCATCATGTGCGGCTTAAAGAGCGATTCTGTCTGATCCATGGAGAACACGATATCATTGTTCTCTATTTCACTAACAAGAACAAAATCAGGTGGTTTAGAATAGTTTGTACTCCGACGAAGAATGTCCACAAGCAAACAGTTCAATTAATTAAAGCGAAAATTCAATTTTACCAAGCAGGCACCTGGATTTAGATGCTTAACCTCTGACAACACACTCTGACTGCCACGTAGTTGGCTGTGTGCCTACCTATCGGTGGAAATGCACAGTTTTAGGGGTGAAAGGAACAACCAGATTCCCACAGGGATGCTTCCAAGAGGATCATAATGCACATTATGAGCTGAGAGGGGCCTCCTTTTTCTTGGGCGAGCAGAGCTGGGTCTAAGTTCAGGAACTAGCAGTTGAACATCCTGTGTGAGGTCTGACCTATGTTAAACAGCTCAGGACTGCAAGACCTCAAGGACCGCCTCTATCCATATGAACCAACCTGGACCCTGCTATCATCTTCTGAGAACCATCTTTGTGTGCCTCCTCCATGAGAGGTCTGGAGGGTGGCAACGCAAGACAGGGCTTTATCTGCAGTGGGTCCCTGTTTGTAGAATGCTCTCCCTAGGAAGACTCGCCTGCCACCTTCATTATACACCTTTAGGTGCCAGGCAAAAGCATTCCTCTTCAGTCAGCCCTTTGGTTGATATAGTATACAGCAGGGGGTTAGTGGTTTGTTTTCTTATTTTCACTATGTGTTTTGTGTTTTTGATATTGTAATTTTATGTTGTGAACTGCCCTGAGATCTACAAATAAAGGGCGGTATACAAATATTATAATACTAATACTAATAATCTTAGAATAAGGATGGGGACCTTCCAGGTATTGCTGGATGCCAACTCCCATTGTAAAAAGGTAAAGGACCCCTGGACATTTAAGTCCAGTCAAAGGCGACAATGGGGTGCAGCGCTCCTCTTGCTTTCAGGCTGAGGGAGCCAGCGTTTGTCCACAGACAGCTTTCCGGGTCACGAGGCCAGCATGACTAAACTGCTTCTGGTACAACAGGACACCGTGACAGAAACCAGAGCGCACGGAAATACCATTTACCTTCCCACCGGAGCGGTACCTATTTATCTACTTGCACTGGTGTGCTTTCAAACTGCTAGGTTGTCAGGAGCTGGGACAGAGCAACGGGAGCTCACCCCTCGTGGGGATTCGAACCACTGACCTTGGGCAAGCCCAAGGGGCTCAGTGGTTTAGACCACAGCACCACCCACATCCCTAATAATAATAATAATAATACTCTTAGAACAAGGATGGGGACCTTCCAGGTGTTGCTGGATGCCAACTCCCATGAGCCCCAGTCAACATGACCAAGGGCTGGGGACGAGGGAAGTTGTAATCAGCACATCTGGTGGGCCTGCGGTTCCTCAACCCTGCTTTAGGATTCCGGCGGACTTACCTGAGAACGTAGTTGACACAGATGATGCACTGAGGTTGCAGGTTGCGTGTATTGTAGATGACTGTTCCTTGGGTCTCTAGCCACACGTACCCACCATGCTTGGCAAGCATGCGGTACTGCCCAGTGACCACTTGACCTTTTGCGCACACTTTGGGGTGGGGGGGAGAAGGGAGGAAAAAAATAGGAGTAACCAAGTCAAAATATTGCCAGTTGCAGCATGCATTAACATGACTTTATAAATAGCCCCTTTCACAGAACAAAAACAAACTCACAGCCCTCTCACTTAGAACTACAAAAATACATGCTGCAATAGCTCTGTTGGTCTTAGAGAGCATCTTGTGGTTTGCTTTTGCTGCAACAGCCCAAGATAACTGTCCCAGTACCATTGCATACTCTTTTTCAAATCTATGTAAGGCTTTCTGCATCCTGTGATTTTGTGAGCGTGCCACAAAAATACACACATATGTGCACGTGTGAGATTCCTGATAACCTGTGATTTCTTTGGGTGTTTTCTGTTTTGTTTTGTTTTTAGATTAAAAGCAAGTTTTTCGCCCATATGGCTGACAAGCGCTATTTAGAACATGCCTGCTGAACCAGTGAGGGGTTGATTCTCAGAATGAGGATGGTGTTCCAGTGACCTATAGCTCTTACTGTCAGAAAGTTTCTCCTGATGTTTTAAGTCAGAATCTCTTTTCTTGCAACTTGGAAGTCGTGAACTCTTTTCAAGGAAAAATCTACACTCCTTGCTCCATCCACTTTGGCCTCTGGTTCTGGCCCCAGTCGGCATGTGACTCTTGGAAAGTTACCCAGAACAGAATATGACCCCTGGATTGAAAATGGATTCCCACCCCTGGTTTAGACAGTAGGAGCTGCTAATTTTGGCTGCTCCTATTACCCTTTCCTGTGTGGCTGCTCACAGAAATGGTTTCAAAGTGCTGTGAAGCCACTGGAGGTGATGTCTGAGACGCACGCTTTGCTTGCCTTAACTGCTGAATTAAGGACATTCAAAGGGGACAACGCAGCAGCCAGAACGTCTGGAGGGCTGGTGGGGGTTAGGAAAAAAGGCACCATCTCCACCCACCCACCACGGGCTGCCACCTGCCACTGCAACTGATTTATATCATTCTAATTGCCTTAACTATACATTGCTTTAATTGCTCTTTGCTGTAAACCGCCTTGGGAGCTGTTAGGGTTGAAAAAGCCAGGTCTATTTAAAAAAGCCCTTGATGCTTTGTAGGAAGATTAAATGTCTGTGCTATCTAAATTGCAACAACTCCCTCCCAGCTCCCAGTCTCTCCACGAAGCATCATTTGGGCTACAAAGGGGTTGTTTGACTTGAAACACCCAGCCCCAGCTTGTATTTAGACTGCCTTGTAAAGTAAAGGTAAAGGTAAAGGGACCCCTGACCATTAGGTCCAGTCATGGCCGACTCTGGGGTTGCGGTGCTCATCTCGCTTTATTGGCCGAGGGAACCGGCATGCAGCTTCCGGGTGATGTGGCCAGCATGACTAAGCCGCTTCTGGCAAACCAGAGCAGCGCATGGAAACACCGTTTACCTTCCCGCCAGAGCGGTACCTATTTATCTACTTGCACTTTGACGTGCTTTCGAACTGCTAGGTTGGCAGGAGCAGGGACCGAGCAACGGGATTCGAACCGTTGCAGGGATTCGAACCGCCGGCCTTCTGATCAGCAAGTCCTAGGCTCTGTGGTTTAACCCACAGCGCCACCCGCGTCCCTTGCCTTGTAAAGTTGGGTTGCCATATTTCAAAAAGTGAAAATGTGGACACAGTTTTTGAGCTATTTTTTTTTAGGAGATTCGCCAAAAGAAATCAACATTTCCAACATGGATTGCCACACCCCCAGATTTTCCTGCACATTTAAACCAATTTTCGGAAATTCCACCCAAGCACTGTTTCCGACAGGCGAATGCCGGTTATGTCTGGGAAATTTCGGACGTACGGCAGCCCTATCATAAGAATCTTGAACATGAAATCTTTGGCTTCTGGTACCATCGTAGGAAATGGTGGGTTAGGATTCTGGTTGAGGGCTACTCCACATCAGAGCAAAATGCGGCCTGTTGCCCCATTAACACAGAGGCATCCACATGACATTCTCACCACCCCAGTGTTGTCCAGACCCTCTCCCCTTCAAACACTGGGTTTTTTGATCCTCCAAATGTGCAAAACAGAAAGGATTTTTAAAACCCTGCATTTAAAGGGGGAAAGCTCCACATTTTTCTCCGGTGTGGACAAGCCCTGAGAGACAGTGACAGAACCAAACGGGCTGCCTATGATGCAGAAACGACCATTTTTGGTATACAGTATGAGTCATCTATAAAGTGCTTCTATGATGTATTTTACTTCACCACCCTCTTCCTTGTCAGCAAAGGTTTTGCATTAAAAATCACCCTGCTCTTAATTTACTTTAGACTACTACATTTTGATTACCAGATTACTTGTGTGGCATGCGTGTGTGAGGAATATCAAAAGGTTTTGTCTGAAGATTGTTTTAGAAAATTATGTTCTGCAGTGTCTGCGAAACATTATTATATACGGGCCTCCTAATAATCAACTTGCAACGAAGAGTCCTAATGAGAGTTGCCTGTTACATTATCAAAAAGCTTGTTACTGCTTTCATCATTAAAAAATAAAAATAAAATCACATTATGTTCTGTTACAACAAAGAGTAGCTTGTGCTCTTCATTTAACATAACACTGTGTGTGTGTCTCCAGCAGCTATTTGAATCAGCTGTATTACTCTTAGACTTATCAGTCGCTTGTTACCTAATAATAATAACAACATATTTATACCCCACCCATCTAGCTGGGTTTCCCCAGCCACTCTGGGCGAAATATTAAAAAATCAAATATTAAAAGCTTCCCTAAAGAGGGCTGCCTTCAGATGTCTTCTAAAAGTCAGATAGTTGTTTATTTCTTTGACATCTGGTGGGATGTCCACAGGGCGGGTGCCACTACCGAGCAGGCCCTCTGCCTGTACTTACATTTGTACTGTGGTATACACTGTACCACGGGGGGGGGGGGGGAGGGAGAGAACATTTCATATAATGTTTTCATGCAACATACAAAAAAGTGACACACACCCAGTAACCACCCTAGGAAGCTTATACAAAACTGTAGATTTATAAGGAACACCCCTGACCCCGCCGGCTCATCTATTCCAACCCCCCACAATGTAGGAATCTCAGCTAAAGCATCCATGACAGATGGCCACCCAACCTCTGCTTAAAAACTCCAAGCCAGGAGAGTCCATAACCTCCCAAGGGAGACCGTTCCACCGTCAAATGGCTCTTACTGTCAAAATGTTCTTCCTGATGATTAGTCAGAAGCTCCTTTCTTGTAACTTGAAGCCATTGGTTTGAGTTCTGCCCTCCAGAGCAGGAGAAAACAAGCTTGCTCCATCTTCCTGTGACAGCCCTTGAGATATTTGAAGGTGGCTATCATATCTCCTCTCAATCTCCTCTTTTCCAGGCTAAACACACCCAACTTCCTCAACTGTTCCTCATAAGGCTCGGTTTCCAGACCCTTTATATCTTTGGTCACCTTCCTCTGCATACCTTCCAGCTTGTCCATATCTTCCTTAAATTGGGGTGCCCAGAACTGGACACAGGTGTGGTCTCACCAAGGCAGAATAGAGGGGTACTATTACTTCCTTTGATCTGGACACTATACTGGCATACATTACACTGTTGATTCCCTTATTCCATCCTATTCATTTCAATGAGAAGGAAATGCAATGCAGATCAGGCAGGGAAATGAAATCAATTACATATCATTTGCAGATCGAATTCACGGGGTTCATCTCTGCATGGACATGGGACAAATAAGTGAATGTTGGCAATTTCTGCTCCTGATTGCATTTTTGTCTCCAGCATCCCTAGTTGTCCCCCAGCATCAGGGGCCAGCATCATTAGGCACTTGCTGAGGGTCGCACGGTAGCAGGGGCCCATTGCCTATCCCTGGAGCCTCTTGCCCCAGTTCCTCTTCCTTGCCTCTTTACCTGTCCTCTCTGGCCAAGAAAGCTGAGCAGTAAGGAAAAGGAACAGAGACTTCCACATGCCTGAAAGTACCGTATTTTTCACTCCATTGGACACACCGGACCATAGGAGGGGGAGAACAGGAAAAAAAATCCTCCCCCTCTCTGCTCAGCGCCCCTTCACTGAAGTGGCAGGAGAAACGGAGACCTTTCCATTTCTCCTCCCGCTTCATTGAAGGGGCGCTGCGCAGCTCTCCTTCTCTGCTGAAGCCAGGAGAGTCTCCTGGCTTCAGCAAAGACTCTCCTGGCTTCAGCAAAAGGAACCCAAAGACTTTGGAGTGCAGCGCAAGGTCCCACTGCACTCCAAAGGCTTCAGGCGGCTATCCCTGAAGCCTGGAGAGCAAGAGGGGTTGGTGCGCACCGACCCCTCTCGCTCTCCAGGCTTCAGCAAAAGCAACACGAAACCAAGGATCGCGGAGGGAGCGCTCCCTCTGTGCTTCAGAGGCTTTGCATTGCTATCGCTGAAGCCAAGGAGCCTGCATTCGCTCCATAGGACGCGCACACATTTCCCCTTAATTTTTGGAGGGGGGAAAGTGTGTCCTATAGAGCGAAAAATACGGTAAGTCCCCACATTTAATTATTATTTGGAGGCTTTATTTGTCAATGGATTCCCTTCCTTTCCCCTTCACTTATAGAAGAATCAATCTTTTATTGTTGCAGGACCTGAAGTTTGGAACTCTTGGCTTATTGACACCAGGCACGCAACTTCACTGTGCCCTTTTCAATGCCTGTTTTAAACAGTTTTATTTAGGCAAGCCCATCTAGGCTTTTTAGCTACTGTTGATCTCAACCATTCTTTGAATATTTTAAAGTTTTTAAATGCTTTATTTAAATTGCTTCAATATTATTATTATTTTTAGGAACAAAGCAGCATATATGTTTTGTTAAATGCACAAAATAAATAAAAGATGCTGCTATTTTGAACAGTTTAAAGACTACAAAGAAGTCTTTGGTTAAGCAGTTTACTAAAGAATTTCAACTGGCTCTCCATTGAGATGAATGGCAAGATTCAGTGGGAACAGGAACAGATCCAAATCATTCTAAAATATTAATGATGGAATATAATTAATCTCTTGCTATAGTTCTACAGCGCATCGTCAGGGCACATTATGCAATAAGACAAAGACTTTGTTTCCTTTCCCTCTCTCTCTCTTCCCTGCTCCATAGGTTGCAGGGAGTGAGCTATGCCAAATCTGCCAAATTAAACCCTATTATCGCCTCTGATGACTACCAATTAAGTCTCTTGGAGTGTATAGATTTTTTTTATATTTGAAGCCAAGAACGCAAACAATGCTGTAGCTTATTTCAGAACAATGCCATTACCCCATCACAAGACAATAATACAGGCCTGCAAACTTGAAGCAAGCTCTAACTTGGCAAAGGGTTGTGTAGTTTATGGGCAATGTAGATATTTTCATTAATTTGTACACTCCCCACCCCCCCCATCCCTGTGAACAATCATTTTATTATTTCCCCATTGATGGAGGATTATAGTCTTTCTATGGGATATAGCAATAATAATATGAACGGCTTGCATTTCCATTGTTTTTAGAGTTTCTGTGTTTTTAGAGTTTCTGTGCAGCTTGTCCATGGACATACAAGGTTGGCCTCAAACAAATCTCTCTCTCTCTCTCTCTCTCTCTCTCTCTCTCTCTCTCTCTTTCTGCATTGATTTCCCACCTGTAAAGTGGCTCAAGAGCCACTTTGTAAGGTTGGTGGAGAGAAAACAATTTTTAAACGTATTACATAGAAAATGTTCAAAGGTTGCAGACCTTCAGACGTTTACCTGGGACTGAATCCCATTGAAGTTGGCAAATTGTACATAATGGTAAACATGTGCTACATAAACAACTCAACAATAGAAAAAAAAAAATCTGCCTGTACAAGGATGTGCCCTTGTACAAATAACTCCACTTCCCTCCATATGGTATCAAGGCGAGATATACATGTGTGTGCATGCATGCTTCTGTCCCTCTTGCTGCTAGCTCCTATAGCAGCCCGGAGAACATATCCTAGAGAAATCCACAAGGACTGGGCAAGGGAAATAGTCTTCTATTCCTATTGTCCCCTCCCAACACTTAGCATTTAGTGGCCTTTGTAGATTCCATATAGCCATAATGGTTAATAGCAACTGATGGACCTTTCATTCTTGAACTTGTCTAATCCCTCTTCAAATCCATCTAAACTACTTTGGATTATTTTATTGGATGCATAGTTTCACACGAGGCAAGAGACCTTCCCCATTGTCCTTCCCCCGTCCCCATGACAACTATTTCCAGACTTCTGTACCTGCCACCCACAAACCTCAGTCTCTACCCTCTTCCCCGCTCCTTGCAAACATAGCCAAATTATTAGAAAACCCTGGACCCTAATAGCAAAATTGCAAAGGAAAAAAAGAGCAAGGCACATTTGGAAAATAACCTATTCATTTATTCTGGATCATAATTAGCAGTAGCTCAAAGAATTTACATCCCCTTTGAAGGGAAAAAGTTTATTCAGAATTTGCTTATAGAAATTGCTCCTTGCTTGGAGTTGTGCTGTCTTAGCTAGATGGCACTGCTTTACCGTAATGGGGAACATGAGCCTGTGAACATTCCTTTAAATCCATTGCCCTTTGGAGTCGGAACTGTATATTGTGTTTACAGGGTGAGAAGCCTCCATTCATATGCGAGAGCACATTCAAGCCTCTTCGCCATCAGCACATGATCCCACAGCAGTTACCAGGACCATGTGTGACAGGAACAGCGGCCAGCTCTAAAATTGCATGTCTGATTTCCCAGAAAGGAAGTTCTAGATTGAAGAGATTTATGCATGTTCCTGGGAATACTGGTAGGCAATGCCCACAAGAAATGTTCCCCAGGCTTTTCACAGGAACGATGTGCCACTCCTGAGACTTAAAGGAAAGCAACCTTGCAAACATGCCGGTCTTCTCCTTTTCTCATATAAAAACAAACGGACCAGGCTATTAGGGAAATGAAAACTTGGGTAACTTGGGAAGCAGAACTGGAGAAGATATCCTATTGTTTGAGGCTAAAGTACAAAACTCTTAAGGTGAGAGGTGTTGGACATTACTTGAATGAAGGAAAATCCGCAACAGAAATACAATCTATGGTAATTCTCAAAGAACTGCAGGCTAAGGCTCACAAATAGTTAGGCTAACTCTGCACTCCTTCCCCCAATGCTGTACAAGTTGTGATAAAGAGAATTCATGTTCCAGGAATACCCAGAATAGTCTGGCTTTCTTCATGTGAACACTTTGAGAGTTACACATTTTGTTTCTTGCTGGAGATGAGTGAAAAAAGCTGACTTAGAATTCCTTTTCCAAGAGATGTCAGGTAGCCAACATACTAGATCTTTTGTAGAAAACAGCTAAGTCCTGACTATTCTCTGCCAAGCTTACCAAAACCGGCTTGTTCTTTAGTGTTAAGTTGTTACAGAAGAAAATGACTGCATGGAATCAGAACATGGGCTCCCTGGCATGAGGCCATTCTGCAGGGTGACAATACATAGCTACAAAGCGATTACATCTATTTTTAGGCATTGTGCAGCATGTTACAGTGGCAAACAATAGAAAAGGAACTAAGGAGGCAAACAGGAGTGAAAATAGACCTACAGCTTTGTCTCAGTTTGTGAGATTTGTAAGTGAATGTGTGTATACATTCAATTTACTTGTTGCTCTGAATATGGAAGTGTAATGGCAGGAAGGCAATAAGAGGATCTAGCTGATTTGGCGTGTTACACTAAGTATTTTAATGTGGCCACATGAAATGTTGGCAATCCTGACTGAGAACTGCGGCTGCCAGTGTTTTATGGGGCCTCATGAAAATCCCTGAATCCTCCCAGATAGCCATCCCTTGCAGGGGTCTCCATCACTTTCCTCCACACCTGTCAATAAAAGGTGGCTTCAAGATCCGACAGGCTGCCTGCCACTCACAGCTGAATTCATAGGAACACAGGAAGCTGCTTTATACTGCGCCCATGAGTTCATTTAATTCAGTATTGTCTACATTGAGTGGCAGCTGTTCTCCTGGCTTTAGGAAAGAGCTTCTGCTGGTGGGACACCAGGGACCAAACTCATATCCTTTTGCATTGAAACATGTACTCTGTCACTGAGCTACAGCCCTTTTCCAGTTCCTCACCTGCCTTCCTCTCTCACCTGTTTCCTGACCCTTTCTTGCTTCTTTGGTTGGGAAGGAGCTCCAAATTCTAGAGGAACTCCAGGAAGGGAAAGTACCTTTCAACTGCTACTTGCTAGCATTTATTACTGAGTGCACCTCATTCTTTCTCCAAAGAGCTTAGGGTAGCACACACAAGGTATTTCCTGACCCAGCAAAACTGAGTTCCCAAAGTATGAAGGAAACAAACATTAAAAAAAAAAACCCGTTTGTGGACGATCAATTGCAGCATACTATTGTTTGTGGACCACAACCTACTTCATCAGATGCATAAATTGCTATTCTCAGTTATCAGATGAGTGCATGCATGTGAGAATACCTATATGACCAAATGAATTAACATATCCTTAGTAATAAAATTGCCGTTCAAGTGTAGCATCTTGCCCTGTGGATTGGCTCCCCACACAAATTTCTCCCAGTCCAACAACATGCCACCACCAACTAAGGAATCTTTTGCAGTGGTGTAGAAACTGTCAGTTTGCATTTCATAGTACAGAAAGTATTGATCTGATGTGTAGAGATCTTTCCTATTCTAATTAATCCAAGAGGGTTCTGGAAGCTTGTCTGTGTGAAAGAAAGAAGCAGAAGGTTCATGATGTTTGGGTTATTCCCTCAGAGAAACTGAGTACAGCTGGTTCTGTTATCTTTTTCGGTCTAGGTCATGCTGACTATAATAGTAAGGCCAGAAGCACCTGGGTTTCACTCTCTGTCTCTCTTTCCATCCGGTGTGGTGTTCTGTATCTTAACACCTTAGTGTTAAGGTTTTAGTCTTATTATAAGTTATTGCAAATTTAAGTTAAGTCTGCTGCAACTAGATTTCTTTTGGACAGTGCCAATCCTGAATGTATTGGATTTGTGACCATTATGCTCATTTGTCTTCAGTAACAGTAAAACTCTGCTTTATGAAATATAATTGCCTCTGGTCTTTTTTTGGGGGGGGGGAATTCTGCAATGTGTTTAAGTTTTTACTCTGCTAACTATATGGTGGAATCTGCTCTGCATCAATATGAGTAGAGTTCATGACACAGACTAGGGTGACAATGTGTCCTACTTAACAGAGGACAGTCCTCTGTTTGAACAGCTGTCTGGTCTAAAGGTAAAGTACTGTAAGGCAGGAGAGTTGTGGAGGGAAAATGGTGGCTTGATATTTTCCATCAATTTAGCAGCAACCTTGACAGCAGACTCAGCAGGCCCACAGATCACCTCATCACCTCACTCTTCCCCACTATGGCGAGGTGCACCGTACTTCCATTTAAACAATGATTTAAAATTATTTCCAATTCTGCATCTACACATATAAATTTAGCATATGCAGATTTTATGCAAACCACTGTCCTCTTTTGCATAAGCGCCCATCCTTGGGGAGAAAAGCCCTGGGACTGTGGCTAAGGTCTCTGCCCTTAACCATGATCTGAAGCCCAGGTTTGTCCTATGTTTACAGATTATGCTTAAGGAGAAGAGATCTGAACAATGATCCCAGCTTTGAACAACATGCTGAGCCAAACCTTTGGCACACTGTGCTAAAAGGACCAGGGAGGAGCAGAACTTCTGTGAACTCCTCTCTGGGAATGAGCATGCTTGCATGGTCCCAATAAGCCATAGCTTGACTTATCACGAGGTGCTTACCAGGCCAGTGTTTGTATGAAAGTGGACTGAAGCGGCTCATGAGCCTTAGCACCAATTATTTGTGTTGCCCACTGAATAAATAAATATACAAATCATGCTCCTGCCAAATAAATGCAACCTCACACCTTTGCAATGTGCCCAATATCACACATTCCTAAGAGAAAATGCAGGTTTAGAATGAGACTCACAGTTCTGATGACTTTTGGTCATATTCTCAGAGTCCAGTGCATGGTAGAATTCATAGGCAGAACGGCCCAGAAGCTCCTCAGGATGGTATCCAACTAATTCAGTGATCCTTCATGAAACAAGCAAACCAACATTTTCATTAGATATTTGGTTTCGAACATTTTTCATTTAGTAGCGTGCCTTCCCAAATTAAAGAAAAGCTTAGCCTGTAAGTTTTTATTGGTATTGCCCTGAAGAAGTGTACTTCAGCTTCACTGGGACAAATGAACCTTCTTTCACGCACCTTTGTGATTTCATCTTTCTCTCCCTTTTACGCCCTGATTTAGCATAGGATAGCTTCTTACATTCCTACTGAGTGGTGCATATGGCTGCGACAAGATAGCTCTAAAAGTAGTCATTTTGGCAATTGCTGCTCTAAAACATAACATTAAGAACATATCAGAGCAGCATCTTCTGCTGTAGAGTTTTATCTCACTGCATCAAAGGCAAATCCACAAGCGTGGACATATCTAGATGGGACTTCTACCTGGGCTGAGCATCTCTTTAAATACCTGGTCCACCCCCCCTCCACTTTCTGTTTTGCTGGATTTGCAGGTGCTTCTACATTTGTCTAAGCATATTTGTCCAAGGTTTTAATGTAACTACCTCTACTAGCGTACACAGTTTCAGTTAAGTCCACGTTAACTATTGCACTAAAATAAACAAACATTCCTGATCACGCATGCATACTGATTGCCAGATGACTGCAGCATCAAGTGCTGACCTGTGTGTGTGAATGAGCCATCACCATACACCACAGGACATAACCTTTAAGCCTTACCCATAGATCCAGATATCAGGTTTTGAATAATACAAACACATGCAGGCATAAAATGGCCAAAATTCCACTACACGTTTTGTATAAGATAGATGCTTCTCAGTAGAGTTTAAGAATCATTTGTCAATATTTACAAGCTGAGCTTAGCAGCAGGAACACAAAATGCCCGAAGCGCCAGAGCAGTGCCACACAATGACGACATCAGTGTGTAGCTTTGTATTTGATCAGCAAATGATATTTCCAATTCCAAGCAGTTCCTTGCTAGCAAATCAGGCCTTAAGATCCAGAGTGAAAGAGAGGCTGGTCTCCAGTCACAGGTAAGGAATCAGGAATCCTTGTTTAGAGAGCTAAACTGCTGAGGTTAGCCCTGGTACCATTTGACACCTGCATCATTCTAAACCATGGTTAGCTTTAACTGGAGTTTGCAAACTTGGGCAAGCCTGCTATGCTAGCATTTTGCGCACACAGAATGAAACAGCAGAGTGAGCTTGAAAAAGATAAGGAAGAGAGGAATTTGCAAACAAGGATGGAAGGAACACATAGTTCACAGAATGGTTGTAAATTTTTAACCATGGTTAAGACACCAGGAAATGTTGTGTCTCTACTGTGCAATCTGCAACCCATGATTCTGACTGATTTCTGTTGATAGAGCAGACTGGAATGGAGCAGAGAAGGAACCAATTAACTTTTGACTCTTGCTCCTCTTTGGACTTCCATCATTTCTTTAGTTTTGACTCTCTAAATTGGAATTTATAGTTAGGGGTTAGCTCATTGCTTTTGGTATTTCCGTTACTAAAGCGGATATTAAACAAACAAATGCTAGGCAACATGTTAAATGATGGCTTTCCCCCAGCTGCTGTACTTATGCAATAATGTTTCGTAGCATAAATTCGGCAAAGATTTTCACACAGTGACTCCATTCCTTGCGTCACCAATGTACAAACAAGTACCAGGTTACAAATAAATGCCACTGTGAGGATTTGGCTTCGAAAACTTCAGTTGTGTACAGAGGTAATTAGAGAAAAGACCCTATTGTAGCATGTATACTGTATCAGAATGATTGATGTACATTGCTATTAAAATTCAAAGCCCCCCCCCTCCTTTGCTCCTCCTCCTCCACTTTTCAGGATGTCCTTGCTATATTTTGTACAGTTTTTGTTGTTGTTTCAATTTCACATTTTGTATAGTTTTGGTCCTATCTAAGTCAAGAGTCCGTATCCTAGCTATCTGTAGAACGAAACTGGAGGACGTATTTAAGAACAACGGCAGAATGAAAAGGCTACACCATGCCCCCACCTTTTGAACGACTTTGCTCCCAGTTGACGTTAACCTTACAAAGCCAGGAAATACAACCTCAGAACAAGCACACAGCCTCGTCTGCCTGCAAGCACGTAATTGCCATTATCACTAATGATGGTAACACTGTATTCTCACAAGGATCCTGACTTCTGCGAAGGCTCTTCTACCCCACACACATTTTACGTTGTTGTTTTTTTAAATGACACGGAGCACGCTGGAACTTGCGTCAGCAAAAAGAAAAAGAAATCAGACTCCCATCTGTCAGAAGAGCCCCCAAATGCGTTGTAATGCATTACATTATCTGAAAGCACATCTCGGGGGTTAACATCTGTGATGATGGAAGACTGAAGCAGAACAGAGATCTCCTTCCCCAGCTTAAACTAGGAGGGCAGAACCATAGCTCAGTGGTGGAGAATAAGCTTTGCATGTAGAAGTTCCCAGGTCCAATCCTTGGGTCTCTCCATGCAAGGCTGAGAGAGTCTCCTGTTTGAAACCGCAGAGTGTGTGTAAGCCAACATTCCCAAGCCAGGTGTTCTCAAGATATTTAGGACCTCGACTCCCATCATCCCTGAGCCTTGGACATGTTGGCTGGGGCTGATGGGAGCTGGAGTCCAGAACTTCTGGAAGGTACCAGGTTCAGGTAAGGTGGTGGAGGCAGCATTGAGCTAGATGGATCCAGCTCAGCACAAGCCTGTTCCCCATGAGTGGGAGACAAGAGGAAGTCCCAAACCCTGTCTTCATTAACTGCTTTTGTCCCCACAATATAGGGGAGGGATAGTAGCTCTGGTGGGGGACCCATTGTGCTCCTACTGGGCCTCGTTCAGCTCTCACCTGTGGCTCCTAGAAGCTGTCAGCATGCGACAGTGGCCACACCTTGAGGATTGGCCTCAACTGGCTGGCTAAACCAGGGGAAATTTGACTGATGGGTCTTGAGGAACTTCCCTCATCCGAAGCAACGGGAGAAAACCCCCACATTGGCAGGAACGAAAAGATTTTATTCTATTTATTTAAACGATTTAATTAAGCAGCTTATAGGCGCAGACTTTTTCTTTGGAGAAATACAACGGAATTTGGAATGAGTTTACACATAATATATTTGGTTACTGACAATTATATCGGAATTAGGATAATAACAAAATACTGTACATTAATAAATGGTGATGTAACAGTATTTTTTTCTTTTCTTTTTCCATTCTCACTTTCTTCCCCCCCTCTCTATCTTTTTATAAATGAAACTCTCTTAATAAAATAATAAATGATTTCTATAACACTTAGCTACAATCGTCTCTAAGTAAAACGTGGTTAGAGCTATAAAATCAGTCTGCATCAGGGGTGTACTATACAGTGGTGCCTCGTAAGACGAAATTAATTCGTTCTGTGAGTTTTTTCGTTCTGCGAGTTTTTTCGTCTTGCGAAGCACCACTGTGTATTGACGGTTTCCCATAGGAATGCATTGGCGGTTTTTTAAAAAAAGGCGCAAGACGTTTCGTCTTGCAAAGCAAGCCCATAGGGAAATCTGTCTTGCGAAGCAACTCAGAAAACGAAAAACTCTTTCATTTTGCGAGTTTTCGTCTTCTGAGGCATTCATCTTGCGAGGTACCACTGTATTGGTAAACCCATTCTAGAATGACTAGAATAGTCGTTGCTGATGATGTACTAACCAAGCAGTAGGTGGCTAGGATAACTGCATCCTAAATACTGGAATAACTGCACCGATTTTGAGCTTTTGAACAGGAAAGTGTCAAGACGGAATGCTGAACTTCCTTCATTTTTCTCTGTAACTTAAATACAACATTAGGCACTTACTACTGACTGCCCCTGCCATGCCGAACCAGTGTGTTTGTAATCCATTACTTTTCTTTCAATCTGTGCTTTACTTCCTCAATGCAACATCAACCTCGAAAAGTTCACACCCCAGAATTACCTCTTGCGGTACATGTGTCCTGCGAAAATGTCATGTTCAGCTGGATCAGATGTAATCTTGGATTACAAAGTCTCATGAATTAGGGGAAGAGGTGTTCTGTTGCCTTTTCACTGGGGCCTACTAAGAGGTAGGCACGCAGCCTTGCAAACAGCTATTTAGATGCTAAATGTCAAGGGAACAGTGTTTATTCTCTTAAAACAGCAGGTAATGAGGAAAGCAGGGAAATTCTAAACCTGACCTATACGAGATTGAAATATTATCCAGGGATTAAGGTTTTTAAAACAGCTACTTTTGAAAACTGGATAAACCATCCATATGCCGATAAGCTTTTAGCAGAACTGCCTTAATAACACACATGACCCTGCCAATTTTTGCAAAGCAAAATATGCATTTGGTTCTTTTTCCTCCACTCCCGAAACCTGTATTCATGAAATGAGTTTTATTTTCGGCATTCTGAGCTGTCGGCAACAGTCTGCAGAAAGTGCCTCGTGGGTAGCTATCCTGCTTGTTTCCAAACCTGTATTACGTTCAGAATCAGGGTTTTTCAAAAAAACAACAGCAACCCTAATGCACGCAGACTGCCGGCATGGAAATTGCATTAGCCAATTGCAGATGGCACCAAGCACCAGATGCGATGCTAAATGGCCAGCCAGTATCATGTCACTCCCTTTGCCCAAGTCCCTTTCAAGTGGCACACGTGTCAGGCATAGATAAGACCAGAAATTATGTATTGAGGTCCATATGTTCTTAGCATTGCAGCACGTTAGACAGTTTGTCCAGAAGTCTCTCTGTTTATATTTGGCTTTGCAATAGAACTATACATTGCAGTAAACACAGGACTGCCATCAAAAATGGCAGCTCGTCATCAAGTTTAACCCCTCTTTCAGTATACCTTTAAAATGTACATGTGTGCAGGCATCACCTAACTCTGCCTAACTGTATCCTAAATATGGGCTGCCTAGTCTAGGAACAAGCGAGTCTGTCAAATCTGGAGAACAGCATTGCAAAATTCAGAGATGTGTGAATTTCAAAGGATGACTATACTTCTGTTTGTGTATTGTTCCGGAAAGTGAGCATTAAGTAGGTTCACCTTTAAATGTGGACAGAATCAAATTTACTTATTTATTTTATGTTTTTCATAAAATTTATACCACTGCTTGGTTGTAAAGAAAACCTCAAAGTGGAAGGAAAAAACAAGAAAAATCAAAGGAAAATTCACAACCCTGCTTTAAGACATGCAAAAGTTAAGATGCGAAAGTAGATTAAAATCACCTCTAAGTGCCTGGGTAGGCTTATTTCATCAAGAATGTTTTTAGCAGGTGCCGAAAAGAATGCAGTGATGACACCTGCTCGGTTTCAATCGGCAGGGAGTCCCAAAGTGCAGACGCTGCCACACTAAATGATCAGATTTATACAATTGTAGAATGGGTACTATGTGGCACCTGTAGCTGTGCCAATTCCACTGATCCAAATGGTCAAGTGGGAATTTCTCTGCCACCCCAATGTAGTCTAATAGCCCACCTCTTGCAGAAGTTGAAAGATTTGGTGCAGCAGAGGATGGGGAAGATTTATCTCTGAGACTGAGGATAATGGATGCCACACTTTATGCAATATAGTCGTACCTTGAATGCCTTGCGAGTCGAACGTTTTGGCTCCCGAACTCTGCAAACCCAGAAGTGAGTGTTCCGGTTTGCGAACATTCTTTGGAACCCGAACGTCCGACGCGGCTTCCAATTGGCCGCAGGAGCTTCCTGCAGCCAATTGGAAGCTGTGCCTTGGTTTCTGAACATTTTGGAAGTCGAACGGACTTCCGGAACAGATTCCATTCGACTTCCGAGGTTCTACTGTACTGGGCTATATGGCTTAAGGTAAAGGTAAAGGTACCCCTGCCCTTACGGGCCAGTCTTGCCAGACTCTGGGGTTGTGCGCTCATCTCACTCTATAGGCCGGGAGCCAGCGCTGTCCGCAGACACTTCCGGGTCACGTGGCCAGCGTGACAAGCTGCATCTGGCGAGCCAGCGCAGCACACGGAACGCCGCTTACCTTCCCGCTGGTAAGCGGTCCCTATTTATCTACTTGCACCTGGGGGTACTTTCGAACTGCTAGGTTGGCAGGCGCTGGGACCGAACGACGGGAGCGCACCCCGTCGCGGGGTTTTGAACCGCCGACCATGCGATCGGCAAGTCCTAGGCACTGAGGTTTTACCACAGCGCCACCCGCTATATGGCTTAGCTAAGGATAAAGCCACTGATATGTCCCTATGAAAGAAACCTTCTCCACAACCAAAACACTGGTTTAAAGCTCTCTCACACACAATACTTGACATATCCAGTTCCAGGGCCTGCATAAGACATTTTGTCGCATGAGGCCAAAGCCAGTTCTCCAACCTTCCCCATACCACATAAAGAAACAAATTGGACCTACAGTTCAAGCAGACAGCATCTTCTGCTGCGTCTGATGTAGGGATGTCTGAAAATTTCAGTGGAAATGGAAAAGGAAGTGGAAATTGCTGCAGTTTGTGTGTTCACCTGTGGCCAGGAATGGAATTACCAGAAATTAGCAGCTGCTGGAAACCACAGGGAGGAAGAGCGCTCTTGTCCTCAGGTCCCACTTCTGGGTTTCCCACAGGTATCCAGTTGGCCACTGTGAGAACAGCATATTGGACTAGATGGGCCTGATCCAGCAGGGGGTCTTCTTATGTTCTTATGGAAATCAATCATGCGAATATGATTGGTATTTGTTCACATCACTGTTGTGGTGGTGTTTTTTTTTAAAGTTCACAAGTGATGTGCAATTAATGACCTTTTTTACATTGTTTTGCATAGATAGTTGCGTAACGTATGTGCAAGTTCAGCTTGCATTCAGTAGCAGGCAGCGAGATGAATAATGTAGTATTTGGTGGAAACGGAACTGCAGTGGAAGGGGAACAGTGCTGATTGTGACAAACGTAGGCCAGAATGGAAATCACTGCTTTCTTACATCCCTGAGGACAGCAGGCTAGTTTATGACATCCAGATCAGGCCCCCAGGGCACACACAATTCTCCCAACATCTTGCTGATGCCCCATACCATCTGTTGCTGGAGATGACTTCCTCACTCTCCTTAATGGTACCCTTGTCCTGTTAACTCATAAAAAAGTAACAGAACTGAACCCACACGTAAGCTTATTTCCATCTCACAAACACACAGGAACAGGAACTTAGTTCTGAAGATGGCCACAGTTCAAACAAATAGTGGAATCAAACAGGTTTTTTTTTTACAAATAGTGGAATGAAATAACCAGTTGTTGTTTTAAATGTGGTTTTAGCCACCATTCCTGCAGGAACTTGTTGCATTTTTCTAATAGCACCTATATTTCAAAAAGGCGCGTAGCTGCTAATTAGAGAGAGAAAGTTGTGTTAAGATGTGTTAGGCAACCTGCTATCCTTCAAGCAATGGACTAATATGCAGGTAAGCAACAAACAAGCATAACATGGCCTGCAAGCTGAAATCTGATATAGTTTTCCCTTGGGAAAGCTTTCCCCCTTGAATGACTCCAACTCATGGGTGAGTTGCCACATGGTCAGGGGAGCATCACAGCAGCTAATCTGCTGCATGCTGCCTATTCTGTATATACCAGAGGTCAAGAACCTAATTAAGTCTGCCAGGGCCACCCATTTAGTTTGCAAGGCCATGTGGGCCAAATCATGCCCTCCTGCCCTGTGTCTGATGCCGTATATACAAAGCCCTCTGCACAGCGCTTTGCAAGCCCCTGCAATCGGTTGATCACCAGGGACACGGGTGGTGCTGTGGGTTAAACCACAGAGCCTAGGGCTTGCCGATCAGAAGGTCGGCATTTCAAATCCCTGTGACGGGTTGAGCTCCCATTGCTCGGTCCCTGCCCCTGCCAACCTAGCAGTTCAAAAGCACGTCAAAGTGCAAGTAGATAAATAGGTACCACTGCAGCGGGAAGGTAAATGGCGTTTCTGTGTGCTGCTCTGGTTCGCCAGAAGTGACTTAGTCATGCTGGCCACATGACCCGGAAGATGTATGCTGGCTCCCTCGGCCAATAAAGCAAGATGAGCGCCGCAACCCCAGAGTCAGCCACAACTGGACCTAATGGTCAGGGGTCCCTTTACCCTTTACCTTTATGCACATGCTTTGCAAGCTCAGACTGTTCGCTGTTTGTCTGGCACTCATAGTCAACAGTGTATACTAATAGCAAGCTCATTCTCAGAATGCAAATCCCTATCTGGGCAAAACATGGGCAGCACCCATGCGGAAGAGGGAACCCTCCACGGCTTGTGGGAACCCCATGGTTTGGTACAAGAAATCAGGGGTCTTAAAAGTTGCCAGCAGGAGCACCTGCTAGGGAAGGACCATAGCTCAGTGCTTTATATGCAGAAGGTCCCAGGTTAAATCTTTGGCATCTCTAGGTTATGGCTGGAAAAGTCTGAAGCCCTAGAGGGGTGGAGCCGGTCAGTCTGACAAATGCTGTGCTTCGAGGGACAAACGGTCTGATTCTGATTCCTATGATGATCGGCCTTAGTTCGGCTCTCACTAAACCAAAATCAGAAAAACAACATTGTGGACCTGGTCTAGTATTTGCTTTTAAAGTTGGATTCAACATTAACTTTAGTTCAAATGTCTGACGAAAGAGACTTAGTAACTGCTGCATTCCAAATGCTTCCAGCAGTTCTCACTTCCATGGTGAGAAATGTCTGGGTTTTTGCCAACAGAACCAGGAAGTGTGTGTTTTGAGTATCGCTCTTTGCCTTTTTTGGGCGAAATCCCCCTAAAAAAAGCCCAACAACTTCTTGAAATACGGCAACCCTACATCGCAGGTTAAGGGGAAGGATTATTTCTGCTTTGAGGAGGAAGCGCTGGCCAGCTGCAGAGTTCATTAATCTAGAAGGATTTATTAATTGTATTTGCAGCAGAAGCAGTTTTAGCGCTGTGTTTGAAAATGGGGCATCCTAGCTTATGGGAAAGCAAGTGGAAAAACCTGAGCGTTGCACAATGGCAACAAAAGCATATTTCCCAGCACTGCCTGACAAACCACGAGGCTTTGGGGACAAATATCCATTGCTGACGTTGTTTAATAAAGGGACTTTGAGGATTTTGCATCACTCCCTGTTCTTCGTCACCTCTTCCTGATCTGGGAGTGCCTGCCAGGGCATTTCCGCAGGAGGAAAACACTTATCTGGCTGGCCCATATCCTTTCCCCTCTTGGTGCCCATTCAGATTGGGCGGGCTGCTCTTTTCACCTCTTGCTGCCAGGCTGCAACCCTAAGCAAGCTTACCAGAACTGCCCTGCTGGATTTAGGGGGTTCTGCTTCAGGTTAGGATGAAGGCTTGTTTGCCCCCTCGCGTTTCCTCCAAAGAGCCTGCGGCAGTGCAAACAGGGACATCACATTTTATCCTTGACAGCCTTGGTCAAGTATATCTGAAGGAGCATCTCCAACCCCATCGTTCTACCCGGACACTGAAGTCCAGCGCTGAGGGCCTTCTGGTGGTTCCCTCACTGCAAGAAGCCAAGTTACAGGGAACCAGGCAGAGGGCCTTCTCAGTAGTGGCACCCGCCCTGTGGAACATCCTCCCACCAGATGTCAAAGAGAACAACAACCACCAGACGTTTAGAAGACATCTGAAGGCAGCCCTGTTTAGGGAAGCTTTTAATGTTTGATGCATTACTGTATTTTAATATTCTGTTGGAAGCTGCCCAGAGTGGCTGGGGAAACCCAACCAGATGGGTGTGGTATAAATTATTATTATTATTATTATTATTATTATTATTATTATTATTATTATTTCCTCATCAACCACCCTCCCTGTCAGTGGCTGGAAAAGGTTCAGAAAAAGGGGGACCCCCCAAAACAATAAAGTGTATGGAGCGACTCCCCTGAGGAGGAAAGGCTGCAGAGTTTGGGAATTTGGGCTTTAGAGGAAAGGCAAGTTAGAGATGCCATGACAGATGTTCATAAAATTAGTAAAACGATGAAACTTATTCCCACAGGAGGCAATGATGTCCCCTAACTTGGATGGCTTTAAAAGGAGAATAGACAGATCCCATGGACAAGAAAGCTATTGGTGGCCACTAGCCCAAATGGCTATGCTCTGCTTCTGCGGTCAGAGGCAGAAAAGCTTCTGAATACCAGTTGCTGGAAGCCACAGCAGGGGAGTGGGCTCCTGTGTTCGAATCCTGCTGTTGGTTTCCCACAGGCATCTGGGTGGCCACTGTGGGAACAGGATGCTGGATGAGATGGGCCCCTGGCCCAATGCAGCAGCCTCTTCTTATCACAGAATTGTATAATTCAAGAAGACCACAAAGGTCACCTAGCCCCCTGCAATGCAGGAATCTTTTGCGCAACATGGGGCCCGAAACCCACAGCCCTGTGATGAAGTCTCACACTCTACCGACTGAGCTTCTTATGCTAACTAAGGTTGAGATATACCCAAAGGACTGCCTCTTTCCCTATGAACCGCCCCGGACCCTGAGATCATCTTCTGCGGCCCTTCTTTGTGTGTCTCCTTCTCAAGGGTTCGGAGGGTGGGACCACGAGAACAGGTCTTCTCTGCAGTGGCTCCTCGTCTGTGGAATGCTCTCCCCAGGGAAGTTTGTCAGGCCTTTGGTTGATCTGATTTTTATCCTATGCCCTTTTAAAATGTGTTTGTTTTTTGGGGGGGTGGGCTATTGGGTTGTTGTTTTTATTTTTATTAGGTATTTTGTGGTTTTATATCTTGATTTTATTCTGTGAACCGCCCTGAGACCTCCAGGTATAGGGCGGTATATAAATTCTAATAATCATAATCGTACTCATAATAATACAGTCATACCTCGGGTTAAATATGCTTCAGGTTGAGCGTTTTCAGGTTACGCTCCGCAGCGACCCAGAAGTAACTGAATGCGTTACTTCTGGGTTTTACCGCTTGCGCATGTGCAGGCGCTCAAAATGATGTCACGCGCATGCACAGAAGCGGTGAATCGCAGCCCGCACACGCGCAGACGTGCGTTCTACTCCGGAACGGATCCTGTTCACATCCAGAGGTACTACTGTAGAGAGATGACAATGTCCAACACCACCCAGGCTACATTCAGCAACCCTTATCAGATTAATTTAGAATCAGTGCCATTCTGTGACATGCTCATAAGATTAGGACTGCAGCTTCCTTTTACCATATTGTAAGAATCCTCAGGGCTGGGCCGGGCATTTTGCTGCTTGGCTGAGACAAAGCAGTAAATGACTCACCCCACAGACCCCTCTCACTCAAAAGTACACAGCACACAAAGCTAGTTGATTTATTTTGGGACTTGGGGCAGAAAGTCCCACAGGAGTCTGTTTCCCTCTGAGGCAGTAAAAAGACAATATGAAATTAAATAACTCTTTGCTGCCCTTTCATGATGTCCCAGATTCAATGCCTGAGCTGGTCACTTCATTCTGTCTAACGGTAGGACAGGCCCTGGCCATTCCATTTCTATGAAAAACATTCTGTGTGTGTGTGTTGTGCAGACTTGCTTTATTCCCACAACCAACACAGATTCAGGGCATATTTTTTAAGCAACGGGATATTTACTATGCCAAATCCTAAAGCATATTCTGATCCCCATCACAAGTCGCCTTTGTTTGCCTTAAGAGCATTAGTTTAAATCTTTCTTACAACCGCTCAACTTTCTTTTTTCCTCTCATGGTGGGTTCAGGGCAGTGCTGAATGTTGCCCTCTTTATTTCCAGGCCTTATGAAATATTCTCACGGAAGCTGAACTCCTGCAAATGTTTAACTCAGACAGCACATGAACAGTCCCATTGTCTTTCCTAGGTTGATCTCAAAAAGAATGCTCAAGGGCCCGTGTTGGCTTTTTAGGCCCTGTGTTAAATTATATAAATAAATCCCATGATGCAACAGGAAAGCTTGACCTGGCATTGCTGGGAGTACTGGAATGGCAAGAGAAACAAAAGGATTGCAAGAAAAGGATTAGCGCCAAGACGGATGCTTTAGATCAGGCCTGCTGCAACTTGTGAGCACGGCTTGCAGAATTTTATGCAGTAGCCTACAAAAGCTTTCGACATGTTGAATTGCTTAGTCTTTCAGATGCCACCAGAGACTTCCTTTTGTTTAAAAAAAGACTAGAAGTCATTGCCAAGGCAAGTTACAAAATACATGAATTGGCCGGATGCATTTGACTTGGGTATCTCACAACTTGCACAGTCTTGCCTTTGCCAATCGGATTCCTTCCACATATCTTGGACCACAATTCCCATCAGCCGCAGGCAGCGCAACCCTGTTGGGAGTAGGTAATAAGTCTGTTCTGGTTGTGGGTGATGGGAGTTGTAGTACAGAACGTCTGGAGGGTGCTCAGTTGGCAACAGCTGTTTATTCTCATGGAAACATTGCATAAAACACAAGTTGGACAGAGGAATCGCCTCTACCTTTTAGACTTTTTACCATATCAACTGGTTCAGGTGTATGATCAGGATTCCTGGTTGAGCAGAGGTTGCTTACTTCAGATCTTTCTGCTCAATGCAAAGTATTTAGGATGGGGATATTGGGGCGAAGTGTACCCCCTGTGCCCCCTACTCATATGC
This sequence comes from Podarcis tiliguerta, assembly GCF_965153285.1. Taxonomy (NCBI): domain Eukaryota; kingdom Metazoa; phylum Chordata; class Lepidosauria; order Squamata; family Lacertidae; genus Podarcis; species Podarcis tiliguerta. Next base: position 19,530,480 of record NC_139536.1, read on the forward strand.
CCAAATGAGGCTAATGTTATATTGTTATACAGGGCAGGCACAAACTCTCCAAAATTCTCTGAAAGAAAAGAACAGTGTTGTACTAATGTCATAGCACCAAGACCAGACAAAAATACTTTGAATTCCCAGCAGCCAGCTTAAAATGTTTAGCAGCTCTATCTATGCAGAAGTGAGGATATGTTTAAATTCTTTTGCATCGGCCTCCTTTTTTTTTTTAACTTGCCACGGGTTTTTCTAGTCATGGTGGTACTGTTCTCCCTATCGAGCCATATGTCTCCTTTGGGGTTTGCCTAAATAACTGCGTTTTGCTCTGGTGTCTAAGAATATTATTTAAAGAAGGGTGCCTGTGGTGATCACACAGGGTCCCCGGACGTTTGACGGTCTATTGATCCCTGTGCCACCACTGTGATTGCTCTCTTCGTTGCCACCAACCCGTTTCTCTTGGGTACCCACGGAGTCCAGACAATTGTTAACATTAACAAACAATCAAGTTTATTTTTATAAGCATGAACAAGTTTATGGTTTCAGTTAATTTTTCTTGTCAGTTTCTTAATCTTAGATTCCTTACTGTCTTATACATTCCTAACAACTTCAAACTGATTATCCCAGCTATCTATCTGACTCCACCTAACAGTTCCTCACAATCTCTCTCAACACAACTAAACCAACCCACAGACTTATCCTCCCTCTTCCTTCTCAAACTCCCAACTCTCACTCTAACTACTCCCCTTGGGTTCCCACTGGCCAATCACTTCACAATCATTTAACCCTTTCCTTATGACCCACCTAGGAGGCAAACGCCACAGTGCCTCTCAATTTATCACGCTGGAGAGGCGTTATAAGCAAATAGCTGGTCTTTTTACCTGTCATCACAGTAGGTGAATTTCATGTCCATGCTGTGACGGCTCAAGAACGTCTTGCTGTCCAGGGGGATGTCAGTATTGGAAGGGTGTTGAATGGGTTCACACATTAATATCAGGCAAGACAAGAGAGGTTCTTTGTAGCCACAGAGAGCATGAGGAGGGCATGTATTATAGACCTTCAGTTGTCCAGTGCAGTGCAAAACCTGAAACATAAAGAAACTATTTGTACAAATACAAGGGTTTTGATTATTTAAAAAAAACCAAAGGAACTTGAGTAGATCAAATCTTTCAAAAAACATACGTAAAAAAAAAAAGTACCTTCCATGTGGCCGATTTTAGATTCACAGTTCTGCCTCTGTTGGTAACAGTGCATTTCATTCTCATGAAGAAGTCCCGCTCCATGGTCACCTCTTTATTCTTTTTCCCAAAGCCTGGACCTGAGAAAAATGTGGACAAGATTCTTTTTTAAGGCTTGTTTTGCAGTTTCCGTTGCATGCTCTAGTAACCAGCCAGCAAAGTTATTTCAGAAGGACCAGAGTAGGAACATTCCCAAAACCGCTGTGATCAACTAGCTACACACTTTGAGGATAAAGTTAATTGATTTTGGGGAGACCTTGGCAGTTCCAGATGAAGTCCCTAATGCCAAATCACTGGTGTGGTGTGAGATCAGTTTCAGCTTATGCAGTCTGCTGATGTGAACAAGGTGCTGGCAGCTCTATGTCCAACCGCATGCCCTCTGACTCTCTTGGGTTAGACAATCTAGCAGAGGGGGTTGACTGGTTGGGTATAGAGCATGGCTAATGCTTCACTGCATGGGAAGCTGGTTCCTGGTGCCTTGAAAGAGACAGTGGTGCTGTCACTCCTAAAGAAACAGCCCCTTGAACTGGAATAACTACCAACCAGTTAAGAATATCTCCGCTTGGGGGAAGGTGATGGGAGACAACGGCAAGCAATCTTTGATGACATTGATTTAGATCTGTTCCAATCTGGGTTCAAGCTAACTTGCCCTTGGTTGCTTTGATGGATGACTTTGACCAGGGCATGAGGAATGTGACCTTGCTTATTGATCTCTTCGCAGCTTTTGTTACCGTTGACCATGGTACTCTTCTGAACCAGCCCCATGGAATGAAAATTGGGAGCACTGTGTAGGTTCTGGTCATATCTACAAGACCAAGTCCAGAGAGTAGCCTGCCTAAAATATTTACGTTTAGGCAGGCACATCGAAACACATGTGGGACGTGGGGGGGGGGGCGCTGTGGTCTAAACCACTGAGCCTCTTGGGCTTGCCAATCAGGAGGTCGGCGGTTCAAATCCCCATGATGGGGTGAGCTCCCATTGCTCAGTCTCAGCTCCTGCCAACCTAGCAGTTCGAAAGCACCCCAAAAAGTGCAAGTAGATAAATAGGTACTGCTCTGGCGGGAAGGTAAACGGCGTTTCCGTGCGCTGCTCTGGTTTCGGTGTTCCGTTGCGCCAGAAGCGGCTTAGTCATGCTGGCCACATGAACCGGAAAAAACTGTCTGTGGAGCAGACAAATGCTGGCTCCCTCGGCCTGTAAAGCAAGATGAGCGCCGCAACCCCAGAGTCATTCGCGACTGGATTTAACTGTCAGGGGTCCTTTACCTTTACCTTTTTATCCAAACGCATAGATGTTGGCATCTTTTATTCCTTCTTACTGTTACCTTTAAATGTTTTTAATTCCCTTTAACTGTTTTCTTTGCCAATTTTAACAATCCATGCAAACACAGGTATATAAATTTTGCTAAATAAATATGCTAATCCCTGTGTAAAAACTGCCCCTCTTTGTTCTGGGCATGTTGACCATCCAGTCTGGTGAAGCCATCTTCATCAGCACCACTCACTTAATCTGAGAACAGTTTGGGTAGGTTCAGAGAACAATGCGATTCCCATGAGGATTGCAATTTATCACATGATAAGATGCTCATTTCATCACATGATGCAGTGAGGGGGAAGAAAGCTCAGAAGCGCAAGAGAGATAAACACTTTGTCCACAGGTCAGCAGATTATTTGATCCAACCTGTTATCTGTTGTTTCGATTACTCTACAAAGTTTCTGTGCAGCTGATTGAGAAACCAGGTGATTATCATCTCCCTAGAACAGTTCTCTGCTTGGCATTGCTGCACTGAAGGTTAACTGGTGACATTCTAAAGCAGCGATGGGAAAATATATGGACTCCTATCTACCCCAGCCAACATGGTCAATAGTCATGGATTATCAGAACTGCAACCAAGCAGTAGATGGAGTGCCACTAACTTCCCATCCCTGTTTTAAGGCAGCCTTTAGCACCTCTGGTCATGCTGGCTGGGGCGGAGGTGGGTTGTAGTCCAAAACATCTGCAGGGCAGTAGGTGGGGGAAAGCTGTTCAAAGCAATTATTGCTCCATGTACTGTATCCTAAAACACTTCAGCCGTTGCTTAGGCCTCAGGATGCGTCTTGGGTGATATCTGGAACAGACGGTGGATTCAAATGCTCCGACCATCAGCTCTGCTCACTGCAGGCAGAAGCCAACACCTTAGTAAGATAATCCCTGTGTTTATCCAAATACAGAATCTCCAAGGCCCTATAAAGGAGATCCTGTTGGAAGAGTGAAATGTGTTTCCTGGCACAGTAGCTACCATCTCCTTGTGCTAGGGGGAATTAGGGAGTGGCCATATGAACTTAAATCCCCCTCCTAGTTTCTCCTAGAGATAATGCCCTAGTGCCAAATAACAGTCGGCATTAGCTTACACTTTCTAAAAAGAAAATACTTCCCTGGTTGCAATAAATCCCCCAGGAGAAGCAGCCATTGCATTTGGTCTTGAGTCTGGAGGTTCAGACAGGCGAAGTGCTTGGGGAGACACACAAATCTTTCTATTATTCATTAATACTTTTAGTTAATTATCTTAAAGCCCTCCAAACTTCTCAAGACGACTTATAGCAGAATAGAGATGAATCATATTAAAAACGACTTTAAAAACATGAAACACTAAAAATTATAAAAGATCTACCTCCCAAAATCAAGCCCCCCACCCCACCCTCTCCAACAACATTAAAATGATCACCACAATCAGCTGGCTGAAATGTCACAAAACCGCAAAAAAGAAAATTAACAATAAAATGCCCAGGAGAAGAGGCGTCCTTGCTTGGCACCAAAATATATTATTAAAGACAAGTCTTCTTGGGGAGACTACTCCATAAATGATCACAAAGTACACTGCAATATTGTTGTTGCATTATTATTATTTTTTAAAAAAATATTATTTACCATTTTTCAAACTCAGGTTTTCTCGAATTTCCTCATGATCACATGGGTGAGTGAAGTCAAAAATGCTGTGTCCGGTCAGCTCCACCTGTTTGACCATCAAGACAAACAGATTAAAAAATGGGGTGGTGAAAATGAATTTACGCTGGGAACGTATTTTGGATCCCCTCATTCCCAAAATGCACCACATGACAAGAAACTTTGAGAAGTGTTTTACAGAGACTTTTAGATAGCAGCTGATTGTTCATTGAAAATTCACACTCTAGCCGTTTTTGTACATGTATTATGTATTAAGTATTTATATTTCCTTCCCACTCTGTTCTATGGCCTGATGGTAGTGACAGCAATAATCTTTTATCATTTTATTAGCAATGTTTATTTAAAGCACCTGCAAGTCATTATTATTATTATTATTATTATTATTATTATTATTATTATTATTATTATCCATAGATAACAACAAGTTATAAATATTTGTTATACTTTGTCACAATCTTCTTAATTTTCCGACGACTTCCCACCAACTCCTCATGTCTTCATATGTTCTTTTTCTTAGTGCACTATTTGTCTCAGATTTTGTTGTTAATTATCAGAAATATTGTACTTTCTTATACAAATCCAATATATCATAGAAGTTAATCGAAGGCTGCCACAGACATCATGCTATTACTATAGTCTTTAAGGTACTTTTTATATATACCCCATTTCTTAATAAACGTTTGGTCTGTATGGTCTCTCATTTTTTCTGTTAATTTAGCCAGCTCTGTATATTCCATTAATTTATGTTGCCATTCCATCATTGATGGTATTTTCCCACCCTTCTAGTTTGAAGCTATTAAGATTCTCGCAGCCACTGTGGCATAGAAGAATATTTCCCTTGCATTCTTGGGTATTAAAAGCAACCATGGAGCCGCAACCTGCTGGGGAAGCGAATTGGCCTATCTGCAGATTCCATGTTTCAGTTGTGCACATTTAAATCTCCTCTTGGGTCCCTCTGAGCTTAACCCTGGCCTCTTCAGGGCTAAACACCCTTGCAGCCACTCTAAGCAGAGGCTTGACAACCATATGTCAGGAGTGCTCTGATGGTGTTTCCTGCTTGGCAGGGGGTTGGACTCGATGGCCCTTGTGGTCTCTTCCAACTCTATGATTCTATGATTCTATTCTATGATTCTATTCTAATCCCAGAATAGCAAAGGCACCATCATTCTCTTCCTTAGAGTACTTGCAGGAAGCTTTGGCTAAGCCACATTTAACAAACTAGATCTACCAAGTAGAGGAGGCAGCAGAAGTTATATTATACCATAAACCACCCTGTGATCCTCGGCTGAAGAGCAATATACAAGCTTAATAAATAAGCATCACAGTATCATCCAACCTGCTACGTGAGATGCATAGAAAACAGCTCACCTGTGTCAAGCCCATGTACTTGCTGATGTTCTCTGACAAAAAGATCATGTCTCCATCCTGTGTGATGACAGTGATAAATCCTTCCAAAGCTTTCAGGTACAAGTTGTCCATCTGCTGATCAGGCTCTGTTTTACTCTCATTGTCACCACAGACTGCACAAAGGAGTGGGGAGTGGAGGGGGAGGACCAAAATGAAGAGACAAAAAAATAAAAAAATAAATCAGAAATGATGCTTTGCAGTATGCTAGCAAATCCCAGCCGAAATCATATCTGATATAAAGTTCATGGCTTTGCTTTTACCAGATATCTATACAGTTTAGCAGCATTAGAAAAAAGTTACAATAATTATAATATTGTGGCAGTTCAGGCAACAAGGCTACAATCTTATTTGACATTGGGAACCCATAAAGTGGCCTTAAATTGAGTCCTACTGTTAGCCCATGTAGTGCTGCATAGTCTACACACTGGCAGACAACAATTTCACAGAATTGTAGAGTTGGAAGGGACTGCGAGGGTCATCTATCCCAACCCTCTGCAATTCAGGGATCTCAGCTAAAGCATCCATGGCAGATGGCCACCCAACCTCTGCTTAAGAGCCTCCAAGCCAGGAGAGTCCATAACCTCCCAAGGGAGACCGTTCCACTGTCGAACAGCTCTTACTGTCAAAAAGTTCTTCCTTTTATGTAGTCATAAACTCCTTTCTTGTAACTTGAAGGCATTGGTTTGAGTCCTGCCCTCCAGAGCAGGAGAAAACAAGCTTGCTCCATCTTCCATGTGACACAGCCCTCAAGATATTTGAAGATGGCTATCATATCTCCTCCCTGTCTTCTCTTTTCCAGGCTAAACATGTCCAGCTTTTTCAACTGTTCCTCATAAGGCTTTGTTTTCAGACCCTTGATCATCTTGGTTGCCCTCCTCTGCACATCTTGTCAATATGCTTCTTAAATTGTGGTGCCCAGAACTGGATGTAGTACTCCAGGTGTGGTCTGGCCAAGGCAGAATAGAGTGGTGCTATTACTTCCCTTGATCTGGACGCTATACTTGTGTTGATGCAGCCTAGAATAGCGTTAGCTCTTTTTTTGGTGCTGCATCACACTTTGGACTCATGTTAAGTTTGCGTTCCACTAAGACCTCTACAGTGGTACCTCAGTTTAAGAACAGTCCTGTTTACGAATGATTTGGTTTACGAACTCCGCAAAACCAGAAGTAGTGTTCCGGTTTGCGAACTTTACCTCGGTCTACAAATGGAAACCAAAAGGTGGAAGGGCACCGGCGGCAGGAGGCCTCATTAGGGAAAGTGCGCCTTGGTTTAAGAACGGATTCGGTTTAAGAACGGACTTCAGGAACAGATTAAGTTCATAAACTGAGGTACCACTGTAGATCCTTTTCACATGTACTACTAGGAAGCCAGGTGTTTCCCCATCTTATATTTGTGCAACCTGCCTAAGTGCAGAACCTTACAATTGTACCTATGGAAATTTGTTAGTTTGGGCCCAGTTCTCTAATCTGTTAAGGTCATCATGAATCCCAATTCTGTCTTCAGCGGCATTAGCTTCCCTTCCCAGGTTGGTGCCATTTGCAAATTTCAGCGGGGCTTTCAGAGGAAAGTCTTTACCAGTCCTTCCTAGATATTCCAGGAACTGAACATGGGACCCACTTACCTACTATAGCCCTTCCTCTCTGAACTCAGCTGGGACCTACTTCCCATAAACAATCACAAAAAATGCTGGAATTACAGAAATTTGCCACTGCCCCAATCTTACTAGGAAATGCATGTGGAACCAGGCATATCTACACATGCATCCTTAGCTAAATAAGGAACTCCATGCAGATGCAGTCACTGCTTGATCTAACTACTGGAGCCGCACATGCTTCGTTAGGAAATCAGCAATTAGCATTAATAGGGGAGGAAGAAAGGGGTGCGACTTCATTTCCCCTACAACAAAACCCTCCCAAACAGCTATCTGACCAGGGCTGGACATGAGCAGTCATTCCGCCTGCTTCTATACAATAACATAAAAATAAAGAAATAAGATGCTTATGAGAGGCTCACAAGTAGGTCATGAGTGCAACTGTACTCTCCTGCCTGAGATGGAGGACGAGGCTTTAAGTGATGACTAGTCAAGTTCTGTCTTGGATGCAGTAATGCTTCTGGGTATCAGCTTCCAGAAACCACAGGAGGGAAGAGGGCTGCTGAACTCAGGTTCTGCTGGCAAGCTTCTCATGGGCATTTGCTTGGCTACTATGAGAGCAGGATGCTGGTGTAGATGGGCCACTGGCCTGATCTTCTCAAGAACTTGTGTGATCCCAAGCAAATGGTACACAGAGGTTGGTACTGTTTCTGATACTGAAGATAATATAGGCGTCGTGACGATAAGCAACTGATAGCCTTATTGTGCATGAATTTGCCTAACCCTCTTTTAAAGCCATCCAGGTTGGCAACCAAAGCCAGGACAACAGACTGAACAGGTAGGCTGATCACTTGCTCACAGTCTTTTCCACTGTGGCGAAATGGACCCTTTCTGAATTTCCATATACAGTGGTACCTCTGGATGCGAACGGGATACGTTCCAGAGCCCCGTTTGCATCCAGAAGCGAACGCAACCTACGTCTGTGCGTCGCGATTCGCCGCTTCTGTGCATGCGCAAGCGGCAAAACCTGGAAGTAACACGCTCCGTTACTTCCGGGTCGCCGCAGCACGCAACCTGAAAATACTTATCCCAAAGCTACTTCAACCCAAGGTATGACTGTAAATTAAAATATGCACATTTAATGCAAGACGGTGTCCTCGGCTGTCCTCTTTTTTTGGTGTTGGGTTTCTGCTTTGGGGACAAGCATGTTAAATAGCTATCTTTGTTTATTGCAACAGGCAGTTCCACAGTTCAAATATCAAGAACCTCCAATTCCTACCAAGTGGCTGCAAGCCACTGAGTTAGGCTGGTTTTTGCTTCCCAATGATAATTTCGGTCTTGCAACAACAACAATTTTGTTTTGCAGTTGTATTTCTTTTTAAATTTATTCATTGAAATGCTGGGTCCTACCTACTATTAAATGCCAATCTGTCTCCTGGCTCTTAACACTCAATGAGAATTATTCGCCATGGATAGGAAGAGATTCCTTGCAGTAGGTAATGTTGGAACGAATTGAGGTTGTGATTTAGAGAGCCACATGATTATATGCAGCAGGTCTTTCGATTTGTGTTTAGGGAACAGCCGCCTTTGTGTGCAATGCAGCCATCTGATTTTGAAGTGGGGTGGGGAGACAAAAAGGTTATGTTGGGTGTGTCCAGGACTTTGAAGAACCAAAAGTACCTCTCTCTGGATTGTGGTCAATCTGTCTATGCCTAGCAGCCTTTTCTGATGCAACCAAAGCATTGAGGAAGTAATTGGACTGTCAGCACACTCTGGGGGCTGGTAAAGGTAGAACAGCGTCCGCCAACCTGGTGCCTTCCATGAAGGCTGAGGCTCATGGGAGTTGTGGTCCAAAGCATCTGGACTGCTAGGCATAGACTGCTGCTAGGCATAGACACCCAGTTGGTGAAGGCAGATGTAAAATATAAAAACAGCTCTTCCCATTCATAGTTCAACATAATCACTCTCACAATATGTTCTACAGAGGCAGTATGCCTCTCTGAATACCATTTGGTGGGAATCACAAGTGGAGGAAAGTGTTCTTAGTGTTGGCCATTGTGAGAACAGATTGCTAGATCACATGGACATTTCAACCTGCTCTAGTTGGGCCTGTTTTGTTTTCCTAACCAGCAAACTATATTTTGTAGTTAACTGGGGCTCTGAACCAGAATTTCAATATGTGGCTGGCAGTCCTGGTTTGTACAGAAGGTACAAACCAAGGTTTGTTGGAATGATATGTAACAGTAAACTGTGTTTTGCAACTATCACCACTCGGTGGTGGGGATTGGGGAGTTCCTTTCAGTTTTAATGACAAATTTGCATTTAAAAAAAACCTCCCAAATTTGTACTTCTTGCAACAACACACAAATACAGCTATCCTTTTGGAATCCACACATCTCCGAATTTTGAAATGCAGTTCTCAAACCAAAGGATAGGTGAACAAACATGCATATATTAGTGGAAAGTCTACATAGAACCATTTGCATTGGTGAAAATAATGTACAAAAATGCATTATGTTCTGGGAAATGGTTTGCCAAAATGTGTATATTAAGGAAAATAGCATGTTGCATATAAAAATGTCTATATTAGGAAAAATGCACACCAAATACTGACAAATGTTCATGAGGACTTTTTAAAATAATTGCAAACTGTTGGAGAAATGAACTGAAAAAGAAGACACTTACAAAATCCACATTTTCCAGATTCAGCCATCACTATCTGGTCATATAAACAGTAGCAGAAAAGGAGTTTACACGGGTGCATGGGCCAAAACTGATGACTGTTATAGAGTAAATATCTGCTGCTAAAGTCAATAGGAAAGATACCAATATATGTATTGCTCTGCTACTTTTAAGGCAGTCAGTGTTTAGCCAAAACAAACTCTTTACAGAGCAAAGGTCACATAACACAGCAAGTTGCATGATAAGTATAACCTTTCCACTACTCTAGGTCCCAACCCTGTTTAGACTTGTAGTCTAAAAGCAATGCTGGTCAAATGCAAGAAGCTATTCAAGTCCTTTTGTTCTGTTTACTTTTGCATATAGATTTGCTCAGAAAAGCTCTTCAGCCAGGGACTGAAGTAAAGATTGCTGGGGTGATGGGCCTCAGTTGCATCAGACATGTGCTGAAGCAACTGCCCTGTACCATAGCTTGGTACTGCTCCTAAACACTGCTAGCTGAATAATAATAATAATAATAATATGGATGTTGGTGATCTGACACTAAGTAGAGCGCATTGCAGTAGTCCAAGCGGGAGATAACTAGAGCATGCACCACTCTGGCGAGACAGTCTGCGGGAAGGGTTTCAGCCTGCGTACCAGACGGAGCTGATAAGCAGCTGTCCTGGACACAGAATTGACCTGAGGCTCCATGGACAGGTCTGAGTCCAAAATGACTCCTAGGTTGCTCACCTGGTCCTTCAGGGGCACAGTTACCCCATTCAGGACCAGGGAGTCCTCCACACCAGCTCGCCCCCTGTCCCCCAAGAACAGTACTTTTGTCTTGTCAGGATTCAACCTCAATCCGTTAGCCGCCATCCATCCTCCAACCGCCTCCAGACATTCACACAGGACCTTCACTGCCCTCACTGGTTCTGATTTAAGTGAGAGGCAGAGCTGGGTATCATCTGTTTTACTGTATAATGGAGACTTGGCCTGGAACCTTTGTGGAAAGACTATAGCTCTGTGGTGGAGCATGCAGAAGGTCCCATGTTCAATCCCCAACATGTCCAGGTAGGACTAAGAAAGGCTGCTCTCTGAAACCCTAAAAAGCTGCTTGTTCTCTGTCACTGTGGACCAGGGTGGGGAGACTGTGGGCCTCCAGATATTGTTGGACTGAGACTCCCATCTGTCCCAGACAGCATGATCAATTGTTTAGGGTGATGGAAGTCCAGCAACATCTGGAAGGCTCCTTACCTATGGTGCTCCTAAAATTGAGCTACATAGATAGACCAATGGTGTCAGACAGGTGTCAAACATGCACACCTGGGTGTGGTGTCCTTGGATAACTTAAAGCTAGCTTTCCATACTTCTGAGCATATAGTCCTTGCATCACTGAATGGAAAAAGCGAATGAACAACTTCAATTATGAAAATGCCTCGTTTGTCCTTTTGCTCTCTCAAACAGCGTATATGTGAAAATTTGCTACAAAATGTAATTAGCAAATTATCTGGGCACAGTGCAAGTCAATCATAATTGCTTTAAGAGGCTGACTGTAGCAAAGCTGGATGGGTGGTTGAGCTGTTTCATTTTCTGCTGGGGTTTACTAAAGTTCATTACAATGGCTCCAACAGCCACTCTGAAATTCACTATGTGCTTCATGACACTCTCAAAGAACTCTACTAGGTTAAGCGAGACTGGGCCTGCTCTTGCAGAAGCTATGCTGGTTCTGCTTCAGCGAGGCTTGTTCTTCTACATGCTTGGCTATGTTATCTTTAACAATGCTTTCCATCAGTTTTCCAGAGACATCTAACTAGTCTATCATTTCCAGCATCCATCCCTGGATCCCTTTTTCAAAATGGATGTTGGGTTGGCCATTCCACAGTCTTCAGTAGCTGGAAACCACAGGAGGGGAGAGCACTCTTGTTCTTCGCTTGAGGGTTTCCCTTGGGCATCTGAATGGCCACTGCAAGAACAGGATTCTGGATTAGATGGGTCATTGGCCTGATCCAGCAGGCTATTCTTATGTTCACCCACCGCTTCCAGTTTATGGGGCTGAACGACCGTAAAATCTGCTTTGTCCCCTCAATTCCAACAGCAATAAGCCAAAGGCTTTAATTTGATCGAAGCTTTTCTCTTGGAGAAAATTTAAGCAACCTTGTGTACTCTTGTCTGCCTTAAAGGGCTATAGTTGGGTTTTTACTGTTTTATATATAATCATTTATTTATATAATCATTATAATTATTTGTTAGTTAACTTGGACTTTGGGAAGGAGGCGTGAGGCTCTGGCAGGCTCCTAGAGCCCTCCCACCTCCTTTCCAAGCTGGGAAAGTGCTAGCTAGGCTTTGGGAAGGATACGGGAGCTCTCTAGGACCATGTCAGAGCCCTTACAACCCTTCCCCTAGTGCGTTGCTTAGGGAAGGCAGTGTGAGGGCTGGGTGTCAAATGTTGTAGAGGGCTGCCAAACAATGCCTGGAGGGCTGCATGCAGCCCACAGGCTGCGTGTCGGATCATCCTGTTCTAGACTTTACCTCGAACCTTGGTTTAGTTGCCTTCTAAAACTATAGTTTTGGTAACAGAAAACTATTAAGAGGAAGGGCCATAGCTGACTGCATTACATGGGGCTGGACCAGGTGACACTTGGGTTCCTTGCAACTCTACAATTCTATGATTCTTTGACTGGTGGAGCACGTGGAGGTCCCAAGTGCAATCTCCAACATCGCCAGGTAAGGCTGGGAGAGATTCTTGCTTGAAACCCTGGGGAGACGCTGACAGTCAGCACCAACAGTACTAAGCCAGATGGGCCATTGACCTGGCTTAGTATAGCAGCTTCCGATGTCTTGTACCTTATCAGTTATGTAGAGTAAGTGAAAAGTACAAAAAAATAAAAATAACTCCAAACACGAATCAATGCCCGATTTGACATTGTCCCTTTACAGCAAATGCCTAGCATAATTTTCAAAGAAAATATGCCTTTTGTGCTAAAAATATCTTTTGTAAACAAGCTTTGATTGATTCCCACTGTCAGGATGTGCATAGCTTCAGAGGGCCAGAACACATTTCCGCAGATGCTTGCTCACTTCCTTCCATCCAGCTTCTTGGAATGTAGCGGAGAGCTAAAAAAACCAGGCTCTCTTTTTGCAAGAATGAACGGCTCAGGTATGATCCAGACCCAAAACTCTGCAATCCAATGTGCAGAAGCACCAACATGCTTTTGTATACATATCATTTTGTTCAAAAAGTGACACTTAAGAAATATAAAGATTCCTGCTTACATAGCAGCAGGACTTACAACTGGTATTTATTATAATATTTATAGGCTCACAAAAACGTCGATAATATACGATTGTCTTCGCGCTACAACAGCCCTGGATAATTCCAGATTCCATTGCTCATGCCCCAAAGTAAATGGATTGTAGATTTCATCTTAAGAGCACAAGCCACTGACAGTAGTAGTATAAATGCAATTGAAGTGGGGATGACTAACCGGATGATACTGGGCTGCAAGTTTCATCATTGCTCCCTATTGACCATGTTGACTTGGGACTCTGACAACATCTGAAGGGCCACAGAACAGCCACACCTGAATTAAAGCAACAATCCTTGACATGTTTACCTGCAATAAATCCCAATGAGCAGGGAGACTTATTTCTACACACATAGTAAGTCACTGCACACTGACTTAACACCACTTGTTTTGACCACACTGAAGTTCTCAATTGCATAAGGACCTGAGAAGCTGCCTCAGTCCATCAAGCTTGGGAATGTCTTCTCTGATTGGCAGGAGATTTCCAGGGTTTCAGGCAGTTGTATTTCCCAGTCCGACCTGGAGGCACCAAGGACTGAGCCCGGATACTCTGCCACTGAGCTACGGTCCACCCCCAAATTGCAAGTGCAACAGAGTTTGGTCCAAGTTTTGATCAAAACTGGTAAATGTACTATAGCTAATCTGATTACCACCTCTTCCATGTGGCGGGGGTAACACACGAGGGGGCGGGACACCCAGTCACTCCTCACATTTATATTTTGATTGATGTACTGATGTGTAACTTCATTCTGTATGTTTACTAAAAATTAAGTCCTCCTGCATTTACAAGATTGCTTCCAGGTGTATGTGCATATGCTTGCTGTCTTAGACTGCATGCCAGTCCCGTCCCCCCCACAAACGGAACATTCACTGAGCCAAAAACAGCCAATAAAGTCCAAGAAGGCAACAAGTGTTATGCCTTGGGCTATCCTTGAAATATTCAGGTTGATCCTTATATCAGGCGCAATCTTGTAGAGTGCATATTATAAATTACAAACAGGTCCGTTTTGCCAAAAAACCCCACCCCCCCAACACTTATGATGTTTCTTAAACCACACAGAAAAACTGTTTTTCACACACATCTCCCTTGTTCCTTACCCACTTTCTGGCTCTGGGAAGGATCTTTTCTCGAAACAAGCTCAGGCCATCTCCCTGACAGCCTTCCCTTTTCTGAAAGAGCTTCCTGTCTGTTTCCTAGTCTTTCCTATTACTTTTACTGTCTGTAGCCACAGAAATAACCCACCAGTTTCCTCCACCTGTTCAAGAAAATATGAAAGAAAAGAAGTAGGTGGGGGGAGGAGGGGGAAAGAGACTAAACGAGGCTAAAAAAAGAATGGTCTACTAAGAATGGTCTCCAGGAAAAACTGTCTCAACATAGCCTTTGTTTGTCTAGTCTAAGCTGAAAAGGGTGGCATCCCGTGGGCCTTACTCTATACTTTCTAAAGTTAACTGCCTGACTCAGACTAAACATTGGCCATGTTCACACGTAACAGTAACCCACAGCCACAGGTTATCCCAAAACCATGGTTTGCTGCTGGGTAGCTGATCCTGACTTGCCAAGTGAGTAACAAACCACAATACCTGGTTGAGATGCAATGTGAAGCCGAGGTTGTCAGAGGAGAAGCAAAATAGGAGCATCTGGGGAGCCTGCACCGACACACGGCCCATTCACTTTGAACCCCGAAAAGCCAAGAAGTGTTGCTTAGCATTAGTTGTGGACTACCTCTCTGGTTCCCCTTACAAACCACAGTTTGCAATCAGGAGTGAGCCTTGGGGAACATATCGTTCCTCTCTGGTGAAGATCATAGAATCATAGAGTTGGAAGAGACCACAAGGGCCATCGAGTCCAACTCCCTGCCAAGCAGGAAACACCATCAGAGCACTCCTGACATATGGTTGTCAAGCCTCTGCTTAAAGACCTCCAAAGAAGGAGACTCCACCACACTCCTTGGCAGCAAATTCCACTGTCAAACAGCTCTTACTGTCAGGAAGTTCTTCCTAAAGTTTAGGTGGAATCTTCTTTCTTGTAGTTTGGATCCATTGCTCCGTGTCCGCTTCTCTGGAGCAGCAGAAAACAACCTTTCTCCCTCCTCTATGTGACATCCTTTTATATATTTGAACATGGCTATCATATCACCCCTTAACCTCCTCTTCTCCAGGCTAAACATGCCCAGCTCCCTTAGCCGTTCCTCATAAGGCATCGTTTCCAGGCCTTTGACCATTTTGGTTGCCCTCCTCTGGACATTTTGCTCCTCTTGCCTTTATTAAGAACATAAGAGGATCCTCCTGGATCTTCTGTTGTCCAAGCCTCTCTGTCTGGCCTTCAGACAGAACTCTTTCCATGCCACAAAGGTAAAAAGGTAACATTCACATTAGTTGCTCGGCATGTGTGGTTGCCACATCTGGAGGGCAAACCATTCTCCATTCTAACCAAACCTAAGAAGAGACAAGATGGCTCACTCATGCTTCCTTTCACCCTGCTAGTTCAGAACATCAAATGTCACTCTGACTTCAACATGTGTTGGATTCTGTCGGTCAACTGCTAGGCTGTCATCATTCCCCACCCAACGAAGCACAGTACCTATGCCAGAAGAGGCTAGCCTTTAGGCCCCAGATGTTGTTGGACTGCAACTCCCATCATTCCTAACCACTGGCCATGCTGGCTGGAGCTGATGGGCGCTGGAGTCCAACAGCACCTATTTTTATTCAAGTGGTTTACAAAAGGCAAGCTAAAATATTCACTAAAAGCATCGGTGAAAGCAAACACTGAAAACAAGTTACATAAAAATAATAAAATAAAACCAGTAATTTTGAAACAAATATGCTTACTAAAATCACATGTTAAAATCACAGTCTAATGTTGCATACCTGGGTTGGTTTGCCGAAATGAGTAAGTAGCAGGTGCCGAAAACAATACAGCAAAAATGCCTTCTTAATACAGTGGTACCTCGGGTTAAGTACCAGAGTTCTTAACCTGAAACTGTTCTTAACCTGAAGCACCACTTTGGCTAATGGGGCCTCCTGCTGCTGCCACACCGCCGGAGCACGATTTCTGTTCTTATTCTGAAGCAAAGTTCTTAACCTGAAGCACTATTTCTGGGTTAGCGGAGTCTGTAACCTGAAGCTTATGGGCTTATGTAACCTGAGGTACCACTGTATTAGAATCATAGATCTGGAAGGGACCATAAGGGTCATCTAGTCCAAGCAATGCAGGAATCTTTTTGCCCAATATGGGGTTTGAACCCATGACCCTAAGATTTAGAGTCCCGTGCTCTACCAACTGAGCTATCTGTTAAGTTCCAAATGGAGTTCCAAATTTGGGTGTTGCCACACTAAGGGATCGAATGCTTGCAATCTAGAGGGCCCCCGGCCTATGCCTTCATTCACATGGCAAGGAGAAATTTTGAGCCATTCCCCAGAACTGCACAACAACACGCTGGGTAAATTTCTGTGAGTTGAATTTCTGTTGATTTCTGAGCGTCATTCTACCATTCAAGGTGATTAAAAAAACAGAAAGACTCCCCCCCCCCCCCAAGTACACCATGAAGAAAATAGGAACAATATTCTACAGCTATTGTTCCCGTTAGCTTCCTGAAATACTAATCTCAGCCGAGCCGGCAGACTACCAGGCCTAATGCTTCCTTCCCAGCATTCTTGCACAGAGCTGCCTACTGTGAAAAATCAAAAGGAAACATGTTACTAACTAAAGAAGGAACCAGAATAAAAGAACGCTTGGTATGTTGCACTCTTTTGAACTCCAAGGCATGGGACCAGCATTTCCTATTATGAAATGATTAAAAAAAGAACAGTTTCAGACCTTCAGGTGGCTTCAGTGGAATACACATAGGATACAAAACTCATTCTAAAAGTAGCACAGGTTCATTCTAAATACTCATTTCCCCTCTTCTCTTCGGCAAGCTGAAATACAGGTGGGGAGTGGAAGGGGTGCCAACCTGAATAAAATATTGTGGGGGCCCAAATAAGCCCCACCCCACATAATCAATCACATGATGCAGTGCACACACACCATTTGAATGGGAATGCCCATCAATTTGGTGGGGGCCCAGCCCCCTCAAATATTTTATTGTGGGGGCCAAAGCCCCCACAGCCCCCAGGAGTTGGTTCCTATGATGGGTGGGGCTTCAGGAGACTCAGCTACCAACTTTTCTCAAATGAAGACATGATGTGACATAACTTGTTTTGAAAATGTTTCAGCTGAATTGATAATTGAACTCCTATACCAAATTTGCCAAGGGTTGCTTTTTGTTGGTAAAATAATATAACCCTGCGCCCCCGCCCAAGCAAATATGTGTGTAAATCTGGCATGATCGTACTTCTAAGAGTCCAAATGTTTGCTTCAAAAAACAAAACAAAACTATAAACTTGAAGTCTTTGTCTGTTTGTTTTAAGTAAAAAATGTTAACTTAAATCAGCAAGGTGGGTGTAGGAAGTAATGAGACTAAACAGGAAGGGGAGAGCTTGATACAAGATAAAGCTGGACATAACATTTTGACTATTTGTATATTTGCTGCTTTGGAAGGGGGGGATACTTCTCAGGCTGATGAGTAGGGATGATCAAACCTGTCAATTTCAGTTTCTCCCCTATTTTTCATTTTTCCACTTTTAATGTCACTTCACCACATCAGTTTGCAATTTAAAAAAAAAATCCTCATGAAAACTGAGCAGCAAAATTCTCATTTTCACACAGGTGTGTGCAATCTTGTCTAATGTACACTTTTTTACGATTTTTGTGTTGTTATTATTATTATTTCTTAAATTTCCATACCACCCTTTATCTGAGGATCACAAGACACTTTGCAACATAAACACAAAAATACATAACGTAGTAACAAACAAAAAACAATACCCCATGCACACAGTTTAAAAGCAAAGCTATTTCCCCCAAAATAAAGCCTTTTTGTATGGGGTTTTCACTAACATGCAATTTCATGTACACCTTACCATAGTTATATGCATTTTTGCACACATTATATGGCTAGAGAACTGCACTGCAACATTCAGAGAAATGTGAATCGGCTGTGTTTCAATTTTTATATTGTTTCAGAAAGTATGAACTAGGGAGGCTTACTTTTAAATGAAAACTCTGTTGAGAATTCCTACCCATCTCTGTTGGTCAGATACCATTTGGAAGATTTTATCTGGACTGCTTAGGTCAGTGTTTCTCAAACCTTTTGAACTCAAGAGCTATGGAGACATTTCCTATCTTTGTAGAATGTGACGCTCAAGATCATGCCAGGCACTTTGACCTCCCACTGGTTCTGTTGCAACCCTCCCACAATGTGTTGTACATCAATAGCTTGGGTGACAAATTTTCATAAGTAGGACCTGCAAAAAATGTTGCAGTGTGGCATATCTAGGATTCCAGCCAGCCCTGACTTTTTCTAAAATACTGCATTTCACACACACACACAGAGAGAGAGAGAGAGAGAGAGGAGGAGGAGCGAGAAAGGTTTTTGCAGTATGTACTGACAGGGACGCGGGTGGTGTTCTGGGTTAAACCACAGAGCCTAGGACTTGCCGATCATAAGGTCGGCGGTTCGAATCCCCGTGATGAGGTGAGCTCCCGTTGCTTGGTCCCGGCTCCTGCCAACCTAGCAGTTCGAAAGCACGTCAAAGTGCAAGTAGATAAATAGGTACCACTCCGGCGGGAAGGTAAACGACATTTCCGTGTGCTGCTCTGGTTCGCCAGAAGTGGCTTAGTCATGCTAGCCACATGACCTGGAAGCTGTACACCAGCTCCCTCGGCCAAGAAAGCGAGATGAGCACCGCAAACCCAGAGTTAGCCACGACTGGACCTAATGGTCAGGGGTCCCTTTACCTTTACTGATCCACACTCTGAGAATGCATTTGGGATTAATATATAGGCCTATAGACATAAAGGCCAATGCACAATGCTGCGTCCTGATCTACACATCTGTTACCCATACATGTGGTTTTGAAGAATAAGGACCACATCTAGGCACACCATGGCCATAGGAACCTATTCAAAACATGACACCCAACTTTTGGGTGTCAGGTTTCTAGGAGAGAATGCTAGGGTGTTAGGAAAAGGTTGCTGCACTTTTGATTCCCCACGTCCCATAGATAGGGAATTAAATAGGGGGCTTCAGTTCAAAAACAGAGAAACACTCATCACACTTGATTGTACACCACATAAACCAATAGATATAGTAATGTTTTTCTGCGTCTCTGGGTTCTGTTCTGTTCTGTTCTCTGGGGGCCTCGAACTTTTAACAAGACTTGCAACTACAGCTCAAGAAAACCAATAACAACGAAGGAACCAGTAAGCAATAGTCAAATACTGGCTTTGAGAGAAATGGATATTACAGAAGTGAGTGGAATCCAGTTAGCACCCTTGCTCTCACACAGCAGGAGCATCTACTATCACAGCTCCCTGGGAACCCCCAAAATCTGTTCCAGGGGGTTGGGGGAGGTGAGTTGCAGGAAGGAAGGGGAACTGGCAAAAATTGCTTCCCTCCCGTGGGCAGAAGCCTCTGCTGGATCAAAAGGCCTTCCATCAGCAGGAAGGGGGAAATCCAAAAGGTTGTGCACACCTGCCTTAAGAAGTAAAACAGCTACAGCCCTGGAATAATCATCTCTACTGACTTAATGCACAATACACAGTCACTGCCAGGGAAGCTTTCCTGAATCTCTGAATGTTCTTACTGATAGAATTACGAGAGCCAGTGTGGTGTAGTGGTTGAGAGCGGTGGACTCGTAATCTGGTGAACCGGGTTCGCGTCTCCGCTCCTCCACATGCAGCTGCTGGGTGACCTTGGGCCAGTCACACTTCTCTGAAGTCTCTCAGCCTCACCTCACAGAGTGTTTGTTGTGGGGGAGGAAGGGATAGGAGAATGTTAGCCGCTTTGAGACTCCTTAAAGGGAGTGAAAGGCGGGATATCAAATCCAAACTCTTCTTCTTACAGACTGGAGCTATCCAACTAGCTATGTAACTTTGGGAAGGGGAAATCAACAGGCAGACCAAACTTAGCAAAGGACGAACTTTGAAAGAGGATGCACACTCCAGAACAGGAAATAATGGTTTGTTATTGTTTTAATCCAAAGTGTCTTAATTTCCTCCCTGCTCAATGCATTAAACCACTTAGCCTAAGGGGTGACGCAATCCTCCGATTCGAAATAACATCTGCCTATGATCCTATCTTTAACTAAATGAAAGGGGCATTAATTCCCAAGATTGGAGGCTAACTTTTTTTAAAAAAAATTAAAAACCTAATTCACATCACTCATTATTTCTGGAAATATTGGGGGGGGGGAAGCGGTAAATGGAACATTCAGAAGTATACCATGCTTGACGTGGGACTGGCAATCTGGCAAAAGTGTCAAAGATTTTTAACCCAACCAGTGTTGGATGATGCAATGAATATGTATTTTCCCCTCTGGCAGCTGTCTATAGTGTTGGTGACTCCTGCCATGCAGAGGCGGAAGGGAACACAAGGGTCAGCAAGACCAAATCCCTGCGACGCAGAAATTTTCTGCCCAAGATGGGGCTTGAACTCACAATCCCAAGATGTAATGTAATGTAAGGCTCACCAAAGCCTTACTTTAGGGGTGAGAGTCCCGATTTCTATGCTGGATGTGGACTGCCAGGTGGCCATGAGGGCAGAAGAACCTGCTTAATCAATCTAGGTAGTCCATCTAGCTACAGTGACCAGCAGCCACTCTCCAGGCAGGCCTTCAGACAGGATTTCGCCCCCAGTCCTACCAGGATACACAATAGCTAGAACCTGGGATCTTCTGCATGCAGAACATGTGTTGTGCCAATGGACTATGGATCCTTACCCGGGATCCATTGCATGGTGCATGACAAGTGGCTCTGTTGACAGCATGTTACTTGCCCACAGAAACACCATCATGGAAACCTCTAATTAAACACTCTGAATAATGAGATCCATGTGCATAAGCAAACAAACACTCTCTCTGACCAAGTTCCATTTTGCATGGCTCCCCTGTGCTGAGCAACGTGGGTGGTTTTCCGCCTGATGCATTAAGGCAGTCAGACTAGATTTTATTGGGCAGGGAATCTAGGCCGTATCACAAATCTACTCTCTGTTGCAAGCAGCGCTAATCAAGTCATTAGGGTGGACCATTCAGTCTGTTTCCGGTCTGTGCATATTCATAAATCTGTTCCCTCTTGTTTTAGTCTGTGCTGGATTTTTTTTTTTAAAGAAACATTTAAAAAACATTTAAATATGTATTTTTCTTTCAAAATACGCAGAGGTTTCAATCCCTAGCATCTCGAGGGAGAACTGGGAGAGAATTTTGCCTGAAACTCTGGAGAGCTGCTGCCAGGCTAGTGTAGAAAATACTGAGCAAAATGGACCAATGGTTTGATTCTGCATATGGCAGTGCCCAGTGTTTAAATGCACATTTCTAAACTTATTATTGTTATATCTCAGAATACACATTTAATGTTAAATTTCGAAATGCACATTTCAAAATGCACCTCGATACAAGTTTTGGACCAGGAGATGCATTGCAAAATTTGAAGGAGTGAGAAATCAGAAAGTTGACTATGTTTCAATCTGGATACTAGCCAAAAGAGGTGTAGATGAGGTCCTTTCATATCACATTTCTCCAAAATCCCATTCATCAGACATCTCTGTTAGCATTCTCTTTTGCTGGGCAGGCTTCTGCTGGTATAGAAGCATGCAAGCTTTTGAATTATACAAGGGCTCTTTGGCAGAATGGAAATATAAGATCATTTTCAGCTGTACAGATGGCAAAGATAACAAGAGATGAAACACTTCTGGCACTTCAAGGAGATGGCCGACCAATCTCCAAAGGTGTTTTTCCTGCCTTCACACAAACAGAGACATGCACACACAGCAGAGGGTTGCAGACTATGGAATGACCAGCAATGAGCTACAGACGCTTAGGGAGACAAAATGGCCTTTATATGCTATCCTGTTTAAGCGAAGACCTTCTAAAGGCAGTTATGCAACCGTCTTTTCCACACAAGATTGAGATATGCTTGTCCCAGCATGGAAATCTTTTGTGATTTACCATCTCTGGCATTTTAATTAGATTGAAAATTCCTCAAGCTTGAAAATCTTTTAATTGGTTTTAATTAACATTGGTCCGGGTTTATTTTTAGGTGTATGCCTTGCCTTTGTGGAGCAATGATGATTTTGTGCATGTGTGTGTGTGTCTTATTTGTCTTTTATTTGTTACTTGGGCAATGCATTCGTTTTATGTATGTAATACCAGTATAGACCTTTCCTTCCTCCACAGCCAACTTGGCAGGAGTGAGGAACAAATTGGGTATAAATTTAAACAAATTCCCAGGCTTGGAATTGCCATCTTTAAAAACAAACCCAAACCAAACAGCAACCACTACCAAAAATTAGTTCCAGGTGGATAAAATGTGTGGGGGAATGAATCCTTCCACCCAGTGTTTTCCTTCTGAAAAATCTCCCAAAGTAATTTGCCCTTGAACAGGGCCAGCCCAAGACATTCTGCTGTTTGACCACCACACACTGAACAATATTGAAAGGTCCTGGGAACTGGGGCTCATGCTCCCCAAATGGGAAGTTTGATGGACCTGAGACAAGGCGCTGGGTTGCCAGTTGTCACTGGACAACACACCACCTGTTAAGTTGTGGGTGAACATATCAGACGACACAGCGATTCTTCAAACAGCTCTTGTTTATTCACAGGCCAGAACAGAACTGAACTGAAGGGTTCAGTCAGCCTGCTTATATAGAGCTCCAGTACAACATAACTGTAACCATTTTCTAGAACTATCCAATCATTGAACGTCACTTTCGATCCATTATTTGCATAACTATCTACAGTATCCCCCTGCTGGCCCAGGGTGAGAACTTCAGTACATAACACCACCATTCATAGACATCTCTGCTTTTACAAAGCTTACCTGAAGACAATAGTTTGTGTGTCCGCAAGAAACTGATTGCGAGGCGCATTATCGATGCTTTGTCCAGGTGTGAGCTGATGTTGTGAGGCAAAGGGAGTTCATGGGCCAGCTCATAGAAGACCTCTGTCTCCTTGCTCCTCCTGCACCTTGCAGCATCCCTCGACTTCTCCTTCCTCCTTTCAGAACTGCTCCTGTGATGACAAAGACAAAAGGAGAAAGAGAAAATAATTGTACCGACTGTAAAAGCTATTGAGAAGTAATAATTTATTCTCCGGCAGTACAAATACAAGGGCCTTCTGGAATGGAGACAATGTTCTCAATCTTACTGAGTTCATAATGGTTTGTTCTAAATTAGCTGTTGTATTTGCTTTATCCCTCATAATCTCACATCCTTTGGGCAATGTACCATTATTCAGTTCAAAACCATTTAATCTTAAGAAAATCAGTCAACCGTAGTAATTAAAACCCACAAAAGGAAGAAAACTGGACAAAGAACATATTGCCAGTCACAACTAACCCCACTGAGTGCTAAAAGTGATATTGCATCGCATAAAAGCAGACAAGTGACATCAGTATTGATGTTCATTAAAAAGGTGAGCTCTGAGTTGACAAAAGTGGCGGGAGACTAAATGATTGCTGTTCCCTGATGGCACCGTGATTTGAAGTAGGAATTAAATACAGTGGTACCTCGGGTTACGAACTTAATTCATTCCGGAGGTCCGTTCTTAACCTGAAACCATTCTTAACCTGAGACGCACTTTCACTAATAGGGCCTCCCGCCACCACAGCACAGCTGCGCGATTTCCGTTCTCATCCTGGGGCAAAGTTCGCAACCCGAGGTACTACTTTGTAACCCAAAGCGTTTGTAACCCGAGGTACCACTGTACAAGGAATGGGACCAGCAACAAAATGTGTCCTCGCCTCCAAGCAGGTCGTATCCTTGCCTGCTTACCAGCCAGCCATACCTTCCTCCAGTGTATTGTAAGCTGTACAGAGTTCAGACAGGGCATTCTGATCCCCACCATAACCCAGTTGTCCAGTTTTACTTTCTTTTCAGCATCCTGTGGCTTCTGAACAAGCTCAATCAACTTTGTTGTTGTTTTTCTCCCCCTGCCCTTTTATTTATATAGATAGCATTTCTAAAAACATGGGGTTTCCCCCAAGCATGCCAATATCTCATTTCTCAATGGCCCCATCTGGGCCTCATTCAAGTTGCTGCTCACCACCTGTGCCCACTATTTAAGGGAGTGGCACTTAATTCATAATTTCAGCCTGTTGTCTCCTTAGGTCGTGCCTCTGTTTTCCTGTTAAGAAACAAGGAGAGGCAATCACTTTATACAGCACAGGCCCAGCAGCACAGGTGTGCTGACCTGAGGGCACAACAGTGAAGGAGGCAAACTATTCTGTTTTAGGCTGCAATCCTGTGCATGCTTACTTGGGACCAAGTCCCAGAGAACTCAGTGAAACACGTCTTTTTTTGGTACTGAAAAACTTCACTGGCTCCCAGTTCATCCCTGAGCATTCAACTCAGGTTGTTGGTGCTTCCCTATAAAGCCCTATACAGTGGTACCTCGGGTTACAAACGCTTCAGGTTACAAATGCTTCAGGTTACAGACTCCTATAACGCAGAAATAGTACCTCGGGTTAAGAACTTTGCTTCAGGATGAGAACAGAAATCGTGCTGTGGCGGCGCAGCGGCAGCAGGAGGCCCCATTAGCTAAAGTGGTGCTTCAAGTTAAGAACAGTTTCAGGTTAAGAACGGACCTCCGGAATGAATTAAGTACATAACCAGAGGTACCACTGTACAACTTTGCAGAGCCAACCCAAGAAACTTTAATACCTGAGGCAAGGACAAGATACACACACAGAGAGAGAGAGAGAGAATGTATGGAAGCTAACTGGACTTGTAGCTGAATTTTACAACAACACTGGGTTATAATGATGGGTCATCATCCTCTACCACACCTGAGGGCAGCAGACTAACTCAGAAAGTTGAGGGCACCAACCTCTCACTGCTGCTGCCCACCCTCCAGCATATACAGGCGAACTAATATCAGTGTACTGGAAGAAGCAAAGATCACCAGTGTTGAAGCAATGATTCTTCAACATCAACTTCGTTGGACTGGTCATGTTGTGCGGATGGCTGATGATCGTCTTCCAAAGCAACTACTCTATTCCAAACTTAAAAATGGAAAGCGTAATGCTGGTGGTCAACAAAAGAGGTTTAAAGACTGTCTCAAGGCAAAGCTAAAAAAATGTAATATAAACACTGGCAACTGGGAAACACTGGCCTGCGAGCGCTCCAGTGGGAGAACAGCCTTTACCAAAGGTGTCATGGGCTTTGAAGACACTCGAACTCAGGACGCAAGGGAGAAACGTGCTAAGAAGAAGGCACGCTTGGCAAATCCACACCATGATCAACTCCTGCCCAGAAACCAATGTCCCCACTGTGGAAGGACGTGTGGATCCAGAACTGGCCTCCACAGTCACTTATGGACTCATTGCTAAAACCGTGTTTATGGAAGACAATCTTACTGGGCTACGAGTGATCCCCAAAGAAGAAGCATTTGCCAGATGAGTTGACTGCCCCACTCTGCCTAATACTAGGGCCGGCACTGCTGGCAGTCATTTTTCTCTCCCGTCTTTCTCCCAAGTTGGGGTTAAAGGCAGCTCATATTCAAGAAATTGAAAACTATATTTAACTGAAGACTTTGATTGCTTTCCCTGGAAAAGGAGGAAGAGCAAAGGTTGGTTCTTGCTGACATATGATTGCCCAAAATCTCCCATTAGTTTCTAGAGTCCTCTTGGTTTTTGATACAGGAACACTTGGGTTCCCCCACCCCACCCCACGACACTGGGGAAAATATTCCTAGGCACATGCAAGCAGTCCACATCCCATTGTATCTGTGCTGCACAGCATTTTTTTTTAATCAAAAACATTTTGCAAGATTTGTTCTTTTTCAAAGGTAAATGTGCAGGAGACATCCAAGCCCAAGTAAGTCTCTAGCTGAGCCTTTGGGAATACCGCAGGTTAAAGAGATAAATTTTCTGCAGAACCAGCCAACTGAATCGCAAAAGCTTCATCATAAAGAAATACACTCGTGGCGTATAATCGCATGCAAGGCTCCTCCCAAACTAATTTCTCCAACAAAGGTACTTGTTCGGCAACCTCAGCAATGCCTTAAATAGCCTTAGATGCTTAAGATTACAGACACAATAGCCCCACTAAGTAGCGTTTAGAAGGTTCCCCACCCCACCCCAACATCTACAGCAAAAGGGGGACACTTCTATGATACCGATTGCTGGTCGCCCACTATTATTATCAGCTATTTTGAATTAAAATGCTCCAGGGAAGGAATACAAGAGAGAAGTGTCTGTTGCTGGATGATGGAAAATAAGCTATTACTTGATTGAGGCACATGAGGAGCCAGTATGGAGAGCCATCAGTAGAAGCTCATGTTGTGAATTAAGTTCTAAGCGTGTCACCTCAAGCTCCTTTATACTGACCCAGACTATTGGCCCATTTAGCTTTGCACTGCCTGGCAGTGTATCTTCAGGGTTCCTGACATAGATTTCTCCCAGTCCCACCTGCAGATACTGAGGATACAGCTCTGCCACTAAGCTACAAGCCTCCTCCCCCCCCCCCCCCGGGCTATATATCAGAGTTTCTGTGTGCTTTGGCACCAGAAGCAGTTTAGTCATGCTGGCTACATGATCTGGGAAAGCTGTCTGCAGACAAACGCCGGCTCCCTCGGCCTGAAAGCGGAGACGAGCGTCGCACACCATAGTCCAATTTGCTTGGACTTAACCATACAAGGGCCCTGTACCTTTACCTTTATATCAGCTGCAATCAAATTCTCTGCAAAAACCAGCTGCTTCTCTCCCCACTTTTAAAATCCACAAAGCTGTCAATTAGGGTTGTGGTCTTTAGCTGCTTACTTGGCTAGGTTAATCAATGAAAAGCATTATGACTAAAAATGGTGCCTCTTATTTACCAGGCAACACATTTCCCCCCAACCCCCCACCCCATAAATGTTAATACTGTATAAAATGAGATGTAAGCGGCTGCCACAATCTCAGAAGAGGCTTTCTCCCTTCTCTCATGCCGCTGAGAGAGTGCTTCTTCTGAAACTGGTATGCCTTGCAGTGCATGTGCGCACCTCATCTCTAAACAAAGAAAGCATGCTTTCTTCCCCCTTTTATTTAGTTTTATTCATATGCAGATTTTAATTAAAGTCTAGATTGTCTGTGAAAGGTTTTGAATCGCACAGTTTCTGGTATCTTTTGCTTCTCTGTCCATCACATTCTCTGTCCATCACATCACCCTGCCATTTTGGTTATACCAAGAGATTTGGGGCCGGTTCACATGGCAGTTTCTTGTGCACTTGGTGCAGGTTCTTTGCAGTGCCCACACAATATCGCGTTTGTCAAAATCCTCCATCCCCTCTCCCCTTAAATCCAGAATTATCATTTGTTTGGGCGGTTTTTGCTTGTTGGATTTGGAAATGGTAAATCTGGATCAAATTTAGCTGAAGGGAACCACAGTCATGTGGACACTACCAAAACATGCATGTACTGAGCAGCACTGAGTCCAAAATAAGAGAAATTCTACTTGCCTTGTGAGCTTCACAGCTGAATAGGGAGGAGTGAGTTTCAGTTTGATTTGCCCCAAGTATTTTTAATGAACTATGCCACACTGGCACGTGCAAACATCATTTCTGATCTTGAATTTATGTCCTGCCTTTCCATGAGAACACACCCAAGAGTTATAGCCAAGGGTCAGCAAAAGTTTTTAGACACAAGCCAGTCCACTGTCCCTCAGACCTTGTGGCTGGCCGGAGAAGTAGCGCCAGGGGGGCAGAGCTGGAAGAAGAGGCGAGGGGGGCAAGTAGTCCTCCTCCCCAGCCCCAACCACTGTGTTTACCTTCCCTGGGGCTGCTGCCACCACCACCACAACACCGCTGCTGCTGCTTCTTGTGGATAGGCAGAGCGAGCTTGTCCACTCCGCTCTCTGGCCCACAGGAGCCCCAAGGTGGTGGCGGCTGAGGGAAGATGAGCAGCATGAAAAGGCTGGCGCCAGAGAGGGGCTATTTAAAATGGTGCCCAGACAACTCAGCTGAGCCCCATTCCTCCTCTAGGCAGGGCAGGGAAAAGGCAGGAGGAGGGAGGGAGGAGGTGCCGCCGCAGTGTGTGAGAGGGAGGGGGGAATGGATTGGCGCAGTGGGGGAAATGTCGCAGCCCAAACGAACAAAATCCCCACGCCGATCCACGGACAGTCCCCAGGCCAGATCCTGAAGGCAATTGGGCCTGATCCGGCCCGTGGGCCTCAGTTTGCCGACCCCTGGTTTTATCTCTGCCTTAGGGCTGGCCCTACCATTAGGGAGAGTGAGGTAGCCACCTCACATAACTGATCGGCAGCTGGGGACCTCCATGCACACTGCCCAGGTTGCGCCCTGGGGAGGTCACTTTAGTGCTACTAATGCAACAGTTTGGCTTCAGCCCCACAAGCGCACTCCATTGTCTCTCGAGACAGACGGATGCCAGCAACAACAATGATAAAATGTGACGAAATCATTTGTCATTTAATTTATGATCATTGCATTCTTACTGTCAGATGACATGGGGATGAGATCCGTTTGTGAGGTGCTTTTTTCCTGCCTCGTAGTACAAAGCTTAACAGCCAAAAACAGGGTTAAGGCTTAACTCTGGTTTTGAGTGTCAGGTGACAAAATAACTTTCCTAGCTTTGAGCGCTGCTATGAACCTTGACTTGAGGCAGACAGTACACTTGCTGCTCTGATCAGTCAGGGAAAATGCCTTGGGCTGTGTCCTGTTAGCTCTTGAGGAACCAACCAGCTCAGCTCTTACAGAAAGCTCAGTGAAAGGAGAGTGTCCTGTCATACCACTATTGTGCTGTGTGTGTGTGTGTGTGTGTGTGTGTGCAGTCATTAGTCCCCACAACTCAAAGGTTAGGAACCCATGGGTAATTAAGCTGTCAGAAATAAATGCTGCTGTCAAAAGGCTTGCTATCACAGCTTCAAATGCCAACTTGCAGAACAAGAACAGTACTTTTAAATTTTACCAGGAGATGAAAGAACATATACCCGGCTTTCTGGACGGGACACATGGAAACTTCAAACTGCTGACGAAACTGACCGGATAACTTTAAGGTATTTAAAAGGGGCAATTAAATAATGATTCTACATTTCCTTCTCCTTGCTGAGCATGATGCAATGTTTACTACCGCTTTACATAAATGGCGTGCCCACAGCATCAAAAACAACCTTCATATAACACGGAATCCAAAGAGCTCCAAATGTAATCCACTCATTGGATGCATCCAGAGTTACTTCCTTTTAGCAGTAGAAGCCACACCACTGAATTCCATGGATAATGTCTGGAGTGAGCTAACTGCATAGCCCTGCACCTTTGTTGTTGTGTAGTCGTTTAGTCGTGTCCGACTCTTCGTGACCCCATGGACCAGAGCACGCCAGGCACTCCTGTCAAACTCATGCTGGTAGCTTCAAGAGCACTATCCAGCCATCTCTTCCTCTGTCGTCCCCTTCTCCTTGTGCCCTCCATCTTTCCCAACATCAGGGTCTTTTCCAGGGAGTCTTCTCTTCTCATGAGGTGGCCAAAGTATTGGAGCCTCAGCTTCACGATCTGTCCTTCCAGTGAGCACTCAGGGCTGATTTCCTTAAAAATGGAGAGGTTTGATCTTCTTGCAGTCCACGGGACTCTCAAGAGTCTCCTCCAGCACCATAATTCAAAAGCATCAATTCTTCGGCGATCAGCCTTCTTTATGGTCCAGCTCTCACTTCCATACATCACTACTGGGAACCACTCAATGGTCAATCCAGTGGTGGAGCTTCATGTTCCAGCACCGGGGGGGGGGGGGGAGCAGGCGGGGCGGGGCTGGCGCTTGTCTTGGGGGCATGGCGCACCACCTGCGGGGGCATGGCACCCAGCACGGGTGGGGGTGCAGCCGCGATGGCACCCCACTGGGATCGCGCTGCCGGGGGCGGTGCGCTCCCCCCGCACTCCTCTTCCTCCGCCAGTGGGTCAATCCAGTCTTTAAAAGAAGACCAGCGGGGCTGGCCCTACCATTAGGCACAGAGGGAGGTAGCAGCCTCAGGTGGCAAATACTGGAGGAAACGGTGGCAGCCCTATAGCTGTACTTCCTAAGCAAGCACACCCCTCCACCACAATGCACAGCATGTCCTGCTCCCTAACCTAGTTCATTGTTTCAGGTGCAGCAGAGGATGCTACCCCATCACCTGTGCTGTTAAGTAAGATTCAGCCCAGCTGGCTTCTTTGCATGGAATGGGAAGAGGATGCCATCTTGCCCTTCATTTCAGATAGCAACATCTCTCGGGCAGGTGCTGAAGGCCAAACCATACCAAAGGCATACCAAAGATCCCCAATTTTATGCTTTGGTCCACTTTGTAAATGACTTTTCTATCTTAGAGGACTGTCCAGTAGCAGACAGCATAGTGTTGCTGCAGTGCTCACCTGACCTCCCAACTGACTGCGTCGCTGCAGCACACAGAGGGGGAAACTTTTGTGTGCACCTTTTAAATGTACTATGTGAGACCTTTAGAGGTGAGACAGTTGGGTTCTTCCTATGCTGGACAACTGGGTTCCTCCCCCATGGACACCCTCCCCATTTTTCAAACAAAACGATTGATGCAATTCAACCATTTTCTTCCAGTAGCCACTTTTAAGGCTGGTTTGCAATGCCTAAACAGTTTCGCTACATGTTGTTGTCGGAAGCATGAATCTGCTCAACCACATCGAAAACATGCTTGCCAAAACTCACTCTCAGCTTTTTATATTATTGCTTTATTTCACACCATGTGCATTTATGATATCTCTAATAAAATGCGGGCCAAGATCACACTAGAGTGATGATAATAATACCCAACGCTGGAGCCCCAATTATTCGTTTTGTGTATGGTGAGTCTCGAGATCCTAATCTCAGAGAGAGAGAGAAGAGTCTTTCCTTGTGGCAATCAGTCATTTATTCTCGACAGTTTATCTGCAGGTTTGCAAAAGCATCATCAGCCAGAAGCTAAAGAAGCACTGCTGAGATCTGCCTGCAGATAAGTCAACTATTTACATAATCTTTTTTTTTTTAAAAAAGTGCATACCAAAAGCTGAGCTTTATCTCTTTGGCAAAGGGTAAAGTAATGGTGGTCAAAGTGCAGGGCAAGGATTTTCTGAGCTGCAAAGTTTTAACGTGCAGCTCTCAGCCACTATTAGGGGGCAAGGCGTTTTACAGCCTTTGTTCGCTTACCCAAAAGCAGAAGTGGGTCACCGGGTGGGACAGAGCCACTCTGCTAGCTTCCCCAACATGGGCTGCTCCCACTTAACAGGAGGAAAAGGGGAATGGCAGCAGGGAGGTTAGTGTGCTGCAAATGCAGAAGCAGCAGATTGGCATTGCCTCCAAGATCAAAAGCGCCATGCCTCTGAGAGCACTTGATGCGAAATAGCAGGAGAGGGCTATGACTTGGCTTGCATGTTTTCCATAGGCATCTGGTTGGCCACTGTGGGAACAGGGTGGGCCTTGGATCAGGGCCAGCAGGGGTCTTCTTGTTATGTTCATTTGACAGAAGCAACACCTCCCGTTTCAAAAACCCTCCCCAAGGTATCATACAAAAGCAACATTGACAAGATAGACATTCCATCCAGCACAAGGAACAAGTACAATTGTCACTCTGGGCTCCTTGGGGAGGAAGGGGTGGATATATTATTATTATTATTATTATTATTATTATTATTATTATTATTATTATAGCTGTCAACTTTCACATTTGAAAATAAGGGATCAGCAGCCTCACCTGTCCCGGGGACAGTCTACAGGATATCTAACAATCCGGGATAGCAGCGGGAAGCAGCGCTGGAATAAGGGAATTTCCCGCAAAAAAAAGGGAAGGTTGACAGCTATTATTGTTATTATTATTATTATTAGGAATAATTACAACTACTACTACTACTTTTTGCAGTAGCAGCAATCATGAGCACCAACCACAACTTGCTCACATACCAAAAAAAGTATCCAATGCACCGAAACCGGTTCAGATTCAACCTTAGGAAAACCACGACAACATCACTGCCTATGGCAGTGGAAAATTTCAGCCAGCCCCTTCAGCTCTGCAATGGAACATTTGCTGTTCCTGCTTTCTGCTTGGAAATGATGGATTGTTCTTGTTCCTGGGCAAACTACCCTGGAGCAATGGCCTTTGGCTTTCTGGGTCTACCAAGGAATGCCTTCAATCCAGCGGAAACAATTCCCAAGCAGAGCCTTAGCTATGGTGGGGTGTGTGGTGGGTGTGGGACTAGCCAGGTTTTTTGCCCCAGGTGAAGCCTCTAGAGGGGTCTCACTGAGGCTCCCAACCTGTGTGTGTGTGTACACAAATACACATGAAAGGGAACCAAACTGGGTTTTTGACCCAGGTGAAATGAAGCCTAGTTTTGCCCCTGTCTCAAGTATTGGGAATTTATGTATTGAGTATACAACTTGATCTTTTAAAAAGGGCAATACGAAAAGGCAACTATACCCTTCACAAAAACGCATGCATTGCCTGAAGCTATGGAAAATACCATAAACCAAGCGATGATTAATAGGTCTCATATTTTGAATCAAGTTGTACTACGCACGTGGCCAATATTGATCTCAGCTGAGTAATGATTGGGAAATTTATTTGTCTTAGTCCAAAACAGGAAGCGGTTAAGCAATTTAATGCCCCTTTAACTGATGGCGATGCATTTATTTTCAAACGTTTAAAGTGCTATATTTCAATTGCAGTTTGTTTCTAGCCATTAGAGAATGTTACACCCTGTTTTACTTTTTTATGCATTCGGGAGAGTACTCTGCACATGAAAAAGCAAAGGAGATGGATTTTTCTGTTTATTTTGAAAATACAGTGACACACACAAAATGGACATTCTGAATGAATATGTTTGCTTTACAGCAGAGTGAGTGGAAAGTAGAGCATTTGTTTGGAACAACTTTCCCCCTGTTAACCCAGTTTTTCCTTCTTTGGGGGATGCCTGAGGAACCACGAGGCCCATGCAAAAGTAATTTGCAGCCCACCAAACCTGTTCCCATTCATGCAGAGCCAGTTTGACTTCCCATTGCAAATCCCATGCAAACCTCAAAACAAAATTCACAAGGGGCACAGCAACTCACATAGCAGAAAGAGCTTTCTATAAGCATGGATGTAAGAAGAAGGCCGAGACACGACCACACTTGGAAAACTCTGCATAATTCTGGCTGCAGCATCACAGAAAGGATATCACATTACTGGGAAAGATGCAGAAAAGGGCAACCAAAATGACTAAGTAGCTGAAGCAGTTCCCCCATGAGAAAATGTTACAACATTTGGGAATTCTAAGATTAGAGCAGTGTTTCCCAAACTTGGGTCTCCAGCTGTTTTTGAACTACAGTTCCCATCATCCCTGACCACTGGCCCTAGGGATGATGGGAGTTGTAGTCCAGAAACAGTTGGAGACCCAAGTTTGAGAAACACTGGATTAGAGGGGAAAGGGGGGAATGTGCTAGATCAGGGGTCAGCAAGCTTTTTCAGCAGGGGGCCGGTCCACTGTCCCTCAGACCTTGTGTGGGGCTGGACTATATTTTGAAGGGGATAAAATGAACGAATTCCTATGCCCCACAAATAACCCAGAGATGCATTTTAAATAGAAGGACACATTCTACTCATGTAAAAACACGCTGATTTCTGTACCGTCCACAGGTCAGATTTAGAAGGCGATTGGGCCGGATCCAGCCCCAGGCCTTAGTTTGCCTGCCCATGTGATAGACCTTCATAAAATGGAGAAAATGGGTTGAGGAAAATCTTTCTCCCGTTCTCATTATGCTAGAAGGTGGAGTCATCCAAAGAAGTTGAATGGTGGGAGATTTAGGACACAGAGAGAAAAAAAGTACTTCTTACAATGCATAGTAAAAACTGTAGAGTTTTCCATCACAAGATGTAGTGATAGCCACCCACCTGGATGGCTTTAAAAGGGGATTAGACAAATTCATTGAGGATAAGGCTATCAATGGCTACTAAGCATGAAGGATCCAGGATCAGGGGCTCAACTGGTGGTTATACTGCTGGTGGACTTCCCATGGGTATCTGATTAGCCACTGTGCTAAACTGAAAATGAAAGAGCTGTGGAGTGAGAACACAGACCAGCAGGATAAATCAAGTAAGGGAAAATGTCAGGGTACCTATGCATCTGATTCAGTATGCAGTATGTGGAAGTTTGTATCACAAAACTTATTCATGCCAGCAAGATTAGCGTACCCATCGTGGGGGTTTGAACCGCCAACCTTCTGATCGGCAAGCCCAAGAGGCTCAGTGGTTTAGACCACAGCGCCACCTGCATACCATGGTCCAGAACAGTGACTTGGAAAGCTGGAGGACTTATTAAGAACAGGAAATGCCAACTAGGCCTTCAGCTCCTGGACTGATAAAAAGCATCATGGGGTGGCTGGGTGGATAGCTAAAACCAGGGATTTCTTGAGCAGGAACTCAGCAGAACGGAGTTCCCTTCCCTTTTAAAAATTAAATAAGCAATTTTTTCATCTGGGGATGCTGGAATGGACATACACCCAATGCCAGAGCCAAAAATCCACCTATACCTGTAATCAATAAAGTTGTGGCCATTTCTAATCTAGATCACTGTCTTCTTGAGTTTATTAATCACTTCTTACATTTAGCCATGGCCCGGGGAGGGTGTGGGACTGCGACTGGGCCCACAAAGAACCAACGAACTTCGTGGTAAGTTCCCCTACCTTTTTTCCAGAAAAAAAAAAGCACAGACTAAAGCTTTCGTTCCCAAAAGGGTCCTCCATATTCTTGGTGTGAGATTCACCTTTCCTCTCTAGATCTGACCTGGCATATCAACCAGTGCTGTCTCCCCATTCTCTCGTTTCCTCCACACAGCCCACAGCAGAATCCCAATATGCCCAGTGATGGAAGAAGGAGTGGGGGGCATTTGTACAAGGACTGGGAGCCCCAAAATGCTGGCTCCTACAGAGCTCAGATTTCCATTTCAGTGGGCCTGCCCAGCTTCAGTTACCATCAATGGCTTTCAAGGACTTGGCAATGCCAACAATGTCATTTGTTACTTTCAAGGGCTCATCAGCATCTTTGAAATACTTTGGAGTCCATTCTTTAGAAAACTGGATTTTCCCTTTCCAGACCTTGATATTGCAATATTTACACTCCAAATAAAAGAGACGTAGTAATGTCTCTTCAACCAACGGGATCCTTATTCCCGTATTAATGCAAAAGTTAGCTTAAGTACTTCAGGTTCAGCGCAATTTCCTCAAAACTGCACCTGAGAGGAAGCTTTGTGTGGCCTTAATACTTCCAATATATTCTCCAACTCTACTGATTCAACAGTGAAGAAATAGGTTGGTTATTGGTACCCACCACTGTAATAATAATAATAATAATAATAATAATAATAATAATAATAATTTATTATTTATACCCCATCCATCTGGCTGGGCTTCCCCAGCCACTCTGGGCGGCTTCCAACAAAATATTAAAATACAGTAATGCATCAAACATTAAAAGCTTCCCTAAACAGGGCTGCCTTCAGATGTCTTCTACAAGTTTAGTAGTTGTTCTCTTTGACGTCTGGTGGGAGGGCGTTCCACAGGGCGGGTGCCACTACCGAGAAGGCCCTCTGCCTGGTTCCCCGTAACTTGGCTTCTCGCAGTGAGGGAACTGCCAGAAGGCCCTCGGCGCTGGACCTCGATGTCCGGGTAGAACAGTGGGGGTTTACACTAAGTATGTAATTAAGGATGTTAGCCTCCATGAGCCCAATCCTGGCTGGGGAGGGTGGGGTATAAATAAATATTTTTATTATTCTTATATTATTAAGCAGATCCTCCAAATTATAGCTCAGTTGGTTAGAGCATGGTGCTGATAATGCCAGGGTTGCAGGTTCGATCCCCATATGGGACAGCTGCATATTCCTGCAAGGAAATAAGCAGCTATCCTATTTTAAAAAGGCATCTGAAGGCAGCCCTGTTTAGGGAAGTTTTTAATATTTAATGCTGTATTGTTTTTAACACTCGATTGGGAGCTGCCCAGAGTGGCTGGGGAAACTCAGCCAGTTGGGCAGGGTATAAATAAATTATTATTAGTAGTAGTATTAGTATTATTAGTATTACAGTATTGTTGGTGTTGTTGTTGCAGGGGTTTGGGCTAGATCAGGGGTCTGCAACCCGTGGCTCCGGAGCCACATGTGGCTCTTTTACACCTTTGCCGCGACTCCGGGGCGGATACTAGCGAGGGGAGGAGGCGCATTGTGCGCCCCGACACTCCCCACTGTGGCGGGCGTTGTACTGGCTGTGACGTCGCATGGGGGCGGTGCATGCGTTAGTCACACACCGTCCCGACGTCACCTTCCCGGCCGCCCGCTACATTGTAAGGGGCATGTACGCTGGTCACTGCATTGAAAGGGGGCATGTACGCTGGTCACTGTTTTGAAGGGGAGTGAAGAACACACACACACAAAAAGGCAACTTGTTAATTTAACGTTTATTTCTATGAGGAGGAGTAATTCTGAGGGGTCAAACAAAGAAATAATAAAAAGTGACAAAAAAGTTATTTTTATAATGACGAGTTTTGCGGCTCCCAGTTTTTTTTCCTTCGGAAACGGGCCCAAGTGGCTCTTTTTGTCTTAAAGGTTGCAGACCCCTGGGCTAGAGGGTCCCTTCCAACATTACAATTCTATGCTTCTGAATGGCTGTCAGAATATCAGATGGGTTTTTCTGTGCATCTAAAAACCTCCTAGCTGATATACATACCTGATCCACAACCCAGCAGCAGAACCCTTGCTTTGCATCCTGTCTGCTCCAATTAAAAAGCATCGGATAGCAGACAATGGGATAGCTCTCTTATCTAAGACCAGGCAGAGATGGGCAAACAACTTGACCTGGTGCAAAGCAGGTGTGTAGTACCAGCCTAGGCACATCTGTGGCCATCCTTTTAGCTGTGCAAGGAAGCACGTGCTGATGTTCTTTATGAGATATTAACTCTGGTTCATAATTAGATTCCATCCCCCCCAATTCACCCACATAATATACATTTGCAATAGTCACCCAGTTCCACGAAGAACCATCCCTACACTAACTATTCCCTTGTTGATGTTTCAATCATGAAACAGAAGACTTAACATAGATATTATCAGAGGAGTCTCCTCCCCCATGGTCTGATTTGAATGCCATCCACTGGCACTTGCCCAACAGCAGAACTTGTGTTCTGATTAGTATAACATGCAAATGTAGGTGCCCAGTTTTGTCTGGAGGCTGCCATGCACTGGGGAAAAGACAGGGCAATTTATCTCTCACTGCTTATTTACTGAATTTAAGTTACTTTCAGTGGCGTAGCGTGGGGGGTGCAGGGGGGGCCGGCCGCACCGGCCGCAACATCTGGGGGGGGGGCGCTCGCACCCGCAGCTCTCTGCCCCTACCTGGCTCACTCACTCTCTCTCACTGCAGTGCTGGCTGTGCGAATCCGATCCGAGTCGCCAGGTCGCCGCCCACTGTGGAGGGGAGGGTGCCAGGCGTGCGGTGCGGTGCGGAGAGAGAGCGAGGGACTATCTGGGGGAGGGACAGTGCAGTGGGGGGGGGGCAAATTACTTGCCCTGCTCCGGGTGCTGACAACCCACGCTACGCCACTGGTTACTTTATCTATATGTTCCGTAAAATACCTACCCAAAGACAATCTATATTAAAGGGCTTCTGTATTAAAGGACATTTGTCCCATATTCCAAACAGTTGACTTCACAAGAAAACAAGAAAAGTAACCAACTGTTAAGCACAAGGTAGCTTCAAGACTCTAGAAACTCAAAACTCTGCAAAGTGTGCTGTGTCCATGAACGCAGCTGAACCAGTGGTGTAGCGTGGGGGGTGCAAGGGGGGCCGGCCGCACCGGGCGCAACATCTGGGGGGGGGGGGCGCTGCACTTGCAGCTCTCTGCCCCTACCTGGCTCACTCACTCTCTCTCTCACTGCAGTGCTGGCTGTGCGAATCCGATCCGAGCCGCCGGGTCGCCGCCCACTGTGGAGGGGAGGGTGCCAGGCGTGCGGTGCGGTGCGATGCGGAGAGAGAGCGAGGGACTATCTGGGGGAGGGACAGTGCAGCGGGGGGGGGGGGGCGCAAATTACTTGCCTTGCCCCGGGTGCTGACAACCCACGCTACACCACTAAGCTGAACAGTTCTCAACAGGCTAAGCAGGAAAGTTGCACTTTTTGTACCAACTTAATTGTTTTCGTTTTGAGATAACAGTAGGTTAAATACAAAGTTTACAACTTGACAAATAGAAACACAGCCTCTAAGAAGGCTTTTCTCATGGAACTGATAACCCTAGAAAGGGACTTTTCTGCAGTGGCTCCCCGTTTGTGGGACTGCTCTCCACTAGGAGGCTCGCCTGGCGCTTCCGTTATACAGTGGACGCTCGGGTTGCGAACGTGATCCGTGGAGGATGCACGTTCGCAACCCGCAGCGGTGCATCTGCGCACGCACGGGTTGTGATTTGGCCTTCTGCGCATGCGCAAAGTGCGATTTAGCGCTTCTGCGCATGCGCGACTGCTGAAACCCGGAAGTGACCTGTTCCAATGCTTCCAGGTTTCGGCGGTCCGCAACCCGAAAAAACACAACCTGAAGCGTCTGTAACCTGAGGTATGGTTGTACATCTTTAGGCACCAGGCGAAAATGTTTCTCTAGAACCACTGGCTCATTAACATTCTATGGCCTTTGTGGGGGGAGTGTTATCGGTTTGTTTTTGTTTTGTTTTGTATTCTGTGTTATCCTTTCGTATTTTTATGTTGTTAACTGCCCTGTGATCTTTGGATGACGGGCAGTACTGTATTCAAATGTAATTAATAACAGGAACAGGAATAGCTTGATATTTGAATGTGGAACCTTCCCCCTGACTCCCAACCCAATTTCATCCTCAATGTCACATGCCATTTTGGGACTAGGCTATTCTACCTGCTTTAAAAAATCAATTAAGATTTTCTTCTCAGTTTATTAGTATCCATCCTACCCCTACATACAGGACTTGGAATATTCTCCCATCTGTAGTTAGACACACACACACGCTTGTCTTTACTTGCATTTTCCTAGCATTTAAATTATAACCCCCCTGCCCCCTTCCAGTCTGTATTATGGTTGTACCTGCAAAAACCTCTGTCCATGTCTTTATAGTCTCAGCTGGGGCCTGAAAACCGTTATTCTCGTGTAAGAGGGCAAGTTTAAATTTGTCCTTTAATAATCAGCTTACAAATAACTTCTGCCTGTTTATTATTAGAAGCTAGAGTACAGTTGCTACGGTATGTTGACAACTGGATATCTGTCACCCTCTTCTCAGCTTGTTTTGACAGGCACTTTTTATCTCTAGGAAGACATTTGGGTTTCTTAAAATTAAAAAAAGAGAAAGCAACACATATCAGCGCTCTGCTTTTATGTTTGTTGGAAAAAGAAAAAAGGTGGGGTGGAAACCACAGGCACACATACGCACAAATGAGCAGAAGAAGAAGAAATAAATAAGAGACTGTGAACTTCAGATATTACTGAATTTCTGACTGGTTGGAGTGTGAGGGAGGTTTAATACAGTGACAGTGCTCACATCTTACTGCAAACCAGACTTCGGCAAGATCAAAATTGTAGCTGAAAACACAGCTAAAGCCCACAAACCAATTAAAAACAAACATTCATAAAAACCATCTCAATTTAAAAAAACAAAGACCATGACATCAACCGTGTTTTTTGGTATTGCTTATGGTCCTCACACTGTTAAGGCAGCCCCTTACAAGCCAAATTGTGTGGGAAGAGAAGGGCCGCTTTTGCCGCTCCTGCAACATTGGTTATTTATTTTATTTCGATGTCCTTACGTGCCACTTTTCTATACATATTATATACAAAGCTACTAACAGCTTGGTTGAAAGGGCACCAATGAAACATAAGCAATCAAAAATGCCTCAATTAAGATACTGCACACGTAATACTAATCTGTATCATAAAATCAATGAAACAGCCCAGCAACCATAAATAAATCAAAAGCTGCGTTGATGCAAACAAGTCTTAAGTGCTAAGTGCAAGGAGAGAAGGAGTTTAATCCCCGGGACCGCCAGATAGAATCAGGGTAGGTCCAGGACATTTTGCTACCTGAAACACAGGAAAGTGCCTGCCCACCCCACCCCTCAAATTCTGCATACAAAAGCTGACCGGACTTCATATCCTCAGTGCACCTGAGGTCACCAGACTGGCTTAGGGAATGCAAAGCAGGCCACATGCCACTCATAAGCTCTGCCCTCTTGCCAACACATCTCCACCGCTGCCTGATCCCCCAGGCATCTGAAGTAGCCACCTCACTTGGCCGGCCCTACATGGGGCAAGGAAAGGCTTCTGAAGATACATGGTCAATATATTGTGTGGGCGATACTGAGCTGGACAGATGGGCTCATGGTTTGGCTGCATATGGCAGATTTCTATGTTCCTGGAGGATCTTCTTGGGGGAATGTTGCTGAATAATTTGGATGCCACCATAGAAAAGCAGTGCCTACTTTATCTCCGACACAGAGGGCGGGCCTCTGAACCCAGACTTAAGGTCCAGGCAAGAAGGAGCCTGCACTTTATTCATTTCATCCATAGGAGTGGGAGGAAGCAGCCAGGTTCACGCAGGGACGCTGCTGGGAGAGGTGCCAAGCATTCCTTGCAGATAGCATCCACTGGATTCCTCTGCAGCGATATTGCTTGTGCAATATCCTAATATCCTAAGTGATATACCTCGGGGTATTTAAGTGCATCACAGAGTAATGCATGGGATGGGGGGGGGCGACAGTTGCTGGGAAAGCAGTGAGAGGCAGCTATTCTCCAACTTCTTCCTCAGCTGACCACAACAAAATGCAACATTAACTGGCCTTGACATTTGGGGTCTGGCATTTGCAGGAGTGGAGCTGCCAAACTAAGCAAGCTCAAAACAACCCCTGGGAGGACAAATGGGATTTTCATACTTCACACACATACAGCTGCTATTAAATAGAGGGTTCCCCCCCTTTTAATGCCCCCCCCATTTTAATAAAGGAGTTAAAGTTCTTTTTTCTTTTAACTATGTTCTCCTATGTTTCTATATATGCTGTAAGCCAGGCACAGGCAAACTTGGCCCTCCAGATGTTCTGGGACTACAATTCCCATCATCCCTGACCACTGGTCCTGTTAGCTAGCGATGATGGGAGCTGTAGTCCCAAAACATCTGGAGGGCCGAGTTTGCCTATGCCTGCTGTAAGCTGCCTAGAGCAGCTGGGGAAACCCAGCAAGATAAGTGGGTATAAATAATAAAATTACTATTACAGTCATACCTTGGGTTACAGACACTTCAGGTTGTGTTTTTTCGGGTTGCGGACCCTCCGAAACCCGGAAGTACCGGAATGGGTTACTTCCGGGTTTCGGCAGTCACGCATGCGCAGAAGTGCTAAATTCACAACCCAAGCGTCCACTGTACTATTATAACAGATGAGTGTATTGATAAAACTGGAGCGGGGTGGGAGAGGGCAGAAAACCCCACAGAGTAAGGTGTCATCCACAACTTATATTTAATGCACATGGTGTTAGGATATTTCCGTTCCACCTTAAAAGGGAGCAGGCTTTTTGTGTCAGAGTCTGCGTATTTCCTGTTTCACAGGATGTTTATGTTGTGTCTTTGCTTTCGTTTCTCTCTCTCTGCCGGAGACTCTGAAGCAGGCAGTCATGTTTTTCTTTGTTCTGATCAACGCTGAATAAACTTCTAAATAATGCTCTCCTGGGTGCATCTTTCGCTGTGCATTATCTGCTGATAGAGTGTGCATCAGTTCTGGAATGTGGCAAGCTATTTCTGGAGCTCATGTCGCTAATTGCTGATACTGCGTGTCTACGGGAGATCAATGGACGTCCGGAGACGACGTGGAGTCATGATGGATTTTGTCTCCCTGGCAGTATCCCAACACATGGTTCCCCCCAAAGCATCCTGAGAACCACAGTCTTTGCCCTCACAGAGCTATAATTCCCAGCACGCTTGATAAACTATAACTCCCAGGATTCTTTGGAGGAAGCCACATACAGTGGTACCTCTGGTTACGTACTTAATTCGTTCCAGAGGTCCGTTCTTAACCTGAAACTGTTCTTAACCTGAAGCACCACTTTAGCTAATGGGGTTTCCCACTGCCGCCGTGCCACCACCGCACGATTTCTGTTCTCATCCTGAAGCAAAGTTCTTAACCCGAGGTACTATTTCTGGGTTAGCGGAGTCTGTAACCTGAAGCGTATGTAACCTGAAGCGTATGTAACCCGAGGTACCACTGTACTTTAAATGTGTGCTAAATGTGCTTTAAATGTACAGTGTGGATGTGACCTAAATTCTTTTTGAAGTAAAACATCCCCCCACACACACACTGTCACAACAGAAAAACAAAACAAGCAAACCTGCTCTCTGCATGCCCCAAGTTGGACTTCATGATGCTTTAATTACGACTTCGTCATTTGAGACCAGCCACACCAACAATACACAATCTCGGTGGAAAATATATGATAACAAAAGGCTAAGAATAGACCAGAAACACAGGAAGTTTGCTCTGGGATTTTAAAACAAACACAAGGCAACGTTTTATGGTACCAAACTCATACTGGAAAAAATGGCTTTGAATTAGTGGGGGAAAGGTTACCCAAAGAGAGAGGGCAAGGGGAAGAAGAGTGAGCTATGAGCACTCAGAGAAGATTATCCGTTTCAACTGCTAAATGGCAACCTCTGTTGTGTATTTATACTACTCATAGTCTGCAAATCACTTTTAATTGGAGATAATTTGTCTTTTTATTTCATTATCGAGCACAGCAGACAAAAGGGACAACAAATTCACTTTACAGCTGCTCCAGCACTTGCTGTCCATTAACACGGACAAATGAAGCCCAATTAAAGCTTTCAAGTCACATTTTCAGAATATATTGTTCCAAATGTTCTCTGCTTGAACGACACATGGTCACACAACTGGATGCATGCAGGTTTCAGGAAATCTGTGTATTTTAAATAACACTGTATAGACTGCGTGCGTGCATGAACACATGTGTGTTCATCCAACAGCACAGTCCATTTATGTGACGGGACTGTTCAAAAGCTTGTTTTCTAAAACAATCACACCTCTTTCGGAAAAACAGTGACTCCTCTGGGACACAGATATCCTGGCCCCCACTCCCCATACCCTGCTAAACTTCTAGGTTTGACTACTGCAATATAGCCTGAGGGGGAAGGAAGGAGAAGCTTGACCTCGTTCTACCTGCACAATCAGGGTACTAAATCACACAGGGAGCCTGCTTTTGACCTTCCCAATCTATGTGTGCAAGGCTGCCAGAAGCAGACTGAACTGGGAAATACTGGGAAGTACTGGCAACTGAGAGCAACAAGCAAGTTATGGGGATGCAGGATGTTAAGTTGTGGGTGAACATATCAGATGACACAGGCAATTCTTCAAACAGCTCTTGTTTATTCACAGACCCAGAACAGAACTGAACTGAAGGGTTCAGCCAGCCTGCTTATATAGAGCTCCACTACAACGCAACAGTAACAACTTTCTGTAACTATCCAATCACTGAACGTCACTTTCAATTCCTTATTTGCATGTGTGGACCTGAGTGAAAACTATCTACAGTATCTCCCTGCTGGCCCAGGGTGAGAACTCCAGTACATACCACAGGGGATGTGCCATACAAAGTTTTGGGCAACATAAACAACTGGGGAAACTACTGTCCCTGCTGTCCCCTTCTACCTTTGCCGCCTGAGGCAGTCACCCCGAACTTTATAAAAGTTGACTGTATTATTTTCAGGTCACAACTGACTTACACTGACATACTATAAGTACACGGCCTTGCAGTCTTTTCTTGCAACATAGCTAACCAACTCTCTTGGAAAAGCTCACTTGGAACGAATGTTATTCCTCAATGCAAGAAAAACCTTTTATGGCTTCTGGTAGGAAAATGGAATCTAATTTATCACAGTCATGCAGATACAAATTAAAAGCTATTCGGTGGAACTAATACACTTCCACTCATTTTTCTCTGTGTGTGTGTACACTTCGCAAGTCAAGTTGTATTTTAGATGAGTAATTAAAAACACACCCCTTGAAGCAGAAGCCCAGGAGAAAATATTGCATCTTTAATTAAAGGCTGAAAGAATTTTAATTCTGGGAATAGCACTACATGGCAGCTGGGCTCAAGTGGATTGCCTTCCTCACCTGGAGGAAGTACAGGATATTGGCAATTTTTTAGAAACCGCGGGCTTTCCTCTGTATGCATTTGTGTATTGCATACACAAAGTTATTCTAGTGAAAAGATTGTTATTATAATCCATAGTAAAGCTACAAATCACAAGATAACAGAACCAATATCAAGGAAAAAAACATTAGTAAATATTGCCAGTCTTTCAGCAGAATTTAAATAATTCAGCAGCTTCATGAGTGTTCTTCAGGAAACTATTCTAAAATTTGGGTGGGTGCCATCACCAAAAGGACCCTGTTCCAGCGCATTTCCTGAGACTGAAGCATTGAAAAGGAACATTCCACACTTTTTTGTGTGTTGCATGTCCACAGAATCAAAATTCTGTGATATTTGGATAGAACTCGGTGTTCCAAAGCAAAGTTATCCTCAGAGCAGACTCACCGAAGTCAATGGATATTTAAGATTATCCAACTATGAAAGTTAGTCTTGTCCATTAATTTCGATGGGT
Source organism: Podarcis tiliguerta (assembly GCF_965153285.1). Classification (NCBI taxonomy): domain Eukaryota; kingdom Metazoa; phylum Chordata; class Lepidosauria; order Squamata; family Lacertidae; genus Podarcis; species Podarcis tiliguerta. Next base: position 19,575,299 of record NC_139536.1, read on the forward strand.
CTACTCCTGCGTATTTACTCAGGGTAGACTAACTGAAATTAATGGACAAGAATAGCTTTCTTAGTTGGATAACCAATGTTCTGAATTTCCTCTTTGAAGCTGTCCTTGTTAACCATACATACTGAAAGCAGTACATTATCTGGCATGCACTGCTACAGAGAACTGAAATATAATTTCAACTCTACTCTAAAATGGTCCTGTTTATTAGAAATCCATGAATAAATATTTCAACCTGGCACCTGAAGCATTGCTCCTGACCGTTGTTCCTTAAAAAAATAATCAAAGTTTAAAAATCACAATTCAGCCAAAATTAAGCAAAACTAAGTCCCACTGGATCTCATGGAAATCAATAGGGCTTCAAAGTGTTTAGACACTTGAAAATAGCTGAGAGACTTGGCACACCGCTTGATGATTTTTTTTGCCTGGTGTAGCAATTTTATTGCAGTGTGTTAGATGCTGCATGATTTTCCACTGTCTTTCTATTGCTTCTTTTATTTCTTATATTGTATCTTACAGTATAACAATTTGAATACCATGGAATCCTATAGAATTCAAATTGTAAGTGTTCTACACACACACACACACACACACAGCACAAGCCACCTGAATAAAGTTCATGGACCATTATTGCCATAAAAGATTATCATTTTTTAAAAAAGTTTTTGTGACAACTCTCCTTAAAGAGAAAAGAGTGTTCTCCTTCATGGAGAGCATGTGTTGCGGTGGGGGCCGCCAGGACACTCCAAAGTTGGGGGCGGGCTAATTGATCGTTGGCCACTGATGCGATTGGGGCTTCCCTTGTTGTTGGGAAGAAGTTAATGTTGCCATTTGTTGATTGACAGCCAGAAATGCTAAAACTCCTTGCATGAGGCTAGGGCTTCCTTTTTTCGCCCGTGCATCGGATTGCCCGTCCCCCCCTCCCTAGAATTAGGGTTGTTCGCTTTGACCTTGCTATGCCTGTCATGGGGTCATCTGCTCTTGGGGCAGGGGCCCGGTAGGAATTTTGTTCATCTGGCTGATTGGCTGGGGCCATTTGGTTTTTGCCTACTGAGTAGCAAATCGTCACAACTTGTAAGGTTGCGGTTAGGCATTGGTTTATGGTTTGGTTGGTTGAGGGGCATGGATTGGCTGTGCCTGCCCCTCTAATGCTGCTGCTGCAAGGGATTCCGTTAAAGGAATTGGGGGCTAACTATTGCTTGTCCACTCTGTCAAGGGGGCTCGGGCCATAGCAATGAGCTCCTGGTTGCATTTGGGGTGAGGGCAGGTCCCTGCTCCGTCGCTACCCCCAAGTGTATTCCCCTATTCTGACTTTCGCATCGTGCGGAATGTCAGTCTGTCCCCCATGGTGGGGGCAGATAGCCGCAACCAATGCCTAAGAAACCACTCACAAATTTGTATTTTAATAAAGTTGTGGCCAAAATTATGCCAAAAATCTTATCTTAAACAAAAAATTCTGTGTGATGTGTGAGTTATTGGGGTGGCCCTGGGGACCTCAACACGCAACAGACCTGTTCTTTAAATAATATTATCTTAAGCTTTTGCACCAAACTAAAATGGTTTAATTTTAAATCCTCTTCTGCAAAATTCATTACAAGGCCTACTTACACTGAATTTTTGAAGCTGGGATGAGACTATCAATGGATACTAGTCATGATGGCAATATACTGTTTCTAGAGTTAGAGACAGCATACCAGCAGGAGCAACAGAGGAGGAGGCTATTGCCTTATGTCCTCTCCTTGTAGGCTTCTTATAGGCAAGTGGTCAACCACCATGAGAAACGGGTTAATTATGATCCATCAAGCCACTTCCTATGCTCTTAGTGATAAAAAGAAAACCAGGACTGCATCCGCATGGAGGGATTCTTCCATCGCATCCAGATCTCCTCCAGCATGTTGGATAAGGGGTGCCAAATTGCTCAGTAAGTCTGGATCCAACCCTGCTATCTTTCAGATTAAAAAACCCGAGCCTAAACAAAAAGGAAAGGAAATATTTTAGCCAGCCTTGCAGCAGTAGTGTCTAAATCGGTCTTCTAAGAGAGCTCTCTCCCCTTCCTGCCCATTTTGTTATCCATCAAGGAGTTCAAATGTCAAAGCTTTCCCAAAGACTCATGATGCACATGTTGTCCATTTAGAGCTCCCAGAGTTTAGTTGCATAGAACAGAATGAACCTTCTTCCAATCTGGCAGAGCCCATGGGAGTTGTCTGAGTTCACGATAACCGCCGAGGGGATAGAAAAGCAGGGTAGGATAACCTCAGAAGAAGCATATGAACACTAACATGTTTACATGAGCTTCCATGGTCACAAAAGAGAGATATTTCCACCGGATCCAGTTGGACACAATCAGGGCCGGCCCAAGCCATTTTGACAACTGGTGCGAACCAAAATATGGTATCCTTCCCGGCCAGGGAAGATGGGGTAAGTGAAGATCTACATCAGTAACAAGGGTGGAAGACCACCACCAGCACTTCCTATTCAATGTAAGTCAAGTGCCCATATACAGCCCGGTTTGTATGTCACCACATATTTGTTTGATTTATACCCCCTCCCTTCTCCAGCCCTGCCCCAATAAGCGGCAGACACAGCATTGATAAATATTTTTTTTAAAAAAAAAAAACACCTAACCTAAAACAGTTTAAAAACAGATCTCAAGGTTGCCATGAACTGTGCCTTTCAGACACCAAATGCCTGAGTAAACAAGAGAGTGGTGGTTTTTTTTAACTTCTGAAATTCAACAATGAGGGAGACAGACACATATTACTAGGGAGGGCATTCCACAAATGGGGAGCCACCAATGCAAAAGCCCTGTTGTGGGTCAGTGCTACCCAGGTATCCCCTAGTGGTGGCACCAACAACAATGCCTCATCTTCCTATCATAGGATCCAAGATGCCCAATACTAGTTGATTTTGCACTTCCACAGAAGCACGAGAAAGGCCGTCTAATGTGGTACTGCTGTGTCATCATAATTCAGCTTCTTGAAGGACCCTGAGTGAGAAGCAGGGAAGGTAAGAACTCCCAGGGTGAGAAAGACTGGGAGAAGAAAGCAAAACTCCCAGGTGAGAGAGCTTGGGGGGGGGGGTGTCCACCACTTTCTGCAGGTTAAAAGCTACCTTTAAGAAGAGTTTGGGTTTGATATCCCGCTTTATCACTACCCGAAGGAGTCTCAAAGCGGCTAACATTCTCCTTTCCCTTCCTCCCCCACAACAAACACTCTGTGAGGTGAGTGGCGCTGAGAGACTTCAGAGAAGTGTGACTAGCCCAAGGTCACCCAGCAGCTGCAGGTGGAGGAGCAGAGACGCAAACCCGGTTCCCCAGATTACGAGACTACCGCTCTTAACCACCACACTGGCTCTCTTTTCTCTTTCTCTCTCTGTTTTTGTTTTGATTAGTTTCTTTCATCTTGTTGTATTATGAAAAAGCTTCAATAAAATCTTAGGGAGTGGGAAATAATTCAGCTTCCTGAGAAACTCAAATTTTAGTTTTAAAATGAAAGTGCAGGGATCCTTCTCCCATGAGAGAGTAACATCCAGTCATTCCCTCCCTTCCTTAGGCCCCAGAGATGAGTTACGCCAAAAAGAAACACAGGGTGCCTCTAGACTGTCACTGTTTTGTGGGAGGAATTCAGACACATACTAGATGTTTTGCTTTGTTCAATTAAAGTAGATTTAAGCACCCTGCCTGCCTCATGCAACCAATCCACTTAAGAAAAGCCACAGTCCCTTTTCAGTTAGGAAAGTGACAGGGAAAGGCATTGAAAGGTGTGGGGTGAACAAAGGATTAATGGGAAGATGTACCACAAGCAAATCAGAATGAATCCTCATTGTCCTGTAACCATGCCGTAAACAAATCAGAGCTTTTCTATAGCTATGTAAGTAGCAAGTCCCAGTGATCTCAGTGGAACTATCTTTTGTGTAAAGATACATTACTACCAAGCTGTAGATGTGTGCAGGATTGCTTGCCAATCAGTATAATCCAGTCAAATTTAAGCTCACAAACTCTACTGGTCTCAATAGGAGAAAAAAGGTAAACACACATCTCTTTCCAGACAGGAATTCCAGACAGATCTCTAATCCTGCTCTCCAGATTGCTCCATTTAATCATTCTTACACTTGATGCTGGCTGCGTAGTGGTGGAAGAATTAATTAAGCCGAGTTTGCTTAGCATTTTGTAGATCGAGAACAAGATCAATTAGTGCTATATTGTTAAGCATGAAAAGCATTACCTGCCCAGTTTTCCAGTTTGTCAAGATGTGATTTGCCATTGGCAATACTTAAATCACGCCAAAAGGGCCAAAGAATGTACGGCGTTTAGACACAGGAGGAAGCAAGTGTTGGGCTCGGTTTCTTGAGGGGGGGTGATGGAGCTCAGCCTTATAAATCTTTTTGAAGAGTGGTTCTGTTGGAATGCATCAGCAAGTGCAATTTTTTGAGAAAGTGATTACTGCTTGCTCAACTTCAGACAGGGGCCCATTTCATAACGCTAAGCCAAATCACGGCTTAGCAGGGACAAGCAACTGTGCCAGGTACCCAGAGCAAAAATTGTGGCTGCTTCGTTCCTCCCCTGCTCCTGCTACCTGGTTATAAACCATGATTTCACTTAATGTTGAGTGTAAAGCCAAGCTTATGGTTTGCCTCAGTCCTAACAAACATGAGCTGATTGTTTTGAGAACTATAACTCTAAGAACTTCCTTTTTCTCTCCATCTTTCTGCCTTGAGTGTCATGACTTTTAGGTTGCAAGACTGAGGGGTGGGACTCTGATTCTACTGATCTGTGTAAGCTGGTCTGAGAGTTTTTTAAGCTAAAGAGAAGGGCAAAAATGCTTTGAATAAATATTCCAGGCTTTACCAGTTCTGTGCCATCAACACAGCTGATAGGAATACAGTCCTCTATCTAATGAAGATGGCAAAATACATAAATTGCAGTTTGAGTCCTGAAGCCCTCTGGGAAGCATGTTGAGAGATTTCTTCAGACTCCCAGACTGCCTTACATACAATCAATTACAACAAGACTGTCCCTGCTCATGAGCATACAGTCTAAAAATACAGGCCACACCAAAAAAAGGGATGAGAAGAGAGGAGGATGAGGAAACTAAACACAAGCTCCAATTCTTAAATTTAAATAGTATTTCTTAAAAAGGTCAGGCGGTTGTCTCTATGTATGTCCCTAGCTCCTCCCTCCTCAAATATGTTATATATCTCACTCATTTAGCCACACACCAACTAATACACTCCTGCTTGGCTCAGAAAAATCTAAAACAAGCCGGCTGCAACTTTACGCCTTGCAGCTGTGGATCTCAAAAGTACCCAGGAAGACAACAGATCTTCAGGTTGGTACACTTGCAACAGGCCTGTTACTCTCCCAAACCTGAGTCTCCAGCTGTTTTGGGACTACATCTCCCATCGTCCATGACCACTAGTCCTACAAGCAAGGGATGATGGGAATCGGTAATCCTGACGACAGCTGGAGACCCAAGTTTGGGAAACTCTACTCTAGAACATGTGTCTCTGCCTCTCCGCTGGAAGATACTTCTGTTAAGATTTGTAAGGAACACAAAATGGAGTGGCAAGCAATAAAATGTGTTGAGGAAGGGGGATTACTGGGTTGTTTTTGTTTCTGTTTTTATTGTGTATTTTCTGTTTTTTAAAAAATTGTGATTTTGCGTTGTGAACTGCCCTGAGATCTACGGGCATGGGGTGGTATGCAAATTTAAAAATAAATAAATAGCCACGTGGTTACACGAGAAAACCTCAGAGATGGCAGCATCGTAGGATGTCGGGCACATAGCAGGCTTCAGCAGGAAATGAAGCTGGCCGTGGCTGGGCTTGGGGAGGAAGAGGCCTTCTGCATTTGGTCTGTAGGACAAAGGGCACATAAAAGTGGCCTGCCCTTTCACATTTGTAAGGATGCCAAGAAGAGGCCTGCTAGGTCAAGACCAAGGGCCGACCTAGTCCAGCCGCATCCCATTCTCACAGTAGCCAACCGGTGCCAGCAGGAAGCTCACAAGCCGGGCCTGAACTCAACAGAATTTTCCTCAGAAGTTTTTATATGGAGGCATACGACTCAGCACTCCTGATAGTGCTGCATGATTGATTGACTGATGGGAGGGGAGGGCACTCTTGTGCCCAGGTCCTGCTTTACAGATTCCCTGCATGTTGGTGTATTGCCAAAATAAACTTGAAATGAGCCTTTAAGCATGGCACTGAGGCACATCCTTGAAACATCTGCTTGGCAATGAGAATTCTCCCCAGCCACAGGTGTGTCTTTATCAGGGGAGAGATGCGCTGGTGGGTGAGGCACTCAGTGTTGGTCAGTGTGGCTGCCAGAATGTGTGAAAGCCTGCCACTCTGGCCAGATGGCTGAAGGGAACAGAGATCTGTACAGTGGTACCTGTACCACTGTACAGTGGTCTGTACAGTGGTACCTGTACAGACGCTTCAGGTTACAGACTCTGCTAACCCAGAAATAGTACCACTGGTTAAGAACTTTGCTTCAGGATGAGAACAAAAATCACGCGGCAGCGGCGGGAGGCCCCATTAGCTAAAGTGGTACCTCAGGTTAAGAACAGTTTCAGGTTAAGAACGGACCTCCAGAATGAATTAAGTTCTTAACCTGAGGTACCACTGTATATAGTTCTGCTTCTTATTCTATATGTAGACCAGCAGTGTTATGCAACTTGTAAATAATAAAGACTTTAAGAGAAGAACTGTTTATGGGGGGGTGAGCTAGTGTTGCAATTGCCGTGGGCCAAAATATTGGGCCCAGAACTTTTCACTGTTCTCAAAAGTGCAGCAAAAAACACAAAAACAACCCAAAGAATGGGATTTGGGATTCCTGTCTTTCAATATAAGATGGCATAAGATTTCTGTTACTTATTTTTCTTTTTAAAGAACGCCTCCCTCATCCCCAGACAAAAAGAATGATCATAATTTCAAGTGGCATCAATGGCTGCATTCCTAGATCAGAATGATGCCACACCCAGAATGCATCTGGGTTGCTGAGTGCAGCCAAGACACCTTTTGAAATGACCACAAGTTTTGGTTATTGTTGAAAGACAGGAAGTGGGGAAGAAATCCTTGGTCACCTTGTACAGGTAAGTCTTGCCCCTTGCCCCCAAAACTTAATCGTATTTGCCTGCAACCTCTGAAAGTCACAACATTCCTCACACACACATTTTATGGGGAACAAAAAGAGAGCCAGTGTGGTGTAGTGGTTCAGAGCGGTAGTCTCGTAATCTGGGGAACCGGGTTCGCATCTCCGCTCCTCCACATGCAGCTGCTGGGTGACCTTGGGCCAGTCACACTTCTTTGAAGTCTCTCAGCCCCACTCACCTCACAGAGTGTTTGTTGTGGGGGAGGGAGGGAAAGGAGAATGTTAGCCGCTTTGAGACTCCTTAAAGGGAGTGAAAGGCGGGATATCAAGTCCAAACTCCTCCTCCTCCTCCCACCAAAGGTAGGGCAGATATTCAGCCCAGCTTTAGTACATACACAAAAGCTAGAATCTTTCCAACTCTATGATTCTTGCTTCTATTTTCAACCCATGTTAGGTACAGCCTCTTGCTTCTGCACCTATTTGAGCCTGAGAATTTTTTAGCAGATTGTTTGTTCACTGGAGAGGGATGCTTATAGAGACACAAGAGCTTCAGAGTCTTGATTTACATGTAAGCAGAAACAGACACTGTTAAGTTGTGGGTGAACATATCAGACGACACAGCGATTCTTCAAACAGCTCCTGTTTATTCACAGGCCAGGACAGAACTGAACTGAAGGGTTCAGTCAGCCTACTTATATAGAACTCCAGTACAATGTAACTGTAACAATTTTCTAAAACTATCCAATCACTGAATGTCACTTTCGATCCTTTATTTGCATAACCATCTACAGTATCCCCCTGCTGGCCCAGAGTGAGAACTTCAGTACGTAACAGACACAAAGTAGACTTGAAGCTGTTTGTACATAATTTGACGGCAGAGCACAATTATTTTTCCTTCTCGGAAAGAGAGCTGAAGCTTTCTTTGCTCTTTGAGCTGATTAGCATATTGTGCGAGAAAACCCTACACTCTCTTGCAAGAAGCTCCCAAAAAACTTTGGCAGAAACAAAAAACAACAACAAAGAAAGGAGGCACACCATTTCACACATGCAAAAAGAACCAGTGGCCTTGTTTCTCTGTCGCTTCTATAAATGCGGAATCTTTAGACTCTCTCTTTGCTGAAATGTTTTGCAACAACCAGTAACGTTGTTTGGTGTTGGCTCAAAAAAAACAAACAAGCAGTTCTCTGTAATGCAATATAACCTTCTCTCCATTCTGCCAACCTCACCGCCCTTCGAGGATGATTAGAACAGGAACGTCCCGACTGACTATTGCACAGCTGAGGCAGTCAAAAGTCACACTCCTCTGAAAGTCCTTAATTCCCATTTAAGTCATTTTAATGAGTAATTCTTTGCATAGCAGTTACAGCAACCCACAGGATTTAGAGCCTCTTGTCTCATTCATTTGTAAGGCCTTGTGGAGTAGGCTGCTATTATAAGGCAAGATTTCGACAAGAATTGGAGTTCCGACTTTAAACCTAAAGGTCTGGTTGCTCTGAAATACCTCCAATCTCTCCTCTATGCTTCCCTGCTCCCCTTTTCAGGGCTGTTTCAGATGTTAGTTTTCCCCCCAACTCTGGTGACGAAACGCAGAGTAGTTGCTGCAGCACAGATTATATCGTCGGGCAATCTGATACAAAGATGGGGAGAATGTTATGATCCTGGTCACAGAGGCTTCCAGGCTTCCCCAAACTTCCAAGTTCATTCATTTATAAGCTGAGTGAGCTTATAAAGTCATCATCAACACCAACCCATCAGCAACGCATGAAGGGGCAAATCTGTATGTCCTGTATCACGGGGGGAGCCTAGGGGTGTGGAGGCTCTCAAAGCCTACGTAAGTGGACAGAGGAGTATATGCAGTGCTTTTTTTCTGGGGGTACGCAGGGGTAAGCATACCCCTAAACATTTTGTAAATCTTTGTACTTTTGTCCATTTACTGCACAGTCATAAGGTAAAAGGTAAAGGTACCCCTGCCCGTACGGACCAGTCTTGACAGACTCTAGGGTTGTGCGCCCATCTCACTTAAGAGGCCGGGGGCCAGCACTGTCCGAAGACACTTCCGGGTCACATGGCCAGCGTGACATCGCTGCTCTGGCGAGCCAGAGCCGCACATGGAAACGCCGTTTACCTTCCGCTAGTAAGCGGTCCCTATTTATCTACTTGCACCCAGGGGTGCTTTCGAACTGCTAGGTTGGCAGGCGCTGGGACCGAACAGCGGGAGCGCACCCCGCCACGGGGATTCGAACCGCCGACCTTTCGATCGGCAAGCCCTAGGCGCTGAGGCTTTCATAGAATCATAGAATCATAGAGTTGGAAGAGACCACAAGGGTCATCGAGTCCAACCCCCTGCCAAGCAGGAAACACCATCAGAGCACTCCTGACATATGGTTGTCAAGCCTCTGCTTAAAGACCTCCAAAGAAGGAGACTCCACCACACTCCTTGGCAGCAAATTCCACTGTCGAACAGCTCTTACTGTCAGGAAGTTCTTCCTAATGTTTAGGTGGAATCTTCTTTCTTGTAGTTTGTATCCATTGCTCCGTGTCCGCTTCTCTGGAGCAGCAGAAAACAACCTTTCTCCCTCCTCTATGTGACATCCTTTTATATATTTGAACATGGCTATCATATCACCCCTTAACCTCCTCTTCTCCAGGCTAAACATGCCCAGCTCCCTTAGCCGATCCTCATAAGGCATCATTTCCAGGCCTTTGACCATTTTGGTTGCCCTCCTCTGTACACGTTCTAGTTTGTCAGTGTCCTTCTTGAACTGTGGTGCCCAGAACTGGACACAGTACTCCAGGTGAGGTCTGACCAGAGCAGAATACAGTGGCACTATAACTTCCCTTGATCTAGATGCTATACTCCTATTGATGCAGCCCAGAATTGCATTGGCTTTTTTAGCTGCCGCGTCACACTGTCGGCTCATGTTAAGTTTGTGGTCAACCAAGACTCCTAGATCCTTTTCACATGTACTGCTCTCAAGCCAGGTGTCACCCATCTTGTATTTGTGCCTCTCATTTTTTTTGCCCAAGTGCAATACTTTACATTTCTCCCTGTTAAAATTCATCTTGTTTGTTTTGGCCCAGTTCTCTAATCTGTCAAGGTCGTTTTGAAGTGTGATCCTGTCTTCTGGGGTGTTAGCCACCCCTCCCAGTTTGGTGTCATCTGCAAATTTGATCAGGATGCCCTTGAGTCCATCATCCAAGTCGTTGATAAAGATGTTGAATAAGACCGGGCCCAAGACAGAACCCTGTGGCACCCCACTAGTCACTCTTCTCCAGGATGAAGAGGAACCATTGATGAGCACCCTTTGGGTCCGGTCAGTCAGCCAGTTACAAATCCACTGAGTGGTAGCATAGTCAAGACCGCATTTTACCAGCTTCTTTACAAGAATATCATGGGGCACCTTGTCAAATGCCTTGCTGAAATCAAGGTAGACTACATCCACTGCGTTCCCTTCATCTACCAGGCTTGTAATTCTGTCAAAAAATGAGATCAGGTTAGTCTGACATGACTTATTTTTCAGAAATCCATGCTGACTATTGGTGATCACAGCATTCCTTTCTAGGTGCTCACAGATTGTTTGCTTAATGATCTGCTCCAGAATCTTCCCTGGTATTGATGTTAGACTGACTGGGCGGTAATTATTTGGGTCCTCTCTTTTCCCCTTTTTGAAAATAGGGACAACATTTGCCCTCCTCCAGTCTGCCGGGACTTCGCCTGTTCTCCAGGAATTCTCAAAGATGACTGCCAGTGGTTCTGAGATCACATCTGCCAGTTCTTTTAATACTCTTGGATGCAGTTCATCTGGCCCTGGAGACTTGAATACATCTAAACTAGCCAAGTATTCTTGTACTATCTCCTTAGTTATTCTGGGCTGTGTTTCCTCTGCTGAATCATTTCCTCCAAATTCTTCAGGTCGGGCATTGTTTTCTTTATCGGAGAAGACTGAGGCAAAGAAGGCATTGAGGAGTTCAGCCCTTTCTGTGTCCCCTGTTTGCATTTCACCATCTTCTCCTCTGAGTGACCCCACTGTTTCTTTGTTCTTCCTTTTGCTACGAACATACCCATAGAAGCCTTTTTTGTTGCTTTTAACCTCTCTAGCAAGCCTGAGTTCATTCTGTGCTTTAGCTTTTCTGACTTTGTGTCTACACGTGCTGGCTATTTGTTTGAATTCCTCTTTGGTGGTTTCCCCCCTTTTCCATTTTTTGTACACATCCTTTTTTAATCTTAACTCAGTTAAAAGTTCTTTAGATAGCCACCCTGGCTTCTTTAGGCACCTTCCATGTTTCCGTCTCATTGGTATTGCCTGAAGTTGTGCTTTTACTATCTCCCTCTTAACAAACTCCCAGCCATCATGAACTCCCTTTCCTTTTAGTATTACTGTCCATGGGATCTCACCCAGCACTTCCCTAAGTTTTATGAAGTCGGCTTTCTTAAAGTCAAGAAATTGAGTCCTAGTATGCTTGGCTGCTCCTTTCCGTTGTATAGTAAACTTCAGAAGAGCATGATCACTTGCGCCTAATGATCCTTCCACTTCTACCCCATTAACCAGGTCATCGACACTGGTTAGGACCAGATCTAAAATGGCTGTTCCTCTTGTTGCTTCTCCCACTTTCTGGACAATGAAGTTGTCTGCAAGGCCAGTGAGGAATCTGTTTGACCTTATGCTCTTGGCTGAGTTTGACATCCAACAAATATCTGGGTAATTGAAGTCCCCCATTACTACTATCTCCCTTCCTTTTGCATGCTTGGCCATCTGTTCCAGGAAGGCATCATCTATGTCCTCCGTTTGGCTTGGGGATCTATAGTAAACTCCCACAATGAGGTCACTATTATTCTTCTCTCCCTTAATTTTGACCCAAATGCTCTCACTTTGGCTTTGAGGTTCTAAATCTTGGATCTCTTCACAGGTATACACATCCCTGACATATAACGCCACTCCTCCTCCTTTCTTGTCTGGTCTGTTTCTCTGAAATAGATTGTATCCCTCCATTTTTACATTCCAATCGTGGGACTTATCCCACCAGGTTTCAGTGATGCCTATTATGTCATATTTAGTTTGCTGTACCAAGAGCTCAAGCTCATCTTGTTTATTTCCCATGCTTTGTGCATTAGTGTACAGACATTGAAGTCCATTAGTCATTCCCCCGTGTCTCTTATTTAAGGATTTTTTCCTCCCACCACTAGGTCTGCTTGCTGTTTGCTCCATTTGGTCTATGACATTTGGATGATCATCTTCATCAATTAATAGACTCCTACCTTCAGGAGCACTGTCTCCCTCCCCCACATTAGTCAGTTTAAAGCCCTCCTGATGAGGTTTCTTAGTTTTTTGGCAAAAACATTCCTCCCAACCGTTGTGAGGTGCAGCCCATCGCTTGCCAGAAGTCCATCCTCAAGAAACTGCAGTCCGTGATCTAAGAATCCAAACCGTTCCTGTTTACACCATTTGCGAAGCCAGCTGTTTACTTCCACTATTTTCCTCTCTCTCCCTGGGCCACGTCGTTCAACTGGGAGGACAGATGAGATGACGATTTGTGCATTTAATTGCTTCAATTTCCTGCCCAGAGCCTCGTAGTCTCTTTTGATCTTCTGGAGGCTATTGCTTGCAGTGTCATTGGTTCCCACATGAACCAAGAGGAAGGGGTATTTGTCAGTGGGTTTTATGATTCCTTGCAGTCGTTCAGTTACATCTTGGATCTTAGCCCCGGGGAGACAGCACACTTCCCGAGACATCTTGTCAGGCCCACAGATCACTGCTTCTGTTCCCCTCAGTAGGGAATCCCCTATCACCACTACACGCCTTCTCTTAGGTTTGGTCTTGGTTCTTCCGTGAGCGGTCCGTTCCAAGGTCGCCTGCACATTCCCTGAGGACTGACTTTGCTGCTCATCTTCATATACGTGATCGACTGTAATGAGGGAGAGATCCTCAAATGGAGTCTGCTCTTCGTCTTCCATGCTAGGGGAGAGGACCTCAAAGCGATTGTGTATTTCTAGACAATCAGAGCGAACCCTGGGCCTCCTACTTCTTTGAGTCACGTTTCTCCACATATCGGGCTCCTGTGTTGGTGAACTAGCCTCCTTCTCAGGGGAGTCCCCTGTCTCCTCCTTGGTGGAGACGGTGTGCTCTGTTGCTTCCAAGAAGAGCTCCAGCTCTCTAATTCTTTGGAGCGTAGCTACACGTTCCTCCAGTTGCTGGACTTTGTCTTTTAGGAGGGCAATCAACATGCAATTGCCGCACGTAAAGCTGCCTGCCACCTTTGGCAAGATGGCAAACATTGCGCAGGAACCGCAGGCGACTGCAGCTGTTCCCTCCCCCTCCATCTTGAGAATGTGTCGTTGGGCTTGAGACTAGCTCCCCTAAATCTAAAAGATGGTTCAAACTGCGCCGCTGCCCTGCAAACACTGATAAGCTCCTCCCACAGCTAATCACCTGCCTCAACAGAAACCCTGCCCCCTCTGACCTTTGACCAGGGAAAGCAGCTAATCAGCCACAAGAATCACACACACAAGAAACCCCTTTTGGCTCCTTCTTCAGCCGCTGCCCTGCAAACACTGATAAGCTCCTCCCACAGCTAATCACCTGCCTCAACAGAAACCCTGCCCCCTCTGACCTTTGACCAGGGAAAGCAGCTAATCAGCCACAAGAATCACACACACAAGAAACCCCTTTTGGCTCCTTCTTCAGCCGCTGCCCTGCAAACACTGATAAGCTCCTCCCACAGCTAATCACCTGCCTCAACAGAAACCCTGCCCCCTCTGACCTTTGACCAGGGAAAGCAGCTAATCAGCCACAAGAATCACACCCACAAGAAACCCCTTTTGGCTCCTTCTTCAGCCGCTGCCCTGCAAACACTGATAAGCTCCTCCCACAGCTAATCACCTGCCTCAACAGAAACCCTGCCCCCTCTGACCTTTGACCAGGGAAAGCAGCTAATCAGCCACAAGAATCACACACACAAGAAACCCCTTTTGGCTCCTTCTTCAGCCGCTGCCCTGCAAACGCTTTAACCCACAGCGCCACCTGCGTCCCATTACTGCACAGTCATACCTCAGGTTAAATATGCTTCAGGTTGAGTGTTTTCAGGTTGCATTCTGCAGCGACCGGGAAGTAATGGAACGGGTTACTTCTGGGTTTCGCCGCTTGCGCATGCGCAGATGCTCAAAATGACGTCACATGCATGCTCAGAAGTGGTGAATCACAACCCGCGAATGCGCAGACGCGAGTTGCTTTCTGCTCAGGATGCGAACGGGTCTCCAGAACGGATCCCGTTCACATCCAGAGGTACCACTGTATTTATTTCCCCCGATTTGAACTATAAAATGGTGGTTTTCTTGAGTCAAAATGAGAGTACCCCTAGACATTATTTTTTTTTAGAAAAAAAAGCACTGGGTATATGTGTCACTAATGTAACACGCTATGTGATGGTAGCAGTACACTCCAAAAGCGCTCAGGTGATAGATTTGCCTACACCTTTTTCTCCTGCTTGCAAATCTGACTCCAGAGTCTCTCAAAGCTGTGTCGGAGGGTCAAAGGAGCTGAGAGTTAATTGTGTAAATGCTGTTAATCATGCACATTTTTTGCAATGCAAGTAACAACCAAGTTGGTGCCGCTGCTGAAAAGGCACCTGGAACAAGGTTTAAAGTACAGAACAAAGCCTGCAGGGTGGTACATTTTTGGCTTATGATGATGACGACACAAGCAATCCTCAGTAAGCTGTTGGGCAACAAGAACCGAACCAGCATGGTCATCACTGCTGCACATGACAGACAACTGTCCCACAACCAAGTGCCGTTATCAGTCTGGGATGTGCATGTCACAGGCTCAGACAGGACATTCAGTTTCTTAGCCATCATGCACATTGATGGCGAAAGTGTGACTTATGTACATTAACCTGAGCTGGACAAGTAGCCTGGGTACCTGCAGTAGTAAAGAATGGGATGCCCAGATTTCAGAAGTCATGTCTCAAGTCAGACCTGACCCCTTTTTGTATATAGAACAGGGGTCAGCAAACTTTTTCAGCAGGGGGGCGGTCCACTGTCCCTCAGACCTTGTCGGGGGCCAGACTATTTTTTTTTGGGGGGGGGATGAACGATTCCTATGCCCCACAAATAACCCAGAGATGCATTTTAAATAAAAGCACACATTCTGCTTGTGTAAAAACATGCTGATTCCCGGACCATCCATGGGCCGGATTTAGAAGGTGATTGGGCCGGATCCGGCCCCTGGGCCTTAGTGTGCCTACCCATGATATAGAATATCAGCCCTTAATTTAATCTGTTTGATTCATATGCCATGCTCCCGTTTTAAAGATCATGTTTTTAAAAAAGTGCAAACTTCAATTTGAAAAGGAAATTAATCCCAGTCCTAAATGAAATAAAAAAAGGAAGCTGCGGATGTTAAGTAGTGCTATTCATGCACTGGATCAAACAAACAGAAAAGACTCTTATGGCACCACACATCTTACATTTAGAGCACACCCTAGGCTTCTCCTGGAAAAATCCTGGGAACTGTAGTTTTGGGAATTGTAGCTCTGTGAGGGGTAAACTGCAATTCCCAGGAATCTTAGGGGGAAGTAATGAGTTTAAATGTTTGGTGTATAAGCAGCCATACAAATTTATTCTGGCATAATCTTTCATGGATTACAGTCCACTTCGTCAGATGTACACCAAAGCTTGGGATCAAGGTGAATGTGTGTTTTCTGTGCAGGGTTAAGTTAGCTTTATGGATGAATAGCAAGGCATCACCTGCTAACCTTTATTCTGCTCCCTTTCTGTGTACTTTGACCTTTCAATGCCTTTTTTTGCATACCAGGCTTGATTAGGTCATCCTATATGAAAGTAAGCAAACACAAATCTCAGCCCTACCCCTGCCTGTACAGTTATATCCCCATCCATCCGGTCCCTTCCAACTTTACAATTCTATGATTCCCATTTCCTATCCTGAGATTTTGATGCTTTTAGGTGGCATCTCTTATCTTTGTAATCCTTCCTGTATGAGAGAGATGGAATCAAAGTTGTGGTAAGCAAATGTCTTGCTGCAATTAGGGGGGCGGGGGAGAATGATTATGCTTATTTGTAGGAAAGAATGTGTTTTCCTTTGAAACAATGACATAAAGATGAAGCATCTCAATCAAATAAGGTTTCAGAGCCTCAGTTAATCACTGGCCCGAGTGCTGTTTCGATTGGAATGCATAGGTGTCAAGCGTCCCTTATTTGGCGGGACAGTCCTTTATCCCAGCACCATGTCCCACTGCTGTCCCGTATTGATGATGTCTCTTAAATTTTCTGGGTTTCAAAGGAAGCAGCTCCTCTCCCTCCCCCCCTCCCTGCTGGCCAGGGAGCGGGGAGGCTCCAACTGTGTTGCTTGGCTGTGTTGCTCACCCAATAAGGAGTCTAAGAATGACTGAGGGGTGAAGCTTGCATGCTTTGTGCCGATTCAAAGTGGCTGCGTTGCCTGGGGACTCGCCTTTGCTCAGCGCTTCCCAGCGGAGAGGTGACGGTGGTTTTCCTTGCTGCATCCCCTTTGCTGGGTTGCTGTGCTATGGGAACCACCACTTGAGGCTTCGTTTGGCTGCTGGTTGACTAAAATCCCTTATTTTGGCTGCTGATCCCTTATTTTTGAGGCTGCTGGTCCCTTATTTTCAAATCTGTAAGTTGACAGCTATGTTGGAATGGGGGAGAAATCTGATTCGATTCCTATCAATAATAGGTGATTCCTGGTGCCTCTGCTGCAAACATTGCTACAGCCCACGGGCTCTGCTCCCAGCTGCTTCAACAGCTGGGTAGGATTGATCTGATTTCCTCACTTTGTTCCCAATATAGATCTTCACTCCCCACACTTGTTCCCGATCTCCATTTCCCCCTTCTTCCCTGGAAGGGAGGCACCATTTGGGGTTTACCTATGGTGCCCAAATGTCTAGCCCTGACCTCTGAAGCACATTTGCATCAATGCTGTTTCACACTCTCCAGTGCTCAAGACTCCCTACAGATCATGGGCCTAAACCTTAATGAAAACAGGTTTAAAATTTAGTGCATGGGCCGGACAGGGAACCTGCTAGGATTTTCACACATTTTGCCTTTGAAAGTTACGCTGAAGAACTTCAGCCATGAGCATAGAAGCCAACTCTTTGGTCTTCGGCCTCCTCAATAAAATATTTGAGGGGACTGAGCCTCCCCCAAGTTGATGGGCATTGCCATTCAAACGGTGTGCACACATTACATCATGTGATCGAATATGTGGGGCAGGGCTTATCTGGCACACACACACACCCAATTTTATTCAAGTTGGCACCCCTGGCAGTGAGAGGATACCAGCATACAGAGCAGAAAGCTTCCAGCATTCAGCCATCGACTCGCTTTTATCTCTGAGCACAGGCACCTTTAGATATAGACTTATCTGCCCCAAGCATGCTTCTGGCAGGCAGAAGTACCTCTGCACCAAAAGAACAGCTAAGTGACATAAACAAGGAGCTCCCACCAAGATGTTGCTCCAGCTCTTCTTTCTCTGCTGAGATCAGATGGCTTCACTAGCTGGAACGGGCGTAAAGTGCAGCACTGCAGTTGCATAAGTCAGGAGAAGGGTGTTTCCCCATGTTGGAAAGCAGATTACTTTGTGTGGCCACGTGCTAATCTAAATACAGATGACATGTGAGTCAGAAACAAAACGAAACAAAACCCTGTGTCGGATTGCAAGCCTGAATATTCTATCCAAGCTTAAAAAACATATGTGTACAGAAAGGGGGGGAGAAGAAGAGGTTTATACATATCTATACATATATATCTATGTATATATACATACAGTGGTACCTTGGGTTAAGAACTTAATTTGTTCTGGAGGTCCGTTCTTAACTTGAAACTGTTCTTAACCTGAAGCACCACTTTAGCTAATGGGGCCTCCTGCTGCCGCCGCGCCGCCGGAGCACGATTTCTGTTCTCATCCTGAAGCAAAGTTCTTAACCTGAAGCACTATTTCTGGGTTAGCGGAGTCTGTAACCTGAAGTGTATGTAACCTGAAGCGTATGTAACTCAAGGTACCACTGTATCTATATATGTATAGATGCAAATCTAGAATTTATTAATATCATTTATTCATTTGCACTCCACCTTTTTCCCTGAAGGGACTCAAGGCAGCATGCACGAGAGAGAACCGCTAAAAACAGGGAAAAAATCATTAAAAAACAATTAAATATTGTTAGAAGTAAAACAATTAAATATTGTTAGAAGTAAAACTATGCACACATATGAAATCTACTAAAACCATGCAAATAATTACAATACAAACAGTGTGGCACCACCAGCCCTTTCATTAAAACCAGTCAGTTCTCAGAAGCCTGTTGGGACAACTAAATCTTCACCTGCTGGGGGGGGGGGGGACAAGAAGGGAGCTAGTTTAACTTTTCTAGGGAGGGAGTTCCAAAGTCTGGGAGCAGCTAATGGGAAGCCTCCCCCCCCCCACAGACATCCCCACCAAGTGTCCCTATGTGAGCCCCTAGAAATCTCACAACCCAGGCAGGTATCTATGAAGGGGAACAGTCTTTTATAATAATTTATTATAATGATTATAATCATTAAAATAGGAACACAGTGCATTGACCACAATGAGGAAAACTGTGACCTGCTTAATCTGCTGTCCAGGTGCCAGCAGTTGATGGGCAACTTCAAGGCCTCTTTTCTCCTTCTTATGCTCAGGTACCTTTAAAGCAGACGTGGATTGGGCAGCCCTTTGAACAAAGCAAGGGCAGAGAACATGCAGTGAACATGGGTGTAACTTGCATCATCCCCAGCCAACAACATATGGACGGCCACAGGCTTTCCATCGCTGCCTCCTGAAAGTAGGCCACACAGCCACCCTATATCTTCTCTAGGAATCCTTCCTAAACCTGGCACTGGCTGACCCACCATAACCAAACATCAACACACAAGCAAATATTCTCCAGTATGATCATAAAGGTAAAGGGACCCCTACCATTAGGTCCAGTCGTGACCGACTCTGGGGTTGTGGCGCTCATCTCGCTTTATTGGCCGAGGGAGCCGGCATACAGCTTCCAGGTCATGTGGCCAGCATGACTAAGCTGCTTCTGGTGAACCACAGCAGCGCACAGAAACGCTGTTTACCTTCCCACCGGAGTGGTACCTATTTATCTACTTGCACTTTGACATACTTTTGAACTGTTAGGTTGGCAGGAGCAGGGACCAAGCAACAGGAGCTCACCCCGTCGCAGGATTCAAACCGCCGACCTTCTGATTGGCAAGTCCTAGGCTCTGTGGTTTAACCCACAGCGCCACCCACATCCCTGAGTATGAACATACTGTTGCACAATATGCCAATCTCAGAGCGGTGCAAGAGTCTAAGGGTTCCATCCAGGGCTTGGGTTTCCTTTTGGAATGAGGCACAGCAAATATATGGTTTATTCACACACATATACAACCTGAAACTATGATGGAGGGGTTCACAGCATTAACACCCCCGAGAGGGCTTTGCTTCCCCCCTAGCTGCAGCCTTGGGTCAAACGTCTCTCTCTCTGGGTTCCCAGTTTGCTGCTCTCAAACTCTCTGCTATCAACTCTGCCTTAGTCCTTCTAAGAGTTAGGGAATGGGCCCCACCCATTTGCTGTCTTGCACAGATCCACTTCCTTTGTTCCCCATAATGGCTGCAGCCAATCAGAAGCCGCAGAAGCTGCGCTGGACATTCAGCTTCCAAAAATCGTTTGAAAACCAGAACACTCACTTCCGGATTTCGATCGTTTGGGAGCCGATTTGCTCAGGAGCCAAGGCGTTCAGCTTCCAAGGTACAACTGTACAGTATTTGTTTAGAGAACTTATGAGCCACTCTTCAGCATAGGTTCCCAGTTTAAAACAACCAACCAACCAACCAACCAACCAACAGCAATACACTCCATTATATGTTTTGGGAAGGTGCTTGCTCATGCTGTATTTGCACACCTTTTAAGATATTGTCACCAAATTTTGCGTGATTGTTCCTGAGATCAATCTGGTCTAAACCACAGATCCTAGGGCTTGCCGATCAGAAGGTCAGCGGTTCGAATCCCTGTGATGGAGTGAGCTCCCGTTGTTCAGTCCCAGCTCCTGCCCACCTAGCAGTTCAAAAGCATGTCAAAGTGCAAGTAGATAAAAAGGTACCACTCCGGTGGGAAGGTAAATGGCGTTTCCGTGCGCTGCTCTGGTTTCACCAGAAGCAGCTTAGTCATGCTGGCCACATGACCCAGAAGCTGTCTGCGGACAAACACGGGCTCACTCGGCCTATACAACGAGATGAGCGCTGCAACCCCAGAGTCGTCCACAACTGGACCTAACAGTCAGGGGTACTTTTACCTTTACCTAAGATATTGTCACCAAATTTTGCGTGATTGTTCCTGAGATCAAGGAGGAGGTTTCCGTCTATGTTTGGATACAACAGGCTGCCACTTCAGGAGCTGACCTTCGAAACAGAGCCTCTAGTTCCTACCTATCCAGCTTAGGTGCCTAAAGCCAATTGTTTACATTTGGGTAGTGCTATATTAGGTGCTCTGTAGATTTCATAATCCACCAAGCCCTTATTTGCGCCACAGCCTCTTCATCCATAGTTCTTCCAAGCTGGCTCTTTCTCAGGTTGGGAACCAGGAACTTTGTGATTTAATGAGCCTAAGAGGTGTGTTTGTATGGGGGAGAGAGAAAACAATGCTTCGTTGGTATTTTTTAAAACATACAGGCCGTCTTTTTATTCGACAGTGGCGTCAAAGCAGGTTTACAAAAACCATAAAAACCAAGCCACCATCGTTAAATCAATAGAAACACAGCAAAAACAAAACTTAATTCCGTGCATATTTACCACACTGAACTTGCTTACTTTTGAGGAAGCAGGCAGATGATGCTATAGTTACCCTTTAAATATAAGAAAAACTAAATCAATCCTGATTTCAGTTAACTCGAAATATAAATCAAAAATAAATCTAATGAATAAAACAAAAGTCGGAAGATTCAAGACAGATAAAAGAAAGTACCTCTTTGCGAAGCACTTAGTTAAACTATGGCATTTGTTCCCACAGGAGGTAGTGCTGTTCACTAACTTGGATGGCTTTAACAGGATTAGACAAATTCACAGTGGGGAGTGCTATCAATGGCTATAAACCATGATGGCTATGCTCCTCCTCACATCTGGAGGCAGCCAGTGTTAGAAATTCAGATATATACAAGTTAAGCACCAAATGGCTCCTTAAATCAGGGTTACAGTTGCCAAATTGGACTGCCTGGTTGATATTTGGGGACCAGGCAGCTCAAAAGTCATCTTTTTCAATATGACTTTTTGGTTCCTAAACTTTTTGGTTTCTGAGGCGCAATGGGCAGTCGGCAAATTCAATTGAGAAAACTGAGAAACGCGCCTCAGAAGCCGTTCAACTTCTGAGGCACGTTCGAAAACGGAAGCATTCACTTTGGCAGATCTTTGGCATTCAAAAACCAAAACATTTGGCTTCCAAGATGCTCGAAAACTGAGGTACCAGTTTCCTTAGCTATGTGGGTTTAACCCACAGTGCCACCCGCGTCCCAAGTCTTGTCTACCAAATACCTTTTTCTGGTTGATTCAGCCTGGTTGCTTCAACTTTGCCTTGGGCTTGAATGCACACTTCTACGGCCCAAAGCACAGCCTACACATTTCCCAACTTCTGACTCAGAGCTTCAAACTGCAACCATCAGCACGAGCCATGCCACTGGCAAGCAGTCTCCCCAGGTGACCCTCAGGTAAGCACCTCAGGTGAGGACACACGCTTGGGCCAAAGTTTGCAAAACCACCACACCTCTGAAATGTATGACGTTGGAGAGCGGAGCAGCTGGACCTAACGCACACAGCTATAACCAGCAGCGAGGAAACATTATGCAAGACCACAGGAAGTCAGAGGAGACAGCATTCTGCGCAGGCCTGGCAAGCAGCCTGTGTGAACTCCAGCTAACAAGCAGACCTCGGTTGCTGGCGCCAAACCAACCAGAAAACATTCCTGGTGCTACACATGTTTTTGCCAGTGGGCTGTACTCCAGAACGTTGCGTACCTGACGGAAATCAGATTAAACTCAGGTCTCCCTCCCTCTCTTTGCCAACAGCTCTCTCTTTTTTTGCGTGGGTGGGTGGGAGGGACAGGAGAGAGGGTAGGTGCTCATTCAGTATTTGTTAGAAATGACAACAACAACCGCTCCAGCAACCGCTTTGCTAATTGTTTCTTCTCCAGCCCTCAGCTATCATAAGTGCCAGAGCAAAAACATTCTTCCTTTCTTTTCTTTTCTTTTTTTTTTTGTAGTGAATTCCTACTTTCCCTGTGACTTTGCCTCTCGCTGTCCCAAAACTTCACCCAGAGTGAACCCAGCTAGTGTATTAGCTTCCTCGACACCACCTTGCAAAAATAACACCATTTAGGACGGTGTTGAAGACGTGTCCCCTTGCGCAAATACATAATCTTTCAGAGGTTTACTGGTCAGCAACAAGCTTTTCTGGGATGACCGCATCCAGAAGGGAGGAAGGGGGAAGGTGGTATCCCACTTCCCAAGTTGGAACGCTTCCGCACCCCATTTTCACGGAGACAGTATAATCACACCACTTCTTTTTATTCTTTCAGGTCAGCGGTTTGGAGACCAAAAGATATTGCTCCTAGACTAGACTTGGCTCTGTTGATCCACACAGGATATTAGTAATGGCAGTGGTTGTAACCTTATTAGTCATGTGTTACCTAAATGGTCTCCAAGCAACTTCCATTTAAAAACATTCACCTAAATGCATTCTACCAGGGGTCCCCAAACATTTTCCAAAGAGGGCCAGATTTGATGAAGTAAACATGTGTGAGGGCCAACCAAAGTTTTTTAGGATTGAAGTTTTTCCCCCAATTTTACCTCAATGTTGTTGAGCTTTTTAAAAGAATTTTACCCCAGGACATATACTGCCACGGGGGCCGGATTAAACTGAAACGGACTTTGGATACGCCTGCATTATACCATGGCAGGGGTGGGGGTGGGGAGGGGAAGAGTGATTGATAGATTTTGATTTATTTTAAAAAGTCCCATTTCCAAATACCTGAAAATATTTACAGGTGATTGACTAGATAGGCCTTGGTCTTACACAGAAGGGCTTTTCTTATGTTCTTAATTCCATTTAAGTAGGGTTATTGTTGGTGGGTGGGTGGGAGTGCAAGATACTATTTTGCTAAGAAGTTTTGGTAAGAAGTTTTGATAAGAAGAAAAAGCCTCTGTTCGGCCCAGACGCTTTGCCTCTGGGTCCATATAAAATGGGTAGGACTGCCATTTTACACACCAGAAAGGAAGTTTTAATTGAAATCAGTGCAGCCTACTTCTATGTAAATCTAACCAGCAGTTGGATTTGGGCTGCAAGTCTTAGACCAAATCTCTCCCAGGAGTAAGCCCACTGGCATTCAGCATGATATATTTCTGAGTAGAGGTTCGTAGGATTGTACGATTAATTAGCCACATGCTCACAAAAATGATGCAATTTGTTTCAACAGGGCTTCATCCAGGGCTATTTTTCTAGAAAAAGAAGTGCTGGAACTCACCATGAACGCCTCCCTTGTTTTCTTATAATGGCAATGGCGCCCATCTGAGAGGTGCCAGAACTGAGTTTTGGCTTTAAACAAAGCCCTGGCTTCATCAGAGCTAACTTTAACTGTGTCAGAATACAGTGGTACCTCTAGTTGCGGACTTAATCCGTTTCGGGGTGCCGTCTGCACCCTGAAAATTCCTCAACTAGAGCGCCTCTTTGGCGCATGTGCGCGGCGCGATTGAGTGCTTCTACACGTGCACAAAGCGCTCAGATCGCTTCTGCGCATGCGGCAAATCCAGAAGTAAACACTTCCAGGTTTGCCGCATTCGTAAGCTGAAAGTCCGTAACAAGAGCGGAACGCAACACGAGGTATGACTGTACTTTTAAAAAAAGAACAACAGAGACTTCGGGCTAGAGCTGAGACACAAGAAAGAGAGCGGTTTCCTCTGAGGCAAGCATGGGACTTCTAGTGCCAACATTTTAACTCTGCATGCGTGGATATAGCGTGGTCAGTCTGCCTTGAGGTTCTTGCAAACGGTAGTTAGATTTTGTTGGCTGTTATAAATCTCCCTCTTCTCCCACTTAATATGAACCGCTGCTTAATACGCATA
Source organism: Podarcis tiliguerta (assembly GCF_965153285.1). Classification (NCBI taxonomy): domain Eukaryota; kingdom Metazoa; phylum Chordata; class Lepidosauria; order Squamata; family Lacertidae; genus Podarcis; species Podarcis tiliguerta. The sequence goes on from NC_139536.1 coordinate 19,599,529, forward strand.
CAGTGTTGGTGTTAACTGTAGTGACATTATTAATTGGTCTACTTTATGCTTTTTGTGTTTTATGCTTATTTAAACTTTTGATGTGCTTTAAAATTAAATGTTAAGGGATAGTTCAACAATGCTATACAGTATTGCAATGCATTGCCGTTGCTATGCTTTATGGCTCTTTTTTATCATTAACATGTGTTGTTACATTACTTTATTTTCTGAGAGCCACTCTGAGAACAATGTATTTATGGAAAATGTGGTGACGACGATTATAACTGGGCAATCAGTTCATAGCTGAACTGAGAATTAAACTTGTTTCTCTCCAGTGACCGTGCTGACTCCCATTTCTTAAGAAAGAGACAATTACTGGTGTGGTGTTTAGAATTATAATCTTCCACACACTCACAGTGCACTTCCAATTAGTTTTTTTAAAAATCCAGTATGTGTAACCGATGGAATGGAAGACAAGGTTGTTCATAGCATGCTGTTGTCATAGTAGTACTGGACTCACCAAATCTGCATTGAGCAGATTTAAAATACTAACTAATGTTGGGCCATGGAAGCATATTCTGACATGCTACTTTCTCCATGGAGTGCATGTTTACAACCATTTTTTTGGGGGGGGAGGGGAAATTAAGCTAACAATGTAGACACAAACAAAAGCAAAGGTGCAACAGATATGACTCCTGTTAATGCTGATCTAATCAGCACTGCAGTCAACGTATCAAGAAAACCTCAAACATCTCCAAATTCAAAATGCCGTATCCAAAAACTCTGTTGCCATAATTTTACTCTGAAACATCCCATTACCAGTAATTTCCTTGTTATTGACAACTTGGCAAAAGATGCTGTAGGAAACCATCTTATAATGACCAGTAGCATTATAAATCAGTTACTGACAGTAAATTGGTATTTCCATCAATAAAAGGTTATTATCACAAGCAACATGGAGGGTCACTTGAAAGGCTGGTATATAGTAGAGAGTTTTTTTGTTTTTAGAACAAGATGTTTCAGTTCCTCTTAAAATATATTTTATGGCATGGTAATAAAAAGGGAGGTGTGTGTTATTAGACAAGAAGTATTATTATTATTCAAGAATTATCTATTCTATTCTATTTGAATTAAGTTCAGAAGTCAATGACCTGCTTTGAGGCATATGAACACATAATGTTTAAAGTCTAAAGGCACATGAGGTGTCAACCTTCCTGAACTTTTGGGTTTGGTCAGTGCTGAGGTCAGAAACATTCTGAAAAACCCATATACCCATGGAAATCAATTGGGATATATAACTCTTCACTACCACCCTAAATTATACTGCTGAATTAAGCATAGTTTGGGATAACCAGAAATTTATTTTTGTGTGATCTCCACTCAGTTCTGCTACACAAAACAAATTCCTGGGCTCAGAATCCTTTAAATCTAAGTTTATGCCTTCTGTATGAGCATCCAGCTGGTGGATCTTAGAATTCTAGTAAAGAAAACTAAGATGGCTCTCTCAAGCCTAATGTTTATCTGTTTCTCCAATATAGAGCTAGGGTAGTTCAGAAAGGCTGGGGAGGGGGGTACGTCCATTGTCTGTGCCCAACTGCCTGAACATGTGTACATATGCTCATGCACAGACCTAGGTTTTAAAGAAGACTTTTCAAACGCCATGTAGATCTTCTCACTTTTCATTATGCTTCCCAGTGGCATGCAACATGGACTTGGGTTATCAACAAGGAACCTAGAGCGTGGAATTCCATACATGGTATCCGATGAGCAGCAATTGTGTTTGCAAAAATTTCTAGTAAAGCCCTGCCTTGCAAACAGAAGGTGTTGCAATGTGGGTCGAGCTCTGGTTTCAAATTCCTACTCAACCGTGAAGTTCACTGAGCAACATTTGGCCAGTAGCTCACTCTTTCTCTCTCTCCCCTCTCACCTACCTCGCAAGATTGCTTTAAGTATAAAAGTGGGAAGAGAAGCCATTCTAACTGCTCTGAGCTCCTTGGTAAAATATATATATATATTAAAATGCAGTAGTTGATTTCAAACAAACAAACAAAACTCAAGATGAATATGAACGGGGCAGGGTGCTGCAAGCATAAAATTATAGCCTGCCTCCTAGGTGTTACTTAAAAAAAATATAAAAGTATCTTCATGAAATCCTTGTATAAATGTTAGGATTTTCTTTGATCTAAGCTGAAGCAAAGAAGAACAAAGACATTCCAGGTTTGGTATTAGTCCAGCGAGATGGCCCATCCTCCCACCCAAAAATCCCAGTAATTTGTATCAACATAAAGAACTTTGAAGAATACAAGGTAATACCGTATTGGCTCCAATATAAGCCACACTTTTTTTCCAAATTCCGCCCATGCAGAATATAAGTGTGGCTTATATTTGTGGCCTTACGCGGCGTGGCGCCCACCCACCACTCCTGAGCCTCCCCCAAGCTGGCAGGGGAAGGGGGGAAGCCCCTGGCAAAGTGGCTTGGCTCCCCCCTACCCCGAGAGCAGCCCGGAGTGCAGGGCAACTGCGTGCAGCCTGCCCGCTGCTCCCACCTCCCCTGAGCCACCTAAGGAAGGGGTAAGGCCACCAACAAAGCGGCACAGCTCCCCCCTCCCCGAAGCAGCCCATTTTTTTTTCTTTTTTTCTTTCTCCCCCCTTCAATTTTAAAGGTGCAGCTTATTTGCAAGTGCATCTTGTATTTGGGCCAATACAGTACTTAAGGTATGCCTAAAAATCTGTTTGGTTATAATCACGACATCAGCTGTAAAATATCTGTTGGGGAAAGTTTTCATGACTTTTCCACTATTTAATCTCTGGTTAAGTGAAAGTCAATCCAAGATGGAACCGCACATGTTAGAAGACTCTTGTGGTTCCATTTAAAGCCAGATAATCAACTCATATTTATTCAATCCAGTTTTGTTAAGTCTTTAGAAGGTGTGTCAGTCCACTCAGCAACCAGTGCAACTGTGTCACAGCACTACGTTGGATTCCTCCCAGAGATTTCTGCCTGACTTGCATACATTTCAACAGCAAAATTTGATATATATATTTTTAATCACTAACCATTTAATTTTCTTTGCAGAATAGCCCTCCAGATGTTGCTGGACCCCAGATCTCATAAACCCCATCCAGTAAAGCCAATGGTCAGGGATGATGGGTGCTGTAATCCAAAAACATCTGGGAGGGTCACGGGTTCCCCATCCTTTATATAGATGGATAGGGCACAAATATATTTCAGCGCACATGAGCAACGGCTGTTCTTTCTCTTTGGACCGGTTGCTTGGGTAAGCCACCTTGGGGAAAATAATTGGATCGGCGCTTGTTTTGGAAACAATGCCATTCCAGCCCCCGCTCTCCAATAAAAGGGATGTTGAAACTCACCTTAGTGCACAAGTGCCAAGATCCATTTAGAATGTCAATGTGATTAAATCATCAAGAGTTGCCACTCACAGAAGCAACTTCTGCTGTTAAGTACAACTCCTATCAACTGAATCAAGATATCGTTTTACCTACATTGTCCGCCGCATTTGGCAGATCCAGCACGACAACAAGAAACTATGTCCATTATCTACCACAACTATATATCTGCCAACCGCAAGATGCATTAATTGCACATTAATCCCTCGAAGCTTACCTAGCCAATTGTTTCCAATGGTATTCAGTCTCTATATAGATGCTATAACATAAAGGTCACATTCAGATCTGACGTAAAACCCATTGAAAATTGCATGCTACTCAGTAGGTGCAGCTTACCTATGGAGACACAACGGGGTGTGGTGGCGGGAAAAACTAACACATAGGATTGCCAGATAATGTACGCCTCACACTTTTACCACACCTTCCCACTAATTATAAGCCATTGTCATTACTAATAATTGGTAGTAATCGGCCCAAAACGGGGATTTGGGTTATATAACTTTATCCAGGACAAGAGAAGTCAATCCAAAGAAGACTGTCAAATCTAAACCAAGGCAAAGTTGTAGGACTGGAAACTAAAACCCAAGACAGTGGTACCTCGGGTTAAGTACTTAATTCGTTCCGGAGGTCCGTTCTTAACCTGAAACTGTTCTTAACCTGAAGCACCACTTTAGCTAATAGGGCCTCCTGCTGCTGCCACGCCGCCAGAGCACGATTTCTGTTCTCATCCTGAAGCAAAGTTCTTAACCTGAAGCACTATTTCTGGGTTAGCATAGTCTGTAACCTGAAGCGTATGTACCCTGAAGCGTATGTGACCCGAGGTACCACAGTACAGTTTTCATTTCTCCTTCATTAAAGAAGATGGAGGCTTTCAATAAAGATTCATCCATTTTAGAGGGACTATTTTATACCAAAGATGAAGCGATGGGTTTGCTATTACCTCACAGAATGGCCTGTTTGGTTTGTTGGGGGCCTGTAAACCACAGCTTCCCAATATTGGTGTCATGGGAAACAAGTATTTAAGAAACCCAGATTACCTTCACCAAAACGATGTGTGTGAGGGAAAGAGAGACACAGAAGGGCGAGGAAGGAGCATGTGGGGGCACAGGGCTCATTTTCAGCCTAAAACTGGTTTAAAAAATGGAAAGCCTGAACCAGGCAATGTCCCACCGAGGTTTTTACAAGAACAAGGAATGAGAGGGTGAAGAGTCACTTGACGAGTCAAAGCTTTTCTTGATCTCCCAGAGAAAATGGCTGGCGCAGAGTCATCTCTCACAAAAGTGACAACCAGAGCATTCACTGAAGGAGGATGTAGCCATGTGGGCTGAACACTACTCTTCTGTTACGTGAAGGCATTACTGTCAACAAATAAATAAATTTACACACACACATAGGAACAGCTTCGTCAGCACAGCAGGATTTTGCGCTGCCATTTTGGTTATTTAGAGAAGGCTCTGAGAAGGGTCTCTTTGTGGTTAGCAACTGCATGGGAAACGAAAGTTTACAACGCACCAGTATTAAATTTCCACCTAGTCTTCTGCTTATTTCTCTCCCCCCCCCCCCTTCAGGTTTGTACATGCCCACATAAAGAGGAAAGCTGCTGTTGTGCTTATTTCTAGCACACTTAATGCTTCCCATTATGCAACAGCTCAGGGCAACACTGAGGCACAATAGAAAGGATTACTTGAATTCAAACATCACTGTTTATTAGTGACAGCAAAAACACTCTTGCAAACACTTTAGATAGCTAATAATAACAAATGAAGATAAAAGCTCCTGTAGCATAACAATTAAAATGCTGAAATATGAACTGGAACCTATTAATACTGCCAAACTAAGAAAGCCCATCCTAACATTCTTTCTTTCTTTCTTTCTTTCTTTCTTTCTTTTACTAATTAAAACACACAAACTTGCATAAAGTATTTAGCGCTACATTTGTAAGCAGCCACTTGCTTACTCACCCATGGTAGGTAAGAGTCACTTCCAATTTGCAAGGTAAGGCATGTTTTTTTGTCCCTAAATGCAGAGTTAGTTGGCTCACTTGTTTGTTAGTTTCTTTGAGGTATTTCTCTGGCCATCTTTTGCATACACACACATGAAGGGACGTTACAGTAAAATAATTAATAAATTAAATGTGATAGGCGTGTAGCAAAGCTTATTTTGGAAAATAGTTGTCCAAACAATATACCTCTTATTAGCATCAATGAACCTATGGATTCTCTTGTTTGTCTTCACAATTTTATGCCACATTCGGTACCTAGAAAGAAATATGTCCTCCCCCTTGATTCCACTTTCAGGCATCAATGTTGATAAATGACCAACAAGATATGTAAAGGTAAATGGACCTCTGACCATTAGATCCAGTCATGACTAACTCTGGGGTTGCGGCGCTCATCTTGCTTTATTGGCCAAGGGAGCCGGCGTACAGCTTCCGGGTCATGTGGCCAGCATGACTAAGCCGCTTCTGGCGAACCAGAGCAGCGCATGGAAACGCCGTTTACCTTCCCGCAAGAGCGGTACCTATTTATCTACTTGCACTTTGACATGCTTTCGAACTGCTAGGTTGGCAGGAGCAGGGACCGAGCAACGGGAGCTCACCCTGTCGCGGGGATTCGAACCACTGACCTTCTGATCGGCAAGTCCTAGGCTCTGTGGTTTAACCCAAATAGGTACCGCTCCGGCGGGAAGGTAAACGGTGTTTCCGTGCACTGCTCTGGTTCGCCAGAAGCAGCTTAGTCATGCTGGCCACATGACCCAGAAGCTGTACGCCGGATCCCTCGGCCAATAAAGCGAGATGAGCGCCGCAACCCCAGATTCGGCCATGACTGGACCTAATGGTCAGGGGTCCCTTTACCTTTACTTTACCTTGATAATGCTATTCTATATATATATGTTTGTGTGTGTGTGTGTGTGTGTGTGTGTGTAATATAATGGAAAAAGAGACATTGCACCATCTTTTGTAATTCATGAAAATCTTTAATAAAAATTACTTTTTTAAAAAAAACAACACCAAATCTAATCCACCGCCATTTTGTTTCCACCAGCAGCCAGATATTTATTTATTTTTAAACTACATCCCCTACGAGAAACAAAATTAATAGGTAGCATAGTTCCCATAAGCATATACTTGTTCACGCAACCAGCTTTGTCCAGAAGTATTTAAAACATATTGGCCCATGGGACGGGACGACAATGGCTGCCAAGCAAATTTCCTGCACATGCCTGTGTCACCAGGTGGCTGGCACAGCTCAGAAAACCAACTGAACTAAAGAGAGAGAGACTATATGCGCACAGGTTGAGTGCGCAAGCCATTTAACCACAATGCTGAATGAAGGCATGTACTTACCTGGTACTTTCGCGCTCCCAGCCTCCGGCATACTGTGATCTATATTAAGCACTAAGTGTGTTTCAAAACAGTGGAGGAGGTTGGACTAGAAAATATTACAGGTCTTCCTAGTCTCTCAAGCTTACAAGTGCATTTAGAAGACAGTAAAATCTTAATTGCAGCGGTAGGAGATCATATAAGGTACGGGCAGTGGAAGGCACCCAAGTGTGTTCAAATGGCTTGCGTTAAAATACCGTGAACACCAGTGTTGTTAATTAATTGTTCTTCCAGCCCAACCTTCAGCAAATGGTCCCAGGGGAGTTACAAAAGGACCACAATTAAAGATCTTAAAATCACCTGGGAAGTTTACCTAAAAATGTCAGTAAGAACCTCAGGATAAATACATTCGGAACACACACTGATTAATGTGACAAACTCTGATCTAGAATCCCCAAAAAAGTTTCAGGAAGAATAAAAAGGGTTTTGTTCAATGCCTAAAAGCATAACAGAATAAGTGCCAGCAGAGATGTAAGAACACAACAATTTCCATTCCCACCAGTATTGGTCTCAATCAGTACTTTTCTGTTGCGCTTTGGTTTCTGCAAAATACTACGTGATTTGACTTATTATCTGCTATTCAACATAAGTTACGTAAGTATTTGTCTACTATGTTCATTTCGGTGTAAAGGAAATGTAAAAACAATGCTACAAAGTCATTTATTATGAATTGTTTGCCGTTTTTAAACAACAACTACATGAATGAATACCGATTGTATTATCTTGGCTGATTACCATTTCTGACCACAGATGAACATGCAAACTTGCAACTACTTCCATTTCCTTTTGTGTTTTCTTCAGAATTCTCTGACATCCCAAAGTGCCAGGCAGGCAACTCTGGAGGAAAAGCTCTACAAACTACGTCCAAAACCATTATCTCCCTGACCATAACCTGCCTCACCTCCAGTGGCAGAGGCACCTAAAGGGAATCAGCAGAGGACCTTAGCATCTGGGTAGACAGATAGGGAGATGTTTGTTCTGTTAGATGCCTGGACCCCAAGCTCTTTAGGGTCTTAAAGATCAGCGTGTGGGAACTGGGCTTGGAATTGAACTGGTGGCTACACAAGTTCTCGTAATACTGAAAGGCAACCAGTGCATCATACAACCCAAAGCACAACAACAAACAACATTACACAATTTGAAAACCTCTCGGTTAAAAATGCATGTGCTAAAACAACTTGAAATCACAATATCACTGCATCAGAAAATTGTACTCTAAAAGTTTTCTTTTTTAAAAAAGAAAACCCCACTGGAAAAATGAGTCCATTGAAGATGAAAGACTTTTCCAATACCGTCTCCTAAAAATTAGCATAGTTTCAGTATTGCTTCACATAGATAATATGTTGATCTGTTTTCATTTTATACGGATCTCCCATGAGTAAGCAGTATCCAAAGCATGGACCAACCTACCATCTGGCAGGGCCAGCCCTATCATTAGGCAGAGTGAAGCAACCACCTCAGGTGACAGATTTTTTGGGGGGAGGGGGGAGGGAAGCAGCCTTCCTGGCCATTTCCTGTGAGCCTCTTAGTCATTTCCCTCTGTTGGAGATCAGAGTTGCATATGCCACACAGACTGCACCCCCTAAACCACAGGGACTCCTCAGTTCCACTAAGGTGCAATGGAGGATGCTACCCATTGCCAGAGCTGAAGGAAGGCTCAGCGGCCAGTCCATTCGGCTCCCACACATAGAACTGCGGCAGCACCATTTTGTCCTTTGCCCCAGGCATCAAAGAAGCTTGGGCCTGCCATTGGCATTTTGAGAAGTGGGCATACAGATATTATGCTCTCCCTGCAGACTCATAATACCTTGGCACTATGGGGTTGTTAGACTCTGAATTTTTCAAAGTCTAAATGTGATAGTAGACGTTTATATAGCCAAGCTGAGTTTTGTAATATTCCATACTGACAATGGTAAATCAGATTACATAGATAGATATAATGCATCATATACTGTTTATGGCATCAATTGACATATTTGTTATGCTCTCTTTAGTTTTTCGTTATCCCCTCCCTGCCCTGCCTTTTTGTTGCTGTTTGTCTGCTGTTACGGTCACTATGTCCACCAACTGTATTTTAGCATCTTCCATGCCACCAAAGTGAGAGAGAAAATTATAATGCTGTGCAAATCAAAGTTTATTAATAGCTAGCTGCAACATGGTAAATAGAAAGTACTTTATTCGTATTTTCCAAAGTTAAAGAAAGCTATATTTTGAGTTTATATTGAGGGCTTTGCATCTTTTAAAGCCAACATATACAAAACAAAATAGTATTTTCAGTGCGCCTCCAGGATCTTAAAAATACTGTGAAAAAGAATGGGATTGATAGCATCAAGGTTTTTTTTTTGCTTTTTTACATGGAGGGTAATCTAATTGTGAATACACATGGTTAGGAGATTTGTTGATAATGTTATCTGGAGGTAGGATAGTTCAAGGATCAGCCTGTGATTTTCCATACAAAACAAGAGTGAAGATAAGCAGCATGTTATTTAAAATTAAAAGCCCAGTGAACATGTGCCACTTACTGCTGCCATTATGTACGTCTAACCTAATCAGCGGCACAATCAAATTCAAGCCATCTTGCTTAACTGTGACAAAATTGCATTTACGGAAGCCACTTCAGAACCTCTTCAAAATATGACCTTCAGACTTCCTTTTATCTCAGGCAACAAATGTTTGTCGAGACGCCAAGTGCACAAATTGTACATTCTAGAACACTTAAAAATGAAGTACTATTGGGTCCTTCTATGTGACAATCCTCATGTTCATTCGACTGGATGGCCTTTTGCTTTCGCAAAAACTGGCTGACTTGGAGCTTGCGTGTAGGCAGAGACTTTGTGCTCTTAATGAGAACAGGTGTAACCCTGGGCTGGATTAATCACGACGTTAGGTAAGCTCCTCCACAGCAACGTTTCCGTTCCGAACTGGGGCTCTGGCTGCAGCACAAACAAGCGAGACTTTCCCAAGAGGTGCCCATACTTATCTTTACCTGGGTCGCTTTTGAAATACCTTGCAGCTCAGAAGACTGCAGCTTCTCTCACCTCTCCAGAGGACCAGTGGGCCAGTTCCCAACACCAAGGCATCTCCACCCACTCTTCTTATAAACCTCAGCTGGAACCGTTCCAGATTCTGTTATACTAGAAAACTGTGAGGTCACAGCCACACCATACATTTAAAGCACTCTTATACCACGCAGGTGGCGCTGTGGGTTAAACCACAGAGCCTAGGACTTGCCGATCAGAAGGTCGCGGTTCGAATCGCCGCGACGGGGTGAGCTCCCGTCGTTCGGTCCCTGCTCCTGCCAACCTAGCAGTTCAAAAGCACACCAGTGCAAATAGATAAATAGGTACCACTCCGGCCGGAAGGTAAACGGCATTTCTGTGCGCTGCTCTGGTTCGCCAGAAGCAGCTTAGTCATGCTGGCCACATGACCCGGAAGCTGTACGCCGGCTCCCTCGGCCAGTAAAGCGAGATGAGCGCCGCAACCCCAGAGTCGGCCACGATTGGACCTAATGGTCAGGAGTCCCTTTACCTTTATACCACTTACTGTTCAAAGAACCTGAAGAACTGTAGCTTGGTAAGAGTGATGACCTCACAGCATCACAGACCTACAGTTCCCAACACTCTTACCAAGCTACAGTTTCCAGGATTCTCCATGAGCGCATAAGAGTACTTTAAATGTGTGGTGTGGCGGATGTGACCCAAGTTACAAGCTAACCATTAAACACCTCTCAACGATTGCCAACCGCCAGAGGAGAGGTACCAGTCCTTCTTCCCCTTCTTCTTACCTGTCGCTGCACTTCCCAAACTCCCCTGGGCTCGATTCCAGGAACCTGTTCTGCTCCCTGTAACATGCAAGGAGAAGCCCGTTTAGTCCTGCCCTGTGTATCCCCCTCCCCAATATCTCAAGTTGCTTAAGCACTCTTTCTATAAAGTACCAACGCCTTTACCAAAGGTGTCATGGGCTTTGAAGACACTGGATCTCAGGACGAAAGGGAGAAACGAGCTACGAGGAAGGCACATTTGGCAAACGCTCACCATGATCAACTCCCACCAATGTCCCCACTGTGGAAGGACGTGTGGATCCAGAATTGTCCTCCACAGTCACTTACGGACTCACTGTTAAAACTGTGTTTATGGAAGACAATCTTACTCAGCTACGAGTGATCGTCAAAGAAGAAGAAGATAACATACCTGTCTTTAAAGGCAGGGTGCATACCCTCCAACATTTCTCTGATGAAAATATGGATGTCCCATTCCATAATGATAATTTTACTACGTGTACCCCACACATCTTACTGGGTTGCCCCAGCCACTCTGGGCAGCTTCCAACATATATAAAAACATAATGAAAAATTAAACATTTTAAAAAAATAATAGGATTGCCTTCAGACGGCTCAGGTAAGTCCATACCCTCCAACATTTCTCCAAGGAAAAGTGGGACATCCTAAGGAAAAGTGGGACATTCCGGGATCAAATCAGAAACCAGGATAACTTCTATAAATAATTTATTATTTATACCCCACCCATCTGGGCTTCCCCAGCCACTCTGGGCGGCTTCCAACAGAATATTAAAATACAATAGTCTATTAATCATTAAAAGCTTCCCTAAACAGGGCTGCCTTCAGATGTCTTCTAAAAGTCTGGTAGTTGTTGTTCTCTTTGACATCTGATGGGAGGGCGTTCCACAGGGCGGGCGCCACTACCAAGAAGGCCCTCTGCCTGGTTCCCTGTAACTTGGTTTCTCGCAGTGAGGGAACCGCCAGAAGGCCCTCAGTGCTGGACCTCAGTGTCCGGGCAGAACAATGGGGGTGGAGACGCTCCTTCCGATAAATCAGGGACGTCCCTGGAAAATAGGGACACTTGGAGGGTGTGAGGGTGGCGGCTGTGAGTAAGAAGAGCATTCAAGCAAGTTCCATCGCCCTGCACTGGTTTCATACTGGCAATAAGTCTGTACGTTTTAAGCAATGGCTTCTTCCAATCTACTACCAAGCACAAGCCATGCCCACTTCTGAAATCTGTCTCACCATATCGCCATGTTGCAGGACGTGGGCGGAACTTGGCAGAGGAAGTGGGTGGGATTAATACGGACACTGGGGTGGTGGAAATAAAGTAACACCCAGCTCCGTCAAAGTTACCAATTATACCCAACAAGTTTCTGGAGCAGACTTGGTGGAACGCTCTGTCACAAGAGACTAGGGCCCTGCGGGACTTGACATCTTTCCGCAGGGCCTGCAAGACAGAGCTGTTCCACCTGCCCTTTGGTTTGGACTCAGTCTGACCCTTATGTTTCCCTCCCCTTATGGTCTTGATCTACGGGCTACTTTTAAAATGAGGCTGCATTTTAAATTGCATTTTAACCTGTATTTTAAATTGTCCCCCCCCCCCTTTTATGTTTTTACTGTAATTTTACTGGTGTTAGCCGCCCTGAGCCCGGCTCTGGCCGGGGAGGGTGGGGTATAAATTATTATTGTTGTTGTTGTTGTTATTATTATTATTATTATTATTATTATTATGCCATGCTCCTTTTTCCAGCTCGCAGGCAGTAGCAACAATAGATCATTTGCTCGTGTGGGCTAGGAACAAGCAGCAGTAACAAAGAGATGTTCTGCCTACAAGTAACTACTTGCAAGAGATGCTTTGCAGATAATAAGCCACCAGTGAACTCAGATCATGCACCCTGTTTGTGTCTGTGATGCAAGCAGCACATTTAAAGCACGATGCTTTGAAACCTGAAAACTGGGTGCCAGGAACAGTAGCTCTGTGAGGGGTAACCTACAGTTCCCAGGGTTCTTTGAGGGGAAAGCTGTGACTATTAAAGAGGTATAAATGTGGGGAGGATTTTTATTTTTTTTAATCAATGGTTTGCTCCAGCAGCTACAGTTAACATTCAAATTGACTGCAGGGATGTGGGATCTGTGCCCGTCCCCACATGCTGCTAAGCTACACCTCCCACCACTGGTTCTGCTGGCTGTGGGGGATGAAGGCTGGAATCCAACAACATCCAGAGGACCCAAGAGCCAGTGTGGTGTAGTGGTTAAGAGCGGTAGTCTCGTAATCTGGGGAACTGGGTTCGCGTCTCCGCTCCTCCACTTGCAGCTGCTGGGTGACCTTGGGCCAGTCACACTTCTCTGAAGTCTCTCAGCCCCACTCACCTCACAGAGGGTTTGTTGTGGGGGAGGAAGGGAAAGGAGAATGTTAGCCGCTTTGAGACTCCTGAAGGGGAGTGAAAGGCGGGATATCAAATCCAAACTCTTCAGAGATTTCCCTCCCCAGTTTACTTGCTAGGAAGGAATTCCTAAGCGTCTTTTACTAGTTGCGTCGACAGGCGCAAGAGCATGCCTGCTCTAGAATACCTTAAGCTACACCCACATGATTCATTTGTCAGCTCGGTTACTCAATTTTGGGACGAAAAGATAACCTCCTGGAATCCAAGCTTCCCACTGAAACAATGCAAAACTCCCTGTCGCTAGTCTAACTGCCACATTCTGGATTAGGTGTAGTTTCCGAGTCACAAAGGCAGCCCCACGTAGAGCGCATTGCCGTCGTCCATACAAGACAGCATCTACAGCCACATCCCCAGATAGAAGCCACAGCTGTGTTGATCCATTATTGAACTGGCTGCTCTGCTACTTACTGAGCCAGGTTCAAGGTATTGGTATTAATTTCCAAAACCCTAGAGAACTTGGGTCCAGGGCACCTTAGGGAACCCCAAACCCTCATATCCCAGTTCTGTCACGGAGATCATCTGCTGGGATGTCATTGGTTGCCCCCTGCGTTGAAAGTCTCACGATAAGAGCAAGAAATAGAGTTTTAGTGGTATCACTCCACCTTCTGTTTCGACTTTCAAATGCTGGTTGAAAACCTTTCTATGCCATCAGGCTTATGCCAGCAATTAAGAACACATCTTTCCATAATAGTTAGTTAGTTGATGGGCACTGAATTTAAATTTGCATGTGTTTTCATTACTTATACAATGGTACCTCTGGTTAAGAACTTAATTTGTTCTGGAGGTCTGTTCTTAACCTGAAACTGTTCTTAACCTGAAGCACCACTTTAGCTAATGGGGCCTCCTGCTGCCGCCGTGCCACCACTGCGCAATTTCTGTTCTCATCCTGAAGCAAAGTTCTTAAGTACTATTTCTGGGTTAGCGGAGTCTTTAACCTGAAGCATCTGTAACCTGAAGCGTCTGTAACCCGAGGTACCACTGTAGATATTATTGTAAACCTCTGTGGTATTTTTTTTTAAGATTTAGAGGAACATAAGGGTATGTATGCACACACACACACACACACAAGCACACACAACAAAGAGCGGCAGTTTCCAACCTAATACTCAATTATTAGGGTCAATATGACCACAATGCTATGCATGGTTTCCAAGGAGTAAGCTCAAGCTCCCCTGAACTCACTGCATAAATAAACTGTAAAACATACTGAGCTTTAAACAAAAGATTTCTTGGGTTAGGGGTTGGGGGATGACGACTCTTTGTAATTGTGTCTATACGTTGAAAATCCATAAAACTTCTCTTTAAAAAAAGATTGCCACTCAGCTGAAATGCAACCTTTAGCTTTTAACAAGAAATGAAAACAATCTTGCAAAGAAGTGTTAGAATTTTAAATTGCTATCCTGAAGAAGGAACCCTATCAAAGAAAAGAAAGTACCTAGCCTCTGAATAGTTCCCTCCTTCTCTTTCCTCTATGCTACTATGTCACAGACAAATTTGAAAGCATGAGCTCTACTACTGAGCTACGGCCCTTCCTCAAATTATTGGCTCCTCTTGTCAAAATAAAGATATAAGAAATAGAGTGGAGGCATATGCTGCATATGCAAATGAACTCAATCCCAGAATAATCAGAACTTCGGGCGCGGATAGCACTGCATGGACCAGCCCCAAAAGACAGCCTACTGTTTCTAAAGTCATCATCAAATTCCAACCGGGCGGGGGGGGAGGGAACTAGGAGGGACTGAAAGATGTCAAGGTGCATGTCCTATAAAGATGGAGGCAACTCTGTGAGCATTCTCCTCTTCCTTTTTATAGGCTGACCATGACAAGGACAGTTTGCCAAACGAGAGCAGCCACTGGCCTGATGCAGCACCTCTAGTCTCATGTTCTTCTGATGAAGTTGGATTCTGTAGTGCTGACCTGTCCCTGCCCCAAGGAGCTTCACACACAAATGCTGGCAAAAAAAATATGGGAGAAAGTTGGGGGCTGGGAGAGGGAGAACATGCATCAAGCTGCATGTTCTTAGGCAGAAGTTCTGCTGGGCTCCAGCTCCCACCAGCCCCAGCAGACATTGCCAATGCTCAGGGGTGATTTTCTTCTTATTTACAACAGTATTTCTGTACCATTATTTCACACCATACAAAACCAGGGCCATTTGCAATGCTGAAACATCATTTACTAAATAGTCAGTGCAAATAAAAATGCAGATATTTAGATTTGGACGCCTATGGCGTGCATGCTGCAGTCTTTAATTGTTCTTATTTTTTTTTCCTGGATGTTTTTTCAATAATGAAACACAGAACAAAATGAACAGCAGAAGCCTGGTCCATCAATATGATTTGTCCACATGAAATAAAAGCATCACGGCCAGTCAGCACAATGCAAAATATCAAATGGTGAAATCAAATATCAAATGGGCCGTGGTTTTGATAGCATTCCCTTGCTCTTAAGGAATGAAAAACTCCTCCCATTTTGAATGGCAGTCACGGGATGCTACTGTGTGGTATAAAAACAATACTGTTTGCTTTAGAGGCACAGTTATAGCAGGAAACACACTTAAAACAGAACCATGCTTAAACAGAAGCATATCATATAAGTGCTCTCTCTCTCTCTCTCGCTCTCTCTCTCTCTCTTTCTCTTTCTCTTTCTCCAGCACCTATCAGGTGGGCGCCATTGCCATTACAAGGGAAGAGTTCATTGTGAGTTCCGGCACCTCTTTTTCTAGAAAAATAGTAGTTTTGTGTGTGTGTTTTGCTGAAACTGCAGATACCAAATACACCTGTACAAAACTATACTTAGATTTGTAAATACGAATTTAGCTACCCATGTGTGGCAAGTTTTACAAGGAGGCAAGAAATATATAAAGGCAAATTCAAAAAAAGATATAAAGCCATGCATGCAAACAAACATAGGTGGTGGTTTTGTTTAGTTTATAATTGGAAGAGGCTATTTCTACTTCCAGGTTATTGATGTGGCAAAAGTGCCTGACATTCTACATGTGCAGGAAGGAAGTGGGAAAAGGTGGGTTAGTGCCCTTTTTCGTATTTATTGGCTAGGCTGCTTGGCCTGGTTTTTTGTTTTAAAGTGAATAACTGTATTTCTGTTCAGATTAAATATTATTCTCTCACTATGAACTGAAAAAAGCACCCCCAAACTTTCTAACTCAACTGAACTTTTACAGAGGCCAATCAAAACTAGGGTGTGCGGAATCAGTCACGTCCTCCAAATAAAATAAAATAAAAACCTGACAAATCCCACATTTTTGTGATCACAAGAAGAGTCCAAGAGCAGAGCGCCTTTCCCAAAGATCAGGAATAAAAAATTCAATAAAAGCAAACATTGTTACCATCGGCCTTTACAACGGAACACAATCGTCAATGTTTGTTGTGTCAAGTGAGGAAACACAGAGGAGGATAAAGGGTACTTTCATGCCATCCTAATTTCTACAGACTTAAAACAAACTAATCTCAGCGCTTTAAACCAATTTTATTGTATGCTTTCCAGAGCCCCACCTTGCCAGGCCAAGTGGGAAAAACCCTGAAAGGCAGAGAGAGCAGGTCATCCGGGACTCAGAGCCAAGATGGTCTCTTTGTACAAATAAAAATGCAGATAATCTTTAAGGTTGAGTGGCTAATCAATATAAAAATTAACCAGCTACAAAGCTGTTACTGCTGAATTAGATTGCTTTAGGGCAAATCATTCTGCTTCATTTCCAATCAATGCCTGGCCTGTATCTTCCTGCTAAAATTTGATGAATTTTCATACCACCAATGACCCAGAGGTGGGTGGGTTTAGTTCCACTTCTGTTGCATCGTCTTCTTCTTGTTCTTTTATACACTGCTTTGGAGCCAAAATGACTTCTAAGTGGTTTACAACTATAAAATCATTATCTTATTAAAATACACAATAACAAGACCATTGGAGCATTGAAACACCTTAATTAAAATATACCATTAAACAGTTACAGTGGTACCTTGGGTTAAGAACTTAATTTGTTCCAGAGGTCCGTTCTTAACCTGAAACTGTTCTTAACCTGAGGTACCACTCTAGTTAATGGGGCCTCCTGCCGTCGCCACTGCACGATTTCTGTTCTCATCCTGAAGCAAAGTTCTTAATCCGAAGTACTATTACTGAGTTAGCGGAGTCTGTAACCTGAAGCATCTGTAACCCGAGGTACCACTGTAATTAAAAAGTGAAACCATCAAAACAGGTTTTTTTATTAAAAAAAGCAGTTAAAACAACAAAATCATAAGTTCAGTGTGTTTTCCCAAACAGGTGTGTCTTCAGGAGCTGGCAGAATGCCGATACTGATGGGGGCATCTCATATTTCAGAAGGCTACAGCACGGAAGTGCCCTTCTACACAGCAGTAATACAAAAACATTAGGGCAGCATTGCAGAACACCTAATAAAGTGTAACAATTTGAGGGCGGTACAGTAGAGTATAAATCCACTAGTAATGCACTATTATTGTTTCACTGATAATATTGCTGACTTCACAGGAACACCAGTCTCATTCTGGGTAGAATGAGCATCCGAGCAGGCCCACAATGGGACTTCTTTGGGCTAAGACTAACGCTAGCAATGTTATATTTGGGCAGAGTGAAAACATGGAGATCCTACAGCAGAGAGCAATCAACACCCTTATGAATTTTCGCTATGAATAAATATCCTCCGCCCTCAGCTGAACAGCTTCCAACCCCTTACTTTAATTATTTGTTCAGCTTATACAGCACTCTTTATACAGAAATCCCAGATTTTGTTGTTGTTTGGTCATTTAGTTGTGTCTGACTCTTCGTGACCCCATGGACCAGAGCACGCCAGGCACTCCTGTCTTCCACTGCCACCCGCAGTTTGGTCAGATAGGTTAACGTAAAAAATAAATAAAACATAAATTTGTTCAACAGGTACATTTAAAATTCTAGAGCAGCCTTTACCAACCTAGTGCCCTGCAAATGCTTTGGAATACAACTCCCATCAGGACCACTGGAGATGTAGTCCAGCTCTAACTCTAACATCAAGAGCGCACCAGGCTAGTGAAGATTGCTATACAGGATATCCAGTATATAGAAGGACAACACTACAAAACAATCTAATTCAGCAGTAGCAGCTTTGTAGCTGTTTAGTTTTTATATTGATTAGCCACTCAACCTTAAAGATTATCTGCATTTTTATTTGTACTTTTTAAATAGCATTTTGTATTTTTTTATTATTATAAACAGCCCTGACAGTTTATGACATGGTGCTATAGTAATACCTGTATAATAGATAAACAGAACATAAGTAATCCCTGAGGCCTTGTGATGCTCACTAGGGCTGATTGTAGTTTGGAGTCTGACAACATCTGGTTATCCACCCCTGTGTTTATGCCCTGAATCTCCCAGACACAGCCAGCAATTGACCATCAGAAATAGTGTCCGGGCAGAAATCGCTGAAATGTCCAGGAAAATCCAGACGTATGGCAACACATGTCAGCAGTGTCTTTTTTTGTCAACTCCTCTTAAAAATAGCTTTTTAAAAAACAACTTTTCTGTTCCGATTTTCACTTTTGGAAATATGGCAACCCTAGTTAAAGGCATGTAACTCAATGTGTATACATTCTGCCCTTTGCCTCCTCCGTCTTCCTTCCCCACCCCTTGTTGTTGTCTGCTCCTTTGCCCAAATCTGGATGGGAAGCTGCTAAGGGCATGGATAAGTTTGTGCCAGAGAAATGACCCTAATTGCAAGAACATAAATGGAGCCCTGCTGGACGGTTCATATTGTCCAGGATCCTTTGATCTCCCCTCCTGTGATTTACAACAACTGGTGTTTTTGAAGGCATGCTTTTTCCAACAGTAGAAGCAGAACAGAGCCGTTTCGGCTAGTAGCCACTGAACAGCCTTATCCTCCATGAATTTGTCTAATCCTCTTTTAAAACCATCCAAGTTTATGGCCATGGTTGCCACTACCTCTTGCAGGAGCAGAATCCACAGTTTTAACCGGTGTGTGTGTGTGTGTGTGTGTGTGTGTGTGTGTGTGTTGAGCAGGAAATGAGGGGACTGAGTTCCCTTGCCGTCTAAATATTAAATTATTATCATTATTATTATTTTGGCCTGCAGGGGCTGGAACGGATGCCTGAGCCAAAAATCCACCTATATCTATACTGTAATCAATAAAGTTGTGGCCATTTCTAATCCAGATTGTTGTCTGTTTGAGTTTATTAATCACAACTTACATTTAGCCGCTGCCCGGGGTTGGGTGGGTGGCACTGCAACTGGGCCTGCAGCAAACAAACTTTGTGGTGAGTTCCTCCACTTTCTTTTCCAGAAAAAAGTACTGGTTTTAACTATGTAGAGAGCCAGTGTGGTGTAGTGGTTAAGAGCGGTAGACTCGTAATCTGGGGAACTGGGTTCACTTCTCCGCTCCTCCACATGCAGCTGCTGGGTGACCTTGGGCCAGTCACACTTCTCTGAAGTCTCTCAGCCCCACTCACCTCACAGAGTTTTTGTTGTGGGGGAGGAAGGGAAAGGAGAATGTTAGCCGCTTTGAGACTCCTTCGGGTAGTGATAAAGCGGGATATCAAATCCAAACTCTTCTTCTATGTAGTGCATGAATACTTTCTTTTCTCTGCCCTGAATCTTCCAACACTCCACTTTTCTGGGTGTCCATGATTTCTAGTGTTATGAGAAAGGAAGAAAAGCTTTTCTCTCGTCACTTACTCCATGCTGGGCATTTTTTTTTTTTTAACTTCTATCACGTCACATTTTACACATCTTCTCTCTGAACTAAAAAGCCCCAAGAGCTGAAACTTTTCTCCATAGGGAAGTTGCTTCAGCCCTGCCACACCTCTCCTAAGTACATACAATACTATTTTCTGTAACAGTTCGTGGCATATACAGTGCTTTCCCCCCCCCCCTAAAAATATATATATTTAGGGGTACTCTCATTTTCCTACTCATTGAAATGCTGCCCCTCAATGAGGCCAAACTTAGATTCACAAAATGTGTAGGGGTATGCGTACCCCCATGTACACCCCCCAAAAAGCACTGCACATATATATCAATAAATTCAAAATAAATACAGCTGAAGCTGCAATCCTATGCATATGTACTTAGCAGCAAGTCCCACTGAACTCAGTTTGAGCTTCTGCTCAGAGATGCACAGGATTTCAGTGCAAGCTTTAGGATCGCCAAAAGAAGCAGATGTCATTGCTGTGACAGCAGAATCTGACTCACTGCTGCAGAACCTTATATTCCATTTAACTAACACAAACACTCATTCCCGACAGCTTGTTTTCCAAATGAACGTTTTCATGGCGTACAGAAGAGTGCTGTTTACATTCTTTGGGGAAGAAAAGGCAAAAACACTCCAGCCAAAATCTGCAACGCTACGTGTTGCAAATTAAATGTTTGCTCCGAGTAGACAAAACCAGAAGAGCTACTTGGCCTTGCAAACTCCGCCAGCAACAGAAACGACAAAACGGTTAATTGCTTCTGGAGCGCATGAGAACCCTAACTGAGCGAAAAACCGAGACCTTTCGAGAATTTGAGCTAAAAATGTTCTCGGAACACTGTGCCTCAAAAGAAAACAGGAAGTCTGTCCCAACAAGATCTGGACATCTGGACATATTAGTCTGGGACATTGCAACCGGCAACACCGAGAATTGTATGCATGGTGCTGTGGAACTCCTTCACAAGGGAAATCAAGCAGAGCCACCCTTCTCCCTTGCGTTCAGGAAACTTGTGAGGCATTTATTTCTTTATTTATTCAGACATTTGGCTGATAGATTTACAAAGGTTGGGGGTTTCTGGGTTTGTTTGTCTTTTGTTTGTTCTCCTGTGTTGAATTACTATCTGCAGCACATTCTAATGTTGCTCTGAATATTGCAATTCATGTAACCTTGTAGTTGTTAACCACCACAGGTTCACTTGGGAGAGGAAGGGTGGCTTATAAATCTGGAACAAAAAAAAATAATGTTTGCGCTCAGTGGGATTCCCAGTTTGCTGTATCGGCAGCACAGACGAAGGTGAGAAGGGTGAAATTATTGGTGAGCAGAATTTTAAACATCCACTCCCGGCACTGCCATCCCCCTCGCTCCCTGTACCTCCACTGCTCCCATGACACAACTGAGCACCAGCAAAGAGGGCGAGAACGGTTTGTGTATGGAGGTTTGTGTTTTGTATGTAGTTCAGGGATGTGTGGTGTGTGTAACCACGTATACGAAGTGGCAAAGTGGGGTGTGTCGCCATCTTGCTCATGCCCGCATTTGAGTTGGCCACATCCACCTTTGGCATGAGGCCCTCAAAGGGTTGGCTGTCAGTGAATGTGGCCTTTGATGGGGAGGGGGAAGTCCCATACCCAATATAAAGGATTGCAGACACAGGCTATGTGCACGCTACACATGAAAAACACATTTAGAGCACATTGTTTTCCGCCCAAGAATCATGGGAACTGTAGTTTACTCCCTCAGAGAGATATAGTTCCCAGCACCCTTAAACTACAGTTCCTAGAATACTTTGTGGGGAAAGCCATGCATTTAAAAGGTGCTTTAAATATATGATGATTACACAGTCAGCCTTAAGTTTTCATTTGCCTTTCAGTACTAGACAATCTACATAGTAGAATACTTTATTATACAACACCAAAGCAAATAACAGGCTTTCTAGCTTCCAAGTAAGCCCCAGAACAGATACAGCAGCCCCGCGCCGCCTGCAAGACATCTACTAACTTCTTCTGCTATTGCACAATTTAGCCTTTAACTTTTCGGAATTTTGATCTGGCAGCCTAAAGCTACAGTGTGTGCCTTTCCTTCTGTGTTTATTATGACATTGTAAAATTCTAAAAGAATAAGAAGAACTTTGCTAACCTGATACAGGAGTCCTATAGACCCCAGTTAAGTCATAATTTAAAAGAACAGGATATGACGCACTCAAATTTAATGCAAGCATATTAAATTGTTCTAAGAACAGTTGTTCATATTCCAGCTACAACTATTGGAGTGGGTGTGTTATCCAGAGCCTGAAGTGATCCCTGTTTTTGAGTTATATTCCACAGATTATTTCCCCACACAGAGCTGTAGCTAGGTGATCTTACACCCCTGGCAGAACCGTCCAGATTGCGCCCCCTAGCCATGGACAAATTAGCTCTTCTTTCTGCCTCTCCGCCAACCCCGCCCCCTTCCACCCATTCAATTCACCCTCTATCTGAAACCATTTCTTACGAGGCAATAATCAATTTTTATATTTATGGACATACTATTAGCCGATTTTGCCGGGGGGGGGGGGGCATCGCCTGCGCCCCTGGCAGGGGCCCACCTCGCTACAGCTCTGTCCCCACAAACATTATTCATACACCTTTTCTTCAATAACCACTGCAAAAATCCTTCTGGGAATATGATTTATTCCTTTTCTTGCTCTTTTTGAAGAGAAAGCACTGGTTAACACACCCTTGCTTTGACTATATCAGCTTAGCTGTTAGGTTGTTAAATGAGAGCTTTTCACCATGCTGGTCATCAGTGATTCGTTTTTCCTCCCTGGCACACTTTTAATGAATGCAGCAAACAAATGTAATATGTAAGCACACCACAAGAGCGGACAGCTGAACGCCGTGGACATTCAAGAACTTTATTGTTCACGAAATCTGAGTTGGCACAGATCAGGGGAGAAAAGTTTTACATATATCCTACCATGCACCCAAAGGCAACAGGGGTTAAATATTCAATCAATAGGAAATATTTCAAAGGAGAACCGAAAGGAACATGAGCTTTACATTACGTATCCTTGCTCATTTGAAGCTATCTGCTCTGCCCTTCCAAAACAACAGATAGAGCTACACCAACAATGCGAAGATCTTATACAGGCCAAAAGGGGATTGATTGCAGGTTTGCTCTGGGAATCTTCCCACATACCTATATTTCCTTCCCACATACACACACCCTCGATGAAAAGCTACCAAGTTTCTAAAAGGTGCCAATGGGCACACAAGAAAACGCAAAGCTTTAGTGTGTACCCAGAGCTCTACACAAACTGTGGCCCCTTTTCTTCCATGCACACATTTCTTGACTATAATAAAAGAGAATGGAATGACGACTGCTCAGTTATAATTATAGATCTGTAGCCTTGGAAGGGACCACAAGGATCAAGCCCCTGCAATGCAGGAATCTTTTGCCCAATGTGGGTCTCGAACTCACAACCCTGAGATTAAGAGTCTCATGCTCTACCGACTGTGCTGGTTCGGAGTCACTATGCATCTCATATGGCAAATTGGAAGTTTCTACCAACAGAAGTCCGCCCAATTAAAAAAAAAGATACAAACTTAACCCTCTTTGAAGGTCTTAGATAACAGACCATACAAGAGAAGCACATATAAAATGTGAAATTCTAGGTTGCAAATATGGAAACATATATTTTTTAAGACAACAAACTACCCGTGCTCCGAGTTTAATCCTTTCAGCAAAACCTGGACATGATCCACCCAGTGTTAAACACTTTTAAATCCAGTCGAAGTCAGTGAAACATACTAAGTTTGAGTTGATTTTTGCTGTACCCCAAATTTATATTTTCAGGGATTGGAACCAGGGGGTAACTTAAACACATAATGTAGCACTTCATGTGCATAGATAACTTCCCCGATAAAACCATCAGGCTTCAAAGTGCTTTGCACCCTGGAATTCCTAATAATTAAAATGAAGACACATTATATCAAACTATGATTACTTAGGAGTAAGATCCACTAAATTCAATGTGAACCAAGGCTGGATGTCGCATGGCGCATTAACACACCGCACCTTTGTCGCCTGTGTTGAATAAAATAATATACTGAACATTCCCCAGTTGAACCCTCTGGTGTAACAGACATTAAGAGACTAAACCGGAAAGTTGGAAGCCTCCAGTTCAAATCAGCCTCTGCCATGAATACACTAGGTGACTTTGCATTCTCAGCCATGGGCGTAGCGAAGGGGGAGCAGGGAACTGCCCCCTTAAATCAATAATTTTTTATTTAAAAAAGCTAACAGAGGTTCTGCTCCCCTCCCAACAAAAATCCTGACTACGTTCTATGTTCTCAACTGAAATATGTGCCTAACAACAGGTGTATTGTAAGGATCACTGAGGATGTATGAGAAACATTTTGCACAAACAGAAAAGTGTGGTACAAATCTGAAGTATTAAAATTGCCAATTCCTGAAGCGTTGAAAGGTGAAGGGAGAGGAAACGACCCCTTTCAACTTCGCCTCCGATGGTGGCTAAAAATGTCTTGAAAGGGAAACCGCATAGAGAATGCGGCTGAAGCGTGGCAGGAAGACAGGGTCCTCCAGCAGTAAAAGGGAGAAGCATCTTCGTCGACACAGGCTGGCTGCGTTAAAGAGGATGAACTAAAAAAATTCCGCCTTTGCACAATCGGCAAAGCTAGTAATGGGGGAAGATGGCGTAAAAGCAGCCGCGGAGCTGATCTGATGAGGCATGGACGGAGCAGGGGGACGGGAGGGGCAGAGGTGGCGGTTGTGCAATCCGAATTCACCCTTTAACCTCCTGGGAAGCTGCCGGACCTTCCCAGCACCAGCCTCCAAAAGGGGATCCACTCGAATTAAACTGCCTTGCACTGGTCCGTCTCTGGGCGGCTGCCTTCAGCCTATCCCAGACGCTGGGTCTTCAAAACTTCGGCGAGGGGAGAGAGAGAGCTGCTCTCCGCCAAACCGATCGCCCCCTGAAATTTCCTTGCGCCACTGACGGCGAACGCTCAGTTCAATCCGGTGTCACTCCACACATGATCTCCAGCTTTTGGAGAGACGGTGCTGGAAAGCCAGCGCTCTGCAAACTGGCGCAGTTCAAAAGTTTATGTGAACGCAATCTCTCTCCCCTCCCCGCCCCACAAAAAAACAAAACAAAAAACAACACTTCTTTGAATCCTACTCCGCTATTGACGAAATGCAACCGAAGCTGCCAGCGAGCTGGAATACGCGCAAAGGCGCGCGTGGTGGCGATCCGTGGCGGCGCCAGGGAAGGACTTGGGGACGCAGAAGCCCAGGGGGCCCTAGTCCACAGGAGGGGCAGGACGCAGCCCCAAACTCAACAAGGATGGTTCACCGCCCGGGAAGCCAACGCGGTGCCCCCGACCCAGATTTTGTAGACTCCCAACTCCATTCAGCACCCCCCACGCACAGTCACCATGGCCAAGAGTTAAGGGAGGTGAGGGGTTGTCCAAAACATCTGGAGGGCGCCACGTTGGCTACCCGTGGTGAAGTAATGCTGATGATTCCCTAAAGAGTAAGACCATTAAGTCCGGGGGCTAAAATTACCTAACTGTACTCCTGCAGTTTTCTGACCGCGCATTTCTCCCTAGTCAAAGTTGGCTGAAAATCAGCTGTGCATTTAATATTTTCGGGGGAAAGAAGTCGGGAGTGTGAAGTGTTGCATCTGGAGCGGCGGCTCCTTAGTGCAAGCTGTCGTTATTCCTGCCTCTAGAAAAATAAATATGCCACGGGACGAAGAATGGGAGTCACTCCGTTTACTTTTTAGAGGATTCGACTCGGTTCTTTTCTCGCGTAATAGCTCCCAGACGCGCGACAAGAGTGGACACCGACCAAGAACATGCTAAAGTCCCATTTTTGTCATTATGCACCCCAGGTTACATTTTAACTGGCTGTCTAAAGGCCCACGGGCATGGGGATAAGAGGGAGCGATCGTCGGATGCTCCCTTCTCAGTTCCGGAGGTTCTAGAGTTACAGTAGTTCAACAGGTAAAGAGCGGAGAAGGATGCCAAAGCCGTTGGATTTTAGTAGCGTGAGAAGAGATCGTTTTCGGACCTCTCTGTTTAAGGCTGATAATCGCTTTCCGCCTCCTAAGCGTAGTTCTGTCTCCAAAAGACACTGGCACACACAGACACGCACAAGGTGCAGATCTGCGACTGTTCCTTAGCTTTGGCGAACAGCTTCCTTGGGTAAGTTTGGGAGCATCCTATAAGCGCGTCAATTCCAAGGAAGAAGAGGAGGGAAGGGGGGAAGCTAGCCAAAGAGCTGGAAGTTGAACCTTCAAAAGTACACAGATCTGGGAACAACAAAACCGTCACAGATCCCGGAGCAAAGCCAAGAAGAAGTAACATTATTTCTTTCGCGCCGCAATTCCAGTGAATAGCTTCAGTCTTTCCCAAGGCATCGGGGCGAGATCCTGCCAAAATTCAGCGCGTCCATGTCCCACGGATTTCAAGGGCAGAGTTAAGAAGAAGGGGCGAAAAGCGCCCTTTGAAATCGACGGGAACCTAACCAAACGTGTTTTAAAATATATTATTACAGTATGAGTATTACAATCCAGCCTAAGCAAAGCTCTCGGAGGTCCCGTAGATTTCAGGGCAGACGAACACGTGTTTAATGAACTCATGAGAAACATGTTTTTTTAAAAAAACAAAACAAAGGAACGTAAAACTGCTCAGCTTTGTCTGGATTGTACCGAACATTAAAAAAATTAGACAAACGTGTACAAGCGCCAACAAGCGAATCGTACAAGTGTGTGTGTGTATCATAGGAGCCAGCTCCTGGGGGCGAGGTCCCTTCGACCCGCCAATAAAATATTTGAGGGGGCCGCCCCCCAAAAATTGACAGGCATTTCTTTTCAAATGGTGTGCATAGGATGCGTCAAGTGATCGATAATGCAGGGCGGGGCTTGCCCAATATTTTATTCAAGTTGGCACCCCTGTTGTGTATTTACACAACACATACACTATATATATACACACAATATACACACACAGCTGTTTTGTTTTTGTTTTGTTTTGTGTGTGTGTGTGTGTAGAGCAGTGCCAACTTGAACAAAATATTGGGGGGCCCAGGTAAGCCCTACCCCGTATAATCGCTTAGAAGTCGCAACACCCACCCACCATTTAAATGGCAATGCCCATCAACGTGGGAGCCCACCGTGCAACCCCAAAAATAAATTCAAGGGGCCACCTTTCGTGAGCTATATGGCCATTATATCAAGATCAACGCCGAGGCCTTCCCGTCCAACAAGCAGAACGACGATGATGATACAATATTGACAAGTTGTTGTTGCTGTTGTTGTTATGACCTGATACGGCGGGAGAGACCTCAGCCGCAGAAGGGCCACTTTGGAGCTGAGAGAAGAAAATAACTTTTTCCTAAAAAGGGAAACCCCCACCCCCGATCGGCGCCGGATCGGGGAGGTGGGGGCGCCCGACTGCTCAGGTGCGCCCTGGGCGCCTTTCGCCTTACCTCTTCTTCTCCTTCTCCGCTGTCATCGTGGAAGCGGCGCCTCCGCTGTTCTGCGCGGCGTCTGGATACACGGGCTCCCTCGTGGGCGCGCCCGACCCAGGCAGGCAGGCAGGGGGCCTGGCTTGGGTGGGTGGGCAGGTCCCCGGAGGCCTTTGGAGAGGTGCAAGGGGCGTGCTGGGCTGCGCCGGCGGGCTCCCTCTTTCGGCCGCGCAGGTTCCCTGGTGGCGCTCCTCGTGGCCAGCGGATCCGGTGGCGGCGGCGGCGGCGCTGCTTTTGAGGCTGCGATCCCGGGGCCGAGCCGCCCCTGAGCTGACCATACAGTCTCAGGACACTGCCGAGGATTGTACAGTCCGCTCAGGGGAGAGGCGAGGCGGGGCGGGCGCTGTGCTCCCCTTCTTGCCGGGGGAATCGATGTGAAGAGGCAGCTGCGCGCGCGGGGCTCCCTTTAAGACGCGCAACCTTGGCCGGCGCTCCGAGAGGGGCAGGCGCGAGGCGCTCCTCAGCCAGCCGACGGCTCCCGGCTCCAGCTGGAGCGGCCGACGGAGCGCCGGCCAATGGGCGGGCGAGGCGCACGCCGAGGGGCCCGCCTCCTCCTCCTCCTCCCCCGCCTCCCTCCCCGCCCGTCGAGCAAGTTTCTCCCGACTTGTGGAGAGGAAGGAGGGCGGCGGGCGGGCGGGCGAGCCGGAGGGACGCGCGGTCACTCAGAAAGAGCCAGAAAGGGGCATCGCCACAGGCGGCCTCCCGGGACCTGTTTGCCCCGGGAGCTGAGAGGGTTCGGTGACGCACGGGGAGGAGGAGGCAGGACACGGAACAGCTCCCGGGAGCCGTCTGGAAGCTGCCAGGGCGAGTCTCGCGCGCCAGGGCCGGTTTCAGGCCCTTGCCATTAACTTCCAAGGGCAGGGGTGCCGACTAGAATAAAATATCGAGGGCGGGGAAGGGAGCAGGTATGCCCCGCCCCGCATCGCCGATCACATGACATGGCACGCGCACACAAAATTTGGGAATTATCCTCAACTTTGTGGTGGGGGGAGAGCCCCCTGAAATATTTGATGAAGGCAGCTCAACCCCCTAGGAGTTGGCTTCTATGCCTAGGGGCCAAGGTCCCTTCAGCCCCCTCTGAAATATTTGAGGGGGCCAGCGCTCCCTCCAATTGATGGGCATTGCCATTCAAATTGAATGGGTATTGACATTCAAATGATGTGCGTGTGCCACATCACGTGATCACTTATACAGGGTGAGGCTTACCTAGTCTCCCCCCCCCCCAATATTTTATTCAAGTTGGCACCCCTGACCTTTTAAATTTTTTAAATAATTTGTTTAATAATTTGTTTTATTTATTACTTGCCCTTCACCCCAAGGTCCCAGGCAGGGTATCAGTGAGGGGGAGCCAGTGGTTAAGAGCGGTAGACTCGTATTCTGGTGCACTGGGTTCGATTCCCCACTCCTCCACATGCAGCTGCTGGGTGACCTTGGGCCAGTCACACTTCTTTGAAGTCTCTCAGCCTCACTCACCTCACAGAGTGTTTGTTGTGGGGAAGGAAGGGAAAGGAGAATGTTAGCCGCTTTGAGACTCCTTCAGGTAGTGATAAAGCAGGATATCAAATCCAAACTCCTCTTCTTCTGCTTGTGCTGGGAATTACAAGTGCGACTGTGCTGAGGTCCTGCTCGCAGGCTTCCCGTGGACAGCAGGTGGCTACTGGCAGAACAGGACGGTGGGCGCAAGGATCTTAATGAACGAGAGCCCAGCCGACCCAAACTTATTGAGGGTGGGGGAAGCCTCCTCCGCTGGAGGGATGGCTGCCCAACCTCAGTGGTGGCTGGTCAACAGTCAGTGGCTATAGGCACCCCAGAGACCCTGGAGCTTCAACAGCTGTTTGGTGGTACCAATTTTGGACACACCCTGTGAATAGTGGTTCTCCATTGAGAGCCAGTGCCATCGTGGATTGACCATAGACTAGGACAGTGGTTCTCAAAGGGTGTGGCATGCCGCACTGGCCTTGCAGAAAAGGGTGGCAAGTAGATTCAAAATCAATATTATATTTTGGGAATGACTCATGTTCTTCTGTAGGTGCATTGTTTTATACTTTCTAGATGTCCCGTGATCATATTATAAAGTAGTTGTGTTTTCCATTATAAATCAAGCACAGCTAGGAGTTGTTTCTTTTTTCCCCTCCTATTGGTGTTTCTTGTCAATTAAAATTTTGGTGTGGCTCCAGCAAATTTATATCCTGCCCTCCAAACGGAGCCCAGGGCAGCAAACAACAAGTAAGTATAAAAGAATTCCAGCACAGTTGCAGACCAGGAAATATATCGGCTGAAAAGGTTTGTTGCAAGGGGAAGAAGTTCAATGGGCACCGAAAAGAAAACAGGGGTGAAATTCCAAGGGGCAGGTGCTGCAACACTAAAGGCCCAATTCCTACATTGTACAGACTGGACCTGCTGATAAGAGGTTATCTACTCTGGAAAACCAGAGCCTAGGAGGTCTCCACAATGTAGTGCAGCCACAGAGAAGGCCCTCTTACACTTTAATTGTGTGTGTTGTTTTTTATAAAGTGCCATGAGACTATGATTGAAGGGTGGTATAAAATAAAAAAAGTTAGTATTTTCCTTCGTTGGCTGTGCTTTTAAGTCGTCACTAGGTGCCTCACAGGCTTTCAGATGCCTGCTTTAATAAGCAGATAACATTCCACCTCCGGCACAAAACTCTCCGGGTGACCTTGGTCCAGTCGCTTTTTCTGGAACGAACCTACATCGCAAGGTGTAGTATTTATTTACTTAAATCCTTCCTACCCTACTCTGCAGCCAAAAAGGTTCCCGGCTTACTGATCAGTTTAAATCAACAACAGCAGCAACAACAACAAGGCTTGCAGTCTAAGGGATAGGGAAGGAAAAGCAAACTCAGGGACTGCTTGTTAAAGTTGCAGAGTGATCTTGAAGATAAAAGGAGGTGGCCCTGCGTGCTGCCCTGAGCTCCTTGGAGCAGGGCAGGATAACATACGGGTAATCCCTGCCCTGCAAATGGCAGGCTGGAGTTGAGAGCCAGCCTGCACATCGTGCAGTGTCCAGAACTCTGAATGGTGCCTCTCTGAGCAACACTGAACACTGTGAAAAAAGCTTGCTGCATGCAGCAAACTGGCAGGCCATGCATGCACATGCATGGAAACAATGCACAATGTACAAAAATAGCCGAGAGTGCCTACCAAATGGCATCCTGATTGATTGACCAGCCAAATAATTTTGGTTGGACGGCCTTTGTGCAAATAGCGTTCAGTATTCCACGAAGCCAGGGAAGCTGTGTCGATGGCCACTTGCACTTTGTTTCCTTGTGCTGTCATTCGTCATTGCCAAGAGCAGGAGTGAGGACTGCTTGGCCCTTTGCCCTGCGGCAATCGAGGGTGTGGACAAACCTGGCAACATAGCACAGCTCCTCCTCCTGGTCACCTGCTGGAACAGCAGACAATCTAGACAGGGACATGAAACAGCTGGCAGGGCTAAAGGTCACTGCCTACTCTCCATGATTCCATCATACTTGCTGCGGGGACCAGGCAGGAGCATTGGAAATACTGAGTCAGACCACTGCTCCATCCAGCTCAGTAATGCCTACACGGATTGGCAGAAGCTCCCCAGGATTAAAGCCTGGGGTCTCTTCCAGCCCTACCGAGATATGCCTGGGATTGAACCTGCAACCTTCTGCATGCATTGCAGTTCGTAACACTGAGCTATGCCCCCCAAATCTATAATATTACATAATAATACTTAAGCTGTGAACCGCCCTGGGATCTTCGGATGAAGGGGTAGTCACTGGCTGTAATAGGGCTGCTATTTATTTACTGGTTGCATCTGATGAAGTGCATTATAGCCAATGAAAGATTATGGCATAATAATTATATTAGGTTGCAATCCTACTAATCCCACCTACCCAGGGGGAAGCCCCATTGAATTCAGCTGGACTTCTGAGTAGGCATGGTTAGGATCGTGCTGCAATTTAGTCCGTGCCTCCGTTGGTTCTGCTGTCACAAACCAACATGGCCTCATCTCCAGCAGTAGTTAGTTAATAACTTGTAGTAGTAAATGTGTAGTAAATAATTTACTACTAGTAGTAGCAAATGAAAGTGGAAAATATCAGTAAGCAGGCTTTGCGATATCCTGAGGGGAACTAGTTTTCCATCTCCCCCTTGCTTATGACTCTCTGCCGTCCTTCCCAGTCTTATTTATTACTTTATTACTTATTCTTCAGTTATCTCCCTTAACCCCAGCTTCACATCTCTTCCAGCTCCTCATACTACCATCTTACTGTCCCATTGCTAGGAAAAGAAAGAGTCTCGGGCATCTTGAAAAGGTACCTGTTCCTTGCTCTTTCACTAAAAGTCAAATACGACAGAGACTGCTGTCTGATATACACATACCTGGGAGTATCCATCAATAGAACTTCACACTAAGTCTCTATTTTGAATGCCTGAAGAGACAATTGCACCTGTGCAAAACATCAACTGTGATGCATTCCCTGTGGTGCCTGTTGATTTTTTGATCAATTCTATCCTACACCCTTCCGCCATCATTCTTACTATGTGTGTGTGTATTTTTAAAGTTTATCTTAGTAGAGCTGCCTAACCTAAATCCACCACCCAGGGCAGCATACAGTGTATTTAAAAAATCTTAGGAGCTCCCCCTTTCATTAGACTACAGTGCAGCATAGGAGAGCCTTCAGTAATAAAGGACCATGATTTATGAATGTGGGTGAGGCGGGTGTGGGAAAGAAGGGGAACATCTCCCTCCCCCCCCAGACCAGTCTGGAAAGAATGGCTCCCTATTCACTGGCCTTTACCAGCATGACAGTTTCCTGAGCGGTGGAATTTGCTAACCACCCATGGTTTTGCTAATCAAGGTGTCCCCCCCCCCCTTTCCATTATTGTTCTCCATCTTGGGATTTCCACATTTTTAGTTGAGATTTCAGTGCCTTTGGCAAGGCATTGCTCTTCAAGTAGCTGAAGGCTACAGCAGGCACCTGCTAGTCCTGTTTGGTTGGAAAGAAACGAGTGTTAAAACACCAGCTTGCAGCTTGCTGCTCTATCTCCAACACATAGCTCTGTTATTTGTGTGTGTAAGTGCTTCCCCTTTCCTCCCCCTGCTGAGCGTCTGAGGTCTGTGTCCATTTATTGACATGCAAAACTTCACACAAACACTCCCTGCGGTACCTAGTGCCATCTTACTTCTGGTTAGGGCGTCAAAGATCTCAGGGTTTCTCTGTCGTAGCTGTGGGAGGTTTCAGGAGGACCATGCACCCCTTTTGCAAAGCACATTCCACCCACAGAATAAAAATGGTTCCTAAAATATGTAGGGCCCATTTGGCAGCGATTTAAGACAGGGCCTTTTTGGTGGTAGTGCCCCGATTATGGAATTCCTTTCCTGTAGAGTTCTTATTGCCTCCTCCATTGACATTATTCCACAAACAGCCATATGGGCTTATTTGGGCCTTTGAGGAAAGGTTATTAGCACTGGTGACCTGTTGTTTATTAACTTATTTGTTTGTTTTTGACAAAGTCTATATTCTGCTTCATTGTAAATAAAACCTCTAAGCAGCTTACAAAACAACAACATAAAATACATGTTGGCATTGTCAATTAATATAAAAGTTTGTAACAAGTTTTTAAAAACCGAAACATAAATAAGCTCATAAGTCAGAGAACTCCAATGAAAAGAGAAATGGGAGCAGAAATTGGTTATGATCACTTACTTGTTCCCTGAACAGAATGAAAATAAATCCAGCCAATAATATCCGTAGCTGCTGTTTTCAGTCCACAAACGATACACAATTGTCGCCATTGTGTTTCTTTTGCATTGAAACGAACTGGGTGGAATAATGTAATGCCAACGCAATGGACATCAGCTTCATAATTATGTAAGTGATAAAAATAAAAGTTTCATTGATTTGCCGTTGCAGCGAAAATCTGGACTCTCCCTGTTAAATAGAGACAGTCGGAGCAGACGTTTACCGGTTGTATACTCTGCTTTTCTGTCCGTAGAGAGTCAAACATGCCTGCAAGGCAACAATCTAATTGCATAGTAATAGAATCTAAACAAAGGTAATCTGCAAATATTAACCAGGCTCTGTGTGTGTTAGGGCCTCCAAATTTAGCCAGCAGATGATAGAAGAACATGGCAAGATCAAAGAACCAGGTCACTCATTCCCTAGATTAACTGAACTTTAGGTTCTTCACTGATCTGGGCTTTTTCTATATCTGATTCCAGGATAAACACTTGACTTCACAAATCAGGCAAGTAAAAGATTTCAGACAGGCTAAATGAAAGGCTTACAGTTAAAATCCAGACAGGCCAGACCTAGCTGCCTATATGCTGAGCCCAAGAGGTCTTTCTCGGCATTTGAGGGCTTTCATGCCCCTTCCTTTCCAAACTTTAGACAGCAAGATCACTTGTACTCTGACAAATGCAATAGCGCTGCAGCGAATTGATTTCAGACTCTGGACAATGGTTTTAGCAGAAGGGTCCCACTTTCAAATACACTACATCGAAGGGGGTCCCTTCCAACTCTGCAATTCTAGGATTCTATTCTTATTTCCCCTCAAAATGTGGTACACCAGCCCTGCCATGTTTGGCTCATTCCCCTGAGTGTGGCTCTGGACTTTAGCCCCAAAGTCCTGGCCTGGTACCATGACACCCCCAAGTTAGAGTCAAAAATCCATATGGTATCGGCACATAAGTATGGCAGATATTGACCCAGAAAACTCCCAGATTTCTAGCCTGTTCCTGTATGTAGCAGGAACATCCATTGAACAGGACAGAGGGCCAAGTTTTGCCTCTGGAACATGTTTCAGCTGGTCTGGTCTGGCTTGGAGAGTGCAAGATTTGCAGGTGGCGAGTAAACAGATAAGATGACAAAGGAAATGAAAGAGACAAGGCGTTAGGCATCACATGAGAGTGTCTCATTCCTGCGGTTTATAAAGTGTTGGGAGTCTAACTTGATAAAGGCTAGGTTTATTAAATTTGTACCTTGCTTCCCATGGGAAAAAGCCCCTTGTTGTTGTTGGCATCTCGATAGACAATGGAGTGCACCTCCAGGGGTGAAGCCAAACTGCTGTGTGAGCAGCAACAAAGTGACCTTCCTGGGGCACAACCCTGGGCAGTGTGTATGGAGGTCCTGGGCTGCTAAGACAACAAGTCATCCCCCCAAATCTCTGCTTGCTGAAAGCAGAGCAATACATTTGGCATCAGTTTGGCTGCAGGAGTTGCTGGAAGGAGGCGTACAAGGCACCACCCAACTGCCGTAGGAACGCCGCTCCAGATTTTAGTGTTTACTCCTTAGCCTTTTCTTCTCCTGAAGATGTCCCACAAGGCAGCGGAGGTTTAGGACCAGAGTTTTCCTTCTCCTGGATGGGCTACCTTCCCAGGTTGGTATGTGGCAAGGCCACCTTTGGAAGGTACACAGGTATACCATTCTTATGCTTTATGATGCTGAAATGTATTTTTAAAGTGCCTCAAGTCTAAGAATCAAATGCTGTGTCTCTCTATGCCCCGTTGCTGTGCTTGCACAAAACAGAAATATATTTTGCAACAGGTAAGCCTCATCTTTTCCTCTCTTCCCTCTATACCACGTACAGAAAATGTCTTATTGACCATTGGACTCACTATTGGTCTTGTCTGCTCAATCCGCCAGAGCCTGTTTTTGCATGCAGAGGAAGTCCCTAACTCACCGAGGGTTTGAGACCCATTGGCTACTCTCACCTGGTTTAGCCAGGCAATTGAAGCCATTCCCAAGGTGTGGTCACTGTCACAAGGAGCCACAGATGTGTGTTGACTGAGAGCCCCTTCACAATACAACCAGGGGAAAACATTACAATAAAATCATATTAGTATTATTTAAAACAAATGTAATGTTACTATAACTTACTGCTAGTGCTGCCGAAATACCTGGCAGGGCGGAACAAAAACGTCTTTGCCTGGCAGCAAAAAAGGATGACAAGGTTGGATCTTCTTGGGGACAGCATCCCCTAAATGGGGAGCTGCTGCAGAAAAGACCCTGCTCTTTCATTGCAGCCCTCCAGACTTTCCTCAGGCATGGCAGACAGAAAAGGGCCTCAGATGATGATCTCAGGATCTGGGCAGGTTCATTTGCAGAAAGGTGGTTTTTTAGGTATAGGAGTTCGAAACACCATGAGGCTTTTAAGGGCAAAATAATGGTGCTTGATGGTTATATTCTGTGGAGGGAAACCAATGAGCTGCCAGTGCTTCCTAGTGCTTCCAGACTGAGTCCTCCTACCTCAGATTGGCACCATGTTTCATAGCACAGCCAGCTCTCCACTTTCCATTTCCAGTTAGGACTTTGGAGCAGAAGTCCGGGGCTCAACTCAGCAGAATGAGCAAGGCAGCCCCTAAACGCAGCTGGGCTGGCTTACTGCAATCTTAAGTAAGTGAAGTAACACACATTGTAGATGCCCTTCAGGCTGTTAAGTCCAGGGTCTAAGGTTGCCTCACTGTACGACTCCTGAGGCCCACAGAGACCTGTGTTCACACAGCGCCTGAGGCAACTTGTTCCCTTCTAAGCCAGCAGAAGCTCGGGGTGGTTCTTCTTCTTTCTTAAAAAATCAGGTTTAGCAAACAGGTTTTTGTTTGTTTGTTTTGCTCTAGTGTAGCAGGAATGTAG
Source organism: Podarcis tiliguerta (assembly GCF_965153285.1). Lineage (NCBI taxonomy): Eukaryota > Metazoa > Chordata > Lepidosauria > Squamata > Lacertidae > Podarcis > Podarcis tiliguerta. Next base: position 19,635,380 of record NC_139536.1, read on the forward strand.
TTGTAAAAAACAATAATGAAATGGCGAAGTCAAGGAAGCAGAGAAACATTAACCGTGTGCTTCACAACAGAGGTAATACACATGGCCCTCTAAACTCAGGGTCTAAAAATACTTCACTGTGTCACTGCACTCTGGTGATGGTTGGGAAACCCTTTTTCATCCTGAGGGCCGCATTCCTTTCTGAGCAACCACCTGAGGGCCACAGTAGTGGGCGGGGCCTGGAGTCAAAGTGGGTGGAGCAATGGATGGAAATGTTAACTTTGTGTAGTAGGCTAGCTTCCGAAACCCGCTCTATTCTCCATACTCACAAGCCAGAAATGCTTGAGCAGAGCCACACCAGACGTTTGAAGCACACCCAAATGCGTAGTCAAAGCCCATGGCTTCCCCCAAACAACCCTGGGAACTGGGGCTTGCATCTCTGTTAGGAGGAAATGACAGCTCCCATGATTCTTTGGGGAAAGTCACGTGCTTTCAATGGGCAGCAGTTGTGTTTTCAATGTCTGGCGTGGATCTGCCCCTCTGCCAGAGTTCAAGCACACAGTCCAGCCAGGCAAAAGCGCTTGGAGGGTGAAGCAATGCGAGTGAGGAGTGTGGCTTGGGGAGTGGTCCAAAGGCCAGACAGAAAGACCTGGCATTTGCCCCCCAGCTCTGAACGTCACCACTCTTCCTCTAGTGTACAGACCCTGTCAGGCTTTGGGGAATCGGATCCCTCTCCCGGTGGCAGTAAATAAGCAGATCAAACAAAAGAAGTGTTGTTGCCAGATAAGTTCTTTAATAATCACAGCCAGAGACAAAGGAATGCACCTCTCTCTTTAAAAAATGGTGTTGCTCCCAGTAAAGGTTTACCCCCTCTGTCCCCATTAATTTACATCACTCCTATGTCGGGTAATCTGAGCTTGTTACTGTCTTAGACAGTAAAAGGGGTGTGTGTCAGAAGTGCTGTCCAAGGACACTGAATCTGCCAGCTGTTTCTCTTTTGACATTTCGTCTTCTAGCTATTCCTCACCCAGTATTTCCCAGCTTTCCCTCTCTGGACTATGCCCTTTTGCAAACCACTGTTGTAAATCAATACTTCCACCATTCCTCCTTAGTCCAGTCCCTGAATTTCCCGGACATAGCCAGAATACGGCAGTCGGAAATCGCTATAATGTCTGGGCAAATCAGGTCATATGGCAGAAGTCTTTTATTTTTTATTTTATTTTTGCACTCCTTTCCCCAGTTTAATCCCCTTTGTGTCCACTCAGACCTACATCTGCAGGACATTATTTTATCAAACTGACCCCCCCCCAAAGTAACACTCTCTCCCCAGCAGCAAATATAGCTGTACCCCGTTGTTACATGAGGAGCAGCAATAAATTGCCACACGCTGTAGCAAGTGCTAAAATAGTGGCAGTCGCCGCCAACTGGGAAGAGACCCATGTTGAAACAATGCAAATATTACTAAAATGTGGTCTGTTCTCTCTCCTTGACAACAGTGTGCGAGAAAACATGTTGTGTTCTGGGCTGCAATTCCTAACCTGTTTTTACTGGAGTAGGCAGGCTTGAATTTAGCCCTATTTGTTGACTGCTATCTGAGAAAGTACGAGTGCCCAGGATTCTTGTGGCTAGCTACAAAAGGAGGGATATCTGAGCTCAAAGGGGAGTATATATGAGAATATCCTTGCTCATGGCAACATAGCAAATGGACTTGTGGCAAGTTTGACTAATTTGCCCATCTTGCTCAGAATCGTCTGTACCAGTAGTTCTCAAACTTTTTCCTCCGGGCCACACCTTCAGAATCAAAATTTGCTTGTGCCGCACCAGATTTTTTTATGATAAGAAATAGGTTAGAAAACAAAAAGAAGTAACGCTTAGCAGTGCGTGATTTATAACATACAGCACAACTGCTTTACAATATGATCATGGAACATCCAGAAATGGCGACATAAGAACATGAATTATTCCCAAAATATAATTCTAAACGAGCCTCTGACATATGTACTCGACGTATACAAGCTCAGTGAGAAGTGTGAGTTTGCTTTTGCCGAGTAATCTAATTTACATCGGGCTCTCATCTCACCAAAACAAAGAAGCCTTTCTCTTTTCTGATCTTTCCTCTTTGTCAGTGTTGAAAGTCCCTGTTCACAACAATATGTCACGGAGAACTGTAGAATAGCCAGTGGTCTTGAACAGAAGCATGGAGACTGTTTCTGGTTGTATATCCAATTTTTAAGAAGAAGAGTTTGGATTTGATATCCCGCTTTATCACTACCCGAAGGAGTCTCAAAGCGGCTAACATTCTCCTTTCCCTTCCTCTCCCACAACAAACACTCTGTGAGGTGAGTGGGGCTGAGAGACTTCAGAGAAGTGTGACTAGCCCAAGGTCACCCAGCAGCTGCATGTGGAGGAGCGGAGATGCGAACCCGGTTCACCAGATTACGAGTCCACTGCTCTTAACCACTATGCCACACTGGCTCTATACTATAGATACTATACTAGTATTGATACTATACTATATTATACAATACTACAGTATGTTGATACTATACTATATTATACAATACTACAGTGGTACCTCAGGTTAAGTACTTAATTCATTCTGGAGGTCCGTTCTTAACCTGAAACTGTTCTTAACCTGAGGTACCAACTTAGCTAATGGGGCCTCCTGCGGTCGCCGCGTGATTTCTGTTCTCATCCTGAAGCAAAGTTCTTAACCCGAGGTACGATTTCTGAGTTAGTGGAGTCTGTAACCTGAAGCGTATGTAACCTGAGGTACCGCTGTATAATGAAATGTTTAAATGTTTCTTTGATTGCCCTTGAGTCTTCCTGCTACACTTGCCGTCCTCTCCTGCCACACCAGGAGAAAACCACTGATCTGGACTGGCTGACAGTGGCTCTCCAGGTTTCCAGGCAGGAGGCATTTCTAGTCCCACCTGCAGATTCCAGGGATTGAACCTGGGACCTTCTGCAGGCAGGGCAGGTGTTCTGTCGCTGAGCAGCAGCCCGAGACCTATTGAAGCATCCTGAGAAACCAGTTACTGAAAACCCTTAACTAGGCCCCCACCATTCCTCCTCTGCACGGTCCCTGTCAAAAACGTGCACCTCTTTTACACACTTGGCCTTTTTGTGGCCTTAACTGCAAAAAAATTGCCAGCCTGCAGGGGGCTTGATCCAGGTGGGGATGTGAAAGGATGGATTTTAACCCTTGAAACAAACCAGACCTCTTTTATGCAATGCAAATGAAAGGTGTTGCAGATGCGTGTGGCCACATTGATCAGGACCACATTGAGGGGCAAAGGGTTAAAAGCCCCCTTACCTGCCACACTAGGGTCCCACCTGGTGAGCCTGTGCTGACTTCCTGTGTGCCTGTGTGTGAACTGCTGCTCTCAAAGGCAAACCTGTGCAGCTGAAATCAGGAAATCAGAAGGGGAAAAAATGAAAGGCAGACCACAGAAAGGATGGGGTATGAAATGCACCTCCTTCTTGCACAACTATCAGTAGCAGATTACACAGCGGCCATACACTCTGAATCAGCATGCACCTTAAAAAACAACAACAACCCAGACCACTCATTCGGATTATTGTTTTTAAAAACAGCCAGAGATCTGCAAATAAAAAAAGTTTTCTGGTTTCACACATTGCAATCTTTTACACATCTACTCAGAAGCAGAGGATTGCAGTCTCTCTTCACAGCCCCTGAGAGCTTTGTTTTTCAAAGTTCCCCCGCACACCCCTGAGGATGCAATCTCGGGTTCTTACATAATCACAGGACTCAAGAAATTCTGACAAGAAATATCGGAGACCGTGTGACTTATGACCTTGTGGCTGCAGATGACAAGATGAAGAATAATGTGATTTTTATGTTTCTTGGTCAGAGTTTTGCAGAAGTAGTTTGGATGTGCGTGTCATTAAAACAAATGTATATATGTGGAGGAAACTGACCCAAAAAATTGCTGTCGTGTCATTTTTACAGCTGCCTTTTTTTTTTTTTTTTACAGAGGGTTGACTGGTGAAATCTACTGTAGTTACACTGAACCGAGTTATCAGAATATTAGTAGTAGTAGTAGCAGTACCCCTCCAATCTGTTAGGGTTGCCCCAGCCACCCTGGGTGGCTTCCAACATATATTAAAACATTAAAAAATTACACATTAAAAGGCTTCCCTATAGAGGCTGCCTTCAGATGTCTTCTAAAGATTATATAGTTACCGGTACTCATCTCCTTGACATCTGATGGGAGGGCGTTCCACAGGGTAGGTGCCACTACCAAGAAGGCCCTCTGCTTGGTTCCCTGTAGCTTCACTTGCAGCGAGGGAACGGTCAGAATTGCTCTGTTAATTATCATCTATTTCTAGAGCACTATCTATATTATAGAGCATTATATCTATTTATAGAACACTATCATGTGGCAGTGTACAGCAAGAGGAAGGTCTCTGCCCAAAGGAACAATGCACAACCTACATTTAGACAATTGAACCCACTGGTGCAAAGTCCAGTCTCCATATTGACCCTTCCAAAAACTTTTTTCAGCCAGCGCAGCTTTCCCTTAGGTAAAGGTAAAGGGACCCCTGACCATTAGGTCCAGTTGTGGCCGACTCTGGGGTTGCGGCGCTCATCTCGCTCTATAGGCCGAGGGAGCCAGTGTACAGCTTCCGGGTCATGTGACCAGCATGACTAAGCCGCTTCTGGCGAACCAGAGCAGTGCACGGAAACGCCGTTTACCTTCCCGCCGGAGTGGTACCTATTTATCTACTTGCACTTTGATGTGCTTTTGAACTGCTAGGTTGTCAGGAGCTGGGACACAGTAACGGGAGCTCACCCCATCGCGGGGATTCGAACCGCCGACCTGATCGGCAAGCCCTAGGCTCTGTGGTTTACACCACAGTGCCACCCGTGTCCCAGCTTTCCCTTACCCCCTTCCAAAAAAAGTGAAAAAAATGTTTCATGTACTCACACTAAATGTTTCTTTGTCCCTTAAAGTGCTCCCTAAACACTGACAACTAGGTATAGCACATTATTCTCACCTTGAGGAAACAGTTTAGCTCAGTGGCAGAGTTCCACAAAAGCGGCAGGGTTCAGCCCCTAGCATCTCCAGGTATGACCAGGAATAATCCTGGTCTGAACTCCTGACGAGCTGCTGCCTGCCAATCACTGTAGACAATGCTGCACCAGATGAGTCAATGGCCTGACTCAGAATAAGTCATCTCCTGGTATTTCAAGTTCATTCCAAAGCCTTAGAGCAATTGCCAAAAAAAGGCCCATTCTAATCTCTCTCGATAAAAGGACTTTGACAGGGTTGGCCCAAGTCATTTTGCACCTCCAAGTCAAGGTGGGTAACACCCAAGGCCAGTCAAGTTATGTTGGCGTTTGAGCCAGAAAGAGCTATAAACGCTGCCCCAGGGGTGGACTTTGGTAATATGGTGCCCTGAGCGAGGACAAATTTTGGCACCACTCTATTATTTCCACAATAATTATTTTTGGTACAGTTGCTTTTCTTCGGATCTTCTCAGTAGGTACCCTTATAAACATAGGGATATATACCGGTATATAGAGAGAGAGATGATAGCTGATAGATAGATGATAGATTAGGTAGATAATAGATAGATAGATAGATAGATAGATAGATAGATAGATAGATATAGATAGATATAGATATAGATAGATAGATAGATGATAGATAGATAGATAGATAGATAGATAGATGATAGATAGATAGATGATAGATAGATAGATGATAGAGATAGATAGATAGATAGATAGATGATAGATAGATGATAGATAGATGATAGATAGATAGATATAGATAGATAGATGATAGATAGATAGATGATAGATAGATAGATAGATAGATGATGATAGATAGATAGATAGATAGATAGATGATAGATGATAGATAGATGATAGATAGATAGATGATAGATAGATAGATATATAGATAGATAGATAGATAGATAGATAGATAGATGATAGATGGATTAGATAGATAGATAGATGATAGATGATAGATAGATAGATAGATAGATAGATAGATAGATAGATAGATAGACAGATAGATGGTAGATGATAGATAGATGATAGATAGATACATAGATATAGAGATGATAGGTAGATGATAGATAGATAGATAGATAGATAGATAGATAGATAGATAGATAGATATGGGATAGCTCAGTCAGTAGAGCAGCAGACCCTTAATTTCAGAGTTATGGGTTCAAAACCCACAGTGGGGAGAATGATTCTCTGAGCAACTGTGAATACGTACAGCGTTTATGCCCCATAATTTGCCAAAGAGGGTTCTCAGAACAACTTCTAACAATCAGTTCCAAAGATGGTCCCTGCCTTCAGGCTTGCTGTCTAAAAAGGGTGCTTGAGAAACACACATGCACACCCAAGCACGGAAGCCTTGTTCCACCTTAAAGGATAAGATGTCACAGACTAGAACTCGCTTTCTCGGATGCATCTGACGAAGTGGACTTGAGTTCACAATACTTTAAATCTGCCCATCCTTTAAGGTGCCACCAGACTCTTGCCTTTGCTGTACCAGGTTAAAAGCAGCCCTGCTTCCGGTGTTTGAGGACTACATTTCCAGAAGGTAACAAAGAATATAGGCTAGGTTTGGAATAGAGGCAAAAAATTCCTCACAGCTACTGGAGGTTAAGCCGCAAGCTGCCTTATAGCTGGTTTGCACCAAACTGAAACTGGAAGCAGTAATCAAAGTCCAAAGGTGAAGATGAACTCCAGCTTCCAAGTAGCAAATCGTTTCAGGAATGCTTTTGTAGAAGGAACACAGGAAACTGCCTTGCACCAGTTCGGGCTGTTTGTCCCTCTAACCTAGTATTGTCTGCTCTCCACCAGAGATGTTTATGTCATTCTTGGGAGAAGCTCTGCTGGGTCTCAAGGCCAAACTAGGCATAAGCATGGGAGTGCAAAGGTTTGGTTTTGTCTTGCTTGCTTGGTTTAAAAAGCAGGAAGGGGGAGGGGTGCCCTTGTGTTGGCAATGTTCACTTCTTCCTAGGGATGGGGAAATATGTCCATTTCGCTTTCTCTCATTTTTCCAAATCTTAAGATTGGTTTTCCACATTTGCACATCAGTTTTCTGATTCTTTTAGAAAAGGCCTCCTGAAACTGAATCAGAATTTTAATATGCACATTTTTGCACATCCATTTCCCCTAGCTTCTGTATGTTATTTTCACGGATACAATCGTACTTTGGTTTTCAAACAGTACTTTAGTTCTCAAATGTTTTGGCTCCTGAACGGCACAAACCTGCAAGTGAGTGTTCCGGTTTGTGAACTATTTTTGGAAGACAAACGTCCGACCGGGCTTCTGATTGGCTGCAGGAGCTTCCTGCAGCCAATCAGAAGTCGCGGTTTGGTTTTTGAACATTTTGGAAGTCGAACGGACTTCTGGAACAGATTCCGTTCAACTTCCAAGGTACGACTGTATATGCATTTTGAGGCAGACTTTGCTCTAGACTTCCCTATGGCATACACATATTGTACACAGTGGCAAAGCTGCATGCTCTGCTACCGGGGGGCGGAGAGCAGGCAGGGGCATGGCTGGCGCCCCCTGGGGGCGTGATACGTCACCCACGAAGGTGTGGCGCGCTGCACGCAGGGGCATGGTGCATGTCCGGGGGGGGGGGGCCGCAATGGCACCCTACCAGAATAGTGGTGCTGGGGCAGTCCGCTCCCTCTGCACTCCCGTTCCTCTGCCAGTGATTGTACACATTTTTAAAGAAATCGGTGAACAGCATCACAAAATTCAGAAAAGCATGAGCCTCAAAGGATAGCTGAATTTTGTCTTGTGTGTTGTTTCAGGGTACGAGAACGGGAAAGTTTGTGTTCAAAACCAGCCCAAATTTCTCTCCCATCTCTAGCTGTGGGTCTCACTTGACACCTCTAATCCTTATTTAACAGCTACATCTACTTTCAGCAAGCAATGGTTTGCACATGGCAAGCCACAAGAACGCTGGTGCATAAGCAGAGCCCTGCCAATGGTTCATTTATTCCAGCCTTCTGTTCTCACAGTGGCCAACCAGATGTCATCAGGAAGCTCACAAGCCAGACCTGAGTGCATCAGCAAACCTCCCTCCTGGCGCTCAGATTATGGAGAAACTGGCCATGGTGGGTAGGTATCCCTGCAAATCCCTTTCTTTTTGCTGTGCGCCAGGGCTCCTTTAGCGGCCTTCATGGAAAACGCTGACAGAGTGCCGCAAAATCGCTGAGAGATACAGAACGATCCACTTAGGTTACCAAACCAAGGGGAAAAGGTGTTAAGAAACCGGCAAGGGTGAGAGTTTATCATCCGGACACAAATAAAAAGCTTTCAGGAGGTGTCCTATCAGCAAGTGATATCAGCAAACAATTACAGAGGGTAAACATTTCCATGAGCAGGCAGTGACTGTGCTCTGTTCTGATGTAAGGCTTGTTTTCTCTCGTCAAGTTTGGTTTTATAGGTTTGTATAAGAATGCAGAATGCAACAGAACCCAGTTAACAAGGCCTTTGGATGTTGGGATGCAGATTGTAGGTATCTGTGATGGTGAGGTTGTAGCTACTTTTAAAAAGGTTTTGTTTTCCAATATTTGCTGTTTTTAGTTCTGGCACCTCTCAAGTGAGTGATATTGCCATTAGAAGAGATTTAAATATGAACTGAATCCTCCACCATCGCTACATTACAACAGAGGAACCCGAGTTCAACTGCTAAGAGAAAAGGAGAGAGGAAAAACTTGCCCTGTCTCTAGTCTAATATCATCTACTCTGCAGAGATTCTTCAGGCAGAGCTATTTTCTAGTTCTGATAGTTGGACTGAATCTCCATCTCTCTACATGCAACTGAGATTCTCAGAGATTCTTCAGGATGATTCCCTGCCCCCACCCCGCCCCCTCCAGCTCTGCTTCCAAGAGATGCCAAGACTGAACCGGGGATATTCTACCAGTAAGACATAGGCTCTCTGATTGAGATACAGCTGTTGTTAAAGTTGCTGCATTCATGGCACTGGGGTTTGCCTAATGCCCCAGCGACTTGGCTTCCCCACTATTTATATGGAGACAAGAATCCAGGTCTCCCTTCTCTAGATGCTATTTGGTTTGTGCCTGGCAAAAACAACAGCAACTATGTCTGCAGCGTTCAGCCTAGACATTGCTTTGTTTAATTGCCCTCATTCCCATCCTTTGCAGGTCCAAAGTCTAGACCACCTACGTCACAGCTGGCAGATAGAGCCTCTGAATGTACTAACTGGCATAAAAGGATTAGGAAAAAGATACCGAAAGTTAATGCATCTCTATCTTCAGGTATCTTCTTCCGAGGGACAATCAAAAGCCATTGAGCAAAGACCAATGGGCTGATGCAATATATAAGCTCATTGCACTTAACGTGGGACTGAGGCAAGTCCCACTGAAGTTATGTACTGTATGCTGCCTTATATATGAGATTAACCCTACAAAGGGGTACCAGAAATAAACTCGAGTGGACTGGTGTAGATGATTGATGGGTGCAGATCACGAACAGGCCTTGCACCCAGCACCCTCAGCAGCACCCTCTGGTGTTGACACCTACACCTTGAGTAGGGCTGCCCATTCATCCCAGTTCCTCGTTCTGTTGCACTTAGCTGCAAGCTGCTGCAAGCTGCCCACCAAGTTATGCTTCCCCATGTCCCAAAGCAACTCTACACTAGGGCTTTGTCGGGGATTTTAAATGGTGGGTGGCTCACAGCTGCCCATCTCAGAACATTGCACTGCTTCCACTGTCAGAGGAAGTGCCCCATAGGGGTGTTGATGCTGGGGGGGGGGGGGCAGCAGTCACCACTCTTCCAGAACACGGAGCTGTTCTCAATCACAAAAGGCTGACATCATCACCATTTGTCAGGAACTTGGGTCTCTGGTGTCATCTAGACAACCTGCTTTTATTCAGCATTCATCCTGATTTGCTTGCAGAAAGCTTATGCTGTGGTTAGACTTTACTAAGCATTCATTCGATAGCAGCAGCAGCAACAACAACAACAATTTATTATTTATACCCCGCCCATCTGGCTGGGTTTCCCCAGCCACTCTGGGCGGCTTTCAACCGAATATTAAAAAACAATACAGCGTCAAACATTAAAAACTTCCCTAAACAGGGCTGCCTTCAGTTGTCTTTTAAAAGTAAAATAGTTGCTTATTGCCTTGACATCTGCTGGGAGGGCGTTCCACAGGGCGGGCGCCACTACCAATAAGACCCTCTGCCTGGTTCCCTGTAACCTCACTTCTCGCAGCAAGGGAATTGCCAGAAGGCCCTCGGCGCTGGATCTCAGTGTCTGGGCTGGACGATGGGGGTGGAGACTTCAGGTATACTGGGCCGAGGCCATTTAGGGCTTTAAAGGTCGGCACCAACACTTTGAATTGTGCTCGGAAACGTACTGGGAGCCAATGCAGATCTTTCAGGACCAGTGTTATATGGTCTCGGCAGCCACTCCCAGTCACCAGTCTAGCTGCCACATTCTGGATTAGTTGTAGTTTCTGGGTCACCTTCAAAGGTAGCCCCACATAGAGCGCATTGTAGTATTCCAAGTGGGAGATAACTAGAGCATGCACCACTCTGGTGAGACAGTCCGTGGGCAGGTAGGGTCTCAGCCTGCGTACCAGGTGGAGCTGGTAGACAGCTGTCCTGGACACAGAATTGACCTGTGCCTCCATGGACAGCTGTGAGTCCAAAATGACTCCCAGGCTGCACACCTAGTTTGTTTACAAGACAGTAACTGAGAAAAGGGCAGTCATTCTGAGCCACTTGAGCTGTTTGCACGTCTTCTCATTAAGGATGAATTAACCCCACTCTTTTTTATGTATTTCCCCGTCATTTGTTGTACTAGGGAAACATAGCACTATAATCTGGCATGCACCGGAATTACTCCTGAAACATATGGACAACCCTTGAGGCACACTCAGGACACAATGCTGAAGGCTGTCCTGGGCCATTCATTATTCATTATTTTTCATTTTTTTATTTTTGATGCTCCAATAAGTACCCAAGGGCATCTGGGTCTGGGCTGTGCTGTATTTTCACACAGCGCCCTAGTGGCTGCTCACAGAACCTACCACCCGGTGCTCATGGGAGTGCACAGAGCTGGCCCAAGACATTTTGCAGCCTGAGCAGCTAACAGTGGCTGTGTCCCCCTTAGTCTAGGCATGTAGTACCCAAGGCCAGCCAAGTTATTTTGCTGCCTGAGGCAGAAAATCCCACAAGTGCCCTCCCTGGCACTAAAAGTTAAATAACTGGCAAATTGCTGCTCTTTCATGACACCCCAAAATGGTTGCCTGAGGTGGCTGCTTCATTCTGCCTAATGATAGCACTGGGTGCTGGTGCTGCTACCCAGTAAGCCCACCAGGGGGCCCCATTGACATAGGAGGGGGCCACCAGCACTCAGCCTGGCCCTGGCCCTGAGGCGGGGTCAACACATGCAGCAGCATGTTAGAGCGGACTCTACCACCACAGACTACAAGTAGGGGGGTGCCACTTTTGAATGCTCCCATCCCTGCAGCATAAACACCCTCTTCAAGTGAAAAACAAACTAAAACCCTAGCATATCAGCATATAAACCTGCTCCGTACCTTAATTCATATGCAGGGAGATCCCACTCCCCCCCCCCCCCCACAATAAGGAAGCATTCAAAGTGTGATTTCCCCACCTGAAATTAGAACCTACTGCCTCGGGTTTCAGGATCGCCTCCTTCCACGGCATGTCCGTAGACATAAATACATACAGTGGTACCTCGGGTTACAGATGCTTCAGGCTACAGCCGCTTCAGGTTACAGACTCCACTAACCCTGAAATAGTACCTTGGGTTAAGAACTTTGCTTCAGGATGAGAACAGAATTTGTGCTCCGGCAGCGCAGCAGCAGCGGGAGGCCCCATTAGCTAAAGTGGTGCTTCAGGTTAAGAACAGTTTCAGGTTAAGAACAGACCTCCGGAACGAATTAAGTTCTTAACCCGAGGTACCACTGTAATCTGGAGGTGCACTGTGAGAGCCAGTGCTCCATTCTCCCCGGCGCTTGACACATTCTTGGCACGGAATAAACATTAAACACAGATCCTAGTAAAGTTAAACCTTTTATTGGATGAACTTCTGCCGGTGACATGCTCGCGTTCCTCAAGATGGAACAATAAAAGGTCTCGCTTTCGCAAGGCGCAATCTATTCCCCTGCCTGCACGGGGGGGGGGGGGAGGTGTTCAAGCTGCAAACAGATCTCCCCTTTCCCTTGCCAGCACTGCAGTTCATGAGGAGCCAGAGTGTGCATGAAAGCCAGGAAAGAGGTGGGACACTGAAAGCTTAGAGGTAAGGTGCAGGACCTCCATTTTAAGGCATAAAAAAAGAAGGTAAAGGACCCCTGGACGGTTAAGTCCAGTCAAGGGTGACTATGGGTTTGCGGCACTCATCTTGCTTTCAGGCCAAGGGAGCCGGCGTTTATCCACAAACAGCTTTCTGGGTCAAGGGTGACTATGGGTTTGCGGCACTCATCTCGCTTTCAGGCCAAGGGAGCCGGCGTTTATCCACAAACAGCTTTCTGGGTCAAGGGTGACTATGGGTTTGCGGCACTCATCTCGCTTTTAGGCCAAGGGAGCCGGCATTTATCCACAAACAGCTTTCTGGGTCATGTGGCTAGCAGGACTAAACCGCTTCTGGCGCAACGGGACACCGTGACAGAAGCCAGAGCGCATGGAAATGCTGTTTACCTTCCCACCGCAGTGGTACCTATTTATCTACTTGCGCTGGTGCGCTTTGGAACTGCTAGGTTTTGAACTGCTAGGTTTTGAACTGCTAGGAGCTGGGACAGAGCAACGGGAGCTCACCCCATCACAGGGATTCAAACCGCCGACCTTCTGATCGGCAAGCCCAAGAGGCTCAGTGGTTTAGACCACAGCGCCACCTGCATCCTATAAGGCATACTGTGCCTCTGGGTACCAGCTGCTGGGAATCCCAAGTTGGGAGAGGGCTGTTAGCACTCAGGTCCTGTTTGCTGATGTCCCAGAGGCATTTGGTTGACCTCTGTGCGAAAAGGATGCTGGACTAGGTGGGCCTTGAGTCCGATGCAACAGTGCTTTTCTTAGGTTCCTAGGACAAAGCAACATACTGTTGCACAACAGCCCAATCTCAGAGCTGCGCAAGATGCCGGAGGTTTCAGCTGCTTACCCAGGGTTCTTGTTTCCTTTTGGAATAAGCCACAGTGGAGGCTACGGTGTCTTTATGATAGATGGTTTATTTACACACATATACAACCCAAGCCTATGATGGAAAGGTTCACAGCATTAGCACCCAAAAGGCGCTTGTTCCTCCATAGCCACAGCCTTGGATTCAAGCAGAAATCAAACATCGCTCTGACTCTCACTCCTACTTCTCGCTTGCAACTCATAACATAGCAATGAAACAGCCTGGCTCAATTTCCATGCAGAGTTTTCATTCCGACGTCTTGATTTCATCCACACCAGCTTTGTTGATGTTGACAGATCAGTCTTTTCCTATACTGTTGTAGAGGCCTTCTTTGCAAGTTGTTTGGTGTACAACTTTGCAGAGGCCTGGGACGATGTTGCTGCCTTTGCCTCAGGCTCAGCGGAACAGTTAAAGCTGGGAGGAGAGGGGGGCAGAGGAACCTGCTAAGCCTGCCTAGCTTGCCAAAGTTGTTGTGGGCTGTGCAGGCCCAACCACTTAAGAACTATTTGAAAAATGTAACTGGAGGCTCCCCTTGGGTTCCCGGAGCCTCCTTGCCTACAGAAATATCTGCTCTCTTTTTCTTCCTCCCTTCTCATTCCCACTTCCCTTATTATTGACATATGTGGCCTAGATTATGCCTAGCACCAAATGAAGTGGCAGGACCAATTTCAGCTTTTCAGACGGCAGGTTTTCAATTCTTTGCTCGTATAAAAATCTCCCTGCAAGTACGTGTGACATCACAGACTGTCAACCAATCAGAATGATGCCCGGACTTCTATTTCAAAGTCCCGCAACTATTTCACACACACCCTATCCTGGAAAAGGAGAGGATACATTTGGGTTTGATGCTTCAAGGGCACTCCCAAAGAAGTTTTCCTGCTTTAAAAAAATGTTGGGTGACCTTAAATCAGTGGTTCTCAAAGGGTGTGGCACACTGCACTGGTGTGGCAGGAAAGGAGGAAGGCAAATGTGGCAGGAAAAATCAAGGACAATTCTTTAAAAAAACACATTTAAACGTTTCAGTGCAGTATAGTATAGCATCAATATATGTTGTTGTTTAGTCGTTTAGTCGTGTCCGACTCTTCGTGACCCCATGGACCAGAGCACGCCAGGCCCTCCTGTCTTCCACTGCCTCCCGCAGTTTGGTCAAACTCATGCTGGTAGCTTCGAGAACACTGTCCAACCATCTCATCCTCTGTCGTCCCCTTCTCCTTGTGCCCTCCATCTTTCCCAACATCAGGGTCTTTTCCAGGGAGTCTTCTCTTCGCATGAGGTGGCCAAAGTATTGGAGCCTCAGTTTCAGGATCTGTCCTTCCAGTGAGCACTCAGGGCTGATTTCCTCCAGAATGGATAGGTTTGATCTTCTTGCAGTCCATGGGACTCTCAAGAGTCTCCTCCAGCAACATAATTCAAAAGCATCAATTCTTCGGCAGTCAGTCTTCTTTTTTTTGGACACCAAAAACTGTATCCACGAGGGCATAGAGATACAAGGGCACCAGAGGTATAAGTGACTACCAGACTGTGAAAAGCTGGTATCACCAGATCAAGTTCATCAGTTTTGCTGAATTAAATCATTTCAACTGCATTTTGAATAAAGGTACATGTCATTGTAACTTTTTTGAATTTCGCTGTGTTGTTGTATTCCTTAGTGGGTCATGCAGACTGCTGTTCTGAATAAAGCTTATCATAAGGGCACTGGGGATATTTATGGACCCAAAGGGGCCAAAAAAGTTTCAGAATCAGTGTTGTAATGTGACAGATAAATAGATCTCTTCATCGCCTTTTAATGCAACCATTATCCTTACTTCAAAATTTGGCAAAAGCCTGGACACACACACAACTGCTATGCACTCATACAATATTACTTGATAGATTAAGAAATAACTTGTTCATCTTTCGAAACAACAACCCCACTTTATATTTTCTGATATTTTGCAACTTTAGCTTACTACCTTCACGCCATGTCAAGCCATAATGTTGCTCTCCGTTGATGCAGGAATGATCACAGCAGGTTTTGGCAAAGCTGGAACTGAGGACATCCCTTTCACCCATAACTTTGAAAGAATACCGAATTACGCTTAGCATGAAAGAAGCTGTATAAAATGAAAACGTATCATTATCGTTATGTCATTACTATCATTATGGAGACTATCAAACGCACTTTGGGGAATATAATTAGCGTGGTATGTTATGGAGGACTGCCGCCAGCAATGATTTTGCTGCAGTTACGCTAGCGCTTCAGATATAAACCTCTCTTTCAAGAGCTAATATTACACAGTAAGCAAAGTTATTAGCTTGGGGCGGGGAGGAAACGGGTGGAAAGATTCTCAGCATCATTAACACGGCCTGAGAGCGGGGTGGGGAGGTGGGGTGGCGCAGAGTTCCCCTGACAAATTACTTGGCCCAGCAGCCCAAGCTTCAGGGCTGAATGTAGCATTCTGGGGGAAATGCAGAGCTGAAAACCCAAAGTCACTCGCTGCTTCTCATTTGAAAAGGCTGTGGAGGGGAAGGGGAATAAATTCACAGAGCTTGCATTGGTGTGTTTAGGCAGAAGTGGGCTTAACTATCCTGGAACAGGTCGTACCCTGAAAGAGAGGCAAATTATGCCAGCCCTGAAGCTGGGTTAGTTTCCCCCCTTTTTTCTTAGAACTAAGAAGAGGGATATTTTCACAGCTGTCCACGGAGGCGCAAGTCAATTCTGTGTCCAGGGCAGCTGTTTACCAGCTCCATCTGGTATGCAGGCTGAGACCCTATCTGTCCACAGACTGTCTCACCAGAGTGGTGCATGCTCCGCTTGGACTACTGCAATGCGCTCTATGTGGGGCTACCTTTGAAGGTGACACGGAAACTACATCTAATCCAGAATGCGGCAGCTAGACTGGTGACTGGGAGCGGCTGCTGAGACCACATAACACCGGTCTTGGAAGACCTATATTGGCTCCCAGTATATTTCTGAGCACAATTCAAAGTGTTGGTGCTGACCTTTAAAGCCCTAAATGGCCTTGGTCCAGTATACCTGAAGGAGCGTCTCCACCTCCATCGTTCTGCCCAGACATTGAGGTCCAGTGCTGAGGGCCTTCTGGCGGTTCCCTCGCTGCAAGAAGCCAAGTTACAGGGAACCAGGCAGAGGGCCTTCTCGGTAGTGGCACCCGCCCTGTGGAACACCCTCCTACCAGATGTCAAAGAGAAAAATACCTACCAAACCTTTAGAAGACATCTGAAGGCAGCCCTGTTTAGGGAAGCTTTTAATGTTTGATGCATTACTGCATTTTAATATTTTATTGGAAGCCGCCCAGAGTGGCTGGGGAAGCCCAGCCAGATGGGCGGAGTATGTATGTATGTATGCATGTATGTATGTATGAATAAATAAATAAATAAATAAATAAGGTTTAAATAAAAGATTAAAAGCTACCACTGTTGCACCTTCTGCTCCTGCCAGTTCAAGCCTGATTGGGCTTAGGAAATGGCATTGTCTTTGTCACAAACCACCCCACCCTGCACGTAACCATGGGATTTCTTTATTATTATTATTATTATTATTATTATTATTATTACTACTACTGCTACTATTATTTGCATACCACCCTTTGACAGATCTCAGGTTGTTTCGCAACATAAAACTGCAATATAGGAAACAGAAAATACATAATAAAAATAAGATCAAAAGCTAATCAATAATTCCCCCCCCAACACATTTAAAAGGACATCAGATGTCAATCAGCCACAGCACAAAAACCATCGCACACTGATGTTGCTGCTGCTGCTGCTGCTGCTACCACTGATTTATCAATCACCTTCTAAACCATTCTCTTAATGTGATTATACATACGATAATTGAAAACAGTTAAAAACATAAATACAACAAAGGTGTTGAAATAGGGTTGCCATATTTCAAGAAGTGAGCCTTTTTTGGCCATGGTTGCTGATTTTTTAAAACCTATTTTTAAAGAAAAACGCCAAAAACCAATATTTCTAATATGCCATATGCCTGGATTTTCCCAGACATTTCCCCCGTTTTTTGAAAATTCCACCCTGACGGACAGATTCTGTCTATGTCCGGGAAATTCCGGACATACAGCAGCCCTGGCAAGACTCTTGCAAGTGGTCATTCATGGTCATGACTCATTTATCTCGCTGGGAGAGCCTGTTAGGGCTATGAGTTTTGTTGTTGTTAAGATTATGCACACAGTTGCTGACACAGACATCACCTTAGAAGGATTCCTTTCTGAGAGAGAATGCTTCTTTTAAGGTAGTGATTTCTACCACTAGTACTTGTAAGCATTACATTATAAATATTACCATGTCTCGCCCCCTCCCTTGAGAAGAAGCAACGACAATCCTGCTGCCCAATTAAATGTGCTGCCTTTATATTTATATATTTACCAAAATGATTTCTGCATCACCTGACCTTGGCAGTTAGATCAAAGTTGTTCGCATTACAATAATATCCAGCAAAATCCAATAAGGATTGGTAAAGTAACATCGCAGGAGCTAAGCCGCTACTAATGGTCAGGGGTTGTCTAATTTCAGCCAATTAACAGTTTCTGAATTGATTAAACTAGTCGTAAGTATTCCATTATCTTCAATATTTTGCCCTTTACTTGGTGATGTAGTGGATTAATAATTTCAGGTAGGGCTGACGCCTGTGGAATGAAGGCCCATCTCTTTGGCAAATTAACATTTCGTGCAATGCTTTGAAGCTGCGAAGGACTATATTTGTGTTATATATAGAAACGATGCCAATTACGAACATGAAAAGAAGACTCAAAACCGTAGGAAGTAGAAGCCAAACTTTCTTCTCCTTGTTTGATGTGTTACCAAAAGAACCCTCAAGGTTGTACCAGCAAGAAGGCACTAACCCCCCCCCCCCCCATTTTATTAGCATGTAGCCTGAAGACACGGATAGGTGGAGTCAGGGAATAGTGAAATCAGCATATATCACTGAGGGAAAGACATGGCTTTTCATCTCTATACTATCCTGCACAACAGATATTCATGCATCCAGTAACTGAGAATCGACTAGATTGGTAAATAATAATAATAATAATAATAATAATAATAATAATAATAATAATAATTTATTATTTGTACCCCGCTCATCTGGCTGGGTTTCCCCAGCCACTCTGGGCGGCTTCCAACAAAGATGAAAAATACACTAAAATGTCACATATTAAAAACTTCCCTGAACAGGGCTGCCTTCAGATGTCTTCTGAATGTCAGGTAGTTGTTTATCGCTTTGACATCTGATGGGAGGGCGTTCCACAGGGCGGGCGCCACTACCGAGAAGGCCCTCTGCCTGGTTCCCTGTAACTTGGCCTCTCGCAGTGAGGGAACCGCCAGAAGGCCCTCGGAGCTGGACCTCAGTGTCCGGGCAGAACGATGGAGGTGGAGACGCTCCTTCAGATATACTAGACCGAGGCCATCCACTTTTTTTTTAGAAAAGGTGATTTATATGCGTTGCATATGCAATATAACATTGTGCCACCAGATGGTGCTGTGGAGCCCCATTTTTGTCTACCCGTTTTCCCTGTTCAAATTTACAACACATTTAACTGAAACGCTTCTTTGATGTGTCTAGATCCAGCCTAGGCATTGCTGAGAGCCTCCTTAGGAAACCAGAAGCTTTGTAGCTTGCAGGTGCTCCTGCATCTGTTTCCAAAGGAAACTACAGTCATACCTTGGGTTACAGACGCTTCAGGTTGCGCGTTTTAGGGTTACGGATGCGCCGAAACCCGGAAGTACCAGAACGGGTTACTTCCAGGTTTTGGTGCTTGCGCATGAGCAGAAGTGCCGAATCCCAACCCGTGCGTGCGCAGACGCGGCTCTGTGGGTTGCAAATGCTGCAGGTTGTGAACGTGCCTCCCACCACGGATCACGTTCGCAGCCCGAGCATCCAGTGTAGTGCCATGCACCTAGTACTGCCAGCAAAAAATTGCTTGGCGGATGAACGGACGACAGAGCAGGCATCAACAGTGGGCCCTGCCAAGGTGCCCTGGTCACAACCCAAGAACACCCAAGTGTTGGCCCTGGCCCTTTTGCTCTCTCATGCCTTCGGCAACAGCAAGAAGGAGACGTTTCAGGAGCCTTCAGGGATTGGCAACAGGCTGCCAGCTGGGATGTGGGTCTTGACTAACAATCCTGACCCCTGGCTTGGGGTGTCACAAAGGACTGAATTTCTGCAAGCAAAACCAAGCTGAGAAGAAGAAGAAAGAAGAAGAAGAAGAAGAAGAAGAAGAAGAAGAAGAAGAAGAAGAAGAAGGAGAAGAGGAGGAGGAGGAGGAGGAGTTTGGATTTGATATCCCGCTTTATCACTACCCGAAGGAGTCTCAAAGCAGCTAACATTCTCCTTTTCCCTTCCTCCCCCACAACAAACACTCTGCGAGGTGAGTGGGGCTGAGAGACTTCAGAGAAGTGTGACTGGCCCAAGGTCACCCAGCAGCTGCATAGGGAAGGAGGAGCAGGGAATCGAACCCAGTTCGCCAGATTACGAGTCTGCCACTCTTAACCACTGCACCACACTGGCTCTCCATGCAATCCATGCAGATTGGGGAGGGTTGCCAAACATTTCCCCAGTCCCTAGCCCTGCACCTCTAACATTTCATCTGCATTCTGCAGACGTAGAATTACAGAATTGGAAGGGACCATGAGCGTCATCGAGTCCAACCCTTTGCGTTGCAGGAATCTTTTGCCCAATGTGGGGTTTGAACCCATGATCCTGAGATTAAGAGTCTCATGGCCTACCAGTTGCGCTATCCTGGGGTTTTCATGAAAAGCTTCCCCTAATGATTTCTGCAAATCCAACTGCTGTTAAAGGAGCAGAAGAGTTTGGATTTGATATCCCGCCTTTCACTCCCTTTAAGGAGTCTCAAAGCGGCTAACATTCTCCTTTCCCTTCCTCCCCCACAACAAACACTCTGTGAGGTGAGTGGGGCTGAGAGACTTCAGAGAAGTGTGACTGGCCCAAGGTCACCCAGCAGCTGCATGTGGAGGAGCGGAGACGCGAACCCGGTTCCCCAGATTATGAGACTACCACAGGGCATGCTAACAGAGTTGGACGACCCATTTCCCCCCCTGCTGCTGCTGCTTCCCTTAATCACACATTTACTCCCTGGAAAGCAGAGCATTCCAAAGAGAGGCGTATTCTGTCCACAAAGCCTCTTTTACAAGGGGGTTCATGGGTTCATGCAGAAATCCAAGGCCCCTGCCTCTTCTTTTTCCCCCAGGAATGTGGGCACAATCGTTCCATGAGCTCACACACAGTGCTCACACACAGAAGGCACCCCAAGGTGTTCAACAGAGCCCTCGTTCTTCTCCCCCTTCCTCCTAGGCACACCTGCATGTTGTGCAGAATAGAAGGAGTGAGTGGGATCTGCAACAAAATGTTGCAGTGCATCCTCCTCTTTAGAGTAGCAGCCAGCCAGCCATGCCCTCCCCCCAGGTATTCCATTTCATTGTCCCAATGACCCCACCCAGTTCTGTGATTTCCTTTTGTGTGTTCAGACCCAGAAACCTCCTGCCTTCACACTTGACTCAAATTTTGGTTTTGGGTTTTGGCAGAATTTAGGCCACAACTTTATTGATTACAGCAAGTGACTGGTTGCATAGGCTCTGGTTCGACTAGCTCCCTGCCATGCAGGTAGCACTGACCCAGGGTTCCAGCATAGGTCAGCCAAGGGTGAACATCTGGATAGGTGGAAAGCCAGGAACGGGCTAACTCCACCACCCAAATGTCCCCCTGGACTCAGGCACGGGCACAACCCCCTCACAGGGGTTGACCAAACCATAGAGTCCCTGGATTCCTTTAATGGAATACCTTTCACATAGGGATGGCGAGAGCGTTCTCCCATCCCTATCACCTGAACCAAAGCCTATCCGCAGCCTTACAAGTTGTGAGGATTTGCTACACGGCAGGCAAAACCCAAATGGCAACAGCCAATCAGCCAAGTGGGGAAAATACCTGCCTTGCCCCTGTCCCAATGACAGACAACACACGACGGCACAAGCCCTAAATATAGGGAGAGGTGGGCGGGTGGTCTGATGCACACACCGAAAGAGGAAGCTCTGGGTCATGGACATAAATAGGTTCCTCAAACCATTTGGACTGTGTCCCATTGGCCAGATTGCACAGAGCTAAGAGGGACCTACCAATCAGGTGTTGTGGCTGACCAGTCGTACCCACCCACAACACCGGGTGTTGGTTTCCAGGTCTCACCACAATACGTGCCCTCTTTAAGGGAGGACCCAGTTTCCAGCTGACACTCAGCGTTCCATGGCTACTGAGCATGCTCGGTCATCATTAGAACGTTGGCTGTCCAATTGGGTTCTTGTCCTTCTGTACTCCGTGGTGTTTCCTCGACCTCGAGCATGCTGCTAACTCCCTTTGGTTTCCCAGTGGCCTTTGCTTCCTCTCCACTCCTGTTGACGTCAAGTTGCCATCTGTGCTGGCTATTAAGAGATGTGCTGTGGGCACTTCCCATATCGCCAGCCAACCACCCTCCATGTGCATTGTCAGTGACTTGAGATCTAGATCCTCATTAGAGCTCCTTGCAATGGTCCATTGAGCTTTAGGAATCACACCCAGGGTAGTGTATTTTGCTCTGAACCCTTAAACGACAGGAGAGTTCCTTATTTGTGAGTTCATTATTTGGGCACAGAGTGGAGCTTCTCCTTCTTCTTCTTCTTCTTCTTCTTCTTCTTCTTCTTCTTCTTCTTCTTCTGCGATCACTCATAGCTGAGTAAGATTGTCTTCCATAAACACGGTTTTAACAATGAGTCTGTAAGTGACTGTGGAGGCCAATTCTGGATCCACACATCCTTTCACAGTGGGGACATTGGTTTCCTGGCAGGAGTTGATCACGGTGTGGATTTGCCAAGTGTGCCTTCTTCCTAGCACTCCCCCCCCCCTTGTGTCCTGAATTCAAGTGTCTTCCAAGCCCATGACACCTTTGGTAAAGGCCAGGCAATTGCATGAGTAGGGATACACTTCAGGGTGTGTGTCAGTGGTAGCTGTGTCTACGATGGGCCAGCGCCATAGGAGGAAAAAAAACTTAATCATGTAGCAGAGTTTCCAAAAAATAGACTAGAGGCAACTGTACTTCATCCAGCAGAGCTTTCCTTTCTACTGAAGGCAAATGAGCATAAATGCTCACAAATGCAATACATTCAGGATTGGCACAGTCCATTAAAAAAATTCAGCTGCAGCACTTACAATAAAACTTACAAAAGTTATAATAAGACTAAACCTTAACACTAAGCACACAGAACCAAAACACCAGAACAAAGAGAGCGAGTGAGACCCAGGCTCCTCCTGGGCTTATTATTGTAGTCAGTATGACCTTGACAAAAAGAACAACAAAACCAGTTTAAAAACAGCTGTACTCAGCTTCCCAGAGAAATAACCCAAACATCAAAAACCTTCTTCCTGTTTTTCTCACATAGAAATAAACCTTCTTTCACACAGAGAAGCTTCTTGAACCTTCTTGTATTAATCAGAATAGTAAAAATCTCTACCCATCAGATCAATACTTTCTGTACTAAGAAATGCAAACTGACAGTCTTAATGTGATGGAATCTGCTTGATATAAATGAGAGGCTTGGCAGCTCCTGCTCTCCAGGGCTTCATAGGATCATAGAGTTGGAATGGATCACGAGGGTCATCTAGTCCAACCCCCGGCAAGACAGGAATATTTTTGCCCAACGCGGGACTCAAACCCACGACCCCGAGATTAAAAGTTTCGTGCTCTACTGACTGAGCTATCCCAGATGTCTTGTTACCTATCAGTGAAGAATATAGCATTACCTAAACGCTATCAGTTCATTAATCTAAGAAGCCTCATTTTGCGGAGACTGCGGAAGACGTCGGACTGTTGCGTAAGCTGTCTGCTGGTAGCTGTCAAAGAGTTGAGCTTAACCTAGCTGAGAGAGAGTAAGAGATAGAGAGAGAGATTTGCAGCGCTGATTTGGAGTGCAAAAAGTTGCCCCATTACCTGCAACGTACAGAAATTCCTATGGACCTATCGCCCCACCCTGAGCCTGCTTGTTTGGAAAAAAATCTGAGAAATTACTCTGGATCTGCCCTTGAGGCGACAGGTGAGGAGTTCCAAAAGCTGTCTGATGGTGAAAGATGGGCATAATTATAATGATTACTTTAATACATGCTGTACTTAACAGTGTCAGCATGAGCAGAGTAGGCAGGCTGATTTGTAGATAAATGGACAAGGGAGGTCTGGGAGATCACAAGATAGACATGCCTGTGGACCAGCGCTGGAACTTCCCAAGACGAGGCTCAGCACTAACAACGTTTGCTATTCCTACGTGTTGCAAATGGGGGAAATCCCAGAAAAGTAACTGTGATCACCTGTGATAATTTAACGCACAAATAACAGGGTTGGGGGTTCAAGTCCCACATTGGGAGATAGAATCTTGCATTGCAGGGGTTGGATTACGTGACCCAGATGGTCCTTCCAAGTCTATAATTTTGGGATCAGTTGCAAGTGCTCAAATGAAACTTCCTTCAATGAAACATTTTTCTTTCTTATTTTATTGCCTGCAAATGTGACTGCCCTCCTCCATACACACACAGCATCAATGTTGAGGCTGATTTGGGGTTGCGTATCTATCTTCTTCTTTGACAATCACTTGTAGCCGAGTGAGATTGACTTCCATGAACACGGTCTTAACAGTGAGTCTGTAAGTGACTGTGGAGGCCAATTCTGGATCCACACGTCCTTCCACAGTTTGTGGGTGGGTTTCTGGGTGGGAGTTGATCACGGTGTGGATTTGCCAAGCATGCCTTCCTCCTAGCCCATTTCTCCCTTGCGTTCTGAGTTCGAGTGTCTACAAAGCCCATGACACCTTTGGTAAAGGCTGTGGAGCGCTCGCAGGTCAGTGTTTCCCAGTTGTTGGTGTTTATACTACATTTTTTTTAGATTTGCCTTGAGACAGTCTTTAGACCTCTTTTGTTGACCACCAGCATTACGCTTTCCATTTTTAAGTTTGGAATAGAGTAGTTGCTTTGGAAGACGATCATCAGGCATCCACACAACATGACCAGTCCAACGAAGTTGATGTTGAAGAATCCTTGCTTCGACACTGATCATCTTTGCTTCTTCCATAACTATATGCATATCTATATTTCTATATCTTATACTTCTGCCCTTAAAAGGCTTCAGGTTTGTAATGCAGGTGTAAGACCTGCACTGGACAGAAGGTTCATTAGCATTACAAATGCCCCTTTTCTTAATGCCCTCTGGTATTTAGGATGCTCAGATGTTGACAAGAACAGCTGAAAGAGATCCAAAGGCAGTTTAGAAACCTCATGTGTGGAAAATGCTTTAAGTTGCCAGTCCAGAGCTACACACACACATAACTGCATGCAAGCATCCACTCTGCCTCAGTGTTAGTGGAGTAAACCTAAACTCCTAACAACATGGATGGTATGATTGTGAGGAGAGAAAGAGACACCAGAACAGCTGTAGATATTTTTGCATGACATTTTAATTTCTGATACAGGTAGAACACTTCTTAATAGTGCAACAAAAATATAAATTAATATGGGGGAGGGGGCAAATCTTAAATTAAAAAAATGAAAAGCAGAATTCAACTCACTCCATAAAAAATTATCTGGGGCCAAATGTGAAAAATGATAAAAGGGCAGGACGGTTGAGCAAATCAGGAAGTGTATGATATGGTACTGCGAGAAGCCAAGTTACAGGGAACCAGGCAGAGGGCCTTCTCGGTAGTGGCACCCGCCCTGTGGAACGCCCTCCCATCAGATGTCAAGGAGAAAAACAACTACCAGACTTTAAGAAGACATCTGAAGGCAGACCTGTTTAGGGAAGCTTTTAATGTTTAATAGACTATTGTATTTTAATATTCTGTTGGAAGCCACCCAGAGTGGCTGGGGAAACTATTATTATTATTATTATTATTATTATTATTATTATTATTATTATTATTATTGTATATGCATTGCATTTCATAGGAACACAGTCAGGAATGTGAAAGGCATCTTTACAAGCAATAGAGTTTGCATTTGGATGTCATGACAAACCATGATTTATGGTGCACCAGAAGAACGGCTTGCACTCTTCTCAGGAGGAACTCAGAAGTTTTCCCTTCTGTTTTGGACTAGCCAGAGCTTGCTATATTGCCTGAACCTGACAAATCTTAACGGTGGTTTGTTTGAAACAAGCCTCCTTCAAATCATGGGCTAGGAAACCTCAGATTAACCACATTTTAGGTTTGGGCTATAATGTTAAATGGTGGCAGGGGTGAAGGAAGGGGGGTGCGGAGTGTGTGGTCCACCCCGGATGTCATCCCTGATGGGGTGACAAAATGGCACACCGCGGGGGCGGCACTTACTGTGGGGCCTGGCCTGCAGGGTGCCCGAGCCACGCATCTCTCCTGGGAGTGACGCCGTGGCTCAGGGCCTTGCGCTGCCCAAAAAGCAGTGTAGGGTTTGCGTCCGCCAGGCGGACTCTGTGGGTGGCTCGCCGCACTGCCCCCCTGGGCGGATCGCTGCAGCGCCCCTATGCACGGATCCCTGCCCTGCCCCCGGGGGGGCTCACCTTGCCCCCGCTGCTCCAGGTGCCAGAGCAGCTAGCTATGCCCCTGAATGCTGGTCAGTCAAAACTAGAAGGGGCAACTTCTGGTCCCCTCCTGCAGCTGCACAGGAGGAACATGGTGGAGGAGGAAGGAGCCTGCAAGTCTTGGGGGGGGGGGGGGTTAGGCTTGTACGCGTCACCATAAACCATCGTTTATTGCATGCCAAGGAGAAACCACAGGGCCACAACCTCATTTTTTAAAGCTGCGATTCCTTGGCAAGTTGCCTCTGTTGAGTCAGTCTGTTTAGTCATAGTTCCCCATATTTATTCAATCTACTGCTGTTTAGAGGGTTGCTGTAATAATTTCCAGTGACATGATTTGCTGCTCTATATATTATAATTACTCAGGGAGGTCTTCCATCCAGAGTTACTGAGTTCACAACGATTGGCTTTAGCATTTTACAGCAATCTGGTATGGGGGAAATTCCTGGCCATTATCAGCAACCATTTCCCAGAACGTTTAAGTGTGTGTATACCCATTTGCCTCTTCTGCAAAGAAGTTCAGCACTGCCAGGGGCCGAATAGTTCTGATAATCCAGTAGTTCGAAGCAGTCAGGTTTCAGCCTAACCTACTTCACAGGGTTGTTGTAGGGATTAAATGAGATGGGGGGGGCATGTGGGGGACCTTGAGAGTCTTGGAGAAAAAGGGGGATATAAATACAATAAATAACATAATTTTGTCCTTTATCCTGTATCTGGCCTCCTTATTTACTTTTTATAAACTGTTTCCTTTATGAACAATTATTAAGATTTTTCTAATTATAACTTAAACATCCACAAAGTCTCCTGCAGACATTAATCGATAAAGGAAGTCTTTTATTTGGTTGTTTGTATTGTTGTATCTTTGCTGGAGGAGGTTCTTGAGAGTCCCATGGACTGAAAGAAGATCAAACCTCTCCATTCTTAAGGAAATCAGCCCTGAGTGCTCACTGGAAGGACAGATCCTGAAGCTGAGGCTCCAATACTTTGGCCACCTCATGAGAAGAGAAGACTCCCTGGAAAAGACCCTGATGTTGGGAAAGATGGAGGGCACAAGGAGAAGGGGACAACAGAGGACAAGATGGTTGGACAGTGTTGTTGAAGCTACCGACATGAGTCTGACCAAACTGCGGGAGGCAGTGGAAGACAGGAGTGCCTGGCATGCTCTGGTCCATGGGGTCACGAAGAGTCAGACACGACTAAACAACTAAACAACAACAATTGTTGTATCTTATGCTCACTGTATGTTATGTTCACGTTTAATGAGGGTGGATTTGTGTATTGGGGGTGGGGGTTTATGTTACGCTGTAAATAAAATTCCAATAAAATTAAATTTAATAACATAATTTTGTTTTAATTTATTTTTTATTATTGTTTGTGATAGAAAACAAACAAATAAACAAGGAAAAGTACATATAGCGTCTCCACTTTCAGTTCATGGAGTCTTTTTCACAGTTCGTTTACATTCAGTGTGAGACACTATTGACCTAGAGAAAAGAGAGGGGGGAGAAAGTTGGAGCATGAAGCTCTTTTCATTCTATCACATAGTATTTGTGCTGGAGTCTCGTGTCAGCGCCTCGTGGGCAGGTCCTTTATTTATATAGTTATTTGCTTTTATTGGTGTTGTGAGAGATTGGACGGTCTAGGGTTTGGTTGGTTTCAGTACGGTTTGTTTGTCTGTATGCATGAGGCTGGGAGGGGCGGTTCTTGTGTAGGGTTAGCCATTTTGATTCGCATGCTGTTTGGGGGGGGGGATAGGTCAATGTCCTGTTGTGTTGTGTATGTGATAAGCCTCTACCTAAGGTGTCATGGACTTGGAAGAAGCATGAACTCAGGACGCAAGGGAGAAATGTGCTAAGAGGAAGGCACGTTTGGCAAACTCTCACTGTGATTAACTCCTGCCCAGAAACTTATGTCCTCACTGTGGAAGGATGTCCAGATCCAGAATTGGCCTCCACAGTCACTTACAGACTCAAGACCATATTCATGGAAGACAATCTTACTCGGCTATGAGTGATCACCAAAGAAGAAGAAGAAGAAGAAGAAGAAGAAGAAGAAGAAGAAGAAGAAGAAGAAGAAGAAGAAGAGGGAACCACATTGGGGTGAAGGCATCCTCCTTTGCTTGTCCCCATGCTAGTTTAAGTTTGTTGGTTAATTTTTCTAGTAGGGCATTTTCCCACACACTTTGATACCAGTGGTCTATGCTCACTCCTGATAGGTCCTTCCATTGTCTAGTTATAATATGTCTAGATGCTGAGAGTGACTTATGAGTTTCTTGTCATGTGCATGTCCTATAAGATGTTTTGTAGGACGAAACACCTGCTTTGGGGCAGAGTGTTGAAGGACATTGTTGTGTGGAGCAGCTAGCGAGGTCATTTACACATCCCCCCACCAAGTGAAAATATTTGTACATGCTAATGGAAGCTGAATGTGATGATTTATGGGTCCACCTGCACGTTTAGCATATCTCACCATCATGTGGAAGACTGGGTGACCAGTGTTCCCACTCAGTCCACTCTCCAGGCCCTGTTGGCAGTTGATGGGCAACTTCAAGGTCTCTCCTGCCCTCCCTTAGGGTCTGTTATCTTTAGATAGCTCTTCAAACAGAGGACTCCTTCAAATAGAGAGCTATGGTCTGCCAGCACATCAGATACCAGCTGTCATCTGTAAAACTGGACACAGAAGAAGAAGAAGAAGAAGAAGAAGAAGAAGAAGAAGAAGAAGAAGAAGAGGAGGAGGAGGAGGAGGAGGAGGAGGAGGAGGAGGAGGAGGAGGAGGAGGAGGAGGAGGAGGAGCTGGAGGAGGAGGAGGAGGAGGAGGAGTTTGGATTTGATATCCTGCTTTATCACTACCCTAAGGAGTTTCAAATGGACTAAGAATCTCCTTTCCCTCCCCCCCACAACAAAAACTCTGTGAGGTGAGTGGGGCTGAGAGACTTCAGAGAAGTCTGACTAGCCCAAAGTCACCCAGCAGCTGCATGTGGAGGAGTGGAGACTCGAACCCGGTTCGCCAGATTATGAGACTACCACTCTTAACCACTACACCACACTGGCTCTCATTGTCACTCTAGGGCATGTATCCGTGGTGGGCTTGCTAGGGTGAGGGTGCCCCAGCAGTTGCCTGAGGGTGCTCGATGCCAGGTCCGATAACCTGTGATCTCCTGCAACAGAAAGTTGCCTGGAATGAGGAACATTTGCAGATCTGAGAGCTTTCAGGCAGCAACACAGGACCAGGGAGGTTCTAGTTTCTGAATTTCTGGAAAAGTTTCTCAGTCAGACTTGTCAGGGATAGATTCCCACCCTCACTACAGTGTCCAAAATACCCCTTTTCTCAATGTGCCCCCAAAAGACCCCTTTTAACATTTGCACCTCAGTCGTCTTCTTCTTCAAACCACTGCAAACTATAAGCTGAGCCATTTCTTACAGTGAAGAGGGAAACCTCAACATGACAACGGGGAACAAGCAGGACCTAGCAGCAAAGAAAGTCTCTTTGTCCAGGTTCATTATCTGCTAAGAAATAAAGGTAATCTTCCCATCAAAGAATGTTAATCTTTTTAAACGTTAACATTTCCACCACCGCCCCTTAGTCCAAATATGTCTTCTCTCTCCGTTTTAAGAGTTCAGAGATAACCGGCCCGTCTTAGAATCTGTCTTTCTTCTTGAACAAATGGCAGATTGTCTCAGGAATGGAAGCAGGCGTTTTCTTCTTCTGGAGACGCAGCCAGTTATTGATGCTCGATCTCCCAGCCAATCTGGCTTTCCAGCCCAGTCAGGCAGCCTCAGAGACGCCTTCTCCTCAAAGCATTCCATCCTGCATTCCTTGCGGAGCGAGGAGACGCTCTCCAAGGTTCAAAAGCCTTGAGGGGAATGGAAGGCAGAAGGCTGTGCTGGGTGCTTGGCTGTCTTCTAACCACCATTTTATCGCCCTCCCCTCTCAGAAACTGGAAGGGATGTGAGGCAGTGGCTCCCTTCAGATATGGTTCTCTACCAGGCAAACCTGCTGGGTTCCGAACCTGAGAACTTCTGCAGGCGAAGCAGGTGTTCCACCAATGATCTACAGCCCTTCCTCAATTCATTCATTCCAAAAGTGGGTGCTAAGGGTGGGCTGCAACTGTAACTAGACATTAGAAAATGGTTGCAAATTACTGCATTGGTGCAAATGATATTATTATTATTATTATTATTATTATTATTATTATTATTAATTTATTTATTGAATTTATATACTGCCCTATACCCGGGGGTCTCAGGGTGGTTCACAGAATAAAATCAAGATATAAAACCACAAAATACATAATAAAAATAAAAACAACAACCTAATAGCCCCTAGCCACAAAAAACACCACATTTTAAAAGGGCATAGGATGTAAATCAGATCAACCAAAGGCCTGGTTAAAAAGGATCATTTTTGCCTGGCACCTAAAAGTGTATAATGAAGGCACCAGGCGAACTTCCCTGGGGAGAACATTCCACAGACAGGGAGCCACTGCAGAGAAGGCCCTGTTCTCACGTTGCCACCATCCAGACCTCTTGACGAGGAGGGACACGAAGGAGGGCCTCAGAAGATGATCTCAGGGTCTGGGTAGGTTCATATGGAAAGAGGCGGTCCTTGAGTTATTCCGGTCCTGAGTAGTTTAAGGCTTTATAGGTCAAAACCAGCACTTTGAATTGGTCCCAGAAACTAATTGGTAGCCAGAGCAGTAGGGGAGATTGATCTTGCAAGTCCCATAAGCAGAAGCCCTGGGCAAAGACTTAGTGCAATGGTGCTTTCCTCCTCTACACCCCTGTGTGCCCCCCAAATTCATACCATCCAACATTTCTCCAATGAAAATAGGAATGTCCTATTCCATCCATCATCATCATCATCATCATACCCCACCCAACTGACTGGGTTCCCACAGCCACTCTGGGCAGCTTCCAATATACAGTGGTACCTCAGTTTACGAACTTAATCCGTTTCGGAAGTCCGTTCTTAAACCAAAACCATTCTTAAACCAAGGTGCACTTTCCCTAACGAGGCCTCCTGCCGTTCTTAAATCGAGGTAAAGTTTTCAAACTGGGACACTATTTCCGGTTTTGTGGAGTTTGTAAACCGAATCATTCTTATACTGGACTGTTCTTAAACCGAGGTACCACTGGATATAAAATCATAATAAAACATTGAACATTAAAAAAAAAACTTCCCTATACAGGACTGCCTTCAGATGTCTTCTAAAAGTTGGGTAGTTACTTGTCTCCTTGGCTCGGGGGTTGCATAACTCCATACACTTCAACATTTCTACATTGAAAATAGAGACGTCCTAAGGAAAAGCGGGACATTCCGGGATCAAATCAGAAACCGGGATGGCTTCTGTAAATCAGGGACTGTCCATGGGAAATAGGGACACTGCAAATTGAAACTGAAGAGGGGGTGATTGGCAGGGAAAAGAGAGGAGGGATTGTTCCATTTTGCAAACTGAAATGCTTGCACTACAATCATAAGAACATGACATTGAATCCCTCCCAAAATTATTGAAAAATACCTGAATACCTGTGCACCTTGCATTTTTTATAATCCATTTTAAGGGTACAGTGGTACTTCAGGTTAAGATCTTAATTCGTTCTGGAGGTCCGTTCTTAACCTGAAACTGTTCTTAACCTGAAGCACCACTTTAGCTAATGGGGCCTCCTGCTGCCGCTGCGCCGCTGGAGCATGATTTCTGTTCTCATCCTGAAGCAAAGTTCTTAACCTGAAGCACTATTTCTGCGTTAGCGGAGTCTGTAACCTGAAGTGTATGTAACCTGAGGTACCACTGTACAGACACTGGTCTTCTAGTTGACTGAGAGCATTCATCCTATCCTACTCTAAGTAGTGCCATAGGCCTCATCCAGCCAGCATGTCATGCTGCAGCGGAGAGTTTGCCAAACCACTAATTAAGTTATTAACTTTGAGGCTAGACAAATTCCACCAAATTCAGTCACTTTGAGGCTGGCTGCACAAATGACAGTCTCAGCTCGAGAGCGTTCCCACAAATCACCAAGCAATCAATTCATCATCAATCACAGAGTGAGGAAGTGGTTTGGGAAGTTCTCTGTGACGTTGAGATTAGCTAGGGAGGTGATTATTAAATGCAAATCTGTAGATCAATATCGTGCACATTGATATCAGATCTTTCGCATAAGCAGCACTGAGTAAATATTAGCTGCAAATAAACAACATAATTAAATCCAAAATCCACAGTCGGGAAATGCCTATATTTGGAGCAACCAAAATGTCCTAAGTGTTATGTACTGAAGTTCTCGCCCTGGCCACCAGGAGTATTGTGTATGTAGTTTTCACTCAGGTCCGCGTCAGTTATTTTAGGCGGGAAACCCTGGGTTGTTGTTGCTACATTGTCGACAGCCGGCTGCCTATAAAAGCAGGCCGGCTGAGCTGTTTGCTGTTCAGTTCTGTCCAGCTTACAAATAAAGAGCTGCTTTGGAGAAATCGCTGTGCCGTCTGCTATGTTCGCCCACAACATAACACTAAGCTACTGAGTGAGGTTTTGAATTCTCCAGAACCCTTCATCAGGCTGGGTGTGACACAAACCAGGGTGTGGCTGTGCGGGGGAGAGGAAAATAAAGAACAAAAACTTTGGCTGATTTATGTTGCCATTGTCATAGGCTCTGTGTTTAATGAGAATGGTTGAACCCGAGCAAGGCTGATGGATGACTTAGCATCCAGCTTGATGCAACCTCCAAGAATGCTACTTCTTCTGAAGCACTGCTACTTTGCC
Organism: Podarcis tiliguerta; assembly: GCF_965153285.1. NCBI lineage: Eukaryota > Metazoa > Chordata > Lepidosauria > Squamata > Lacertidae > Podarcis > Podarcis tiliguerta. The sequence goes on from NC_139536.1 coordinate 19,667,878, forward strand.
CAAAGCTGCTCGGCACATGCTCAGAGACATTGCTGCCAGAGCTAAGGTTTGGTAATCAAACTTAGCATTGCTGAGTGCAGCCTCTAATAAAGGCTTCCTCAACTCGGCCCTCCAGATGTTTTCAGCCTACAACTCCCATGATCCCTAGCTAGCAGGACCAGTGGTCAGGGATGATGGAAATTGTAGTCTCAACACATCTGGAGGGCCGAGTTTGAGGAAGCCCGCTCTAATAAATTATTGGAGGTTGCAGCTTTGCAGGTGTGTGCTGGGAAAATAAAAAGGGAACAATGGCGGCAGGAGAAGTCAGCGGAACTGATTTATATTATCGCTATCAGCCTCATACCTGGGCCTTGCTGGGGAATTCCAAGAAACCAAAACAAAAATTGCGCAGTTTAGTGGTTGAGATCAGCGCAGCTTTGAAAGGTCCGGCCTGGCATTTTTATTCAAAATTGTCTGATTGTTTCCAAACAAAGAAGAAAACCTGCTCCTGGATCTCAGGAGCGATACTGTAAAAATTTGACTAACAGATCGTAGGAGATTTCCAAATGCGTGCCTGCTGGCTTGCAGGCTCTTTACAGCTTTCGGAGCACGCGCTGGAAATGGAAACTCCGGCTCTCTGAGACCTTCTCATTAGCTATGGTCGATGTCTGGGTCTGCAGTCATGTTTGGAAGAGCCCTCCTTTCATTTCAGGACGCCAATATATTCAGCATCCAGGGAAGAGGACTGATCAACAGTCACGACAGCTAATGGCAAAGTCCCAAGTATTTGATGTTGGGGCCTCTTTCTTCCTTTTCCCCTTTTCTCCTGCTTGGAAAGATCCCCTTTGAAACAATTTCAAAGATTCAGTTGGTGTTTCGTCACTGGGCATCTGTGACAGAACATGACGGGCTGAATCAGTAGCTTCTTTCAGTAACTGCAGGCCCCTCTGTAGCGGCGGCACAAAAGTCGATGGATTCCTATATTGTGCTTGGAAGCTGGCTTTCAAAGCCAACGGAGGGAGCCAAAGCAACAGCTTCGTACTCCCCTATTAGCATCCCAATCAAGGCTCCCTTTTTAATCTCCAAAGTGGTACGTTCCGAGGGTACATACTCTGAAATGAGGCTCTGTATTAACTTGCTAGGTCACATGGCTGGGGGAATCTGCTTCCCTTAATTCCACCACTCCTTTGCGGGGACTGTTTCTGTGTGCTGAAAATGCTTTGCGAAATTAATCATGAATGACTTTGCTGTCCCAAGAGACTCTTTCTCCCCCCACTTGAGGCACTCAGTGGCTGGGATTTACACACAGGTCACGATAACTCAGGGTATTGTATCTGTGCTCCTCAAATTGGGACGGTTGGTGGGTGGGCTGACTGGAGTCACGAACCCTTTTGAATCTTGTAGCGGAAGTTCACAGTTTCATCCGGATCTGCCATGAGAGATGGCAAGGTATTTTCGTCATCTCTCTTTGAATGAAACGTCAAGACAAGGGCTGGACTTCTCTCTAGGCAACACTGCTCCTCGTGCAGCTGAGAGGGAATTTCCCTTTACTGCACAGAACAGGCTGGAAAAAGGAAAGAGGCTTGAGCGTGCTGTGTCAAACCAACAGCCCATTTAGTCATAGTAAAGCTGGATGGTACCCCGAGGGTCATCTTATCCAACCCCCTGCGATGCAGGTATCTCAGCTAAAGCATCCACAACAGATGGCCATCCGACCTCCGCTTAAAAACCTCCAATGAAGGAGAGTCCACAACCTCCCGTGGGAGTCTGTTCCACCGTCAAACAGCTCTTACCATCAGAAAGTTCTTCCTGATGTTTCGTTGGAAACTCCTTTCTTGTAACTTGAAGCCTTTGGTCTGGGTCCTACCCTCCAGAGCAGGAGAAAACAAGCTTGCTCCATCTTCCATGTGACACAGCCCTCAAGATATTTGAAGATGACTATCATATCTCCTCACAGTCTCCTCTTTTCCAGGCTAAACATACCCACAGTGTGACACACTTAAAGTATGATATACTTCATTGGCCAGCTAGAGACCTCTGTGAGGTGATTTTGCCAGCTGGACAGGAAAACAAACCAAATCCCCAATACAGTGGTACCTCAGGTTATAGACGCTTCAGGTTACAGTCTCTGCTAACCCAGAAATAGTACCTCGGGTTAAGAGCTTTGCTTCAGGATGAGAACAGAAATCACGCGGCGGCGGCAGGAGGCCCCATTAGCTAAAGTGGTACCTCAGGTTAAGAACAGTTTCAGGTTAAGAACAGACCGCCGGAACGAATTAAGTTCTTAACCCGAGGTACCACTGTACTTCAAGGACTGCGGCCCTTCTTCATGTGCCTCCTCCATGAGAGGTCTAGAGGGTGTCAACATGAGAACGGGCCTTTTCTGTGATGGATCCCTGTTTGTGAACTGTTCTCCCCATAGGAAGGCTCACCAAGCACCTTCATTATATATCTATTTTTGTGTTTTTATATTGTAAACCACCCTGTGATCCTCAGATGAAGGGTGGCATATACATTTAATAATAATAATAATAATAATATTAATAATAATAATAATAATAATAATAATAATAATAATAATAATAATAAAATACTGTTGCAAATGATTACGTGGGGCCTAGGTGACAGGTGTACATGCTAAATACACAAATCCTTACAAATAAAATAGGGTAACTGTTTGATGTAAAAGTTTAATAGATGTAAGGCTGGGTTGCCTTGGGAAAGATAAAGCGACTAACAAATTTAATAACAGCAGCAGCAGTAGCAGCAAGACCATAAGATGGGCTAGTTGCGTACTCATCTCAGAGCTAACGCCTCCAGCAACCACCAGATCACAAGCCTGAGGATTTTTGTCAAGACAGTGATTGCTGTTTTGGAAATGACGGGCAATTTTGTGGCTGCCTGAACTCATTCACGATGGCCAAAAATTAAGTATTGGGAAATCAGCGATTGCAGAGCACAATGCGTCTCTTGAAAGAGCTGTCATTTGGTTGGCCTCAGCTAGATGAAACCCCCTGCAGGCGCTTTCTGTTAATAAGTAGTTCCTGGGGCTGCAATAGATCATCTCTTGCCATCAGTTATGTGGGGTTGGCTAAGAGGATCGAATGCCCATTTGTGTTCCGCTGCAGCACCACAGCTCCCGCCCCCCCCCCTTTTTAAAAAGCGACGAAGTGCATGACTCACTGCTATCACAATAAATATGGGGTTATAGAGTGGCCTCTCTCGCATGCTGCGGCTGGCAAGTGAGTAATGCTGGGGAAATCCCTTCCAAAGTAAGTTCCAGGCATGGAGCTTTGCCTCCTTCATCCAAATGCCAGATCTGAGCTCAACTGAAATTTCCCAAAGGACGTTTCCTGAGGAAAATTCTGCCCCCTGCCCCAGCATATAAGAAGGCCACTTCAAAGAATTCTCTCCAGATTTTCTCCATCATTTTTGTTGGGGTGGGGTGCACCAGCCATTTCCTTTCCCACCTACAATGCCCTGGAACAAAGTTAAAAGGTAAAGGGACCCCTGACGATTAGGTCCAGTTGTGGCCCACTCTGGGGTCGCAGCGCTCATCTCGCTTTATTGGCCAAGGGAGCCGGCGTACAGCTTCCGGGTCATGTGGCCAGCATGACTAAGCTGCTTCTGGTGAACCAGAGCAGCGCACGGAAACGCCGTTTACCTTCCCGCCAGAGTGGTACCTATTTATCTTCTTGCACTTTGACGTGCTTTCAAACTGCTAGGTTGGCAGGAGCAGGGACCGAGCAACAGGAGCTCACCCCGTCACAGGGATTCGAACCGCCGACCTTCTGATCGGCAAGTCCTAGGCTCTGTGGTTTAACCCACAGCGCCACCCGCGTCCCGGAACAAAGTTAGGCTGCATCAATTTAAAGCCCAATGAGACCACTTTAAAAAGTCATGGCGTCCCTGCAAAGCATCCTGGGAACTGTCATTAGCTGAGGGTACTGAGAGTTGTTCATAGGCCCCTATTGCCCTCACCGAAGTTCCCTGGGAAGAGGGTTTGATAGTTAAACCACTCTGGGATAAGAATGGTATAAAAATTCTTTAAATGTATACAGGGGCGTAGGAAGTGCAGGCAGGGGGCGGGTCTCCCCAGGTGCCATCATGGAGGGGGGTGACAAATTATCAAGGAACAATTACTGCCCTACTAGGGCGGTTCATAATTTTTTTTTCCAAATGCCTGCTCCAAAGGTCTTATCCAAAATGGTCAAAGGCCTGGAAACGATGCCTTATGAGGAACGGCTAAGGGAGCTGGGCATGTTTAGCCTGGAGAAGAGGAGGTTAAGGGGTGATATGATAGCCATGTTCAAATATATAAAAGGATGTCACATAGAGGAGGGAGGAAGGTTGTTTTCTGCTGCTCCAGAGAAGCGGACACGGAGCAATGGATCCAAACTACAAGAAAGAAGATTCCACCTAAACATTAGGAAGAACTTCCTGACAGTAAGAGCTGTTCGACAGTGGAAATTGCTGCCATGGAGTGTGGTGGAGTCTCCTTCTTTGGAGGTCTTTAAGCAGAGGCTTGACAACCATATGTCAGGAGTGCTCTGATGGTGTTTCCTGCTTGGCAGGGGGTTGGACTCGATGGCCCTTGTGGTCTCTTCCAACTCTATGATTCTATGACTCTATGATCTTACTACACTAGGGATTATATAGCTATAAATAAAATTGCATGCTAATAATAATATTAATAATAATAATAATGATTTATTTATACCCTGCCCATCTGGCTGGGGCTCCCCAGCCACTCTGGGCGGCTTCCCCAAAAAATATTAAAATACTGTATCAGTTAATAGCTTGACCCTCCTCCACAAAAACAGCTGTTTACTTGGCCGTTTTCCTATGTCGTGAAGCCTGAAATTTCAATTCAGTGGAGCAGGGTCAAGATATACACATAATATCTGTGCTGCATTGTTTACTGTGACAGCACCTGCACTTTGGAGCTCCCCGCCTATTGCAACAAAGCACGTGCCTTTGCTAGACTCTTTTCGGGCACCTGCTAAAAGCATTCTTCTTTAGGCAAGCATTCCTAGATGCTTAGGAAGTTGAAGTAATTTTAATCTTAACATTTTAGCTTTTGTATGTTTTAAAGTAGGATTGTTAATTTTTCTTGATTTTACTGCTATGTTTTTTTTTTGTTGTTTTTTGTTTTGGTAAACCACTTTGCAGGTTTTTTAAAAATAAATTTTATTAAATAAATAAACAGTAAATATAAATAAAATAACAGAAGCCAAAACGCAATCCATCCTGTAGATTTAAGTATCTGTCCACAGTCGCCTACTTGGTACCAGGGGCCCAGAATCCACATTCCTTTGTAAGAAAATATGAAATAACTTAAAACCATTTTTGCGGGGGGGGGGGTCATGGGGGGTGACAAGAAATTTCCGCACCGGGTACCACCTGACGTTCCTAGGCCTCTGAATGTATAACGTAGATGGGGACTTGGTCCCAGCAGATTGTGGAGGATGCAAAATGGTTGGCTGAGCTGCGTCAACACAGTTGCTGCAATGACATCCAACCCCTCTCACCTCCACAAAAAAAAAAAAAAAAAAAAAGGAGAAAAGGAAGAAGCTCTGCTGCTGATATTGCTAAAGACTTTCTTCTCCACCTGGAGAGATTTGATGAAATGGTCCCCCACTGCTCTAAATTGACATGCCCAATAACAGCATGCAGAATTTTGAGAGACTATTTGTCCACAAAGCTCTAATGTAGATTGCTTCAGAGCTTGTTCCATCAGGGCCAGGCCTGTCCTTAGGCAGGGTGAGAGAGTAGAATATTGCCTGAGTATTGGCTTTGGAAAGGCAAGTAAGAGGTCAGTTGAATCTTTCTGAAGGACATGAGTGCCTTGTTTTTGGATCAGATCAAGGCTTGTACAGTGCTCAGTGCTGGTGAGACCAACACCCCTTAATTTGCCCAGAAGCGCCAGTGCATATAAATTAGCAAAATGCAATCCCCACGCCTCCCCAAATTTGTGGCATGGGCTTGCGCCCCAAGTTCTTTAAGTACCTAGCAATGCCTCTGACCCTAGAGAAGTTTTCTGCCATGGCACGTTCAAGCATGTAAACCAAGATGTCTCAAGGTGATTGATATTGACCCGTGGGGTTGATGGGATTCTGCAGGGCATGAATAAAGAGCTAGCCTAGGGTTGGACAAAAAACGACGATCGAAGATTAATAAATGTTGATAATGTGTTGGTATTTCTTGACTTTATTTCATTTACATTCCTAAGAATTTGGTTCAGGGTTGATGACAACTCATCAAGGGGTCAAACGTTCAGGGAAATCTGACGTAAACCATCTCCATCACTCACCAGTTTGAAGTGTTAATATCTGGGATAAGCGTTGCCACTTAATTTAGAACGTTGAGCCACTATTGCTGCCACCTGCTTGCTTGCCAGAAAGACCCAATGAGCATTGGCAGCTCCTCCTTGCCCCCCTCACTGTTGTTTGCTTGGTCATCCCCTCTGGACCAGAGTGTGAACCAGCTGTTTGCAATCCATGGTGAAAGTCAAGAGGGTTCTCACCTGCTCAGGACTGGGCCAAGTCATGCTGACCCTTGATGCTGGTCTTGCTGAAAAGTATGACTAGGTTGCTGAACAGAACAAGACAGTTTGAGCATATCAACACCAAGCCTGACCTGGCTGTACGGGCTGCCAATTAGTTTCTGGGTCCAATTCAAAGAGCTGGTGCTGACTGAGAAAGCCTTATATGGCTCAGGACTGCAATACCTTAGGACTGCCCCTCTCCATACAAACCAACCCAGACCTTATGCTTGTTTTCTAAGATCAATCTCTGTGTCCTCTCTCCCCAAGAGGCTCAGAGGGTGACAACACGAGGACGGGCCTTTTCTGTGGTGGCTCCCCGACTGTAGAATGCTCTCCCCAGAGAGGTTTCCCTGGTGCCATCATTAGGCACCAGGGAAAAACATCCATTTTTACCCAGGCCTTTGGCCTTTAAATAATCTATGGCCTGATAAAGCTGTGGGGGGAGGGGCTGCTATTATTTTACTTTTATGCCCTTTTTATTAATGCATTTTTATCACTGATGCACCATGAAATGTGTTACAGTGGTACCTCGGGTTAAGTACTTAATTCGTTCCGGAGGTCCGTTCTTAACCTGAAACTGTTCTTAACCTGAAGCACCACTTTAACTAATGGGGCCTCCTGCTGCTGCCGTGCTGCCGGAGCATGACTTCTGTTCTCACCCTGAAGCAAAGTTCTTAACCCGAGGTACTATTTCTGGTTTAGCAGAGTCTGTAACCTGAAGTGTATGTAACCCGAGGTACCACTGTATTATTGTTGTACACCACCCTGGGATTTTATTTTATAAAGGGAGGTATATAAGCTGAATAAATTAAAAACAATAAATAATGATCATGCCCATGGATGGTGTGGGATGTAGCCATATGGAATTTTCTGTCTTTAAAAGAGGGGTTGGGGGAGCTTGTGACCTTTGAGAGGTTGCTGGATTCCCAATTCCTGTCATCCCTGGCCATGCCACCTGGGACTGATGGGAGTCCAGCAACATCTCAAGAATCACAGTTTCTCTAGCCTGCCTTTGAAAGATCTCATCATAGCAGCGTGCTTCCTCAGATTCTGAAGAGGCAACGGCCAGGGGAATTTGTGGCGCGATAACGTCACACTCCAAGGTCTCTCATTCTTCCACTTCCAGCTTCTAGTTGCTTAAGGAAGAACTTTTATGGCTGGGCTTAATTTTTGCCTTGAAATTGTATGGTTCCAAGGAGAATGCCTGGAATCTCTTGTTTACAGGCAAGGAGCAGAAGGTCAGGGTATTATTCACTGGATGAATAATACTATTGCTGCTCTCTGTATGCTCCAGAATTATCACTTACACAGCTGTTAATCCTCTCTGCTTCCAAAATCAGTTTCTCGTTTGTGTGCGCAGAGTAAACGTTAGCTAGCTTACAGCTTTTAGCATTAAGTAAATTACCCCCCCACGCACACACATGGATGCTGTAATTTCGCATAAAGACAAACAAAACCTCCCAATGAATCCTCTTTCAAATGATAAGATGCTTTTGGCCTTAAAACTCAGCACTTAAGAATCTAATTGCTGCAATGTCCTCCAAGTCACTTCCTTCAATCGGTGGGTTGGAAACTCACTGGTGGTTCACAGACTGAGCCAAGGTCGCTTGCCACAATCGCACCACTATCAAATATATGATAAAAGATTAAAAAATGGGTCACCGAAAGCATGTTTGGGTTAAAAAGGGCATCCTGGGTCTGGAAAGTTTGAGACTTCTTTTCTAGGCAAATGGAGATAGTTTGGACAACACCCCTTTTCAGGGTATGCAGAATTTAGATTGATTTGCTCCTTTGAACACCAAGCAGAAATGCACAAAAATATGCAAGGATTCCAGTGGCTCCTGGGACTATGTGCTTTGGGGTCCATTTTAACACATTCAGGTGAGCTCTGTGCATTTCAAAGCGGCGTATTATGAAATTCAGAAACATGCAGATCTAAGCCATGACTCTTCTTCCAGTTATGCTGCTTTAAATATTCATTTTATTTTTGACTTCCTTTAGAAATGTTTTCTTTTGACATCTATTAGGGCTGCCGTACGTCCAGAATTTCCTGGACATAGCCGGGATTTGTCCACCAAAAATGGCATCTGGGTGGAATTTTTAAAAAGTGACAAAATGTCCGGGCAGCCTACGTTGAAATGTTGATCAGTTGGCGATTTCCCCCCAAAAATAGGTAAAAATTTTGGGAGGTTTTTTTGTGTGGTGTTTTTTTTTTTTTTTTTTTGAGATTTTGCCAAAAGAAGCTCAACCATTTTTTTGTCCGGATTTTCACTTTTTGAAATATGGCAACCCTAAACACACACACACACATGTGTGTTAAATGTGCATTCTGTAATTGAAATCTTTAAAATAATACTTTAGTTTCTTGTTAACTATGTTGCTTTTTTAAAAAAAAATTGACTTTTTAAATTGTTTTTTAATTATGTTGCTCAGAAAGTATACTTTATACTTTACTTTCTTCTCTAAATGTTTTATTCTGGAGTGTTTTTACTATAAACCACTTGGAGATTTTTCTCCCCCTCCTTAAAAAATATAAAGCAGTATAGTTCAGGCAACTCCTACAGCCAAGTTTGTGCCAAATGTATTGCTCTGCTTTCCTTTGGACCACATCAGCGAGGCCAAGAGAGGGGAATCTTGTAGTCTGGGCAGCCCAGGACCTTCAGACACACTGCCCAGGCTTGCAGCCAAGGAAGGTCACTTTGGTACTGCTAACACAGCGGTTGGACTTCACCCCTGGAGGTGCACTCCATTGTCCCTCAAGACAGACGGATTCCAACAAAATATAAATGAGTAATAATAATAAATGATAATAATGCTGACATGTAATGTATATACGATCCTCTGTCTCTATAATAACCTCTTCGTTCATTTGAAAAGAGTTGTGAGAGATGCGAAATAAGATTTTAACATCCTTGATTTATTAGGTTCCGAAACAATACACATTCACATCCTTTAGAATACAGTACATTTGGCACAGCAACAATGACTACAATGAAATAACCCTAACGAATGGCAAGAGATTCAAATTACAACCGTAAGAAAAAAATTCTGTACAAAGAAAGCCTCACAATAAAAAAATACCTCCCTGCTCCTCTAAAATGGAATACATTTCATATCCCCCCTCCCCGAACTATTCTGCACATAATTTCAAAAGAAGTCTTTGTTTTTCCGTTTTTAATTTTTAAAAAAAGCCTTTTTGGAGAGATAGCATTATTTTAACAATATGGAATTCCCTCCCATGCCCACATGCACACTAAACGGTGTCTCTAAAAATAGAGATAGAGAAAAATATCCTGATTTATTTATTTATTTTTCAAATTTTTGCTTGCCTTGGCATTTTGCACACCTTTGAACAAAAAAAAAAAAAAGAGAGAGGGGTGGTGGAAAAGAAGCTTGACAGAAGAGGAAGAAATGTAACAGTGTGTTCATTTTAAATAAGTTCAAAGTTAACAGACAAAAACCCGCTAGTGTAAACCAAACTACTTGAATTGAATTCCTGTGTGGCAGGGGGTTGGACTAGATGACCGTTGAGGGTCCCTTCCAACTCTAGAATTCTATGTATTCACTTGAAACGGACTTGAAGGCAGCATTCCCTGCACACAGCCAGGTTGCCTAAACCCCACAAGACTTCAATGCAGTTGCAAAACTACCTGGCGGCTTAAGAGGCTGATGCACCCGCCATCAGAAGGTGCATCGGGACAGCCCAACCCGGTTCAAGTGAGTTATTGCCACGCAGATGGGGGCCTGCATCATCCCAAGCGCATTGGCAAACACTCACTGAATGAAGGGCATTTAATACCTGCACGGACCTCTCTTGCTGGAACGAGGCAGGCAGAGGACTCCCAAGATTGTAGCTGCGGTTTCTGCCTGTGTGAAGCTATTTGTTTTTCCATTCAGCATCCTGAAGAAAAAGGAATGCAGGTGTTGGGGTTTCCTCCCACCCGCTTCAAAAAGGATGAATGATGGTTTGTGATTTTTCACAGCAGGAACAAGGGAATCGCACACTCCACAATTTTGCTCTGCGCAATGCCTCCCTTTAAAAAGGCTTTGCTAATCCCCCGTTTTGTGTAAAGGCCTCTCGTTCCATACAAGCAGGACAGTGCACCGTACGATAGTTTCCTCATTCTAGCCAGTCTTATGGGCAGCCCCTGGAGGCCACTTGGCTATCTCCAAAGCCTCTGTTTGGTTTGCTTAAGGAAAAGACCACTTTAGCATTGTCAAGTTCATGCTTCAGATAGCCAAAGCTTAGCATGTGGCAGAAATACACAGGGCAGAAATATCACCACGCATAAAATGAACGGGCAGTTCTACATTATCCCCACCCCGCCCCAAACGAACATAAAATTAATGAGATGATGTGACCTTTGTGATGTCTCTGTGCTTCCACTCCGTGAGCTGGAGGGGTGGGGGTCCTTTTATTCCTGCCCCCTCCCCGTCCTGCTCCAGCCCTTAAGTTTTTAGTGAAGATAAATTAAATTATTCTAAAAGCTTTGTTCCATTACTACACCGGTAAGCTAGACAACACATGACCACGTAACTTGATATAGCATATTTAATATTTTGAAATCATCAATATTTATGTGTGCGTGTATACATATATATATATACAAACACACATAACATATATATAAAACACTACACCTGAGTTTAAATACGAAAACAAACAAAAAAGAAAAACCACAATGGAACGGAATATAGTAATCGCTATGAACAGCCAGACGCAAAGCTGACGCTCATCTATCCTGCCTGTTTGAGAAGATCCCCGGGACCAACTTTCTCAGGCTATGTGTGCAGCGGGGGGAATCCTTTTGTGCGGCTCCAGCCCATGATGCACCAGGGATGCCTGCCGCTGCAGGCCATGCGGCAGGAGCCCATGTCGAGACTCCTCTTCAGGCCCCTAGCCCAAACTTGGGGCGTGTGTGCTGATTTCACTGGCTCTCCGGTGGGCCCCCTCCTCCGTCGATGGACTTACTTGGTGGCAGCAGGCAACAGTGCTCTGAGCAGGGGGCTGAATGTGGCCGCCATTTTCATTTCCCACAATGCCCTGGAGCGAAGCCCCGTTATCGGGTGTATTGTGGGAAGTGAATGTGGCAGCCAGACCAGCTGTCCAGCACAGCTCAAGGCACTGAGCCATACTTTTTGTAAAAAAGAGAAAATAATAAGGTAGGGGCCACTGCAGGTGTCAGCAGCGGGCCCTGTCAGTTGCACAAATACGACTGGTGCAAACATTACCGCTTTCCACAGGCGTGGGGTTCTTCTCAGGTGGTCCAGAGCTCCTTGGGTTATTTGAGCAAGAGAGGGAAGGAGTCTCCAAGCTCCACGCCACAGAGACAGTACGAGAAAGCAGCCTGCGGCTAGCCTGTGCTTCTGTCAGTCAAGGCCCTTCCCTTCCTCCCCACCCCCCACCCCAATCTCTATCATTCCAGGTAGAGTTTAACTATACAGGAGATTTAGTACAGCTTAATATAGGTATACATCTTTCTTTCTTTTAATAATAATAGAAAACAAACAAATAAAGTGGGGGGAAATCATCTCGGACAGTAACTTGAACCAATACACATACAGAGTATTGCACATGGACATATTCATAATTATTCTTTCATAGGCTAACTTTGTTTTTTTTGTGGTTTTTTTTTAATAATATGCCTGAACATGCAGCAGTTGATACCTCTATATTCATTGAATTCCACAGGCCTTGCAGTAAACACCTATATACAAAATCCTCGTCTGTACAAAAGGCAAGAGAGAGAGAGAGAGAGAGAAGGAGAAACGATAAAGGAAAAAAGCTTCTTTGAGTGCCACTCTGCCAGTCACAAGTATATATAAATTCTGCAATTGGAAAATCCAAGTGCAACAAGTAAAATGGATTCCCTTAACTGCTCACTCAGCGTGTGTGTATATACATAATATATATATGCTTTCGTAGATTTTCACGGGTACAGGAATGCAGGTTTTGGTGTCCTCGGGTGTCTTCCCGTGTAAAAGTTGGGGTGTCTAGGCGACGTTTCGACGAGGTCTCACTCGTCATCTTCAGGCTGGTGCTTTCGGCTTCTTGTTACTGGAACAGAGCAGGATCTCAGTGTTTGAGTTCCTATAAATACTGTTGAGGAGGTGTGGTGTATAGCCTCCAATGTTCTGGGCAGAGAGGAGGTTCCCAGGCTAGTGTGCCTTTTCTTCTTTTGTTCCTTAATTACTTGAGGGATATCTTGAGTGATTTCTTGAGTGATTTCCTGAATCCCACTTAGGTGGGTCATTAGGTGTGGATTAGTTGCTAAAGCCTTCGTGTCTTGAACTCTTGAACTTTGTGAAGAGTTTTTTCTGAGAAGATGGCTGTACTGCATTTGGTTGTGCTCTGGCTTGGCTTCGTGTATAGGGGCGAGCTGTGGTTTTGTGGCCTGTGCCAGCCAGATCTGTGTAGGGATTGCAGGGGGGTGCAGCATCCGGAGGTGCCACCCTGGTTTGGCTACTGGATGGTGTCTGTAATTTATCTGTGGAGAGGGTCTGGGTTTGGGTCTGGTGTGGTTGATTGGTGATGGCGTTCTGTGTGCCTCTGGATCTGGTGTCAGATTTTGTGGGGAGGGCTAATTTCCAGATGTCTGGCAAGCGGGATGTGTCGTCACGCTTGTTCATGTTGTGAGGGTGTTTCTCTATCTCGATGGCTTCCATGATTATTCTCTTGTGGTGATGTTCCATGTTAAAGAGCAATTTGGAATCTGCAAAATTAATTTCGTGTCCTGTTTCTTTCATGTGTTGGAAAAGAGAGGAAGTTTTTTCTTCTTTTTTGACGGCATTCTTGTGTTCTGCGATCCGTGCATTTATTCGTCTGTTTGTTTGTCCAATGTACGTGGCTGGGCAGGCTTTGCAGGGTATTTCATAGACCCCTTGGTTTTCCAACTGAATTTTATCCTTGGGGTTTCTGAGGATATTGGCTATTTTTTGGTTGGTGCAAAAGGCTGTTTTGATATTGTGTTTATGGAGGATTTTGCTAATTTTATCTGTAGTGCCTTTGATATAAGGAAGGAGGGCTATGCCATTGTTTTCTTCTGTGTCTTGGTTTCTGGGGGGTGTTTCTTTTTGGATTAGCTTCGTAACCCTGTTTTGCTGGTATCCATTGGCAATTAACACATTTGAGAGATTCTGTAACTCAGTTGTCAAGTGGTCTTCGTCAGCCAGGCGTTTGGTTCTGGAGATGAGAGTCTTGGCTACGGAGTTTATTTGTGCAGGGTGGTGGTGTGATTGTGCATGTAAGTAGCGGTTGGTGTGTGTTTTTTTCCGGTAGATAGTGTGTCCTAGGGAGCCATCAGGTTTTTTGTAGATTAGGACGTCAAGGAAGGGAAGTTGGTTGTTGGCTTCTATTTCCATAGTGAATTGTATTTTGGGGTGTAGGCTGTTGAGATGTGTGAGGAAGCTATCCAGTTTTTCCTTCCCGTGTGGCCAAATTACAAAGGTGTCGTCAACATATCTGAGCCAAAGTTTGGGTTTGTGTTCTGACTTGTCTAAAGCATTGGTTTCAAAGTGTTCCATGTACAGGTTAGCGATGACCGGTGAGAGGGGTGATCCCATAGGTGCTCCTTCTATCTGTTTGTATCTTTGTCCATTGTGGATGAAGTACGTGTTGGTTAGGCAGTGGTTGGTCAGGTCCAAGATGTATTCGGGGGGATTGTATTTGTTTTGAATGGCTGTCAAGGCTTCATTAATGGGCACTTGTGTGAAGAGAGATACAACATCGAAGCTCACAAGTAGGTCATTGGGTTGTAGGTTTTGCTTCTTTATTGTTTCTATGAACTGGAAGGAGTTTGGAACGTGTGAAGAGATGGATTCTGCATAGGGCTGAAGTTGCTTGGCGAGAAATTTAGCGAGATTTTGTAGAGGTGAGCCTATGGAGCTGACTATTGGTCTGAGTGGTGTTCCTTCTTTGTGTATCTTGGGGAGGCCGTAGAGTTTGGGGCATCTGGATGATTTTTCTCTGGGGATGATTCTTAGCTGGATTTCTTCACTGATAGGAGAGGCTTTTATTTTGGATTTGGTGGTTTTTTCCAGATAGGTGGTGGGATCTGTTTTTATAGGTTGGTAGGTAGGGTCTTGGAGTAGATTTGATAGTTTTGCTTGGTAGTCCGATGTGTTCATCACAACAGTGGCATTACCTTTGTCTGCTGGGAGAATGATTATGTTGTTGTCTTTCCTCAGGTTGGTGAGTGCTTTCTGTTCTTCTTTGTGTAAATTGCTTCTGGGTGGTTTGCTGGAGCAGAGGATGTTGGTGACTTCAAGTCTGATTTTATTCACAAAGTTCAAGAGTTCAAGACACGAAGGCTTTAGCAACTAATCCACACCTAATGACCCACCTAAGTGGGATTCAGGAAATCACTCAAGAAATCACTCAAGATATCCCTCAAGTAATTAAGGAACAAAAGAAGAAAAGGCACACTAGCCTGGGAACCTCCTCTCTGCCCAGAACATTGGAGGCTATACACCACACCTCCTCAACAGTATTTATAGGAACTCAAACACTGAGATCCTGCTCTGTTCCAGTAACAAGAAGCCGAAAGCACCAGCCTGAAGATGACGAGTGAGACCTCGTCGAAACGTCGCCTAGACACCCCAACTTTTACACGGGAAGACACCCGAGGACACCAAAACCTGCATAATATATATATATATATATAGTATACACACCACTCAACAATACACGTACACACACACACACGCACAACACAGGGTACTCCCAGAAATATAAGTACATAACACTGTCAGCAAATCTACAGGCGGTAACTTCACATTTGTTAATGTACTGTCCACATGAGTTACCTTATTTATTTTTTCAATGACTACACAAGAAAATCCATTTACAACTCTTAGCAATGTCAGTTTTTGAATCTTGATCTTCAGTCTCTTGATACACGTTTCACATAATGAATGGCTTTGCCTGGCTTTGTATTCTTCCTGTATAGCACAGTTTTATACCAGATTATTTTCTTCTTCTTCTAAATATCAAAAACACACACAAAAGAACAGTAGTACTATTGGTCATGACCCAGCTGGACCCATAGTACAGTAGTACAGTATCATGTTATCCTTAATCCTTCCTCCTTCCTCTTTCTTCCCAGCCCTTAGCCAGGACCAGAAGCCCCACAATGCCTTGGGGCCAAACAAAATGCTCTGTCAAATGTGTCTTTGCCTGCAGCACACCTTCTTATTTTTAAATGCAACCAGCAGCTGTTGGAGGGGTCAATAATTACTGAGATCACAGAAGGGGCTTAACCCTTTCTCTCCCTACTGGAGTCCTGATGAAAACAGCTCCTCTGAAGCTGCTGTTTGCATTGGGAGGAAATGCAGCTGCTGGGTGCATTTATTTTTCAAGTGCATGCGAAATGCAAAGACGTTTAGCTAGTTTGACCCTCAGCCACTACCTGCTATGTATGTGTCGGCGATGCTAGCTGAAAGCAGCCCTCTCTTTCCCAGTGCATTTGCACAGATAGCTTTAGCAACCTCTGCACACAGCCCTGAGAAGGACAAGGGCTTCTGCATCGACACACGGGCTTGTGGTGGGCTGCTCCTGGCTCAAGGCCAGCAGAGAAGGGACGGAGAGGGAAAAGGCTATGCACAAAGAACCATGCCCATTTTTCTCCTTTGTAAAAGCCTGCAAAAGTAACACACTGCTGTTAAAAGTAAAAGTAGAGTGGGACATCACCCAGATTCAATACAATGATTCCTTTAAAAAGCATCTTTCTTAAAAATCCCCTTCACACCTGTCATTGCATCAATGACATGAATGATTCAGGTACCAGTTTCTAAAATAGTTTCCCTACGGAAGTATTACTATGTACACGTCGGAGAAGCTGTGAGATTTGCAGAAAACCTACACTGCTTTATTAAAGCAGTTACAGGTTGGGTTTTTTTGAGAATTTGCCCAATCTTTAGCCCTTTAACATCTGTCTATAAAGCATCTAAGTCTGTCTGTTTTGATTTTATGATTTAATAAAACATTTGTTTATTTGTTGTTGTTGTTTTAAAAAAACATTGTTTCGTATCTTGGGGTGGGGAGCAATTTTCCTGATATAATCTTTAAGACTTTCCCTGGCAGCTTTACCTGACTATTTTTATCAGTCCTTCAGTCAGGCAGGTTTTTTTCCACTCAGCAACTAGCTTTGCAAAGAAGTGTGTCTTTGGGTGTATTGATTTCAAGATCCACGGTAAAATATCTGTGTCCCATTCACTTATGGCTTTGTGGTAAGGCTTGGCAAGCAGCTCAAGGGTACAACCAGCAGAGAGAAGGAGGTAAAGGGAGATGTCTCCCTCGCAAAACCCTGCATTATGAGGGCTAAAAATGTTTCCGGGACAGATTTCTGGAAGCACCTAGTAGGGAGCCGAATATTTACTTCCAAGCCTGCCTTTTTCACGCAATCGTGCGCATGCTTAATTGGAGATAAACCCCACTGCGTGCAACAGGGTTTACTCCTAGGTTGAGCACACGCAGGCGTTCTGTCTTAGAAGAATCTTAGTACAGCTGTGGGAATTATGTAGCAACCATGCACATTATAGTTTCTTCATCCCTTCTGCACTGATGGCCTCTGTTCTCATCAGTATTAACAAAGAGCGGGGAAACCTCTGTCTAGGCTCCTTTGCCCTGAGCTCAAGCTGGTAGTACTGTGGGCCGTAGATGCCCTTAGCACGCAATGGCCTGGTTCTAGTGAACTAGGAAGCCCAACGAAGCAGAACTTTGAAGAGAAAGAATGTGCATTGCCTTCTGCTTAAAACGCAACTCCTAAGCCTAAGAAGCAGAGGGTGTCCCACCTACCTGTCTTCTTAACACACAAGCAGCCCGAAAGGTGGCACTTGTCTGCCAGCCCCCTCCTCCTTAGTCTCAGTGTTACCTTTGTAGAACTTGGCGGGGAGGAGGGGTGGGGGCAAAAGTAGACTTGGTTGCCTCTGCCCATCACTGGCTGTGGCTCCACCTGCTGCTGTCTTCTCTTTCCTGACTTCCGCCCACCGGCCACGGTTGAGCCTAAGAGGATCAAAGCTTGGAGGTGAACTCTAGTGCCATGGGCCCCTTGCTTACCCACAGAACTGCAGCGTCCTGAAGGTCTCTTTCCATTAAAAAGAAACGGAAGGGTATTTCTGCGAAAGGCAAATGGCTGATCCTAAAGCTGTCTGTCCGTATTTGAGGAATCGGCTTCCGACAGCTATGCTGTGCTGCCACAGCAAATGCGATGGACCAATTCACATTCGATTCAGGAAAGTCAACACAAGGTGACTTTATCCCCACCTATTGGTTTGTGTTGGATAGCTCAGCCGGGACACCATGAGACTCTTAATCTCAGGGTCGCGGGTTCAAGCCCCACCTGGGGCAAAAGATTGCAGGGGGTTGACCTAGGTGGTCCTCATGGCCCTTCCAGCTCTACAATTCTATGATAGTTCCACAGGGGCAAGAGAGCAAATCTAAGTGTTTGTTTAGTACACTTGAGAGGTGTGTGTGCAATGGGACGGTCATTTACCATGTCTTGGAAAACTGTTAGCAGGAGTGGAGAACCTTGTGCCTAGAAGTCAAACACAGCCCTCAAAGCTGCTCTATTTGGCTGTCAGAAATCTCCTTAGGTCAGGGGGAAGGGGAACCTTTCTAGTGACATTTCTCCAAAATGGCAGAATGAATTAGTTCTGCCAGGATAGCTCAGTCGACAGAGCACGAGACTCTCACGGGTGTGAGCCCCACGTTGGGTGAAAGATTCCTGCACTGCAGGGGGTTGGACTAGATGACCCTCGTGTTCCCCTTCCAACTCTAAAATTCCATGATTTTATGAAGGTGCTAGATGAGGATGGGGAGGACAAGTTGCGGCCTTCTGGAGAACAACAGGAAATATCCTAAATTGAGAGGGTTGGGGGGGGGGGAGGCGGCAGCAGCAAGAAACAACAGCAATGTGTTACCTTCACGAACTACTTCTGGCACAAAATATTTTGCGTTCCTTTGTGAGATGGAAATCGTGAGTGCCTCCAGCTCAAGGACAAAAGGAAAATAACAATAAATAGATAGACATAGTAGAAAGTAAGGGTTATGGGCTCAAGGTCAGAGAAGTAGCTCTTGACTGGGTAGCGGAAAACCACCTCTTGCAGTGTCAGTGAACTGGTGGCCCCAAACGGCATGCTGGGGACTTCTTATGGCAGCAGCTCTTCCCCAAAATATGAGAAGCCTTTAAATTCTTCTTGGTTGATCTGCTTTATAATTGTCTCGTCCACTGCTGTTAATACTGGGTCTTCTCGTGTAAAGTCTTGATCAAAGTTATTTACATCCCTTTTGGTTTTCTGAGGAAGAAAAGCAAAATAAAAAATAAAAAAGGGGAGAGGAGATAAAGATGAGGAGTTCTTTCGTACTTAAAAACCCCAAACACAGAAAACCCAGTTTTTTGAGGGGAAGTGGGGTGAGGAAGGAAGCGGGGGGTGAGGATGTTTTCGCTTGTTTGGCTTCTGAGGTAAGCCAACAGGTCCCTGAAATTATGTGCATATATAAAACCACCAGGAGATAATGAGGATGACCAGACGAGATCACAGAAGCGAAGGATGGGTTTGGAGTAGGCCGGCTGGCCTCTTACAGGGGAATATCGAGAGCGATGACAACAGCAGACAGCTACAATTACGATATTATGCAGCAGTGGTTGCCGCTGTATATTTAGGCGGGCAGCTATGTTGTGATAAGTAAAGCATGAATTCAAACGTATCTTGCCTGCAAATGGCGTCACGGGATGAGACCACAAATTGGGCATGAACAAGGAGGCAGGAGGAGCAGAACCCCAGAGCCTCCTTCTGAAGCCGAATGTTGGAAAACTCAGGACAGACAAACAGAAGGAAGGACTTCTGCACCCAGCTAAACCATGGAGGTTTCTAGCACACAGCGTGAGGGGTGGGGGGACCAACTTGGGGGGCTTTAAAAGGGGATTAGGCAGCTTCGCTGAGGATAAAGCTAACGACGGCTTCTGCTCATGTGCTGGACCCAGAAGCTGAACTTAGTGGAGAATGCTGCCGCATGATTGCTGACGGGAGAGAGAATCTGCACTGGTTGTCTGCTTGTGTTATTGTTAGCATACAAAGCCCTTAACAGCTTGGGACCAGTTTACCTGTGAGAGCGCCTTGTCCCATAGAGCCCCACTTGACTGCTTCAATCTGTGGAACTGGCAGGGTCTTAGGTGCTGCATAACAGTCCACATTTGTAAGAAACTGATCTTTTAGCATGGAAGCTACCACACTTGGGAACCATCTGCTTACTGACACCAAGCAGGTGCCTTCACTATCCATACACGTAGAAGCTGTCGGGTGTCTTAATCTGGCTTTAATTTATTGTTGATTTTAATTATTTTTTAATCATTTCAAATACTGGTTTTTAACTGCTTTTTTTAAAAAAACCGATAGTTTGTTTTATTCTTTTTGAAAAATACTTATGAGGTCTTATTGTGAGTACGTAAAACACTTACGGGGTTCCCTCATTGCGAGAAGTGAAGTTACAGGGAACCAGGCAGAGGGCCTTCTCAGCAGTGCTGCCCTCCCTGTGGAACGCCCTCCCGTCGGATGTCAAGGAGATAAACTAAACAACTTTTAGAGGACATCTGAAGGCAGCCCTGTATTGGGAAGTTTTTTTTAAATGTCTGACATTTAATTATGTTTTTATATGTGTCGGAAGCCACCTAGAGTGGCTGGGGCAACCCGATAAGATGTGTGGGGTATAAATAATGCTGAGAAATAGATAAGTAACTCCCCAGTATTAGAGGGGACAGGCCTCTTGAAGACTGGTGAATGAGGACCCCAAGCTGGAGAGGGACTACTGACTTCATGCCCTGCTTTTTAGGGGATTCCCACAGATATCATGTCTGCCACTGCGAAAAGAGGATGCTGGACCAGGTAGGCCTCTGGTCTGACCCAGCAGGGTTCTGGTTGTTTTTGGAGTGTGGCTCCTATTCTCTACAATGAGGGCGGCATTCTGACAAGCTGAATCTCACGAAACTGCCCTGAGATCTTTTGATGAAGGGTGGTGTATAAATCTAATGAATAAAAGTAAATAAATAAAACGCTTGGCCTTCAAATGTCCCCAGGGTGCTTCACCCAACAAGCACTGCACTTCTGCAAATGGCTGTCTTGATGACTTCCATTGTTGCCTCTGATACTGGTTGCTGCTAGACCTTAACACTTCAGTCACACCAGCCATGGAGATGGGAGCCAGCAAGATGTTGCTTTGAAACTATACAACAGGTCAGCCATCTGTGAAATGATTCCTGGCAAAGCCTTCCTTTGAAAGCCCCTTTACCTAAAGGGTTTTCCAAGTAGTGCGATGCAGGAGAGACACAAGCTCCTGACATAGACTCCCCACACCTCGCTTGTCTGTCTTGACTTGGCAAGGATACACAAATGCTACACACACAATCCCATCAGAAAGCAAATTCCCTGTTATGTTGCCATTGCTTGCAACGGAGCCCCACGGCCTCTTTGCCCACTGGGAGCAGTTTAAAATGGAAAGGAATGGGAGGGAAGGGAGCACTGAGCGCTTTTCATACCAGTCTCACCCACCCTACCCATCTCTCCTTCCTAGTTTTACCCCAGCCAATGCTCTGGATGTGCATTTGCTGACCAAGGCAATTTGCTAGGATCCCTATCCTAGGTACCTTCAAAAAACCTTTTTGTGAAGCTACCCCCCCCCAAACAACCCCCCCCCCCACATATTTGGCCCCCAAAATAGAAATTGCCTTATTTTGTTCTTAGTTGTGTTTGGGGATACACACAATTTCATGTCTTACTTAGACAAGCAATGGGAGTACTATGCAAGCTTGCAAGAGTTTGATAACACAAGCGTGGCATGACAAGAGCTTGTGACAATAGGTGTAAATATTGCTGCTTTTGCATCTTTCTAACATCAGTGGCATCCAGTGGTTACTGGGAGTGAAATAGGGGGTGTCATCCAATTAAAAGACTCAGGAATAGGAATGGGGAAGGTGTGGCGCTATAGATGTTGCTGGACTACAACTTCCAACATTCCTGGTGCTGGCTGATGAGAGTTACAGTCCCACAATATCTAGAGGCCACAGACTCCCCATTCTTGCAGGATTTGATGAAGAAGAAAATTGCAGTTCTAGGGCTGGAATGAATTTGTGTGCAATGAACTTCCAAGTGAATTCCTCCAGCTGAAATTTCTTTGCAGTTTCTGGGACCAGATGTGAGAGTTTGTCTCTGCATGAAACTTAGAGGTTCAAAGGGAAGGTGTGTGAATCACTCAAGTCATCTCCGGTGCATGCTCAGGGTTATGTAAAAACTGGGCTGCCAACTTTTAAACTAGACTCCTGCTCTTATACCTTTTCACAGCACCTTGTTCAGCTGTCATAAAGAGGGGGCAATGCTTCTCTCCATGCTGCGAAAAGCTACTGCTATTGCTTCTTGCAGATCAAGCTACTATTCATGGCACAGGAGCAGAACAGGATTGACTCTGGTCAATTCAATGCTAGCACCAAGTCAGAATGTCCTCAGCTATGGAGCACAGATTCATTAGCTAACTGTTACCTGCTACTGCTGCAGCACCTGTTAGAAGAGAAAAGAGGACTCCGCTGCCTCTTAGTGGCTGAAAAGAAACTGTAATGCGTGGGAAGAGTTTGAAGAATGCTCTTACAGTAGAAGGAATTCAGTTTGCTTCCACTCCAGCCACATCAATTGTGCATTCCTTTATTGGGGAGAACCCAGATGAAGTCGCTCTGCTTTTCTCTGCTGTTCTGCAGTCTTTCTAAAGACCGGCTTTGCGGCCATTTCCACCCACTCCTCAATTGCTGGATGCAACTGCAGCATCAACCTCTTTGGTGTGGTCTAAACAAGACCTGCAGCAACTCCTGGCTGGAATAGCAGCCGGTGATGTAACTGGTGCAGCCCTGCCTCTCAACAGAGCTTGCCCTGCATTTTCCTGGATGTTTCTCTTTCCCGGCCAAACCGCTAATTGTCCTATTACTTCTCAAAAGGCTTGCTTTTGTGTGTTTGACTTTGCTTGTTTGCTAAACTACAAGTGCACCAAGAAAATAAAAATAATAACTCCATAGTCACATCTCTGCTTATAGCAATGCAGGCCTACCTGAAGCACCGAGAAGAGGCACAGCTATGACCCCCCCCCCCTCCTTTCAATCTTTATTCCTCTTCGGTTGCTTTATACCAGGGCTGCGGAGCCGAACTTCCAGGGACCAAAGGTGGCCCTCCAAGTCTCTCTACCTGGCCCTATGGACTCTCCCCAGGCCACACCCTCTCTCTCCAAGCCACACCTCTCACCGGCCCTGGTTTGTACCCTCCTTGCATGATTTTGCCTGGCTGGAATGTGTCCTTGAACCCTGACAATGCCTTTTGCTTGCCTGCATTGAGGGTAGAAGGGGAATTGCGAGTGTGTGTAGAAACTAGCCTACTGTGAAGTTTACATTAATTGCTCCACCCATTTTTGTCTCTGGCCCCACCCACCACTAGCTTGTGGTCTCTGGAAGCTTGTCCTGGAAGGGGTGTGGCCCTCAGGATGAAAAGGGTCCCCCACCCTCGCTTTATATTAACCCTCCTTTGGAAACACCTCTCCCACAAAGCTGTCCCCACCATCTCTCCGCAGTTCCCAGCAACTGCCTTTCTGCCCCAACTGGCCAAGTCTGGGTTGCTTTTGGACCCTGCCTACATAGAAGCCACCATGAGAATAATAGCCATGTTGAGACCTTTCCCTCCCTCCTCCCCACCTAGGATCAGACCTCAATACTTACTTATTTTTTACTTTAATTGAGAAGAGCAGGTAGGTGGGAAAACCAGAGGCAAGAGGCAAAGAAGAAAATCGAAAGGCAGGGCATGAAGGTAGAGGTCAGAGATAAAATGATAGACTGAAGGTAGAAGTCAGGATGAGAGAGGAGGAGAATGTTGAGAGGCAGCAAGAGGGACAAAGTGATGTGGGGAACAGGATGGAGTGGGAAAGAGCTTTACTTAGGGAGGAGAAGGAGGAGGAGGAGGAGGAGGAGGAGTTTGGATTTGATATCCCACTTTATCACTACCCTAAGGAGTCTCAAAGTAGCTAACAATTTCTTTTTCCATTCCTTCCCCCTCAGCAAACACTCTGTGAGCTGAGTGGGGCTGTGAGAGAGAAGTGTGACTAGCCCAAGGTCACCCAGCAGCTGCATGTGGAGGAGCGGGGAATCGAACCCGATTCACCAGATTACGAGTCCACTGCTCTTAACCACTACACCACACTGACTCTCTTTTCTTAGGAAGTTCCTGGTTGAATTAAAGTAATTGTGGTCTTATGAGCTTAATTTTTTTTTTTTTTTAGCAAGAGCAAAAAAAATGGGGTGGAGGGGGGGAGAATACTATTGAAAGATGCTGGGATGAAAAGCCACATGGGGAAGGCAATGCAGAGTGAGGAACTGGCAGGTGGAGAAAAGGTTAAGCACCGCTGCTCCTCTCACTCTGTGCTCCAAGTAGCTTTTCTGAAGAAAGAAGGGGGTAGACATGGGCAAATCTGTCAGTTTCTCATTGCCCCAATCTTAAATTCAGCTGCCCATATTTCCACATCCATTTGCTTTAAAATAAAATTTAAAAAATAGTCATGGCAAAAACTCATTTGCATCTCTTCTAATTCTAGCAAGCCATTTTGCTTAATGTAATGTGCTGGGTGTGTCATCTGCACTCATATAGATGTGCATTTGCAGGCACACCTTCCTCTCCCATATGCGTTTCTGCACATTTTTTTTTAGTTGGACGACAGCATCACAAAGTCTGGCTCATTTCTGGGAGATTTAACGAGTTAGGCCTGCATTAAAATGCAATGCAAACTCGATTTCCCCTCCACCCCAGTATCAGGAGGATACAGATACACGGGTTTGCAGCTGACAAACAGCAGATTAGTCATGATGACTTGCCTGCCATGTTCACAAGATCAAATTCTAGACATTTATTTATTACATTTAAGCCCCACATTTCTTCAGATGGGCACCAT
Source organism: Podarcis tiliguerta (assembly GCF_965153285.1). NCBI lineage: Eukaryota > Metazoa > Chordata > Lepidosauria > Squamata > Lacertidae > Podarcis > Podarcis tiliguerta. The sequence continues at coordinate 19,692,369 of NC_139536.1, forward strand.
CCTTCCCTCCACCTCAGGAAGCAAAACAATTTGGGCTGGCTCTGCAGGGAAAATTAAACTTGGGGGCGTGAACAAAAGTTAATTTTTCAAAGAACCAAATGCACAATTTAGGGCCAAAATATTTGTGAATGCATTTACTTCCTCTGTTTGGGGCCTTAGCGATTGCCTTCCTAAATGCAGAACTGAGAATACTTGACCGCCCTTCCTTATCCTTCTCATGAAAGCGATCTGTTTTGAAGCCCTTTGTTGGGGCCCATCTGCTGAGCACAGCAAACAGGTCCAGCGGCATTTCTACTCCTTCTTAGCATTACTGTCTTAAGATTCCAGTCTTATAAGGGTGTTTTTTAAAAGGCATGGCACCCCACGGCGAACGTTTTTCTCAGAGACTGTACAATGGCAAGCTGCAGAAGATGCAAAGCGCACCGGATGCTGAATGCCACAGATAACATGGGCAGGGTGCGGTCTTGTTTTAGAACTTCATTTCTTATTACACATTGTCTGCCACCAAAATTTCCAGTGCTGCTCTCCTGCGGCAAAAACAGCAGCAGCGGACACTCTGAAACGGCACTTCAGAAGAGAGGCTCCAGTAGGAAACAGCTGATCAAGAAATTCAACTGCATTGCTTGTGGCCTGAATCAAGATATCGTGTATTTATCCCACTGAATGTGCTAATCAGCTTCCCAATGCCAGAAGGTTTTGTTATCATCAACACTGCTCTGTTAGGAACATAGGAAACTTCAGGGTTTCAAATGGGTTGGTTAACTGTCACAGAAACAAATATGCATGTTTGGGTTTTATTTTCCCTCTGACCTCACTCTTCACAATTCCCACCCCACTACACCCCACTGTCTGGGTAACAGTTCATGTGTCTGATGAAGTGGGCTTCATCAGATTGCAACATCATACATTTGCTGGGATTGTAGTTTGCTAAGTGAGAATCGAAGTAGACCTACCCGGACACTGGGGTCCAGCACCGAGGGCCTTCTGGCGGTTCCCTCACTGCGAGAAGCCAAGTTACAGGGAACCAGGCAGAGGGCCTTCTCGGTAGTGGCGCCCTCCCTGTGGAATGCCCTCCCACCAGATGTCAAAGAGAACAACAACTACCAGACATCTGAAGGAAGCCGTCTTTAGGAAAACTTTTAATGTTTGATGTATCACAGTATTTTAATATTCTTTTGGAAGCCGCCCAGAGTGGCTGGGGAAACCCAGCCAGATGGGCGGGGTATAAATAATAAATTATTATTATTATTATTATTATTATTATTATTATTATTATTATTATTACTACTACTATTACTGAAACCAGCCCACTGATTTTTAAGGAGTCATGTAGAGGATTGACTGCACAATAAAGTTACGGAGTAAGGGGGGGCGGGAATGTTGCAAACTTGGTCAACAGATTTCTCTGGCCACAACAATGGTAGGATAGCGGTGGTGGCACTTGGCAGAAATCCCAGTTAAGGAAACATCCTCCTTCTTTAAAAAGGGCGGAGAGAAGCAACGCACAGGGTGCTACAATTAAAACTAAATAAACACATCACTGTGCTTTGGAAATGAACATAAACAGCAATAAATATCCAGCAGTGGGGTTGGATGGCAGGAGGTTCCCCCCCCCTTTAAAATCTCACAAAGGATTAAAAAAAAGTAATTGGCCATGACCCAAAATCCATATAATATAAGAACTCCTTAGTCTGGTAATATGAACATATGGACTGTCCTCTAGACCTTCTCCATCAATAAAGGAAATGCTCCCTACGCATGCATGTACTGCCTGTTGAGCATTAAACTTCTTCACAAAAGAGAGCTCTATGGAGCTCCATGTAAAAACGGGAGCCCTCCTCCTCCGCATTTGCAGGTTTCTGATAACCTGCTCCTATTGCTCGGGATGCGCACACTGGTGGGTTGCTTGGCCCCAAAATGATTCATTGTCCTTGAATACTGAAATCCCTTGAGGACGGTGTGTGTGTGTGTGTGTGTGTGTTGGTGTTCAATCAGGCCTTGACCCCCTACCATTCTGTCTGCCCCACCCCCACCCGTTCCTCTGTTCTCCTGCTTCTGTCTGCTCTCGAGTCAAACCCCTGTGGCTGCCACCAACGTAGAGAAGCACGTTGACAGCTGCTGGAGCAAAAGAGGCAAACCTGGCTTTCCCTTCTCTCCACTGTTAGGTAGATGCTAGCAAACATAAGCCATAGGCAAGTTCTATCATCCCTTTCCAATACACTGATCAGGACTGTTAGCCCAACTGTGAGAAGGGACTTGGAGGTGTCAAGAGTCCTTAAGGGTGCGAAGGGAGGCAGGGGAGTCAATGAAAGAGTGTTTTCCAATGGTACGTGGGCCAAACTCCACTGCCCAAAGTTGATTTGAGCAGAATACATTCCATGCAGACGCATGCACTACAGCCCCTTGGCGTCCCCCTCTGTTAAACGCCACTTGCCATGCACCGGGATGACTGAATGGAAATATATTATGAGTCTGGAGAGGGACACCTCGCGTTTGCATGTATTAGGCCTGGAAACAAACCTACCTGGGCATTTTCCCCACACTGCAGGCCTTACCTTAAAGAGGGACATTCACACTGAAGCAAACTTGAAAAGAGAGAACATTCACACAAAAATAAATTTACTCGGCCAGTAATCTCTGGTGTTCCCATTACTATTACTGTGCAGGATACTGCATTTTAAACAGGGACTTATTTATTTGCCAATCTGCAAAGTCATAATCCTGTACCTAGGACAGGTTCAATAAGAAAGCGCATGTGCAACATTATGACTTTTTTAAAGCAGCGGAATAGGAAAAAGCCCTAGATAAAAATGCACAAATATTTGGGTTCCGTAGTTACAAGTTTTGTTTTGTTTTGTTGCCTTTTTAAAGAAAGCAAAAGAAACCAAACACCAACATGGGAAATTTCCATGGACTGTATCCAAATAAGCTATGCTCAGAGTAAAACTCATTGGAATTAATAGAGCTAGGTGAGTCATGTCCATAGTTTTCAGTGGGTTTACTCTGAGCAGGGCTAGCACTGGATGCAAACCCCCAGGTTTATTTATGTTTGAAAGGTTGCCTTCAGAAAGAAAGTCCCTCTTTAAGGATTCCAGCCACATTTCTTTGCAACCCGCTCTCTGCTGCAACATTTGTTATTATAACAAACTGCCGATTTCTCTGCAGCAATCCACTGACCCATATTTATTATTATTAAATTTATGCAAGTGGGGCTGGCAACAAAATGCTGCAGTGTGGAGATAACTTCTGCTTAGGGTTCCAGCCACTCCATTCCATTCCGCCTCCTTCCGGGTTTTCTGGCTCCTCCCTCTCAATAGTCAGTCAGCATTCCATGGCCACTGAGCACGCTCAGTTCCTCACTGGCCTGTTTTGGGCTCATCTTCTTAAGACCTTTCTTTTGTACTTCTGCAAAACCTGGGATTCTCCCAAGCCTGCTGATACCTTCCGCGGGTAGGCGGTGTTTTGGTTTACATAAGCAATGGCGCTCATGGCCTGAACACCAGAAATTATGCTGCCTCATCTACCAAATGAGCTTGTACATTCGATATATTTTTGCATCTGCAAACAGAGGAACTCCTCACTCCAGTGCAGACTCCTGGAAATCATTACATTTCACCCAGATTTCGCATATTTGTATCCATGCAGAAAAGTACCTGGATAGTTTTCCAAGGCACCAGTAAAGATCTTGTGGAAAAATTAGTGACTTTTCCCTCACTATAGAAGAAACCCTTTTGTACACTGGCTGCTGCTGGCACTCTGCAGGAATGCGGACTGTCTATTGTTTTTTTTTTTGGGGGGGGGTATGTTTTCCTAGTGATGGGGTTATTCAAATGGAGACGTTTGCTGCAGCACTATATTGAAAAATCTAACAAATCGCTGGCATCCTTAAGACAAGACTTAACAAAGAGCAAGAAAGCTACAAGGATGGGTTTGAAGGAAATATAGCAACTTAGAAGAGGCAGGACTGTGACGGCTGTTATTTCATCCAGGCAAGAGAGAAGAAAAGGCAATTTCAGCATCGGAATGGGGCAGTCTGAAAAGTAGAAGGTTAGCAACCCACCTCGAAATGCCAATCACCTCTTTTAATAATTTGCTAACAGGTCCAACTGGCTGAGATCAAATGCAGCCCATTGCCCACATCTGACAGCATGCCTTTAAAAAAGGAACTTCGTGGTTTTACTGCCTCCCTCGGACTGTACAGATGGGGGTGGGTGGGTTTCAAGCACTTAAGAGGTATCAGTTCGCAGTTGGTGGGGATGCATCCCATGGTAGCTTAGATTGTTATTTTATTTTAACAGAAAGATTATTGCTCCAAATCCAGAAAAAAGTTAGCTGTGCTTAAGCCCCTTTGAAATCAGAAGGGCAGATTAGTTGTTACTAATTTATATGTGCCCTATTAATTTTAGTGGGAGGTTAAAAAATGACTAACTTTCTTTTGGATTTGAGCCACTGTCTGCTGAGATGTACACACACACACACACACACACACACACTCCCATGCTGTATTTACTCAAATGCAATGAACTTCTTTTTTGGCCAAATTACATTGCAAAAAAATTAGGGTGCACATGAGATTTGATTGCAAGCTTGAAAAGCACCACTGGCATAGCAAATACTTTTTTGGTTTCAAGGGTTTTGAAAATTGAGGCACACGTTAGATTCAATGGTGCATTAGATTCGCATAAATACACTATAGCGTTGCGCCTTACCATGTACAGTATGTGGCTTCAGAAACTGAGCTCCACTACATACATCTCTGTGTAGGATCTCCCTGTCTCAATGTTTAGTCCCTAAATGTGAGGAATGATTGAGGGCGCCAGTGATCCTGTATACATTGCAGGTAAACGTGTCGGTAAAAACGTCTGAACTGAGATGGACCTCAGTTAGCCAAACAGGAAGACAAGACAAGACAATAAGGAGGCATCTTCACATCAATAGGCCTGACTGGGCCGTGTGGTACAGATGTTCATATTCTATGTGCACACTCTTTGTGCTACTTGACACATCACCACTCCCAGCTCCAGCATACAGCAGCTTGGGAGCTATAACAGGGAGCGGAACAGTACACAATCCCTTTGAAGCCTTTTAGGTCAGGTTTACTTGCTGTTCCAAGCAAGTAGTCAACAGGCCACCTTTGTTTGCTCCTCTCTCACCTGAGCAAAGGGCAAGGTCTGCGGGCCAGAAGGGAAGGTGCCCAAAGAACCACTCCCACTCTATGTTGAGTGTTAAATAATCATAAAGAAATGATATCGGGTCCCATGGTATTTACTAACAGCATGAACCAACCCATCCATCTATCTTTCTTTCTTTCTTTCTTTCTTTCTTTCTTTCTTTCTTTCTTTCTTTCTTTCTTTCTTTTTAAAAATTAAAAAAAGATTTCTTATTGTACAAAACCACATGTGTTGTCTCTTTTTTCAAGTTGTGTTTCCTACAATTCAGTTTCATTTGTTGTGAGACATTAGTGTTACATACAATGTTGGGTGAGGAAGAAAAGAGGGGGAGAGAGATTTGTTGTGTTTCCTTGATGGTGAGAGAGGTTGGTGGTGGCCTAGGTTGTGCTTGGTTGTCTTTGGGTGGCTGTAGTGAGATTTGTTTTTGTATGTGAGCGGTGTGTGTATTTCTGAATCAGGTTAGCCAGACTGATTTGTATACTTTTGGCACATTCTTGTCGTCTTCTTGGGCTGTGTATGTGATAAAGGGGAGCCATACTGGGGTGAAGGTGTCTTCTTCTATTTGTCCCCATGTCAGTTTCAGTTTATTGGTTAGTTTTTTCTAATAAGACTGTTTCCCATACTATTTGGTATCATTGGTCCATGCTTACCCCTGACAGATTTCTCCAGTGTCTGGCTATGATGTTCCTGGCTGCTGAGAGTAGGTGGGTTATGAGCTCTTTAAGATGTGAGTGGGCATTATTATATTGGAAGATGTTTAGTAGGGCCAGTTCTGGGGTGACTTCTAAAACTTGCTTAGTTATTTTGCATATTTCTTGTTTGATTGCTGTCCAGAAGAGATGGGTTTTGGGACATTCCCACCACATGTGGAGGTATGTTGAACCTACCCATGTTAAGCACTCCTATGTCTACTTGACCTCAATGGAAAGTTGGAACAATGGTAATAATACAACACTGATTCTGAGCAAGTAGCACTGGCTGCCATTATGTTACTGGGCCCAATTCAAGATGCTAACATATAAACTCTAAATGACTTGAAGGAGCACCTGGTACTTGTGCAATTCTTCTTGCCTGCATAGTGTCCAGTGTGTTAGCCTTACTGAAAGTGAAGGATGAAGAAATGAAACCTGCTCACGCAGCATAGGATTACACTGCTGCTCCATGGACTCTTTCTCTGTCTTTTTACACAGAATGGTTCCCTAGAACTGGTCTTAATCCCATCCCTGTAGAATACAATGTCACTCTCATGAACGGCTCCCAAGTCTACAAATTATGCACAGCTATCTTGTCTGAATAAGTAATGGCAGGGAATGGCTTTCAATGGGTCTCAGAAACTGGCCAGAGGCCAGCTGACAACATACCTTTTCACACATGGAAAAGCCTTGTTAACTCTTTAAATATGACATCCAAAGCAGTGGTTTCACTATAAGGAGACTGAAATGGAGAAGACCAAGAGCCAGAAAGACAGAGAGCAAGAGAGCTCATAGACTGCAAGGACCCCAGCGGGTGTACAATGTATTCCATGTTCCCCCTGGGGTTCATTTCAGTGGAGACCAGGCCAACCAATGTCAGAGTTGGAAAAGATGCCTCCTTGCAATGTAGCCCTTTGCTTCCTTCTATAGGACTGAATAACAGCTTCTTTTTTTAACATATTATGGAATTATTATTAAGTAATTGGGAACAAGTCCCAACCCCCTTTGGCAAGCATTCTCCTAGTTCCCAATTAATTTGCCCCTTCCAAGCTGCCTTGCCAATTGCAGCTCATTTAGGAATGAATGGAAGCCACTGAGAACTAGGTCTGCGCCTAATTAAATTCTAACCTGATTTTTGGTCACCCTAGATCAGGGTTTCCTTAACTCGGGGCTCCAGATGTTTTTGGACTACAACTCCCATCATCCCTAGTGATTATGGGAACTGTAGTCCAAAAACAGCTGGAGACCCAAGTTTAGGAAACCTTGCCCTAGAACAACATTTTGCTACCGATAGCTTTGGCACTTATTATTTCTGATTCCTCCTTCCTGCCAGCCACTCCTGGTCAGAGGTGAACCAGGTCAACTTTGATAATGGCCTACATGCTTTAGGGTCATGGGCTAGCCCAGGCATCCTCAACCTTTGGCCCTCCAGATGTTTTGGCCTATAACTCCCATCATCCCTAGCTAACAGGAGCAGTGGTCAGAAATGATGGGAATTGTAGTCCAAAACATATGGAGGGCCAAAGGTTGGGGATGCCTGGGCTAGTCTCACTCCCTCCCCAGCCATTTTGTCATTTTTCTTTGGTGTCAAAATGTTGCACCCTGGACAAGAGCCCTTACTTGTAGGCTATCTCATGGAGATGCTCAGTGGAAGATTCAGTGAGATGCATAAATGACCTTGGCCTACATTTAGAATGCATACCCAGTGGAGACAGGGAACTGTCTAAAGTTATGTTCTCCAGCAGAGGCAGCCACTCTTGTGTGCATTCCGGTTCAGCAGCTCACTAGAAAAGTCCGCAAAAGAGATGCATGGCACATCCAAGTTTGTGCAACCCTTTTCTGCTCCCCTGGCAGAGCTGGAGTCAGTGCTATGACTTAAGTATTGTTATTAATAATAATGAGGAATTGTGCAAGAGGGAAAATAAAAGAATGCATGGATAGTAGCCAGGGAATGACGTGCCTCGTCTGACGCTGGCATAGGAAAAAATAGGGAACAATTGCAGGGAAATGAAAGTGAGTTCATTTGGAGCTCTGAGTTTAGCTCCTGCTTCCCCCACTGAAAGTTTTTCATGAAGTTGGGGGACCAGTGTGTGTGAGAAAAGAACAGAATGAGCAGAGGTGCTCACAGTTAAATGACATCAGTATTCAGTACTTGGAAAATAAAATAAATGGTTCAGAATTCAAACTGGGTTTAAAAAAATAAAAGGAAAGAACTGAGTATAATTCTGGGGGGTGGGGCCTCATAGGTGCATATATCTTAGCCTCTTTTGTATATCATGCACTGATTTTGTATAATGATTTTACTGTATACTACTTAGATGCATCAGCTTGAAGCAATAAATAAAGTAGCAGGTAAATAAATAAATGATATGCATTGCTCTCGTCTCTCATCACTCACCACTACGTGATTCTCATCTGAAGGCAAGAACGCTTTCCATTGTGTGAGAGCTGAAACTGGGTGATATGCAAAAAAGATTAATCTGGGTGACTTAAGTCACCCAAGTTATCTCTTGATATTGCTCAACATTTGATGATCAGCTCCCTATTTGGAAGATTTTTTTTAAAAAAGACAATATTGGACATGCACTCAGTTGCCAAGGTATTTAAAAGATCATATATTAATGCTATCAGCATAGCAAACAGAATGTGTGGCAGGCTTTACTGCATTACAGAGTCTACCAAGGCCTCCAGGGGAAGATAGCTCAAGCACCAGGTGGCAAAAAATTAATCCTCCGAGGTTCCGTTTTCAAGGCATTAGAAGCTAGCTCACTAGTTGACACTGTTTGAGCCACTCCATCATATATCCGAAAAATTGCAATGCAGTGAGGGAAGCCTGAAGTTTTCCAAGGCTTGTTTCTGAAAAAGGGACATGGTGCAGAAATATTCCCCTGTGGAATACTGAGACACAGAGTCAAAACATGAGACTCAACACAGGCAGAACCTACTACCATCAAGGATTAAACTTCTAGGCAGTGCATACATTTCAGCGTCCAAATTGGGAAAAAAAAGATAAAATTAAAAGTAAAATTTGTTCAGGGAGGAAAGAAATAACAATAATTTCCCTATTCTGTTTTGTGTAGAGATATGTTTGCTTTAAATCATTCTTAAATATCCTTGCAGTGGAAATCCCATATGTATGCCTACTCAAACGGATGATCATGACAAAGTCTTCTTAGGCTTCTTTTACATTCATCTTTATTTATATATTACTTGTTCAGATTAATGCTCGGTCAGTACATGGCAACCTTTGCTGTGCTTTCAGTGATGATATTATAAGCGGCAGTGGGATATGATGGCTGATCATTTCAAAACCAAGAACAATGATTTTAGATTGTTAGGCTATCAAGTGAGGCAAGTTATAATCCAGGTGACTTAATCTGTGGACTCACTTTAGAAGAGTTTGGATTTGATATCACCCTAAGGAGTCTCAAAGCGGCTAACATTCTCCTTTCCCTTCTTCCCCCACAACAAACACTCTGTGAGGTGAGTGGGGCTGAGAGACTTCAGAGAAGTGTGACTAGCCCAAGGTTACCCAGCAGCCGCATGTGGAGGATCAGGGAATCGAACCCGGTTCACCAGATTACGAGTCTACTGCTCTTAACCACTACACCACACTGGCTTTAAAATAATTGATTCCATTAGTTCTTGTGTTTGTAAGAAATACATAATGACCATTTTCACATTCAGTATACAATAAGCGAAACTGAGACTTACCTTGGAAGAAACCAACCACCTTAGCATGGTTGCTACCTGGGCTTTCAACTCTACTGCAGCATAACACTGCAATTCTATACATTTCTACCCCGAAGTATGGCCCACTGAGTTTAATGGGACCTACTTCCAGGTAAATCTGGACAGGATTAGAGTCTTACTATTATAAAGGACACCAAAAAACTTTGATATATTTTCAACTAAGGTCTCTTCCACAGAGTCAAACACTACTTACAATCCGAGGCTTGAAGGGCGGCTTGATTTTCCTTTGCTCTAGAAGAACCCAGTCAATCTCCTTAAAGAAAGGGTGTTGCTTAATCGCATCTTCGCCGTTCTGAGATGCCACACAGCCAAGTCGCTTATTTGGGTTTTTTGTCATGAACTAGAGGAAAAACAAAAGGTACCAAACATTTGTTGCAGAGTGGGAAGTTGAACCAATAAAGCAACAAGGAGCAACAAGTTCTTGGATAGCTCAGATGGCTAGAGAAGGGGTCGGCAAGGCTTACCAGACATAGGCCGGATCACTCCCACAGAGATCATCCATGGGCTGGACTGGCACAGCCGAAAATCACGTCTGCGCATGTCCGCAGCACCAGAAATCACTTCTGCGCATGTCCAGACGCTGAAAATCGCGCCTGCGCAGAAGCGATTTTTGGTATCTGCGCATGTGCAGACACAATTTCTAGCACTGGTCGGCTAGTCCCTGCACCACGCTGCGCCAGTTTAGCGCAGCGCATGGGGGACTCGCCAAGCAGGTGGCTCAGTTTGGGGGTGGCTCGGGCCCGGTAAAACGGTCTTTGTGGGCTGGATCTGGCCCATGGGTTGCACGTTGCCGACCCCTGGGCTAGAGTGTGGTGCTGGTAACACCAGGGTTGCAGTTTTGATCCCTGTAAGGGACAGCTGCATATTCCTGCATTGCAGGGGGTTGGACTAGATGATCCTGAGGGTCCCTTCCAACTCTATGATTCTTTCTTTCTGAGTCAACAGGTCAAGAAAGCAGAGAAGGCCCACAAAAATATTCAGTCCGAGCTGCTCTTTCTGCTGCCCCAATCAGCAACCACCGCATCCTTTTACTCCCTGTTGGGTACTAGAGGGAGACGTCTTTCAAATAAGTCTTCATCATACATAATTAGACCACTGAAGACACTACTTGGCAATGGACCAAAGCCAATCCCAGCTATCAGATTAGTGTACCTGTTTCCAAGCACCCATTTGTTGAATGCACATGTTGAATTTCAAGGTCTAAAAGTTTAATGCCTGAAGCCTTGAAAAGAAAGATGCATGGCTGAGAATAAGCTACTTTGTTATAGCACTGAAAATAAGCCACCTTCCCCTTCTGTCTGGTAAAAGCTTCTGTGTAACTTGCTGTGGCATGGTGCTTTGCATGTAGAAGGTCCCAGGTTAAATACCCCGAAATTCATCCCTCTGGTTAAGGAGCTGAGCTCTCCAGGCAAATTCTAAGGTCTTCATTTTAGGAACATAGGAAACAACTTTTTACCAAATCAGGCCACTGGCTCATCTAACTCAGGGCAAGACTTTTCATCATCATCATCATCGTCATCATCATCATCAACAACAACTGATACATAAATAAGCTAGGTAAAGGTTGGCCATTAGGTCCAGTCGTGACCGACTCTGGCGTTGCGGCACTCGTCTCGATTTATTGGCTAAGAGAGCCGGCGTACAGCTTCCGGGTCATGTGGCCAGCATGACTAAGCCGCTTCTGACAAACTAGAGCAGCGCACGGAAACACCGTTTACCTTCCTGCCGGAGTGGTACCTATTTATCTACTTGCACTTTGATGTGCTTTCAAACTGCTAGGTTGGCAGGACTGAGCAGGGACTGAGCAACGGGAGCTCACCCCAACGCGGGGATTCGAACCGCCAACCTTCTGATCGGCAAGTCCTAGGCTCTGTGATTTAACCCACAGCGCCACCTGCGTCCCTTCCATAAATAAGCTAGTCCCTGTCTATTCTGATTGGCAGCAGCTTTCTAAGGTCTCAGGTGGATATATTGATCCCAGCTCTACTGCGTTGGATCCTTTATCCCAGGGATGGGGAACCTGAGACTCTACAGATGTTGTTAAGACCACAAATCCCATCATTCCTGACCACTGGCCATGCTGGCTGGGGCTGAGGGGAGTTGGAGACAAACACCCATCTGGAGAGCCAGGGGTTCCCCACTCCTGTTGCTGGGGTTTGAGCCTGGGATATTCTGCATGCAGCAGATATAAAGCTGTGGCTTCACCTTCCTCATATTATTCTCATTTTGAAGGGAAGCAAGCCTAAGCCTTAGGAAAAACAAAAACAAAAAAGGGTTTGAATTCCCAGAAGTCACAAGATATTTAAACATTTTTAAAAATAACTTTAGGGCTATGTGTACTGTCAAGAAGTCTCTGCTGCAAAATGGGATCTCTGCCAACAAGGATTTTAGTTTGGGTTTGGAGAAATTAAATTCCAGGTTCTCATAGTTTTTGATTTCAAAGCATCTGGGGTTGCTGAGATTATAAAACGTTTCTGGAAAACAGAAATAAACTGCATAGAAAATCACCTGAATAGAAAGCAAGGTCCATTCTGCAAAAGCTGCTAAAAGAAATGCTTTTCAACGACTTAATAAGACTCCGATTTACAGTGCCTGACGAACAAAACGCATGTCTAACAGTACAATGCGAGGAAACAAAGCGTTCCAAAGCTAATCCCTTGCTAATTTTCGGCAGTCAAGTACATAGACGCCTCTTCATTTCCTCTGTTCTTCCTGCTCCTCTGTTAACTGCATGCCGTTAAAGTACAAGACGAAGAACACAAGTTTCAAACACAAAGCTAAGCCTAAAACTAATTTTTTTTCTTGGGGTGTAGGGTGGGGACAGCTAAATGCAAAAGGCCAGAATCCTTCATATGTGTTCTGCAAGATGCAACTCTTTTGGTTCTGGGTTTCACTTAGCACATCCTTTTAGTCGAAGCCCTGTGCAAGGACTTCCACTTGTGCAAAAGGACTTTCTCTCACCCTCCCACAACTCCAGCGCCCCCTGAAATCGGTTCAGTGGGTGGGGAGAAGGGGAGGCATCACTCCATCTGACAAGCAAAAATGCTTGCGCAGAGAGAATGTTAGTAAGAGTGCAACAGTGAATGCCACCCATAGGACCGGGTTTTTCCAGATCCCCATGAAATACCGTATTTTTCGCTCTATAAGATGCACCAGACCACAAGACGCACCTAGTTTTTGGAGGAGGAAAACAAGAAAAAAAATATTCTGAATCTCAGAAGCCAGAACAGCAAGAGGGATTGCTGCACAGTGAAAGCAGCAATCCCTCTTGCTGTTCTGGCTTCTGGGATAGCTGCGCAACCTGCATTCACTCCATAAGATGCACACACATTTCCCCTTACTTTTTAGGAGGGAAAAAGTGAGTCTTATAGAGCAAAAAATACGGCAAGTGGGAGTTATGGATACTTCAAATGGTTCAGCCCCCTATTTAGGTCATCCAAGGTTCCTCAAGGGGCGGGCAACATTCTATGCAACAAGCATAATGTTTGCCAATAGTTTGCCATGCTCCAATTGCATGGGAAGTTTTTATGCCAGTGATTGGATGGATGGAAGTCTCTTTGGTGGGCTCCACAAGGGGAGCTGAAACTTCTCTCTGAAGCAGCGTTGCTTCATTTGGGGTCAAAATTTGTCTGCATTTCTTGTCCCAACTTTTTTTAAAAAGAAAATGGTTAGCAGCTTTGTGGCCTAAGGCATGGCATGCAAGACATGGACAGCAGCAGGCTGTTAGCATTCCAGATTCAGATGCCCAAGTACTTGGAGCAGAGACGATGAGAAACAGGGAAGACAATAGGGTAGAAGAGCAGTCAAACAGCTGAGACAGAAGCAAAGGGGGACACCTGGGGTTCTAGAGAGCCGGTTGCACAGGACTGGGGGGCTTGGGGTTTGTTCCTTCCTAGAACCCAATGTGTGCTGGTATTTCCAGCTTAAAATGCCTGCACTTTTCTGACGAGCAGCCACAGCAGGGATTTGGTGTCTGACCTGCAGGGCTCGTTGTAGGAACCTGTTGGTACTCAACACTCAGAATGAATGATAGACCTGGAGAAGCTGTTTGGTGGAAAAACAGTAGTTTAGCTATCTTTAATTGTATCGGGAAGCTCTCAATGTCTGTTGCATCTTGTGTTGTTTATATTCTGTTGGAAGCTACCCAGAGCGACTGGGCAACCCAGTCAGATAGGTGGGGTGCAACACATTATTATTATTATTATATTATTATTATTATTATTATTTTGGTTTGTTGCTTCTGGTTTAACTTTGCGCTTTTATCTTGAAGTTTTATCTTGTGACCCACCCTGAGATCTTTTGATGAAGGGTGGTATATAAATATATTATAATAATAATAATAATAATAATAATAATAATAATAATAATAATAATAGAAGATTATTATCTTGAAATTAAATGAATTTTGCACAGATACACAATCCTATGCAAGCTTTCTTGGGAGTTAAGTCCCACTGAAATCAACAGGACTTATTTCCAAGTCAATGTGGCTAGGATCCATATGCCAGTGCGTTCCAGTGTTTTGGATCAGGGCCCAAAGCAAACCTGCTGGCTGAGTTTCTTTAATTACATAACCCTTCCCCTACCGTAGCAAGACATGTGCAGTTGGCAATGTCAGCCTGATAAGGCCATTTAGTCTGCTTGTGTTTTCCTTTTCCCTGAAACATGATTCTCAAGTGCATACATTGATGCAGCATACAGCCACAAAGAACACAAACATTTTGTCCCTTTCCCACAAGAAACGTAATTCATTCCAGACCCCCTTATACGGACAGTAGCACTCTGAACTGCAGTTGAACTCCCAGTGGTGGCTGCTCTTAAACTGCTGTAGTGAAAAGGGAAGGGGAGTCAAATTTAATAAGGAAGAGCAGGGGGGAGAGGGGGGGGGAGAAAGGGACAGTCTCTTACAGCTTTCAAAATGCTAACAGCTTCTTTGCTAAGCCACACTGGATATAGCACATCATCATGCAAGATGGATTCAAAGAGGTCGTCTTCATTGTCAGCTTCGAAGGGGGGTTGGCCAGCCATCATTTCGTACATGAGGACACCCAGCGCCCACCAATCGACCGAGGGACCATATTCCAATTCCTGAAGAATCTGTTACGGAAATGGGGAAAGAAAGAAATGCGTTGAGGACCTGAGAGAATCACGCTGCCCCTTAGAACTGTGAAGTCGAAGGCCCATTGGGAACACGACATATACCATTATCTTTTCAACGAAAGCAATACTCTATTTGTGCACCTGTATAACAAGGTGGAGCCTTGGGCTTGAACACTAGCAGATAAAAGGAGCTTCGTCAGTCACATCGCACAGTATTTCAAAGGCGTGGCACCCAGTCCCATGACAACATTTGCATAATATTGGCACATGCTAATTAATATTTATATATGCCTCTGCCCATATGAAGATGGGGCTCACCAACAACTGTGCGTTGCTTACAGGGCGGCTGGGTGCGCTGCAAAGTTAAAAACAAACACTTTTTTAAGTTTCCAAAAATGGAAAGAATGGATGCTCTTCTAGGGAGGTTTGCACCAACTTTTTATCTATTTTAGGCACCAGGCAAAGTGTTTCCTTTTTCACCCAGGGTTTTAGCCCTTAATTTGCAGGGTTTATAGAACTTTTAGTGGGGCACAATCTGTAATAAGAGCAATGTAGGGTAATTGTGGCCTGGCACAAATGGCCTGGGTCTTAGGCCCCCTGGGTCAGCCTCCAACAATGCCCTTGAGATACGGTGTGGACATGCTTATCTCATTTTCCACATTTTCCACCCATCCCAAAGTAGCAGGATGAAGTTATATTCCATGACACTTGATAAGGAAAAGAGTTAAACGATGGAATTACAGTTTACAAGCATTCTGTTCCTGGTATAACAGAAAATTCAATTTCTTTCTTTTTTTAAATAAAAAAGAGCATATATTACATTCTTTGAGATGGCTTATCCACATGGCACAATGACCAGTTATCTCATTCTCTGGCTCATGCGTGCCAATGACGGCACAGAGATATTCCTGCGTCAGCTAGAAGTAAACATGTACCTGGGATTGTACCGGTGCCTACAATCCCAGGTGCTCTGACAACATGTCACAGAAGTCATTGGAAGGGCTGCAATCCCATCATGGCTGAGGGTAAGGGTGACCCCAGGTTTCTGTGAGACTGTTCTCCAAGTCACCAACATGCAGAAACCCCAAAATGGTTGCATGGAGGGGACTGGGCAAACTGATCCTTTGTGCTCAAGCCAGCATTATGGAAGACACTTCCCCATACTTTTAGGCATGAACTGCGATACCTCTGGAGCTATGTAGTCTGGCGTTCCACAAAAGGTAGTAGTCGTTACTCCATTCAAGATCCCTTCCTTACACATTCCAAAGTCAGCCAATTTGCAGTGACCTTCTGCATCCAGAAGAATATTGTCCAGTTTCAGGTCCCTTGAATAATAAAGAAACAGGAGGGTCATTCTGTCATGAAATTCTACTCAATATTGATCCAGAGCAGAACTCCGACGTATAGTTAGCAGAGTAAAAACACACATTGCAGGATTCCCAAAAATAGACCAGAGGCAATTATATTTCATCCAGCAGAGCTTTACTGCTACTGAAGGCGAATGAGCATAATCGTCACAAATCCAATACATTCAGGATTGGCACTGTCCAAAAGAAATCCAGTTGCAGCAGACTTAAACTTACAATAACTTATAATAAATCTAAACCTTAACACTAAGCATACTATGTACAGAACACCACACCGGAAGGAAGCGAGATAGAAAGAGAAAGTGAAACCCAGGCTCCTTCTGGCCTTACTATTATAGTCAGCATGACCTTGACAGAAGATAACAGAACCAGTTTAAGCCAGCTGTACTCAGCTTCTCTGAAGGAATAACCCAAACATCATGAACCTTCTGCTTGTTTCTTTCACACAGAGAAGCTTCCAGAACCCTCTTGGATTAATTAGAATAGGAAAGATCTCTACACATCAGATCAATACTAAGAAATGCAAATTGACATATTCCACCTTAGCAGAAGTCAAGTTTCTTTCATTGTTTAGAAAACTCAGGATAGTTTATTCTCATTTAGATCGTGAGTGGGGAATCACCTTCAGCAGCTCATGGGTCACTTCTGGGCAAACTCCCAGAGGTCACACGCCGCCGGCACCACGCTAAACGGAGCCCAATTCTCAAGTGAGCAGCGTGATCAGGGTAAATTGGGACCCTGCTTATGGCAATGTCCTTGCAAAAAATATCCTAAAGGATCCTTATTACCGCTGGAAAAACCCTACCCTGTCCCTCAATCCCATGCTAATTTGGGTGAAAAGAAAAAAAAAATCTGTTAACACCTTACAGGATTAGACTTTAATGAGGTATAGGGTTAGGAACAGAGCTTCTTGGAACCTGCTCAAAAGGAACAGCCAACTTTCTCACTAACTGACTCTCTTAGTTAACAACTTAGTTAACAACTGCTGGCCATCTTTCCTTTTACGGGTTTCACTTTACTAATGATGATCTGCCTTTAAATCAGACCTTTCTCAAAGATATAATGCTGGGTAATTTAGAGGACTACAGTGGTGCGAGTTTTTTCGTTATGCGAGTTTTTTCGTCTTGCGAAGCACCGCTGTGTATTGACGGTTTCCCATAGGAATGCATTGGCGGTTTTAAAAAAAAGGCACAAGACGTTTCGTATTGCGAAGCAAGCCGATAGGGAAATCCGTCTTGCGAAGCAACTCAGAAAACAAAAAAACTCTTTCGTCTTGCGAGTTTTTCGTCTTCCGAGGCATTCGTCTTGCGAGGTACCACTGTACTATCCATTAAGTCTCTGTTTCTTTTTCTTTTTTGGTGGTCTTAGCTTGAGGACCAAAAGAGGGGTCAGCCCAAAACTAGGGAAGGCGAATTTTGTTGAAAACAAACAGCTTGACCAGGAAAACCCCTGGCTTGTAATAATGAAACAGTGATGTATTAGGCTGGATTTCTTCAAAACCAGTTTGCTGGTATCTCCCAACTGGAGCATTCAGTCAATTTAAATTGCTGAGTGCTGTACATTTTCTTTTTGGTGTGGGTTGGGGCAGGGAAAGAACAGAATGAGCTAGGCCTCAAATACCTATCACCACATAAAGAATGTGCAAGTAGGGCTGAGGAGAGGCCTATACAGTAACCTTGATATTGGTTGGTAGTGAGAAACCATTTCTGGCAGGGAACGGTTCTGCCAAGTGTAAGCGAGCCAAAAATATGGGTAGATTGATGCCCTCTCTCACATGCACGCTTTCTCTCACACAGAAACAGGCATTCACACACACTGATACTGGCCTGGTTTGGACAACCTTTCCTGTCCTCCTAAACTGTGGCTTAAGGAACTGGGCATGAGTTTCAGGATAGGGATGGAAGGCTTTGCCAATTTTAGATCTCCCAGTTTCTCTTCTTTCCAATCATAAATTTGGTCCTCCACATTTTTGCAGCAATTAAAAAAAATATCAGCCATTTAGTGTGAATTTCTTCTAATAAACCCATTTTTATATGCAGTTTTGACTAATGTACATATTTTTGCAACCAATTTTCCCCAATGTAATGCATTTTTTTTTCATATTTTCAACAATACATTCAATTATTGAATTATATTGTTTCATATGCCCAGCTTCCTCTAATATTGCACGGATTTCTTTATATATATATATATATATGAAGCTGCAATAGGGATGCATCTACAATTTTTGGTAATGTATTATTTTATTTTTAAGATTTGTGCCTGAACTCTCCATTCAAGCTTTCAGAGTGGCTTACAAAAAAAATGTTAAAAAAAAAACACAAACCCAAATAATACAAATTATATGAATCCAAATTTTCTTCCAAATGCATGGGATGCTGTCATGCGGGATGACTTCTTGGTGCATTTCTAATCAAATTGCATTTCTAGATTTCAAGTTAGCCTGCTTTGTACCAAATTCTTCCTTTGGTAGCCCCTCTGTCCCAGCAAGCCTGCTGAGTTTAAATCCGTATAAGATTCCTTTTTCTAAGCTTTGCCCTTAAAAGAAAGAATGCGACTTGTCCTTTTTACTAACCAGAAAAATATTATGACGGTAAGCTGTTATGCAATTTTTATAAAACAGATAAAATAAACACTTTAGAATAGAGGCAGTGAGGTGTAAATTAAAGCTTTTTACTATGCATGGTCTTAATCCTTCCATGCAAAACTGCTAGCAAGCGTTACCTGGAAAAAAAGCCACATGTTGAAAGATGCTGAAAGGATGGTATGACACTCTTACATTTTAGTCCGATGAAGAATGATGGTTGAATGCTTGAAAAACAAGGTCATCGTGTCCTCAGAGGCCAAATATTGTTGTTGAGTTTTGCATTTGTATCAATTGGCGAGGTGAATTTGACTTATCAAACAGCACATTGCTTATTTTGCTCAGGTGCTTTCAAGTTCAGGTATGGATAAAATGTCAGGTTAGCGTGTCTTGCAAATGAATTGAAGACTAAGGAAACTGGTTTTCAGGAGCAAGATTATCTAGGGAGACTGGAGTATCCAGGTCCTTTGCCCACGTTTGCCTCTCCCCCCCCACTCACACTGGAAAAAGAAAAACTATTGAAATAATCCCCCATCTTATTCAATTACTCTAAAAAACACACAAGATATAACATGGCCACTAATTTTAAGAATAGATGGCACTGTACATGTGTGAAACATTGGTGTTCTTATTTAATAAAGAGGATCTACACTGGCTCCCAAGCATAAGTCCAAGTGTTGGTGCTGACCTTTAAAGCCCTAAATGGCCTCAGTCCTGTATATGTGGAAGGAGCATCTTCACCCCCATCATTCAGCCTGGACACTGAGGTCCAGCTCCAAGGGTCTTCTAGCAGTTCCCTCACTGGGAGAAGTGAAGTTACAGGGAATGAGGCAGAGGGCCTTCTCAGTATTCGTGCCCAGCCTCCCATCAGATGACAAACTGATAAACAACCATATGACTTTTAGACGACACCTGAAGCTTTTAATGCTTGATGTTTTATGATGTTTTTATATTTTGTTGGCAGCTGCCCAGAGTGGGTGGGGCAACTCAGTCAGATGGGTGGCAAACAGAGAAACAACAACAACAATAAACAGAGGAGGGGTGCAAAATGAAACCCATCTGAATCTAGGAATTATTTATTAATCATTTAGGAGTTAGGCCCTACATCACAACTGCATTGGTGCAGATTCAAGAGAATTAATGCTGTGTGATGCAACTTGAGGGGGTTTCACTGAAGCTGGCCACAAGCTCAATTTAGACACACGGTACCAACTGAAAAGTTACTGTGCTACTGAAAAACTTTCATGAGCAGATTGGTTGCTCTTCCCAGTATTTTCAAACCATGTCAGAGCACTCAGATGGAGCCTTCTCAGCTCACAGTGTTGATGCTAGGTGGATCTACTCAACCCACATTTTTCCAGATTTGATTTTACCATGAGAATCTGCTTTTCTTAAGTCCAGTTTAGCACTTGTAAGCGATGGGACTTCCAAGGAACTTCTTTAGAAAAACATTTGTGGTTAGGTAATTGTGACGAGATAATCGGGACTGCTTTTTTTCTCTGAAACGCAGAAATGATCCAGGATTTTGGCAAGGTGACCCAAATTTCATAACCGACAGAAATAAAACAAGAAGATTGCTCATCATTGGTCATCTTGCCAGACCTGAAGAGGACTTCATGAGCAGCATATATCTAAAACATCACACAAATATTATAACCTACTGCATACACATTGCTCATGTTATTTAAGAAATATCAAATGGAATTCTACCTAGGGGTAACCTTAAGGGTGGGTTGATAGGAATTAACCAATGCCACCTTCTCAAACAACTCTTCCATGAAATACTGGACCCACTACAAAAGTGTGGCCCACAGCCCACCATAAGGGTCACATGGTAGAAGGTATCAGAAGTTGCTGAGAAGCCCATCAGAACTGATAGGGTTACACTCCCCCTGTGTCTAGTTCCTGCTTCAGATTATATATCAAGGTCCCCAAGAGAGCAAAATCTCTGTGTGACAGCGCCAGCCAGCAAACCAATCCTTTCCCCCATGTTTGAAAATTCCAAGCACACAAGGTTAAGGTGGGTCAAGTTCCACAAATTAAAAATTCCCAGCGTTTGGTAGGTATCTGTTGGTATTCTGTGAATATCCCAGAGGAAGACAGGATTAACTTCTCTTTTTTTAAGGATAGATTTCTCAGCTGTGTTCTCAAGGGTGTACTTGAAGGGGAGAAGTAAGTAGCTTTCAGCTGTACAACATCCCTCCATCCTCAACAAGTTTCCATTGCAGAAGGATAGACTTTAGGAGGACTCTGTAATGGGAAGTCTTTCCACAGGCAAATTAATACAGATTTTACAGTACTGTTATATAACAACAGGCGTTTGTATTATTTATGGAATTTATGTTTGTTTGAAATGATGTATCAAGTATGTTTCCCTAATTAGCTTTCTTTCTTATCATTTAAAGCAGCTACGGGGGTCTCTGGCTTTTACTGGGTGCTGGGAGACAAGGTTTGCAGAACCCTCACCATTCTCCCAATCTAAATGCCCCTTACAAGTTGCTATTATTACCATTTTGGGGAAATGCATGTAGTTGTAGTTTTTCTTCCTGTGCAGTTAAAAGCAGCAGTATGAGCGGAGGGAAGGACACTGACTGGAAAAAAAATCATGGATGGAAAGCATTTGAAGACCCTTCCACTACTGCTGCTTTTCTGATCAAAATTGGGGCCTTCAGCCACTAGTTTAACACTCTCCTCACAACCAGGAAGATCTGGAGATCTTCGCAGAGAATAGAGGGACAAAAGCATTTTACATCCTCATTGAAACAAGGTCACCATCCCAATGCTTGTAGACTTCAAACATGGTAAGAGAAATGTTTAGCAATGGCTCAAAAACAGCTACTGATGCCCACCAATTGTAGTCTAGAAACAGAGTAGAGGACAACATCACATGGAAACAAATGTTCTGAAAGAAGTCTCTCTTCTTGCAGCCAGTCCCATCTATGGTCTTCCTTAGTGACTAGTTAACTAGGAGGTTACTTAGTGACTAGTTAACTAGTAGGTCCTGGGAGCCCAATACTACTGCTGCTGCTGCTGCTGCTACTACTACTACTACTTATTACCTACCTGGGAGCCCAATACCACTACTACTACTTATTACCTACCCTCCAGCCTAAGTTCCAATGGTGGATGGCAACAATTTAAAAGCCAACATTAAAAACCATTTTAAAACTTGCAGTTAAAAATGGTGGTGGTGGGGTTATTGTTTTTGGTTTGTACTCTGTATTTTTTGACTGTACTTATATGCTGTGAACTACCTTAGATTTTCAGATGAAGGGCAGTATACAAATGATGGTGATGATATATGCAATCACAAAATATAGGATGGGTTCTGAAAATATAGAGCTCAGGAGTCAAAGGCCATTGCTCTCTCCATACTCCATTTTTGTTCTGGAATGGCAACTCAGGCCAAATGGTACCTCTCAGGAGGTTAGATTTGAGAGTGTCAATTGATGACTTCTGAATGGTAAGATTAAGACTTTTCTGAAGATCTTGATGTTGTTCTTATCGGCACAGATTTTTAAATAATTTCTGTCTTGCACTTTGATCTTGACAGTGAGCGTTTTTTTATTTTTAAAAAACTAGTTCTGCTACAAATGCTAGCAGTTCTTGCACATTATACTGGTATATATACGTTCCTTGATCTCGTATATGCGTATATATTTTTAATGGTTCCACTAAAAATATGAAGAATTCTCATATATGAGATGCATTATTATGCATATAATATTGCATTCATATATACTCCAGGATTCCTAAAACAAGCAGCACGTAAACAGATGTGTAAAGTAATACATTAAACTGCATAAAAATAATACTAACACTTACAAAATGCAGAAACAGAGTACCACATTGGGCTTGGTTCTTTAACATGCATAATACATGTGTTTTTTGCACCTTTTTTGCACATTTTTTGTAAGTCAGGCCTTAGAAACACGCACCTAATAATGTGTAGGTGCTCAATTCAAGAGGCAAAGCTCAGCTGGGTTGGAACTGCCAAATTATGTCTAGAAATCAGTTCAAAACTGAAATCGCCTTCATTCCTAGCTCCCAAGCTGCCCAGTAGCTGGACATGTTTAGCCTGGAGAAGAGGAGGTTAAGGGGTGATATGATAGCCATGTTCAAATATATAAAAGGATGTCACATAGAGGAGGGAGAAAGGTTGTTTTCTGCTGCTCCAGAGAAGCGGACACGGAGCAATGGATCCAAACTACAAGAAAGAAGATTCCACCTAAACATTAGGAAGAACTTCCTGACAGTAAGAGCTGTTCGACAGTGGAATTTGCTGCCAAGGAGTGTGGTGGAGTCTCCTTCTTTGGAGGTCTTTAAGCAGAGGCTTGACAACCATATGTCAGGAGTGCTCTGATGGTGTTTCCTGCTTGGCAGGGGGTTGGACTCGATGGCCCTTGTGGTCTATTCCAACTCTATGATTCTATGATTCTAAGGAGAGTTCAGAAGTCCATAGCCAATTGTTTAGATTCTGTTTAGAATACTCCTCAGTTATGTATTTACCTGATACCAAAGGCCTTGAAAGGGCAATTTTATGGTCTATTGACTAAACAGCAGCTAGTGAAAATTATACAGTTTAATGGATGAATAATGGCTTTTAAAACAATTCCAAACACATGCTGAACCAGGGGTTTAGGCAGCAGAAGACTACTTCACACTAAAATGACTGTTTCAGTATGTAGTTACCTAAAGCAATCTGCTATAATGGCCTCTTAATCCTCATTATACTCAGATCTCTACCATGATCTTTCATTCACACAACACCATGTCCCGCAACTGAGCCTTAATCAAGATGGATCTTGCTCGAATGTAAGGAAGGGCTGGGGAACTCTAAGCAGCTGTAATGTGGAGCCAAGAAGTCTGCAAGTGGACATTTCAATTTGCTCGCTTGGTGGGATGGGCAGGGTCTGTGGCTTCTTGAGGAATTTGGGATTGAGGCTGAGTACACATTGGGATTGAAGAATCTTCCGTTTTCGTTCTCACGGGTACTCATTTTTCCAATCTTAATTTCAGCAAACTATTTTCCCCAATACAAAGCATATTTGTATGTTATTTTCACTAATATAATAACAACTTCCCCTAACACAGGCATAGGCAAACTCAGCCCTCCAGATGTTTTGGGACTACAACTCCCACCATCCTAGCTAACAGGACCAGTGGTCAGGGATGATGGGAGTTGTAGTCCCAAAATATCTGGAGGGCTGAGTTTGCCTATGCCTGCCCTAATATATGTATTTTTTAAAGAGGGATACTTTGTCAACAGCTGAGAAATTAGCTACTTTTGTCTCCCCCTCCCCTTAAACATTTCTAATCCCGCTGGTCAGTAGTCAAACTCATACCTAAGAACTTATTTCTGTGTTTCCTTATTTCCTCTTCCCTCCCAATCTGCTCTCCTTTTGTGCTGTGTCTTTTAGATGGCAAGCCTCAGGGCAGGCTCTGCCCCTAGTTTGCACAGATCTGCAAACTACTCTGGGAGCTTCTCCTTTTTTTGGCTCAAGAGCAGGACATAATTTCCGTAACTCTATATGTTTCAACCCAGCAAGATAGTACAAGCTTGTGTGGTCCCCCCCACCTTGCCCTTTTTAGTAAAGTAGAACTAAAGAATCTAAAATAATGGACAATTTAAACAGAAGATAAATGCTGTTTCCATACTTCCTCTCTGCAGCTTTAGTTTGCTGTTGTTATCTGACAGAAAGCCTTGGTCCCCTTCCTACAAACTCTGCAGGAAAACGGCTGCCCCCTCAGGAATGTAAACTTGGCATGCTTTTCGGCCGGTTTCTGACTGTCTCTCTCTTTCTCATGATAACAAAAGGCCTACCCCACTATCCCACTGCTAAGGTCAAGGCTCTGCTTACGTTTTATAGGTGACCATTCATGATTAGAAATGCTTCACGTTCTTCCAGTGAAATTATTTTCACCTTTCCAATAAGCCTTTAGCTCAGTAGGAGCTAGGTTCTGTGAGCTGGGAAAACTCTAGTTCAAATGCCATCCAGGCTAGTTCAGATGTAGTGCCCAAACCATGGTTTAGTCAACATGTCTGAATTCCCCATCCTTTATGTTTTCAGCATTGATCGTGGTTACAGTGCAGGGGTGGGGAGCCTTTTATCATGATCTGCCTCACAGGCCAAATTTCACAGACGGGGGTGCGGTTTCCACCCACCTGTCAATCGCCAGACATCACAAATGATGCCAAATGATTTGGTGCTCTGGAGTTCGTTGGAGCAGGGCTTCCACTGTGGCTGCCCCTCTTCTGTGGAACAGAGTTCCTGTCAAAATACGACAGGTGCCCATTATCTGTATTTTCCAGAAAACAATTGAAGACACTTTTCTTCCAACATGCATTTTCCAGCTGAAAGAAAAGGTATTTGCCTTAAAGATGTTGATTTTTAAAACTATATTTAGTAATTTCTTCTGTTCAGTTTTAAAAGCTATTTTAGTTGTTTTGTGATATGTATGCAAATCTTCAGTTGTAGAAGCTGTACATCTAAACAGTACAGTGGTACCTCAGGTTAAGTACTTAATTCATTCCGGAGGTCCGTTCTTAACCTGAAACTGTACTTAACCTGAGGTACCACTTTAGCTAATGGGGCCTCCTGCTGGCGCCGCGCCGCCGGAGCACGATTTCTGTTCTCATCCTGAAGCAAAGTTCTTAACCTGAAGCACTATTTCTGGGTTAGCAGAGTCTGTAACCTGAAGCGTATGTAACCTAAAGTGTATGTAACCTGAAGCGTATGTAACCTGAGGTACCACTGTATCAGTATCTGAATGGTTTTTTAAAAGAGGGGATATTGCCTAGCGCTCCTTCTAACGTTGGAATAGGTTGTGCAGGAGACGCATATGTAAAAGGAGATTCCTAAATGATGAAGCAAATGATGATTAGTGTTAGCACTGGTGCAAGTGTAATGCTGCACGGTGATGTTGGAAAGGAATTTGCAACGAGAGGAGGAGGAGGAGGGAGAGAATAGAGCGTGAGAGCCTGCAAGGCACTCCCAATTTTTCTAACGTGGTTTAGAAACTGGGAAATGTTCTGCCTGCCTTAGACCTCAATCATGCTATGCCAGATACCAATATAGAGCCTTCAGCTCATGCCTTCTGCAGCCGGGCAGAGACTTGGGGAGCTAACGAAAAAACAAAACAAAAGGAGAGCTCCACAGGCAGCGCGAGAAAGCAATGGGTGGTACACTGCGACAGGATGGGCTTTGATATAACAATGTATCTTTTTATGAAAATATTTATGTGAACTGAGAATGTGACTTTTGTTTTCATCGTGGGGATCAGATAAGGCCACTCTCGCATTTGATTTTGTGTTTTAACTAAGAAGAATGCAAGACCTGAGACGGTGCCAGCCAAAAGGTGACATGAACTCAGAGGTGGAGCCCTTTGGTCAAGGCCAACAATGAACCGACCCTTTGAACTGTGGGTGAAATGAGGATAAAACCCAAGGTCAGCAGCGCCACAGTCGCATAGAAAAGACCGGTGTGGCTTGTGGCTAGGGATGGGCAGATTTGTCAGTTCCTTCGTTATTTCATCTTATGTCCAGTTCTTCACATTTGGATACTCACAAAAATCCGCCAGCCTTTTAGTGTGAATTTCTTCTATACATTTGTATGCATTTCCCCCTAATATATATGCAATTCCCTCTGCAGCAATGCATTTCTGTATGCAATTTTCACAAATGCGTGCATTTTCATGGAAACTTTCCTCCAGCATATGCATTACTTAGCTGGAGAACACCATTATTATTATTATTATTATTATTATTATTATTATTATTATTATTGATTGGCCAGGAGGAGGCTAGAATCCTAAATGGAGGACCGATTTGGGATAGGGATGTGTGCTTAACCCCTTATTTTCCTGCTCAAAATTCCCCCTCCCCAACAGCTTTTCTCCATTCAGGAGAAAAGCTATAGGGACTCTAATAGGTGCTTTTCATTAGAAAAGAGTAAGTTGGTGGAATGTTACAGATGACTGCAAGGAGCATGTCATTTGGGCTTGAAAACCCTCTCTCTTAGCCATGTGCAGTGCAGATTATTGCGTGCTTATGAAAACGCACCCCGCACTACTGTTTCTGCTTCATGCATTCCGGCACTCGCCACTCTGCTCACGGGTGTATCTGCAGCAAACCCCTTTGCTATGTAAAGTGTGAATAGTGCTTTGTGGACTGAACCCTTCGAGTACTTCATGGAAGAAACATGAACCTGCGGCCAACTTCCCTCACTGCAGCCCATTCCATATACGCCTGCCAAGATTTATCTGAAGTTGTTAAAAGCTGCCAATTTTTGTATGTTGCTTTTCTTTTTTTAAGGGAAAAGAAGGAGAGGAAGGGTGAAATGACAAGATAAAGTCCTTAATAAACACAGAGATAGTAGGTAAAACTTTCTCAAGTGGCTCCCTGTTTCTAATAATAAATATTTATCCCCGGAAAGCATTCTTTGTGGCATAGCGAAAGATTAGCAACTCGGCCTTTGCTATTGTTCGGGTGGTGATCCGAGGCGGTAAGATGTGAAATTCAAGTTGCCTGCAAAAAGAGGTGCTTCCCGTTAGCGGCCAAGCCCTCACCCTCCTAATGAAGAGGAAAGGGCATCATGTACAAAGCTTCGCAAAAACGATTATCCCATATCTGTCAGGCTGGAGACAACTAGGACAAACAAACTCAGGAAGTGGCAGGGAGTTCAGAAACGAGAGGAAATCCATGGCAGAAGGGGGGAAACTGAAGAGATTGCGCTGATCCGAGAACCAAAGTCAACTCTGAGCCACAGCGTGCCAAGCTTTTAGAAGAAGCACTGCTTGTCTTATAATACAAAACTGGCACCCACAGCTGGCGATGGCTGCAGGGACGATTCAGATGTTAACATTCGGAATGATAAACAGCCTCCCCTCCCCCGCCCCCTGCATCTCCCCCCAAAAAAAGAGAAAGAAAAAAAGTTCTGTGTAAGCAAGCAGAAACAAAACAGCCAATCCGGTTGCTAAGAGACATTGGCCCTCAGCCAAAATCAAACCAAGAGCCTTAAGAATTCTTTATTCCAGACCCGCAAAGAAAGTACCTGTAGATGACGCCATGTTGGTGGAGAAACATGAGTGCCGATGTGACTTCTGCTGCATAGAAGCGGGAGCGGGGCTCGTCAAATTTGCGCGAGCGCTGGATCTGAAACATTAGGTCTCCTCCATTGACATATTCCATGACGAAAAAGAGGCGGTCCTGAAATTCACGAAAATAGTGCTATTTAGCCGATTGCTTCCAGCCGCACAAAGACACAGCTGTACGTACGTGGCACATTAGGAAATTAGGATCTGCATCCAGAAACGAAAGAAAGGAAAGCCTGCACGTTTTAAGCAAGTTGAATGTATGGGTTTAGCTAACGAGCAACAGCAAATCACAGGACCCAAAAAAGTACTTGGGAAAACGATGGGCATTTCTTTAGAATTGCTGCATTTATTGTCCACTTTTGAAAGGTCCAATTTACCAGGTGTACAATTTTCCAAGAACTTTTGCTGAAGCCTCCCAAAATCACATGGTGTTTCCTTCCACCATGAAAAGTAATTCATGTGAAGACCATGAGCCATAGGGTTCACAAGCCAAAACAGTTTCCTCACCCTCCCACGATGGTGGAATGGGTCAGGGATTCACACGCATAAAACCCAAGAACAGATAGAAAAGCCACTTTAAATTCTCATTTGCAGAGAGCCTTTTAAGTAGACATAGGAAGGTTCTGTGGGATGGAGGGAGGAGTCTGGAACCAGGGAGTCTGGCAGTCAAAGGCAGGTTCTTTCCTCTCTGCACCACTATGGCAGCCCTCCAGAAGAGGCAGATGCTACTCTGTGCTGCCCTCAGGCACCACCAGAGGGGTGGTACTGCATATTATAAATAAGCAACAATCAGGTGACAAAAGGGGCAAACCAACAGGTTTCCAACTGGTCCTTTAAAGCCTCAGACATTTCCCTGGTTCCTTACTCAACCATGAAGCTCACTGGGTGACCTTGGACATGAAAAAACACTGACCAAAGAATCAGTTTTAAAAACGACTCTGTTTTCTATGCATTTGGAGTCTAAGAAGGGAACTCTTAGACTCGGGGTCAGCAAACCTTTTCAGCAGAGGGCCGGTCCACTGTCCCTCAGACCTTGTGGGGGGCCGTCATATACGAATGAATTCCTATGCCCCACAAGTAACCCAGAGATGCATCTTAAATAAAAGCACATGTTCTACTCATTTAAAAATACCAGACAGGCCCCACAAATAACCCAGAGATGCATTTTAAATAAAAGGACACATTCTACTCATTTTAAAACACTCTGATTCCTGGACCATCCGTGGACCGGATTTAGAAGGCGATTGGGCCAGATCTGGGCCCTGGGCCTTAGTTTGCCTACACATCTCTTAGAGATAGTTGTGGAAGAACCCTTGAAGTCCAAGGATTAAAAGCACGAATGATCGCTAGTTGCAGGGCTGAAGTCCAGGGGTGCAGCCCAGAGCCCTGAGCATGCAGGGGCTTCCCACCCTCGCTCAGGGGAGGGGGGAATTGCTCTGTGCATTCATGGACTGCAGAATTAGAGCCATAAGGTTATGGCCTAAGAGTGCTCAGCAGAAGTAAACAGGACTTCCCTTGTGGGCGGGAGAGTTCCGGACAGCGAGCACATCAGAGCCCCCCCACCAACTGGATCAAGATATCTGAGAAGAATGCTAAGGAGGAGACTGGGATGAATATAGCCAGCCAGAAAATAAGTGGAGCCTAAGTCATGGAAGCATATAGGCCAGGGGTCAGCAAACCTTTTCAGCAGGGATCTGGTCCACTGTCCCTCAGACCTTGTGGGGGGCCAGATTATATTTTGGGGGGGAAATAAATGAACAAATTCCTATGCCCCAAAAATAACCCAGAGATGCATTTTAAACAAAAGGACACATTCTACTCATGTAAAAACACGCTGATTCCCGGACCGTCCGTGGGCCAGATTTAGAAGGCGATTGAGCCGGATCCGGCCCCTGGGCCTTAGTTTGCCTACCCATGATATAGGCCATGGTTGATAATGAGACAATTTTATAATGGACTAGCAAGGCCTACTGCCAGAGATTTGGATAACTATTTAAAACCAGCATGGAAAAAAATCAGGCTTTCCGGGCAGCAGACACACTTTTCCTCTTCTGCCCATTTTCTACATGTTTGCTCTTGCCTCTTGCCTCTGCTCCTCTCAGCATCCCAACCTTCGTCTTCCCCTTGCGTCCATGAGTTGGCTGTCTTCTTATACCTATGGCTGCTTTTTTCCTAGTCCTCTTGACTCCTCCTTCCCTAGTCCCTATAGGCCAGCCTTGCCCATCAGTAGGATACCAGCAGCTCAACCAAAGGCAGCCCTAGAATCTACACCTCTTTGATGTCAGGGCAGTTCAGCCAATCACTATCACTACAGACGAGGCCTGTACCACTTGTGATCCAGCAAGCTGAATGCAACTCCTCAGAGGCTCAATATTAACCCCCCAGCTTCTACTGTCTGCCTGGCACTGCCGAAAAGCTCAGGATGGTTGTGCCTCTGGGCCACAAAACAAGGCTGAGAGGCTCACAGTAAAGGCCTGATTTGGCTTGGTAGCAACAACAACAGACAAGTTTTCCAGGCCATTTCCAGCCCCAACTTTTTTGTCTCCTTGACTTTAAAATAGCTGGTTGTAATGTGACAGTAAAAAACACACAACCAAAAACAGAAGGAAAACAGTTTTAAATAAAATTAATTACTTATCAGGGTGCATTGGCTTTACAGAGAACATTTTCTTGTTCTCATTTCAGACTTGCCAAAAGGGGGATTAATCTGCAATTATTTTGTTTGTGAACTTTCCTCTTATTGTGGGTTATGCAATTCAGGAGTTCCCAGGGCTGCTTTACGGTACAGTGTTAAAAAATGACCACAATTTTGAACTTAAATGATACTTGGACGTATGTTATGGGGAGGTCTTCATCAATACAGTATACAAATGAAATATGTCACATCATTTTCCACCAAAAAAAGTACATTTATATTTTTTTCAGGCATTTATAAAATATTTTGAGTGCTGGTGTAATTTTTCCTGAAATCCTCATCCTCTTATCGAGCTCTGTGTAAAATTTCAAAGAGATCTGTGTAAAATTTCAAAGAGATCTGATCATTGGTTATGGAGAAATATATATATATATATATATAATATCCTTCAACAGTTCTTAAAATCATAACATTGCAGAGTTGGAAGGGACCATGAGGGTCATCTAGTCCAACAGCCCTGAAATGCAGGAACCTTTTACCCAACTTGGGGCTCAAACCCACGACCCTGAGATTAAGAGTCTCCTGCTATCCTCCGAATGAGCTATTGCAGATGGGGAGTTAAAAGGTCTCTATCAGGCTATATGGAGAATCTCCTTTGTGGATGCATTGCCCTTTCTTGAAACCATCAGTGGTTGTGGCCTCCTTGTAGATCTGCTAGGGATTGAGGAGAAATTTACTCAGTCTGCATCTTAAAGTGAACTGGCCGAATTCTCTAGTCTTGCAATGATACGTGAATTAGAATGAAGCTGTCAATTGAATTACACACTTCTATGAATTCACCGGACAGTTTCATCTGGGAGGAAGGGTGTGTGTGTGTGTGTGTGGAGTACACAAAATGCACATTTTATGGGAAGTTACGTTAAAAATGCATATTAAGGAAAATGTATTAAAAGCATACAATGCACTGAAAACTGTACAGTGGTACCTCTGGTTACAGATGCTTCAGGTTACAGACGCCTCAGGTTACAGACTCCGCTAACCCAGAAATTGTACCTCGGGTTAAAAACTTTGCTTCAGGATGAGAACAGAAATGGCGCGGCGGCAGCGGGAGGCCCCATTAGCTAAAGTGGTGCTTCAGGTTAAGAACAGTTTCAGGTTAAGAATGGACCTCCAGAACGAATTAAGTTCTTAACCCGAGGTACCACTGTACTTTAAGGGGAGAATTCATACAAAATGCATACTTTAGGGGAAAGTGTGTGTCATTTAAAAGTGATTCCCACCTTATTTATTTTTTTAACCCACAAGAAATGGGATTGCAAAACTGACAAGGAATGGAAATGGGCTGATTGCCCCTAGCATGACCACCTCCTCACCCATGAGAAAAGCGTGGAGCACATTATCATTGCTTCCAGGACTCCCTAAATATAAACCACCAAGAATGGAGATGGGCACTCCTAAGGAGAATTTATGAGTGATGACCAACCGCTTCCTGCAAGGAGGAATAAATATCCGTGCCAATTGGTTTTGCTTTCCCCCAAGACTGTCCACTAAACCTTCTCTGTTTACACACGCAGAGATACCATCAATGGGCTAATGAAACTTCACATAAATACCAGACAAAAAGGTAATGTCTTTCATGCATTGTTTTCAGCCTGAGAAACGTTCATTGTCCATCTGCATAAAGAATATCCTTCCCTTCCCACCTCCCCCTGAATTCTAACAGAACCTAAGCTGCCCTTCCTTTTCTTTATTTGTTTTTCCACTTTTTAATTTAATAACGCTGTATTAGATTACGGTTGTGACGAAAAGCACACTTAGTAGCGAGGAAGAGGGCATGTGCAGGGATAGCTAGAAACCCAAGCGAGACTCTCAAGTACGTTTCTGAGAGCTGGGCTGCCTGTCAGCCATGTGAAGACAGCTTGATTAGCTGAAACACCACGGAGCAGGAATAAATCACGCAATGTGTTTCCCACTTTCAAATCTGAGACGTGTGTCCGTGCTGTGCGTCAGGCAAGCAACATTGTCACCGCCGGCCCCCGACGCGAAGAACTACCCTGGCCCACAGTTCAAAACCCCCGAACCAGGAAAGGCATCATACACACACCCCTCCATAACTAGAATTCACAAGAAGATAAGACTTATCAGCATTCCCCAAGTGGCATTTTTCCCTTGTTTAATGTTTCTCATATAAATGGGTGTGAAGAAATCTTTCCCGATGCCAACAAGTCCTTAAAACCTGAGTTCACTGTGTCAATAGATCTCCAACCCTCCTCCCTCCTGGAAACCATTCCGGTAAGTTGCAGTATTTCTTCAAAGGCTAAAACATAGCACAATTGTTTAGGAAAATAGAAGCATTTCTGAACTCTGGAGAATGAAAGGCCCGGGCAGCTGAAGCTTTTACACTGCCTACTGAACACCACCCCAGGTGAAGGCTGGGCTGAATATCCTGCCCCACTTTTGTAGGACCGTTCATCCCTTGAGAAAAAAGGGGGGGATCATCAGCATTTAAAGTTGTGGCGGCTGGATATTTCTCTTTCAATTTCTTTCTAAAGCCTTTCTTCAAAGTGGGACTTAACTTCAAGCGGGATGGATCTCTGGAGAGTGTACTCAAAGAACTTCAGAGAGCATAGCCTTATCTTTAAAGGTGAGGCGTCGAGGGTTTTCTTTACTTTCTTTTCTTACAGAAAAAATTACATTGCAACTTCCTTGTGCAGCACCTTGGATGCTGTTAGTTGCTGGTGGCATTCCTGGGAGAGAAAGCCTCGATGGGACTGATCCTAGGTCATGACGCAGTGCATTTCAAAGGGGTGTTCACAGGGACTAAAGATAACTGCCATGGTTCTCCCTCTCTTTTTATAGAATAGAATAGAATCATAGAGTTGGAAGAGACCACGAGGGCCATCGAGTCCAACCCCCTGCCAAGCAGGAAACACCATCAGAGCACTCCTGACATATGGTTGTCAAGCCTCTGCTTAAAGACCTCCAAAGAAGGAGACTCCACCACACTCCTTGGCAGCAAATTCTACTGTCGAACAGCTCTTACTGTCAGGAAGTTCTTCCTAATGTTTAGGTGGAATCTTCTTTCTTATAGTTTGGATCCATTGCTCCGTGTCCGCTTCTCTGGAGCAGCAGAAAACAACCTTTCTCCCTCCCTCTATATGACATCCTTTTATATATTTGAACATGGCTATCACATCAGCCCTTAACCTCCTCTTCTCCAGGCTAAACATGCCCAGCTCCCTTAGCCGTTCCTCATAAGGCATCGTTTCCAGGCCTTTGACCATTTTGGTTGCCCTCCTCTGGACACGTTCCAATTTGTCAGTGTCCTTATCCTTGCAACAAGCCTAGGACCCTCATACCTACGGGACCACCTCTTCCGGTATGCCCCACAGAGGATCTTAAGGTTCATAAATAGCAACACCCTAGTGGTCCCGGGCCCTAAGGAAGTCAGATTAGCCTCAACCAGAGCCAGGGCCTTTTCAACACTGGCTCTGGCCTGGTGGAATGCTCTGTCTCATGAGACCAGGCCCCTGCAGGATCTGATTTCTTTCCGCAGGGCCTGTAAGACACAGTTGTTCCGCCTGGCCTTTGGCTTGGAATCAACTTGATCCCCTTCCCTCTTTCCTTTTTCCTTTCTCCTTCTGTGATGGAACTCCTATTTGGGGACTTCCCTGGCTTTTTTTCTGGCCCACATATGACCAGTCTGGATAGTTGGCCTTGGTGAAGATTTGACGTTTTCATCCCCCAAAAAGTTTTTGATTTGAGTTTCTACTGAAAAGAGGCTGCATTTTAATGTTGTACTTTAATCTTGTTTTAAAGTTGTATTTTAATCAATTGTTTTTATACCTGGTGTTAGCCGCCCTGAGCCCGGTCTTGGCTGGGGAGGGCGGGGTATAAATAATAATAATAATAATAATAATAATAATGAAGTAGGTTTGGCTCTGCATGTGCAGCTGGCCCGAGGTCACCCAGTGAGTTTCACAGCTGAGTGGGAATACAAAGAAGCGTCTTCCCAGCTACAGTCCAACTCTAACATAGGAAGGGTCCTTATGATGTGTCAGACCATTGGTCCACCTCTGCATTGCCTACCCTGGCTGGCAGCAGCTCTCCAGGAATTCAGGTAGGGAGTCTCTCCCAACCCTAACCAGAGTTTCCAGGGATTGAACCTGTGACTTTCTGCTTGCAAGGCAGACAATCTACCACTGAGCTATGGCCGTTGGCTTCTAACCACTACACCAGGGATAACCAACATGGCAGCCTCCAGGTGTTACTGGACAACAGCTCCGAACCAGCATGGCCAATGTTCAGGGAAAAGGAGGACCGTAGTCTAGCAACATCACATTGGCAACCCCTGCCTCACACCGTGCTGGCAATACTTTGCATGTACCTACCAGGCAAGCCATCAAACAATCAATGCAGTCGGTCACAGGAAAGTAAGTGTGGCCAAGCAGTCAAGGGCACCCCAGCCTATACCTTAGTAGCAAATTTGCTCAGGCAGTGGAGCCAAGCCTTGCTCAGAAGTGGGCAGGACCCTATTGGCTCCTCCGCACACCTGACCCCTGCTGAGCTGTAACTGCAATTCCACCATCTGGCCATGTGTAGTGGTGGCACTGAAGCACAACAATCCAGCTGTTTCTTCCTTTGGCAAGCAATCACAGGGGATAAGGCACCCAGCTCAGATGGCCAAAGTCCCCGTTGGAAAAGTTGGTGTCAGGCTCGACTAATATGCTTCTACGTTACAACCTTCCCAAAACACGGAATTTTGCTAAATGAATGCCACCATCAAAAGGGAGATTTACTATAGCCAAACAAATACATTGTGCCCTTGGCACGTCTTGCGAGAAGCAATTTGATTCAAGATTATGGGGTTGGGGGCGGTATGAAATTCTTTCCCAGCCGGCATAAAAAAACTGTGATTACTTAACTCTATTTAAACAGGATGCTCAAGCAGTTTGTTTAAAATTACTGAAAACTGCAGCGACTATCCCACCCATTAGGGCTTGAATAAACACTTCCTGCTTCTGATTGAAATTGCACAGACACACTAGACTTAGTACACAATATTAAATGCAAACCTAGAGAAAGAGCTGAACAACAACAACACTAATGTTCCAGACTGCTTCGTCTCCATCTTGGGAGAAGGCCATCAATGAAGACTACGTGGAGATGCACAAATGGCAAAAAAATAATAAATAAAAAAAATGAAATTGGTATTCAGGTTTACATACACAGACATTCCAATGAAGTGATACACAACGTTTACTGTATTTTTGTAAGCTATGCTCTAAAAATAACGTAATTCACATTTTACCACTATTATCCCCACATGGTAGATGAGGGTAGGCAGAACTGAATGAAAGTTAAGTTGTGTTTACAAGAAGCTGCCCAGAGTGGTTGGGGAACCCTGTCAGATGGGTAGGGTATAAATATTATTATTATTATTAGTAGTAGTAGTAGTAGTTTAGTCGTTCAGTCATGTCCGACTCTTCGTGACCCCATGGACCAGAGCACGCCAGGCACTCCTGTCTTCCACTGCCTCCCACAGTTTGGTCAAACTCATGCTGGTAGCTTCGAGAACACTGTCCAACCATCTCGTCCTCTGTCGTCCCCTTCTCCTTGTGCCCTCCATCTTTCCCAACATCAGGGTCTTTTCCAGGGAGTCTTCTCTTCTCATGAGGTGGCCAGAGTATTGGAGCCTCAGCTTCAGGATCCTTCCAGTGAGCACTCAGGGCTCATTTCCTTCAGAATGGATGCGTTTGATCTTCTTGCAGTCCATGGGACTTTCAAGAGTCTCCTCCAGCACCATAATTCAAAAGCATCAATTCTTCGGCGATCAGCCTTCTTTGTGGTCCAGCTCTCACTTCCATACATCAGTAGTAGTAGTAGTAGTATGCTTTTCTAAGGATTCAGCTACATGTGGCCAGTTTTAAGGGATGTGGCTTAAAGCTCTGAACCCTTTATTCCAGCTGTACTTTCCCACATGGGTGGAAGAGGAGGAGAACTGAATGCTCTAGCCTGGCTGTACTGAAATCTTATTTAAAGCTGTGAATTACTTCTGGTCATGGAGACCCACCGAGAGAGAGAGAGAGAGAAATGGATAAAAAAAACCTGAGGGAAACATCTAGATGGAAGAGGATGCAACACACCACTAGCCCAAACACACACACTCAACACTCCTTATAGGTAATCAGTAGTAGATTGGATTCTGCATATAGATTTGTCAAAGTATTGGAGTGAAGGAGTGGTGGGGGGTGAAAGGGTTAAGTACACTTGCTACTTCTCTACTACAACTCTCCCTCCCCAGTGCTGCTTTTCTCGAGTGACAGGCTTATGCTAGGGCTTGTGGCTTCCTCTTACACACGTGTAGTTCTAGGCCCTGTGAACAAAACTGCCAGTGTGCAGATACTTGCTAGCAAAAGCAGGAAATGAACTCCCTTCTCCTGAGCACGTGAAGTGTTTCAGCGAAGTTCCCATGTACTTATATGAAAAGGTCAGCCAGTGACAACAGTAGGCTCCAGCTTCACAACGCAGCAGGAGACTTCTAAAAGCCCTGTGATCATCTTGAATGGAAAATGTACAAAAAAATACTGTTGGGTCGCAAACTCTGCCCCGGGTCTAAGAAAGAGCTTATTTGCACAATTAATTTGGACGCAGTGTTCCGAATAGCATGAAATCCGTTCCATTTCCATAAAGCCAGATTTCTTTGTGACTGGTCAGATAAATCCCGCTGGGATGGAAAGTTAGCAGGAAAGAAATGGTTGGAATGTACTAAGGCGGAAATCTCATGCAAGTCGCCCTACTCGTGAGTAATAAGCAAGGCAGCGGTGGGCAACCTTCAGCCTTTGGTTTAAATTTAATAGAAGATAAAGGGGGGCATAGAGAGATAAAAGTACGCACCCACCGACTTTCGGCTTTGGACCCGCCCACTTTGGTTTAGGCTCCACCCACCATGGATTCTGGCTTCTCCTACCACCAGTATGCAGCCCTTACAGACTACCCCAAGGGAATGAAGCACTTTTCTAACAGTTACTAATGACATGAAGCTTATTCAGGAAAATTTACTATCGTATAATAGATTTAAGTATCCTTATACCTCTGCCCAGATCTCGAAAAATCATTGCTTTTATTTAATTTTTCTATTTAAAAAAAAAATACTTTTTATGCTATTTCATCTATTTCATGTCTCTCTCTTTTAAAAAGTTTAGCACAACCATTATGCACTCTTATTAGTCTTGGCGGTTCAGTAGCTTTTGCTGGCTTTATTATTAATTGAATTTCTATACCGTCCTTCATCCAAAGATCACAGGGCGGCTTGCAATACAAAAGCACAAAAATACATACCTTAATAACAAACAATAAAGGATCTAGAAGCTGGAGGCAGGGACCGTCCACTCAGTTAGGATGCTTCCAACACCTTCAGATATTTCAGCTCTGCAGTGGAATTCTTCCCATTTAGTCTAACTTTTTAATGCAGATGTTCTAGTTACACGTAGGTAGCCATGTTGCCATAGTCGAAACAAAATAAAAAAAATCCTTCCGGTAGCACTTTAGAGACCAACTAAGTTTGTTATTGGTATGAGCTTTCGTGTGCATGCATGATACGTATCTGAAGAAGTGTGCATGCACACGAAAGCTCACACCAATAAAAAACTTAGGTGGTCTCTAAAGTGCTACTGGAAGGAATTTTTTAAAAAATGTAGATGTTGTTTAATTATTCTAATTTTTTAAAAAACCAGCCAGGCAACCGACCATTTTTAAAATGTTGTACTTCCTGCTATTATCTGCTTTGGGAATGGAAAGAAGTGAACTTGGGATATAGATTAGAACCAAGGTTCCACGTGCCGTACCCACAATGCATTGTGTGCTTCCGCGCCACACAACAAGAATCTTAGCAGAAAAGAGTGGGATGGGGAAATGAGGACTTACAACACGGGTATATACAGTTAGTTGGACTTCCAATAAAATATTGCAGCATGGACAGCTCCTGTTCAGGGTTTCAGCCAGCAAGCTAGCCATGCCCTATTTCAGTGTACTGAGCACGGCAAGCCCTAATTGGGCTGTTTGGTTCTCTCCCTGCCCCCACAAACTTTTGTACTTGGCTTCCCCCAAGTCTGCTGATACATCCTTTCCTGTACACAGACGGGGAATAAATTCACTATTAGCAGATAGAATTCCTACATATTTAGGGAAGGGAGCTTGACAAACAGATACCATTTTTGGTGACACATCTCCATGTTTCTTATGTCATGTGTTTCTTCGGACAGAGGCCAAGGGCTTTAAAATTAGCTTAAACTCAGCCCTCGCTTTACACCCGTTTTTGAGGCTTCGTAAAGCTCAACTCTTGGGTTTGTCGTGGCACGGAAAAACGACTGTGGAAGAGCTGCCATCCTGTTAGGAATCCTCATAAAAAAGAAAGATGTTTCTGAAAGGAATCTGCAGAATGTATTTTTCTCCCTTTTTAAGATAAACTGAGAAAGGAATGCGTACGCTTATGGATATTGTTAAGAAGCTACTTAACACATAAACGATGCCGTTTTCCCAAATCAGGCGATGATCTGGCCCCCCTACCCCAGATGCCTGCCAAACTACAGAAGCATGAGGCAGGTGGGAAACAAACCAAGCTTTGGAGAAAAAGCTGTCCCTTATTTGCTCATCTGTGAGATAACTTGTGGTTTTTTGAACAAACCATGATTAAAACAAACTGTGGCTCTGTATTATGTGCAATTGTAGCAAACTTAGATGCAGTTGAAAGAGGAGCTGAACTTTCCTCTAGCAACTACATGAGGCTCTCTGGGAAGCCTGGCATTAGAACAATCTTCTCCTGGCAGAAAAGAAGCCCATTGCATTCATTTCATGCAGCCTATAATAAGTCTAAGTGCTGATTAGGATCAAGTAACTTTAAAAACCATTATGATTCAGTTCCCTAAGTAATTGGGCTGAGAGGGCCCTTCAAGATGGACTTAATAAAGCAAGATTTACATTCTGAATAACTTCACAATACCCAGACTCATTCTCGCAGCCGGAAGTCTCGTTCAGGCTGAATGGAATTCATATTTTATGTCATGGGAGCCTTTGGTGACCCCCCTCCCCCAATCGCCTTCTGCACATAGGAAAAAAATAAACTAGAAATCAATTCACACAACCTCAAATGCCTCTTAGACAACTGGTTCCGTTTGCTTGTCAGGTGGGCTTGTTAAGGGCCGAGCCAAAGAAAACATGTCTCTATGTCTGTGCCGAGCAAGAATAAAACAATAAAAAATTATTTCAGCTGCTACAGCTCAGGAAGTAAAACAAAAACACTACATGGAAGCAAAAAGGCGGGGAAAATCCTGGCTTTCAGACTCCTTGTTCTCTTTTGAACCTTATTGTCCAGCTCTTAAAATAGGCACCAGGCTGAATTGAAGTTATGTCAATTCTTCAAAAACAAACAAACCCCAAGCCAGACCTGGTTCGGTTTTTCATCTAAATCCAACCTGCAGTTAACCGAGCCAGATACAGCCATGCCGCAAGTTGTACCTACCAAGAAACAGCTACGGTCAGCTTTATATATAAAGCAAGTGGGATTTGCAGTGCCTAGCAGGAGTGCTCCCATGCAACAGCAATGGGGAACCTCATTCTGGGGAGCCAAAAGTGCAGCATTCCAAGTCTCTCTGTCCAGACCTCAGGGCTCTTCCCCAGTCCATACCCTTGGCCCTGCAAGATGCAACTATCACTGGCCCTGCTCCACACCACCCTTTCTGCACGACGGTACTCTTGAACTGTGATGATGTCTCATTTTGAATTATGGTGCTGGAGGAGACTCTTGAGAGTCCCATGGACTGCAAGAAGATCAAACTGATCCATTCTTAAGGAAATCAACCCTGAGTGCTCACTGGAAGGACAGATCGTGAAGCTGAGGCTCCAATACTTTGGCCACCTCATGAGAAGAGAAGACTCCCTGGAAAAGACCCTGACGTTGGGAAAGATGGAGGGCACAAGGAGAAGGGGGCGACAGAGGACAGTGTTCTCGAAGCTACCAGCATGCGTTTGACCAAACTGCGGGAGGCAGTGGAAGACAGGAGTGCCTGGCATGCTCTGGTTCATGGGGTCACGAAGAGTCGGACACGGCTAAACAACAACAACAAGAAGGAAGTGTATGCGTGGAGGGTGTGTGTGTTAGAAACCTTGGGTTTGTGTGCTTGGAATGCAGTGTGCTAAACAAAAGTAAGATCTGTACTTGTTGCTCTCTCCGTTTTTGCCCCCCAGCCTCACTCTCCACTGCCATGTGGCCCCCAAAAGGTTCCCCATGAGAGAATGTGGCCCTTGAGGTGGAAAAAGGCTCCTCCCCGTGCTATGCAAGTTTCCAGCCAGATGGCCATGCCCCTCCCTAGGAAACTCTGTTCCATGCCCTCCACTCGGATTCTTTGTTCTTCTTTCCAAGTGACGCTCAGTGTCTGGTGACTGCTGAGCATCTCAGTCCTGACTCCCTGTGCATGCCGACACAGGAAATGATGCCAGTTTCTCATTCCACTGCATTCTGCTATGTCTAAGGACACTTATCTTTTGTCCCTTTGTCCTTTCTAGGCACAGGTCCACCTTTAACCCATCATGTCTGAGTGCTCCCCTCCCTTCCCCCACCGTTTTTTTGCTCTGGCATTTTCACCACAAAAAACCGCTCTTTAATGTTGAATCGGAACAAATGACAAATTGGGTTTTCTGCTGTTTGCACCGATTCTGTGGTAAAGAGCGGGTTTTCATGGGGAAAGTACCGGGGCAAAAATAGTGCTTGGACACAGAGCTTTAAAGTGTGGACCTGTGCCCAACAACAGAGCCTGGATGAGCCCTGAGAAACAGAAAGCAGAAGAGGTGATGTGAATAGGAAGAGGTTCAGTTCTCAGTGGATGTTGTCAGTAGAGGCAGGGTGCAGGTTTAACCCCAACACCAATGGCATCTCTTTATACCCTCCAACATTTCCGATGAAAACAGGGAAGTCCTATTCCAAAATAATAATCAAAATTGTATTATTTATACCCCGCCCATCTGACTGGGTTGCCCCAGCCACTCTGGGCAGCTTCCAACATATATAAAAACATTAAAAAACAAACATTAAAATAAAGACTTCCCTATACAGGGTTGCCTTCAGATGCCTTCTAAAGGTTGTATAGTTACTTATATCCTTGGGTAGGGTGGGGGTCGCAGAACTCCATACCCTCTGGTGAAAATGGGGACATCCTACCATACCCTTCAACATTTCTGCGATGAAAATAGGGACGTCCTAAGGAAAAGTGGGACATTGTGGGATCAAATCAGAAACCGGGATGGCTTCTGCAAATCCAGGACTGTCCCTGGAAAATAGGGACACTTGGAGGGTCTGATCTCTTTACTGTTCCCTTTAGGAACGGGTGGCAACTATTCACATATATGGGAGAAAACAAATTGTTGAAACTTGGGGCATTGGCAATGCTGGTGCCAAAGCCCTGTGTCTGTGTGTGTGTGTGTGTGTGTGTGTGTGTGGATTCAGGGCGCATTTGCAAATCCCATCCTACCATCAGTTGTAATGGCGCACCTTCTCTGCTTATTAAATTTTATTGTAGCAAACAAGAAAATATAATGTTATGAACTTTTTCTCTTCTGAGGAAATTTGGAAGTTAAACATTATGGAATGTAGGTTGGCTTGACTGAATAAATATTTACCACTCCTGAACCCCTGAGAAAGAAATTCCTTCCAAATGTTGCTTCCAAACGTTTCATCCACACAGGGAAACCAGCAGGGCTCTATGCCAATTTATAGAATTGTTGTTGTTGTTGTTGTTGTTGTTGTTGTTGTTGTTGTTGTTATTTCCTCAATAATGGCCAGGAAGCTGGCCATTTTTAGTCTCCGCTGTGCTACAGTGGTTTTACCTTTGAGTCACAACACTGCAGAACATCTGTGTGCATTTTTTTTCTTGTTGGTTTAAGGAGATTAATCTAGCATACAAAATCACAGTGTGTTACAACAAAGCTGTAGGCATGTTGAGAACTTGTTAAACTGTAACTCTAGAAAATATGCCAAATCCATGACTGAGAAAGGCAGGGTTCAGTTCGGCTGAAATCACTGGAGCTGTTCCTGTTTATGCCACTGCTAGCTGGCGAGCTTGCAACAGATCCGAACATTGCATAAACCCACAAACCAACAGAGGCTTCGCCATGTTTTTAATTATTAGCCCACAGCTCTGTTTTTTGTTTCATTCTTCCATCAAATTTCTCCATAATTCCACATGGAAACACCATGAGGAAGTGAGGGCAGAGCTGCACAAGCCATGTGGAATTGATAATAGAAACCAGCTTTCCACAATCTGGTGGAAATTGTAATCCCAAATTCCAAAAAATTCCAAAATTCCAGGGAAGGCGCGGGCAGAGGGGGCAAGTTGGAACCCAGAGGCCATTTCTGGCCTCGTGTTCAAATACCGAGTTAACAACACACAAGTGATGCTACCCTAGACAGCAGAGGGAGGTGTGCCAAGAAGTCTGAGGAGGAGAGATGGTGATGATCACTAGCTTTAAAGGTAAAGGTACCCCTGCCCGTACGGGCCAGTCGTGACTGACTCTAGGGTTGCGCGCTCAAGAGACCGGGAGCCGGCTCCGTCCGAAGACACTTCCGGGTCACGTGGCCAGCGTGACGAAGCTGCACTGGTGAGCCAGCACCCGTGCCGCACACGGCTAGGTGGGCAGGAGCTGGGACCGAACGACGGGAGCTCACCCCACCACGGGGATTCGAACCACCGACCTTACGATCAGCAAGTCCTAGGCACTGAGGCTTTACCCACAGTGCCTGGCATGCTCTGGTCCATGGAGTCACGAAGAGTCGGACACGACTAAATGACTAAACAAAAACAACATACAGTCAT
Organism: Podarcis tiliguerta; assembly: GCF_965153285.1. Classification (NCBI taxonomy): domain Eukaryota; kingdom Metazoa; phylum Chordata; class Lepidosauria; order Squamata; family Lacertidae; genus Podarcis; species Podarcis tiliguerta. The sequence continues at coordinate 19,735,633 of NC_139536.1, forward strand.
ACCTCGGGTTACGCTCCACGGCGACCCGGAAGTAACAAAGCGCGTTACTTCCAGGTTTCGTCACTCGTGCATGTGCAGACGCAAATGACATCATGCGCATATGCGTAAGCGGCAAATCGCGACCTGCGCACGCGCAGATGCGGGCTGCGTTCGCTTCAGGATACGAACGGGGCTTCGGAATGGATCCCGTTCGCATCCAGAGGCACCACTGTATAATCTTTCACACAATGCAAAAGCATTTCTGGAAATCTAGTGGAAGCTTGGTGCTCGTTTTCATGTTAGCTGGTTCCAGAAAAAATCCAATTGCAACCCCCTTGACTCAGAAAATCAGGGGTTTAGCGTCATAATTTCCCGTGGCGAAATTTGTGGTTGGATCCCAACATACAGTTCCTTTACAACATTTAAAATTTAGTGGAACATGGCAGCATATTGATATTTTAAAAGTCAGTTCCATAACACAACAAATGCCACAGTGACAGGAAAGATTGGAAATCGGGACAGGAACACTAGCATTATAATCAGTAAAACTAATGGTGCAAAATTGCACTTTCGAATGTCGTCAACGACAGCTTTACAGAACTAACTCACAGGACTGCTGTGAAGATGACACTTAACTTGCAAGAGAAACAATTAATAATCCTAACTGTTTCTCTGCGGAAAAGGGGAATTAAAAGTCATGGGTAGCAAGTCACTTAGGTTTCATCGTTGTCTGCCCCTCTATACAAAAATAAAGGTGGCCTTTAAAAAATATCAATTATTTTGGCACAGACCTGAATGTGCAGCCTTAAAAGCATTGCTTGGAATACCTAGGGACATATTACAAAGGCGGCGCCAGTGTAGGAAGGCACAGTTAACCTTGACAAGAAGGAAAAGGGGGTATTTCAACAATAAGCATTTTCCTTTTTATTAGCATCTGGCTTCTTGAACTTCACTTAAGCAGAGGAAGTGTCATACAGCTGGACTGCTGCTGTTACAAAGAGCGGTCTCCCCACCCCCTTCTCTTTTCAATAATGTTAGCATAAAGGATAGCGGTAGGAAGATGTACAACACTCCCACAAACATTTATTTTGTAAGCCTGCATTCTTCACTTATCTTAAGGGCTGCGGCTGCAGGGTCTTTCTCTCTCCTCAACTGAAAGTCTAGCAGTGAACACCAAAAAGAAAGAAAGAAAGAGAGGACATACAAAGTAAAGAGAACTTCTGCTCCCTCTCTCATAATACAGTGGTGCCCCGCAAGACGAATGCCTCGCAAGACGGAAAACCCGCTAGACGAAAGGGTTTTCCGTTTTGGAGGTGCTTCGCAGGACGAATTTGCTATGGGCTTGCTTCGCAAGACGAAAATGCCTTGCGATTCCTGGGTTTTTCCCCCCCTCCCAGCCTTTTCCCCAAGCCCCTAAGCCGCTTAACAGCTGTTCGCTAAGCCACTTATCAGCTGATCTAAGCCGCTAATAGCCTTTTAGCAGCTAATCCACTAATCCCTTAAGGCTTTAATAGCCGCTAATAGCCTTTTAGCAGCTAATCCGCTAATCCCTTAAGTCTTTAATAGCCACTAATAGCCGCTAAACCGCTAATCCGCTAATAGCGCTAATCCGCTAATGGGCTTGCTTCGCAAGACGAAAAAAACCGCAAGACGAAGAGACTCGCGGAACGGATTCTTTTCGTCTTGCGAGGCACCACTGTACTGAGACCTGAGACCACCAATGAAGCCAAGATTTGGGAGAGAGAAAAGAAAGTGCTCCTTCACATAGAACCTAGTAAAGGTACGGAATTCACTCCACAGTACTAATGGCCGCCATCTTACATGGCTTTAATAAAGGACTCAACAAATGTATGGGAGATTTGGCTATCAACAGTTAATAGCCACCATGTTTATGTTCCACTTCCATTGTTGGAAGCGCTGAGCCTCTGAATAGTAGTTGCTGGAGGGAGTGATGTTGCTTTCAGGTTCTCCTTGCAGTTTTCCCAGAATCATCTGGTTGGCCACTGTGATGACAAGATATTGGATTAGAGAGGCTTTTGGCCTGATCTAGCAGGGTTCAAGGGACGCGGGTGGCACTGTGGGTTAAACCACAGAGCCTAGGGATTGCCGGTCAGAAGGTCGGCGGTTCGAATCCCCGCAACAGGGTGAGCTCCCGTTGCTCGGTCCCTGCTCCTGCCAACCTAGCAGTTCAAAAGCACGTTGAAGTGAAGTGCAAGTAGATAAAAGGTACTGCTCCGGCGGGAAGGTAAACAGTGTTTCCGTGCACTGCTCTGGTTTGCCAGAAGCGGCTTAGTCATGCTGGCCACATGACTCAGAAGTACTACACCGGCTCCCTCAGCCAGTAAAGCGAGATGAGCACCGCAACCCCAGAGTCAGCCACGACTGGAACTAATGGTCAGGGGTCCCTTTACCTTTACCTTAGCAGGTTTCATATTTTACCAATCTCAGAAGTTTACTAATCTCAGAAGCTATTGGAAGAGGCTCAGATTGACTGGGGCAACCTAGTCAGATGCGTGGGGTACAAACAACAACAACAAACAAACAAACAAACAAACAAACGCCTCACTCAGGGCTGGTGCTCTCAAAGGCCAACGAGGCAGCTGTTTAGGGTGCAGACCTCGAGGGATGCATTTCTGACCTTTGAGGGGTACAGTTTTATACAGATTAGTTTTGCGGTAGTTCATAAATTTTTCGTAATATTTCACTTTTATTTTATATTTAAAAGGATTTTGTCATGTTTGAAGTAATTCATACATGAGAATTTTTTTTAATGTACCGTATTTTTCGCCCCATAGGGCGCACTGCCCCATAGGACGCACCTAGTTTTTTTGGGGGGGGGGAGTAAAGGGGAAAAAAATATTCCCCCCCCAAGCGCGGGGCTGGCGCGGGGGAGGCCCGAGCTTCCCTGTTTAAGGAAGTTTTTAATGTTTAATGCTGTATTGTGTTTTTAATATTTGATTGGGAGCCACCCAGAGTGGCTGGGGAAACCCAGCCAGATAGGCAGGGTACAAATAATAAATTGTTAGTAGTATTATAATTATTAACCTATGTATGTTGTAGGAGCTGTTCACCAACTGTTACATTAGTTCCCTTTCCCAAGCTGAGCTTCCTTGAAGTACAGTTTATGTTGCATGAACAAGCGTTATAGCCATGATGGCTTTTTGCTGACTGAGGCATTCTGACTTCATGCTTGCCTTTTTGAAGTTTCTGGATCACAGACAAGAATGGTATAGGCAGGTTAAAGAGCATATTGCTTTTTTTAACAGGTTGTGTGTAGGCTTGCAAGCTTAATCCCTTTACACCTTTGATTTAAAGAATTGGCCTAGAACTTGCTTGCAAATCAGAATAGCACACCCAAACTATGTTTAACATCCCTCCACCCAGGCAAGGTGAAACTGCATGGTTAAAATATTCTAACGGCATTAGTCAGCAGTTGCATTAATTTATTCCTGCAGACTTTTAGATTTAGAGACTTAAATGCTATTATATGGGTGAACGCCCAGACAGGAAAAGAACTCTTCCTCACCATCATGTATTCCGTACACACGCATAGACACAGATTTACACAAAGAAAGATATTACTGTAGTGAGGTGTGATTGATAGAGTGTATTCTAGATTTTTTTTCTCTCCTGTGACACAGTTCTCCAATTAATGACACACACACACTCCTCCAATCTATGGTCTATCTATTTCATACATACCATGTTTTTCGCCCTATAGGACGCACTTTTTCCCCTCCAAAAATGAAGGGGAAATGTGTGTGCGTCCTATGGGGCGAATGCAGGCTTTCGCTGAAGCCTGGAGAGTGAGAGGGGTCGGTGCGCAGCGACCCCTCTCGCTCTCCAGGCTTCAGGAAGCTTTGCGCAACCCTCGGCAGACCGGCGCGAATTTCTGATTATGATCAATGTTTCACTGCCTTTTCTACAAGCAAGACAATGCAAGCACCTCGAAAAAAGAATTGTAATTTTATGTTGTGAACCATCCTGAGATCTGCAGATGACAGTATACAAATATAATAATAATAATAATAATCTGTGTTACTTTGAATTAAATCATTCAGTTTTATTCAATGATATGATTCCTGAAAGGAGGAATGCAGTAGACTTACTTTAAAAAAAAAATTGCATCATGATAGTCAGATTCTCAACACAGGAAATACAGCTCTAGGAGAAGAATTCAGGGACAACCATACTGAACTAACATAAGTAAGAATCTAGTGCATGTTAATTACTGGAAATCGGCAACCTCCGTTGACATCAGCATAAGGAAATGAACTCTGAATTCGTAGAAAATGTAGCACAAACACAAAAGGGAAAGTACAACTTGTAAATAGAACATGCTATCTATGGGTTTTTCAGGGGGTAAAAGAGAGCTTTGGCTGAATATTGGAATATTTGTTTTGAATGATTGCCCACCAACTCTTAGCTAGGCTACCTGCTGACGAGGGTGTGTTGGTGGCTATGTAACTGCAGTGATGTCCTTAGTTCAAAAGTGCAGAGACCTGAACTGCAAAGAGTTGCTGAAAGCTTCAAGGTTCTAACTGTTCAGAAAAACAGAACTTCCACGTGGTGAGGGGGCATTTTTATTTTTATTTTTGTTATTATTATTATGACCAGGGCATTGCACTTTGCAGTGCTCTGAGGACACATACAAACATTACTGGAGTGATCTGAGAACGGCTAAGGGAGCTGGGCATGTTTAGCCTGGAGAAGAGGAGGTTAAGGGGTGATATGATAGCCATGTTCAAATATATAAAAGGATGTCACATAGAGGAGGGAGAAAGGTTGTTTTCTGCTGCTCCAGAGAAGCGGACACGGAGCAATGGATCCAAACTACAAGAAAGAAGATTCCACCTAAACATTAGGAAGAACTTCCTGACAGTAAGAGCTGTTCGACAGTGGAATTTGCTGCCAAGGAGTGTGGCGGAGTCTCCTTCTTTGGAGGTCTTTAAGCAGAGGCTTGACAACCATATGTCAGGAGTGCTCTGATGGTGTTTCCTGCTTGGCAGGGGGTTGGACTCGATGGCCCTTGTGGTCTCTTCCAACTCTATGATTCTATGAGAAGAAGTCATGATGACATAGCTCCCATAACTGGTTCTGTGAACAGGTCCTGAGTTTCAACCCATGATGTACATTATTTAGAAGGGGAGAAGTTCCCCCTCTAATTATAGCACTACACCATCTGCAGCAGACTCAACTGCTATGGACACACTGAAGATATCTAAAGTGTAAGCAACACACCTGAATCTCCAAACACCTGTCTAGGAATCCTGATCAATCCAGGGTTGCACAATGAATAGGAACATAGGAAGCTAACTTATAGCACACATATGGGAAACGTATAGCTCCCCAGTTGTTACTGAACTGCAACTCCCATCATCCCTGGCCATTAGTATGCTTGCTAGGGCTGGTGGGAGTTGTAGTTCAGCAACATCTGGAGGGCCAAATGTTCCCTGAAACTACTATATTAGCCCAGACTACTTGGCCATCTTACCTAGGATTTTCTCCTTTGACAGGCAACAGCTCTACAGTCTTTGTAACTGGAGGTGTCGGAAATTGGAACCTTTGGCGCCCAAAATGTGCACTCTACCACTGAGCTATGCCCCTGCACAAAATTAATGAAATTACTTTGCACCAAGTCAGATCACAATATCTATCTAATACAATGATGTCTGCCTTGATTGCCAACATAACGCCAGGGTCTTCCCTTCCCATACTTCCCTTTCAGCATTAATCATGGTTAGTATAATGTTTGCATCGAGGTTACATTAAGCATAGTTAAGAGTCTCAAACCAGATTTCAGAACCAGGGCCATAAGCTGGTTACCAAAAGTTAAATATAACCCTTGCTAAAGCATGGCTAAACTTCATGGAGATTTTTTTCAATAATTTAATTTCCTGCTCCAAGGGGCCAATTGATTTTTAGGGAGAGAAGCAGCAGGCTGTTTGCATATCTCTAGAAAGGAAGCGTAAATTTGGCGGGGATGCGGGAGGAGAATGAAGGAATCAATGTGGCGCTTCCAATCTGCTAAGCATCAACAGACTGCAGAACAATGAGTGAAAAGCAACAAATCCTATATAACGAAATGATAGCCATGCCTATGCCATTCAAACCTTACATGTTTGCTGCAGAAACACACCACACAGTCCTGATGTGATAACGAGGAGGTCTTCTATGTCTACCAGATCAACATTTCATGCACCTAAGATTGAATTTGGCCCTCAGATGTCTAGAACAGAAAGGTCCTGTACTCTGATGTCCTATTTTTCAGGGAAATGAGGTCATTTTAGGTCTGAATGTTCTCAGAGTGTATTTTTTTTTTTAACCAAATCCAGTTCTTAAATTAGATTTTTCAAACTGAAATCCTCTTTCTCCTTGTTTGATATTTCCCATGTGCCCGGACTGGACCGCAATATGTTTTTCCTGCAATGTGAATTCAGACCATGGGATGTTCCAACAAGTTTAGAAGGAGTTATATAACTCTCCTCTGTCTTCTACAAGTTTTAAAATTAGAATTAAAATATGATGGCAGAGGTCCTAGAACAGATTGAGGCTGACCTCTTGTGATGAAAAAAAAAAAAGCAAAGTCTTGAAAAGTATATGTCCTGAGTTAGGGATTGGGGTGCTGCTGCTTCGTCTTTTAAGCACACACTGTTAATTGGGTTTATGCCAATTTCACTGCCTTATCTTTACCCAAAGAATCCAAGGAACTGAAGCTAACTGCTTTGGTTTGCTGTGGAGATTTCTTTTCGGTTATAGATCTCTGCCCAACTTTCACAAAGTACCTGAGGGCAAGAGAAAAGATGTTTAATGAGTTTAATCCTTTAGTGTTTGTAAACCTCATGACAAATAGAAGCTAAATTTTCGGTGCAGTTCTAAACTTGTTGAAAACTAACGTTTACCCAGAGTAATGCACACACCTATGCTCTATTAATTTCAGTGAGTCTACTCTTTGAGAACCCGTAAGGAGGGTACAGGTTCCCTGCTCTGGTTCTGGGTGTTCCTCCTAGTACTCTTTAGTCTTTTGAATTTCAAAATTATACTTTTGAAAGAACAATAATTTTTGGAAATGACTACAGTTTCTTCACTGGAAGGTAGTGAATGTCTGAACTGGGCCAGAAAGAGAGGGGATGTCTTTAGGCAGCCGTGCTCTGGATATGATGTAAAAGCAAAAAGAATCATGCCTGCTATATGCGGGCGGAGGCAAAGGAAAACATCTTCTCTCAAGATCAAATGGAAATGTCTCTTGAAACAGCCATTCAAAACTCTTTCTCATAAGATTTTAGTTCTAGCATCAATAGGAGTATAGCATCTAGATCAAGGGAAGTAATAGTGCCACTGTATTCTGCTCTGGTCAGACCTCACCTGGAGTACTGTGTCCAGTTCTGGGCACCACAGTTCAAGAAGGACACTGACAAACTGGAACGTGTCCAGAGGAGGGCAACCAAAATGGTCAAAGGCCTGGAAACGATCCCTTATGAGGAACGGCTAAGGGAGCTGGGCATGTTTAGCCTGGAGAAGAGGAGGTTAAGGGGTGATATGATAGCCATGTTCAAATATATAAAAGGATGTCACATAGAGGAGGGAGAAAGGTTGTTTTCTGCTGCTCCAGAGAAGCGGACACGGAGCAATGGATCCAAACTACAAGAAAGAAGATTCCACCTAAACATTAGGAAGAACTTCCTGACAGTAAGAGCTGTTCAACAGTGGAATTTGCTGCCAAGGAGTGTGGTGGAGTCTCCTTCTTTGGAGGTCTTTAAGCAGAGGCTTGACAACCATATGTCAGGAGTGCTCTGATGGTGTTTCCTGCTTGGCAGGGGGTTGGACTCGATGGCCCTTGTGGTCTCTTCCAACTCTATGATTCTATGATTTAGAAGCCAGAGTAATTTTGGATTGGTTGGGTAGGGGTGATCAGGAATGGGTGGGGAGTTGGTTTGTCTTTTAACATTTTATTTGCGCCACACAGTCTCAGTGGAAACGCTCCTACCTCCCAAAGCTGGCTGTTCTTGTTGGTAGGGAGGCGGTCACTGAAAACCATTGACGTGTGCAATTTTCTTCATGATTCGTGCAGGAGATCAAGGCTTCAGGATTCCCCTCATTATAGCCAAGATTCTGACGGAAGCAGACTCCTCATATGGAGCTGTTCTAAGTATGTACTTCACTATGTGCGTACAGCCTATTGGTGCACAGCCTAAATGCACAATTGAAGCAAAGATGGCGGCTGAAATTGTAAGGCCTGGTGGCCCTCCTCACATGAGTGTTTGTGAACTCTCAAGGTAGCAAGTTCTAATTTGTTGCTGAAGAGTGCCCATTAAGAACAGAATAGATTTTCCTATGCACATGGAATCTTCTCCCTTCCTTTCCCTGCACTAGTACTGGGAATATACAAATATACAGAAGTGGCTGAGGCCTTAATATGGTTGCTGCATTTTCTCATTCTTGTTTCACAGCAACCCTTTCAATACACAGAGGTGGGAGAAGGCTGTATCACTGTATCTAAGTAGCTCGTCCACTTCTCCCAAAAACAGAGTGCTACAGCTGCAATCCTTACGTTAGCAACACAACAGATTTATATTAAACAGAGCTGTCTATAAAGACACGGCCTGTCCATGCTCAGATAGTTTATGGTGCAACTGGAGCAAAAACTGACAAAAGGGAAAGCCCCAAGAAAGGGGTGCTTTAGAGCACACGGAGAATTGTGCGGGAGGAGAGGGTCAACCAGAAAGGAAACCAAAGATAAGCGCAATATATATTTGACATGAAATAGGCCTCTGTGTATTTTCTGAGGAATCATTATATCTGAGAGGAGCCACGACTGCTTTGCCTATATAAACAAAAGTTCCGCAGAGCAGCTAACCAGTTCATAAATTAGCTGTTGCAGCTACACACAAGACATGCCTAGATCAGTCTATCTGCTCTCACACACGGAGATCTTAAAGCAGGTGGTGTTAAAACTCTGCTGAGAATACTGGTTGGGATTCCCTATATCCCAAGAGCCTGGAACATTCGCTATAAACCCTTAAAGCCCCGTGGCAGAAGAAAGGAGGGAAGATGGAAAAGATAATCCATAAGCTTCATGTCTGCTCAGAATTTACCATAGCTATCGGCTACCTGCAAGATAAAGAGGCAGTGTGTCTCTGAAAAGCAATTCCCAGGGCCGTTGCACATGTCCCACTTATGCGAGCATCTCATATGGTCTGATCCACGGTGCTCTTCCTATTATGAGCGCCACACACCATAGTCGCCTTTGACTGGATTTAACCGTCCAGGGGTCCTTTACCTTTTACCTTTACCACCCACCCCCTTGCACCCCAAAAGAATGGTATTTCTATATGGTTTTCTGGCTCTATTTGAAGTTTCGTTTTCAGTATAGCCCTTGGGGCAAGGTATTTTATGCTCTAGATCTTGCTTTAACCCTCACACCCCACTTCTGTTTCCCTGAAGTCTTGCCCTTGTGCCCTGGGCATGCTCCCTGCCCAACAATCTTGTGCTTACTGAAAAGGTCTGAAGTAATATATTTAACTGAACGTCCCCTTAATACATGAAAGCGGAAGGGGTGTGTGCCTCTGGCACACAGCTAATGCCCCGAACTTTTAGCAAAGAGGGTATCTTGGTTACTTGTAAGCAAATGAGTGGGGAACCGTCAGAAAAGGTGTTGTTTTGGACAAAATAGAAGAAAGGGGAAAAAAATACTAACCCTTCCATTGTATGGAGATAAGATCTAGGGAAAACTTTTTGTTTTGTTCTTTCTAGTGCTTTAGATTTCTTTATTCAAATATAACAGAGACCTTTCTACTAAGACACAGTGTTCTCTCTTCTGTCTGGGAAACAGTTTGACTTTTTAATGCCACTTGCCTTTCGTGTTACTTTAAATAACAAAAACAGAACCGGCAAATCCTTGCGTATCCCTTGACTCCTCCAAGCAGATGCTTCCATACTTGCCCCCAAGAATGTAAACAAGCTGAGAAGCGCAGCAAGGCTAATGGATAAAACATGGGGCTTACTCTGGGCCAGACCAGCAACAGCTCCAATTTGCTATCGTGCTTGTAGGTGGGGGCCCAGTTAACTAGGAACGTCTGCAAAGCCAGTGTGTGCTGCTACATTATGGCACAAGGGGGGACTGCCCCACCAACCTCAGCCTGCCCTCAGCCAGTCTCCCACCTTCCTATATTCCTACTTGCAACCGGTCCAGAGGGTGGTACCAGCTTTACTCCTTCTCGACCTCAGTATTGCCTTTGAGGAACTCAGCAGAGAGAAGAAAGGGCACACAAATAGAATGCACTGGCTCTGCTTGACTTCAGTGCTGGTTCTGCCTAATACTGACTCTGGCTTCCCACAATGTTTGGGCTCCCGGCCTTCCATTCTACAAATGGGCACCAGCCACCACTGTGTAATGCGCATCAATGACCCATGTATACAGCTTCTACTAGTGTGATGTCCATGGAGCACCCAGATATGCACACCGCCTGGCATGCCCTCCTACCCCTAAGCTAGCCTGCTGCCCTCAGGAGTGATGGCCAGGCTCCACTGATGAAACCACCACCAACGTGGCCAATTTCTACACATCAGCATGCTTTAATAGGAACTGGGCGACTAAAGCTCCCGACCAACCAAACTAGCACTCAAAAACTCGTTCTAGTGTGATTGTGAACATGCGGCCATGCACACACACCCTAGTTTTTTGTTGTGCTGTTGATCCCAAACAGTCTTTTGCGTGTGAACTGTAAAATCGTATTTGTTTGACTGTGCTCTAGTGGCTGATCTGAAATCTTAACCATAAAGATGGATTGCTTTGAACACCTATATCTTAAAAGAGTGCTGCATACCTCAAAAGCTCATACACAGTCGTGTGGCTCAGTTGGTAGAGCGTGAGACTCTTAATCTCAGGGTGATGGGTTTGAGACCCACGTTGGGCAAAAGAATCATGCATTTTGGGGGGCTGGACTAGATGACCCTTGCGGTCCTTTCCAACTCTACTATTCTATGATTCTGTTACTGTTCTAATATAAGATATTGCTTTATTTTGGAAGGGGTGAGGTATCTGGCGGCTCTGCAAAAACAAACAAAAACAGCTCGTACTCAATATAATTGATCATGCCAGTAAGTTAACTGTGATGTGTCATGTGTGTATGAATTCAATAATGCTTAGTTTGTTGAATTCTAGTCTGTTAATGTTAATAATGTTTTGTGGATTTTTTAAGACGTTTTGTTAATAGTGTTTTATAGAATGCGGTTGTTTCACTGGCGATTTGTTAATTATTCTATATGATTTATGTTTTATCTGTGATGTTCTATTAAGTTATTGATATTTATCGTTCGTGAGCTGCTTTGTGATTCATGTGAGTGAAAAGCAGCATAGAAATATATTAATATGGTTTCTTCTGTCGCTTAAGAAGGCACTATAGGTACATTAGGTATATGTCCCTGTGCAATAAATGGTCTTGCCAGATTGTGCACTGAGAGTTTCGCTGTAAGGATTATCACTGCAAATAAGACAGGCTGGCAAAAGAAAGGGGAATGCACTTGGATTTGAGGTTTCTTGCAAGCCTTTTTTGAAAAAAACTGTATTATCATTGTAAATAGAGTTACAAGGGCAACGGAAAACAATACGCAGATATAGTGTTACTCACATGGTTGAGTTCCCCCATTAGCCTTGGGGATATATGGATTACACCACTGTGTTTTTTTTCTATATTTAACAATACGTTAACCTAAACAATAAGGATGGCAATTAATCTCCTTGGGCACATCACCAGAAACAATTCTTTTTCTGCTTTTCCCACAGATGGATCATTTCAGGTTGGGCGTTTTTGCAGAAATTGAGTGGTTTTGCTTAATGAAATCTTCCCAAGTTCAGATCCTTAAGTAAAGCTCAAGGCCAAAACTAATTTAGAAATCTCAAACAAACATAACTTGCCTGTTTCTCCAGCCCTGTTCTGAGTAACTTATGAAATGCATCCCAACCTCACAACACAACACTAAGTATTTAGCTGTAATACCAATGAATAAATCTTTCTGTCCCTTGCAAAGTGCAGGAGTGGGAATTGACACTCATGGTTAAACAAACAAAACAAAACAAAACACTCCAGGGCAGACACAGGCTGATTGCAAAGACAAATGGGGTCCATTCACCTGAGTCCCAGAGCTATAAGTGTAAATGTAATGCTAAGTGGCACAACGAGACAGCGTTAATCAAATCACCAAGACTGCTATCTCTACACCCAGATCTGCTTTGCCAACACCAGCACTTGGTGCTTCTGGCACTTGGAAAAGGTGCCATGATGGTATATCTTAGTAGTTAAGAGCAGAAGCTAAGATCTGCAAGTGGCCCTGGTTCAAATCTGATGCGGGTTCCATATGTGCCTGATGGCCTACCACAAGGGTACACAAATGGGTAAAGGTAAAGGTACCCCTGACCGTTAGGTCCAGTCGTGGACAACTCTGGGGTCATGCACTTATCTTGCTCTATAGCCCAAGGGAGCCGGTGTTTGTCCACAACAGCTTCTGGGTCATGTGACCAGCAAGACTAAGCTGCTTCTGGCAAACCAGAGCAGCACACAGAAATACCGCTTACCTTCCTGCCGGAGTGGTACCTATTTATCTACTTGCACTTTGACGTGCTTTCGAACTGCTAGGTGGCCAGGAGCTGGGACCGAGCAACAGGAGCTCACCCCGTCGCGGGGATTCAAACTGCTGACCTTCTGATTGGCAAGCCCTAGGCTCTGTGGTTTAGACCACAGCGCCACCCATGTCACAAATGGATACATGTGTGCAAAAGTAAACTGTGGTTTTAAGAAAATACATCCAGTGCAGCTGTGAATGGAGGGGAGGCCTTTTTGGTTGTGACCTCCTGCCCATGGAATGCTCTCCTCTGATTGACTTATCTGGCGCTCTCTTTTCAGCACCACACAAATACATTGTTTACTATTCTCTCAGGCTTTTAGATCATAAGAAAACCTCTTAAGCCAGGGCTGGTCAGGAGGTAGACTGACATTGACAGGGAGACCTTTGGGTGATTTGTAGTACATAAGCCAAGATTCCTCACTCCCAGCTATTCAACAATAGCAACAACAACACAATCTCCTCTTCCTCCACTAAATTACATCACTGAAATGAAGGAAGTTTGGCATAAATAGGAGCAGATTTGCATGGGGAAGGGCTGCGAGCTCAGCTCAGTTCTGGTTCTCAAAATAAAGCCCCCCTGTTCAGCAGTGCTCAGAGGCACCATGGACGGTATCCAACTAAGCAGTTACGCTAACTCAAGAAGTTTTAACTTCCACATCCTCTCCTCTCCCCTCATGTGCCCCATAAATTTACTCCAGAAGGTTGGGGGACAGACTTAGGGATTTCACAGAGGGGCACACAGGGAAAGGAAAGTGTGGAGCAGCTAAAACTCCTTGCACTAGCAGAACATGTGAAAAGGACTTAGGGGTCTTAGACCACAAGCTTTAAATAAGTCCACAGTGTGATTCAGCAGCAAAAAAAAAAAAAAAGAAAGAAAAAAAAAGGCTCATGCTCTTCTAGGCTGCATCAACAGACACTTCCTTTGTGCACAGAACAAGGGAAGTCATAGTACCACTCTCTTACGCCTTGGTCAAACTACACCTGGAATGATGTGTCAAGTTCTGGGTTCTGCAGTTTAAGGATATTGACAAGCTAGAACATGCACAGAGCCACCAAGATGTTCACCAAGCCTTATGAGGAGCAGTTGAGGGAGTTGGTTGTGTTTAGCCTGGTTAAGAGGAGATTGAGAGGAGATGAGATAGCCAACTTCAAGTATCTAAAGGGCTGTCACCTGGAGGATGCATCAAGCTTGTTTTCTCCTGCTCTGGGGGTTAAGACTCAAACCAGTGGCTTCAAGTTATAAGAAAGGAGATTCCGACTAAATATCAGGAAGAACATTCTAATGGTAAAATCTGTTTGAGAGTGGAACGGACGCCCTCAGGTGGTGGTGGACTCTCCTTCCTTGGAGGTTTTTAAGCAGAGAATAGAGAGCCATCTGCCATGGATACTTTAGTTGAGATCCTACACTGCAGAGTTTGGACTAGATGAGCCTCAGCACCCCTTCCAACGCTACAATACTATGGAAACTGTCCCATGTTGTTTCATTTTAAATGCATGTCTTTTGCAATTGGTGGATCTCAGGATTCAATTAAAATACAAAATTGATCCTGCAAACCTGAAGTCTCCAGGTCCACTCCTGTGTCACAACAAACATACATATCCATTTTTCTCCCTGTTTCACGATGCCTATATTCTACCTGTAGGATTCATGTCCTCCTTCCCATCAGCAGCTGGTTGGCTACTGTGGGAAACAGGATGCTGGCCTTTGGTCTGATAAAGCAATGCTCTTAGGAACATAGCAAGTGCAGTACATGGAATCAGCCCATTCATCCATCTAGCTCAGTAATGTCTACACGGACATTCCCAGTCCTACCTGGAGATGCCAGGGATTGAACCTGGGACCTTCTCCATGGAAAGCAGAGGCTCTGCCATTGAGCTACAGCCCTTCCTACATTCCAGACTGTAGCTCTAGGTGAACCTCTAGGTCATTGTGTGATGTGATGGCCAGGCCTAAAGGGCAAAGACTCTACCTTGTTCCATGTGCCCAAAAAGAAGCCCTCATAGCTCTGTGCTTATGCTAAGCGATGCAAAGTGTAAGGAAGCCATATATTGCAGGCTGAAGCAGCATCTCTCTCTTGTTGCTTGGGTCTAGTTTATTTGCCTTAGTAGGTCTCCAATTCAATGGATAATTATATATATATATTATTTTTGGTGAAACGTACCCGTCTGGTCAGCTGGAGACATTGACAATTCTCCACAAAAAAACTTAGCCCCCGTTCTGTAAGGTCTCCACCTTAGGAGCTGAAGCCTAGAGAACGGCACTGGTAGAAAAGAAGAACAGGAATCATATCCTTAATCCTACACTATAATCACAAAGAAAGGGTTTTGTTCAGGACTTAGCCTAAATGGTGATCAAATGACCGGTCTGGTGAAATCTGTGCGATTTCCAATGGATTGCATCGTCAAGGGGTTACATTTCATAGATTGTTTTCAAACAGAGAAGGTTGGCAATAGAACAAAGTTACTACTTAGCAGTGGTGGTGGAAGTAAAAGTTCAATGTCCCAAACGATTCAGTGGAAACTTTGGGTCTGAACTGATTGTATGAAGAAGCTGGACTGGGGTGTGTGTGTGTGTGTCTTGTTTTCGATTGTTACTATGGTAGGTATCTTTGTGTTTTTATACTGTAAACCAACCTGTGATGAAGGGTGGAAGAGAAAGTTGACAAACAAATGACCAAACCAAACCAAACCAAACCAAACCAAACCAAACCAAACCAATGGTAAGTGAATGCAGGGTTTGGATCACAGAAATAGGGAGATAACTTAACAAATATCCTCACACCAGGATTCACTCAGAGTCAAACACATTATAACAGCAAGTTAGATGTGGTTTGTGCAATCAAATCTGTTTTCTTTAAAAACAACAACACAGTTATCATCCCCTTCACTCATCCAATGATTGATCTGATGAGCAGGGTGGAATTATTTTGCATTCTAGTTGGGAGGCTAGGCTCCACCCATTCCAGAACTGTGCCTACATTAAACTGGTTTTGTTTTTACTTCTGCTGCTGCCGAGAGTAAGGGGAGGGATAAAAATTACTTGAGGAGTCAGGCCAGGCCCCCCAAATCAGGGACCATTTAGACCAGCCCCACTTGGACATAGGACTTACTTTTATGTATTGCATCAACATCAGTCTAGCTTCAAAAGAACCTACAGAGAATGAGTTCAGATAGCTCATTGACATCTTGAGCTCTCCACCACTCTGCCTTAATGATCAGATGCCTATGATTGCTGTGTATTTTCCGGGGAGAGTAAATCCAGTTAACACTGCTGAGGGGCTGCTGAGAACAATGGAGCTTCAGTGAGCTAACAGGACTTTAATAATTTTCCAAGGACAGCTCGGAATGACAGTGCAGCATATCAGCAAGTTTCCCTCGCACTCTCTCAAAATCAGGTCAGCAATCTGGACACAACGGGGGCTTCTGTCTGCAGGACAATAGGAACGTTCAACATTTACTCAACTTTGCCATACTGCTTAGGAAAGTTCCCAAACTCCTGAGCTACCACAACTTCATTTGCAGGGCTGTTCTGCTTGCTTTTGAAATGCACAAACTCATAAAAGTTCAGAGTGTGGTGGTCCAATTTCTTTCTTCCTTTAATTATTACAGGCAGGCAGGCTTTTTTTATTTTTTAGAAAGCCAATTCATCGAGCTCCCAGCCATGACACCCATACTTCCAGAAATTAGGTCAACACAGACAGCAAAAAGAAGCCCATGAACCCTAGCCCAAAACTGTTTTGACAAGCTGCTTAAAAATATACAGGGAGGCAGCCTGTTCCACATCCAGGGCCGGCACCTCCATGAGGCAAGGTGAGATGACAGCCTCAAGTGGCAGGATCCACAGCGGCGGCAGATTACTACTGCAATGCGCTCTACGTGGGGCTACCTTTGAAGGTGACTCAGAAACTGCAATTAATCCAGAATGCGGCAGCTAGACTGGTGATTGGGAGTGGCCGCCCAGGCTGGTCCTGAAAGATCTTCATTGGCTCCCAGTATGTTTCCGAGCACAATTCAAAGTGTTGGTGCTGACCTTTAAAGCCCTAAACAGCCTCAGTCCAGTATACCTGAAGGAGCGTCTCCACCGCCATCATCCAGCCCAGACACTGAGGTCCAGCGCTGAGGGCCTTCTGACCATAGGATGCACCTTGTTTTTGAGGGGGAGAACAAGAGAAAAAAATCTCCCCCTCTCTGCTCAGCGGCCCTTCAGCGAAGCGGCAGGAGAAACAGAGCCCCTTCCATTTTTCGTCCCACTGCGCTGAAGGGGCGCTGCACAGCTCTCCCTCTCTGCTGAAGCCAGGAGAGTCTTGCTCTCCCGGCTTCAGCAAAAGGAACCCGAAGCCTTTGGAGCACAGCATGAGGTCCCACTGCGCTCCAAAGGCTTAAGGGACAGCCACCTGAAGCCTTTGGAGCGCAGCGAGAACTCGCGCTGCGCTCCAAAGGCTTCGGGTTCCTTTCACTGAAGCCAGGAGAGTTGAAATTACTAGTTTTATAAGGATTATAGTGGCACCAGCATGTCATGCATTGTATACACTGAGTGAAAGATGCACGGCTCCTCATCGCCATGCATCGTTCAGTATTTTTTCATATTTTGTATATTAGGAAAAGTTTGGTGGGTATTTTTAAATCAAAGTGTATTTGCGGGTCTAATTAGATATCTCATGAAAAAAACCACACCAAAAAACGCTTTCATACCAACATCTGGCAATCACAAATGGCCTCCACTGGGGTGCAGAATATGAAATATGACCCTCACAAACTTCTAACTTGACACGCAGCAGTAATATTGGACAATGTAAATGCACCTTAAGTAGATTACACTCATCCAGCAGAATCTGCACAACAGGTTTAGCTGCTTAGCAACCCACACAGAAGACGATCAGCTAAAATGAATTACAAACCATTGATTAGGCCTAGATAAATATAAGACTGACCAGCCACAGTCAGGTTAATTGGCACTCTAAATCACAAATGACACGTTTTGCCCCTCAAGCCACTATTATGAGAGAAATTTAGACTGCTGTCCACAAATCAGTTACTGGAAAGTTGCCAGGGCATATTTTGTCAATAGGATCTGCAAATGACAACTCCAGAGACATTTCTTCTTTTTCTTTTGCTCAATAAAAGCAAGGGAAATTAAATAACTCTTTTATCGTGATTGTGGAAGAGACTGAGGCACATATTCGTCTTTCCTTTAAAAAAGTCCACAAGCACTGGATCTGCCTTGGGCGCCCAGCTGGCCAGCAGGGAGCTATAAGCTGCCGTTTAACATTTCCCAGAATGCCTCAGAGCATCCAATGTTGCATCGTTCTAGGGATGGACAACCCATGGGCCTCCAGACATTGCTGGGTTCCAGCTTCCTTAAGTCCCCAAAGCGCATGGCCAACGGTCAGGGATGGTGCCCTGACAGACAATAAGATTTTAGAACTGCTGAAAGTGACTCAAGAGAGGTCAACACACACCTGTTCCTCTAGTCCCACTGTTGCCTCTATTCGAACAGGTTCGACTGGTTTTCAGGAAAGTGCCTATAATGGATAGCGATTTTTTCTTCATATGAGCTTTAAACAAATCTTTAAACAGATTTTTTTCTTCATATGAGCTTTAAACAAAAAGTGTTAGCCTGGAGAAGAGGAGGTTAAGGGGTGATATGATAGCCATGTTCAAATATATAAAAGGATGTCACATAGAGGAGGGAGAAAGGTTGTTTTCTGCTGCTCCAGAGAAGCGGACACGGAGCAATGGATCCAAACTACAAGAAAGAAGATTCCACCTAAACATTAGGAAGAACTTCCTGACAGTAAGAGCTGTTCGACAGTGGAATTTGCTGCCAGGGAGTGTGGTGGAGTCTCCTTCTTTGGAGGTCTTTAAGCAGAGGCTTGACAACCATATGTCAGGAGTGCTCTGATGGTGTTTCCTGCTTGGCAGGGGGTTGGACTCAATGGCCCTTGTGGTCTCTTCCAACTCTATGATTCTATGATTCTATGTATCTCTCCCTGGAAGCACGATGGCAAGGAGATGAGCACAAAATGTACATCCTTAGACTTGTAGAAATGTAGGGCTGGAAGGTACCTTGAGGATCTTCCAAGCCCCTGCAATGTAGGAAGATGCAGCAGCCCCACATGGGGATCGAACCTGCAACCTTGGTGTTATCAGCACCATGCTCTAACCAACGAAGCTACTCAGCAATTATTTAATTGGCTATCCAAGCCACAGTATCTCAAGTCCCAATCTGCAGAAAGAGGGCTAATACCTCACAATAATGCCTGCAGTCAAGATGTCTGAAAGTATGCACGTGAAGCCCTATAAACCCCGATAAATCTCTATAAAATATAAATTTATGGTTGTTAATGCTACGCGGGGGATCTCGCCATTGCGAGGACAGATGAAAAAAAGCTGTGGGTTAAGGGAAGGTTTAAATGCTCTGATTAGGGTTCCCCTTCACCCTCACAGCTTAGAAATGCAACTTCACTAAACTTAACCAAGCACTGGATTATTTGCATGCTTTTGTGACATTCTTTTGCCTGCAATCCAGAAGGCAGATTTCATACCAGAAATCCTAAACGGGAAGCCTACATTGGAAAAGAAAGATAAAGAATTGCATTGGTTGGTTTTCAGTGCTAACAGGATGCAGAAAGAACTCATTTTACAGGAGCTGATTTGGTGAATATATTAAGGATATCGATGGCATAATGTTTTCTGTCTCAAGAAGTATTTCTTGCAGTTGGCAGCATGAGAGCGGACGCTGGTAGTTACAAGAAACTTCTCTTTCTTAAGTCTGCAATTGTGACATTGACTTTAACTGTTGAATTTATACTGTTCTTTTCCCATTTGGTTTTACTTGTTTTACAAGTGTTCTGGTTTTCTCCTGGGTTTTTTTAAAGATGGTGCATGATGTTATTGTAACCTGCCCTGGGACCTTGTAGCGAAGGGTGTGGGGTGAGAAATCTTATAAACAAGCTAAGAGTTGCTATAACTTACTTCAAGGCATACATAATACATGTGAATATGCACTTTGCCACTGAGAGATATCTCATCTGTATTGGAATTGGAATTGTTATCACATGTGAAATTGTTTTAGGTTGTTTTTACATATGGAGTTATTTTTTCATTGTTGATGCTTTTACTGTGAAATTGCTTTGAGGTATTTTATGGGAAGAGACTCATAAATGGCTTCAAATAAATAATCAAATGTGTGCTATGTAAAAGCAGCAAGATCTGCCTGTGTTTGTCCTTTTGAATAGTTTAAAAGAGAATTCAAAATCGATTACAATGCAGCTCCTATGAATGTATGAAGTTATGTAAGCACCTCATTTCCTTCAGAGAGACAGAACCAAAGCAATTGGGGTTTTTTTTGGGGGGGGGGTTGGTTTTTCCCTTTCTTTTTGTATCTTCAGTGCCACCTTCTGGCACTTTAAAGGCAACACAGGACATATATTTTAAAAGTCCTTTTAAAAAACCAACACTGTTCATTACAATGGAGGTTGCACAAGAGAATTGGTTGGAGGACTACATAATCATTGACTTAAAAAAAAATCATCTATTTGGCAAAGCAGCATTATAGTTTTTTGTTTTGGTTTTTAAAACATGCTCAGCTTAAAGGAAACAAATCCCATTTAAATGTTCATATACAGAAAAGAGAGTGCCACTTTCTACAAAAGACAACATCTTGGCGCCAATGACCAGAATGGTTGGAATGAATGAATCAGTTCATCCACTGAATTCAAGCTATAAGAAAGGAGATTCCAACTACAGAAGAATTTTCTGGTGGTAGGAGCAGTTCGACAGTGGAACGGATTCCCTCAAAAAGTGGCGGACTTTCCTTCTTTGGAGGTTTTTAAGCAGACGTTGGATAGCCATCTGTCATGGATGCTTTAGTTGAGATTCCTTCCTTGCAGAGGGTTGCACAAGATGACCCTCAGGATCCCTTTCAACTCTACAATCCTGTGATGCTACGATTTCTAACCTCCTGCACTTCCACATTTGCTCATTCATAAATCTGTTCTATCCCATTTGCACATTAATCTATGATTTTCTTAACCTAAGTCTGCACAAGTATTCACAATGAAAAATGCTATGAAGATACTTCTGTAAAACGTGTCTTGCCTCGAAATATGGATTATCCAAAGCTGATGGACTACATGGAATTGGCAGAAATGACTGGCAGAATCCGAGACCAGGGAGAAGAGTCGATGGAAGATTGGAAAAAATTTAAAGTATATTTACAGAAATATTGCAAAATTAATGAATGTTAGAAGAATACTGGAATGAAGTTATATGGTTTTAGCAGAAATGTTATTAAGAATTATGCAAAAACTGATTGTTAATGGGCTAAAGTGGAAAATTTAAAGTTAGATCGTGTTAAGATAAATTATAGAACAAAAAAATTGAGAAGGAGGGAAAGGATTTGCTGAGTTAGCTAATTTGAACTAGAATACAAAAAAGGGAGGTATGAGGAAGTCGAGGAAATAAGTAAATGAAAGATAAAGATATGGAAATTGGATGTGTTTTTAAATGTTTTTGTTTTTTCTGGTGTTTTGATGTATTGTTTTTTTCCTTTTCCTTTTGATGTATTGTTTGTTATATTTTTTATTGTTTTTTTTCTCTTATACTTTTTTTTTGTAACTATAAAACTTCTAATAAATATTATTTTTTTTAAAAAAAAGAAACACGGATTATCCAATCCCCCAAGCATCCTACTATAAGGTATTTCAAGAGAATATGCATTCCACCAAGACCGCATTCTCAAATAATCAGCCTCCCCTTCAAAGGTCTATCTCCAAAGGTAGCTAGATTACAATTTCCTTCATCCCTGACCATTGGCCATACTTGCTGGGGCTGATGGGAGTTGGAGTCAAGCAAAACATCTGTGAGGTTTCCCATCACTGCTTTAAGTGAAGGAAATACCCAATTGTCCCTTGCAGAATTTTACACGGTTGAATTTCTCTTCCCACCCTCAGCAAAAAAAATAAATCACCATAATCCAACAAAACATAGTCATGACTAAGTCACCATTAAATCACTGGGGCTTCAAGCTATTCACAATTACTGTATTTTTCCGTGTATAAGACTATATTTTTTCCTAAATGTCAGATGCTGGTGGTGGTTGCTCGTGAGTAACCAGGCAGGACTCCGACCTGTCTTTTACAGGTTTTATTGGTGCAAACGATTTACAGTGCAGAACCCCAAAGTTCATGTCTGTCTTAGTGACTTGCAGATTCCGGGAGTGGCCCCTTCTGGTTTCTCCCCCAACATAAGAACTTAGACACCCCAAATACCCGCTTCCCCTCCTTACGTTTCAACCCTCTGCGCAAGCTGGGCGATGTTTCCTGGCCAGCCGGGCTAGGTGAGGCTGTGATGACCTGGGAATTGGATTCAGAGGCTGAACCTGAGGAATCCCAGCCTGCACAGGAGTCCCTGCCTCCAGGGCCGACTGAGCCGGGGCAGGGGCTTGAACCTGAAGGGCCCTCACCTGTGCCGGATCCTCAGGAGCAGACACCAGATGAATCCGCTCTGGCTCCAGAGGTGATCGAGGACCCATTGTCTGCAGATGCTCCTCTCTCAGCCCTGTCAGGGGAAGGTGAGGTTGCCTCTGGGTCCAGTAACCCTCCAGCCTCTCCTGAGCTGCAGAGGCTCAGGGCAGAGAGGTGGAGGGAACTGTTCGGTTTAAACTATTTGTTTTTTTTCTCCCCTGAACAAAGCATCCCATTTTATATGTATTGCCCTCTGAACTGCAAACATACTATTCCAGGGGTCAGCAAACTTTTTCAGCAGGGGGCCAGTCCACTGTCCCCCAGACCTTGTGGGGGGACTATATTTGGGAGGGGGGGAATGAATGAATTCCTATGCCCCACGAATAACCCAGAGATGCATTATAAATAAAAACACGCATTCTACTCATGTAAAAACACCAGGCAGGCCCCACAAATAACACAGAAATGCATTTTAAATAAAAGGACAAATTCTGTTCATGTAAAAACTCGCTGATTCCTGGTCCATCTGCAGGCCGGATTGAGAAGGGCCTTAGTTTGCCTATCCATGTACTATTCTTTCTTTTACCTAACCGTTCACAGAATCACTTTGCTAGGTACAAATTCATTCTGTTGCAGCCAAGAAGGGGTTCTGGCTTACAGCGTGATGTGTTTCGGCTGGACTTTTCATGAACTGACACACAGGCCAGATTCCGCAGAGGTTTGATTCCTCAAGTCTGGTGATAGATTTATGGAACCTACCTTGGTCTGGAAGCAGCAGTAGAGCTGTGTTAAGTAAGGATGCTTCCGTGCTAACGCCAGAATCCGTTTTTCTGTCATTGTACAGTCGACATCATCATCTTGTAGGATGACATCTTTCTTTAAGACTTTCACGGCGTATACTTCATCTTTGCCTTTTAGCTCGGCTAGCATGACCTGCAACAAAGAGGCAACTGCACTTTTACACACAGCAAAGAGAAAGTTCACATACTAAACTAGCTAAAAAGAGAAATTAAATGGAAGTTTTGCACTAGTGGAAGCCAGCACAACAATTCCCGTTAGCGCAATGGAAATCCCCGCTGCCCACAAATCGGCTCCAGAGAGTTGGGGGAACTCCCAGAATATCGTGTGAGGAAAGGTGCTTCCGCTGACAAAACGATCTCTTTAGTGCCACACTGAATAAAACTCACTGAATGGAGAGGCACACACAGCAGACAATCCTGAAGCAAAATGCCTTTTTCCACAGTATCTGAAAGACCACTTCCTTCCCTACAGAACTTCTCAAACCTTAAGCTCAGCAGAGGGAACCATTTTGGTAGTTTCACCACCCTCAGAAGTTCAGGGGGTGGCAACCCTGGAGAAGGCAATCTCTGAGGCTGCCCCTAAGTTTTGGAATTTCCTCCTCACAGAGGTGCGTTTGGCTCCTTCACTCTTCAGCTTTTGAAGAATGCTGAAGATACTCTTCTTTACCCCAGAAATGCATCTGTTCGGAGTCCACCCTATTCCTGTGGCTGCAATTTGTCTTAACTGCTTTTAATCCTGAATTGTAGATGGTTGTCACCCACCCTGGGACCTGCTGGAGTAGAATAAGGCAGGGAATAAGATAATAATTTCAAGGGGGCAAGTGGAGAACTCCAGTATTCCTAGTTTTTAGATTTTCCTATAAAAGGATTTTTCCTCTCTTTAGTGGTCAGAAATTGTAAGGGGTGTGTGTGTGTGTGTGTGTGTGTGTGTGTGCGTGCGTACGTGTGTGTGTGTGATCCAGAGCCTCCAAAAAGCCAGTCTCCAGCACCACAAGAACTACGGTTCCTCAGGAGGCTAAGCAGACTAGGCCTCATGCAGGAGAGATACACACTAGGCCACAGTTCCAGCCTGAAATACTACCCATGCCTCTCTATCCGGCCCTCAGGACACTCCCCAGGCAACAGCCTCCTCCTCAAGCCACACCTCTCACTATCCCTGCTTTGCACCATCCTGGAGTTGTTTTTGCCTGGTTGGAATGCAGTCATTTTATTTCACCCTGATTCTAATTTTTAAGCTGTATTTTAATCAATTGTTTGATTGTGTTTTAATGTATTTGACATTTGATGTTAGCCGCCCTGAGCCCGGTCTTGGCCAGGGAGGGCGGGGTATAAATAAATAAAAATTTACTTATTTACTTACTTACTTACTTACTTACTTAAGCAATAAGCCTTGCTTTCCTGAACTGATGATAGAGAGGGATGTGTATAGAAACAAAGCTAAAATCCACCTTGCTTGCCTTGCCCAAATTAGCTTTGAGTCTTGCCCACCACTGGCGTGTGGGATATGGAGGCTTGCCTAAAAGAGAATGCAGCTTGCAGCAAGAATCAGCAATGCAAAATGTGGATTTGTTTTCTCAAGCATAAATGAAATCCAGATTCTCAATGAACTTGTTTCTTGTAGTTTTTGCCCCAGTGAATTTTTTTTAGTGTGCCTCGCTTGGGCTTTAGAATTGCATGCATCCTGGCTCTGTTGTCACTTCGAATTTCAGACCGTTTCCACCTAACGCTGCAGAGCAAGGGGCCGCAATCCATCTAGAGTCGAATGGGATTTGCTGCTGCCACTTTAAAGTCACCTCTGCAACTCCTCCTTACGGCGGAACAGCAGGAGTCCGAGCAAACACAGCCTAACATTTACATGCCTTGTTGAGTCTGCATGGCTGGCAAATTGAAAAAGCAAATTATCTGACTTGCAAAATCAGGGCATGCAGAGCAGGAATCACCTTCAGGGAGAATAAATGTCAGCCTCCCTATGGAGTGCTTTTTCAGTCAAGTGCCTCAACAGAGGACACCAACTGCAGCTTAGCATTTCAATTGGCAGACACACTTTCAACTTAACAAATAATTCAGCACTGACTTTTTTAAAATAAAAAAACTAGCCAACTTAAAAAAGAGACACTTGTTCCGCACCACAGAAAAAAATACATTGCTGGTAATAATTTCTATGCCATTTTTCAGGGCGTGGGTGGTACCAGTTCTTTTCTAAATTATTCCAAGAACCACCAATGGAAGTAAAGCAGCCCAAGAATCTATCACATGTGCAGCAGCACCCAGCTAAGCAGAGATTTAAACCTTGGCCTTCTGCATCTAAATCCCCTGTGTTATCTACTGATGTTCTTGGATGACAACTCCCACAATCACTGGCCGTTAGCCATGCTGACCAAGATTGATAGGAATGGTAGCTCAAGAATATCCGGATAGCTACCTCTGGACTACACAGCTGTTCCCCCGCATTGTGCTGATATACTTGAGAATCCACAGCATCAAGCAGCACAGAATTAGCAGCCTGAGACATGGCTTGACAGGACTGCCGGTGAAATCAAGTTTATGGGGTCAGTGCATGGACCAAAAAGGTACAGTGGTACCTCTGGTTACGAACTTAATTCGTTCCGGAGGTCCATTCTTAACCTGAAACCGTTCTTAACCTGAGGTACCACTTTAGCTAATGGGGCCTCCCGCTGCCACAGCACGATTTCTGTTCTCATCCTGGGGCAAAGTTCTTAACCTGAGGTACTTCTTCTGGGTTAGTGGAGTCCGTAACCCAAAGTGTTTGTAACCCGAGGTGTTTGTAACCCGAGGTACCACTGTACTCTGCAAGAGATTCTGTGCCAGGTAACCGAGGCAGCGGGAGCCAGTGAGGTGTAGTGGCCAGAGTTTAGTGAAATTATTAATGTTTGATGGTTTATTGTGCTTTTAATTCTGTTGGGAGCCACCCTGAGTGGCTGGGGAAACCCAGCCAGATGGGCAGGCTACCAATAATAATTTATTTATTTATTTATTTATTTATTTTTATTTTATAATTATTATTATACTAAGAATTCAGATCCCTTACACAGCCATAATTTGGGTGATCTGGAAACTTACGGGTGATCCAGACTGGCCCTCTTTCAAATCAGGCCATGAAACAGACTTACCCATAAACCTCCAAGCCCCAATGCATGACTGAATTGATTTGCTGAAGCCCTACTGGCATAGATTTGGTAATCCCTATGACCACCGGAGGAGGGTGTGCATGAATGCAAACACAGATATGCCATAAGCTTCAACCTTGTTTCTTCCTATCAGTACTGCATGTTGTTGTATTTAATACGCACAGTGGAAACAAGCAGCAATCAAGGACTGCTCACCTTCCCGAAGCTGCCTTTCCCTAACACTTTAATGAAGTTAAACTCTTCGAGGCCCATGCGCTTCGTCTGTGTTTTGACCTCTCCGTTTTCGCCGTTCTCCCCGGGAGTGTTAAGCTGGCCGTCAGTCGAGGTCGCCGCTCCTCCCCGGTGCTCTTCTCCTCGGTTGTCAAATGACAATGCTTTCCTAATGTTATTTTCAAGCTCTTTGATTTCTGTGAAAGTTTAAAACGACAGCAGTGGGCAGATATTTTAATACGCACACACATGGATATGGAAGAGCTAAGCTTCAGCAATATCAAGATCCTGGTTGCATCAGGATGACGCATCATCATCATCATTAAAAAAATTACATTGCCCTATACCAGTAGATCTCAGGGCAGTACACAGCATAAAACCACAATATATATAAAAAAGAAAATACATATGAAATAAATAAAAAATATTTAAAAATTGTCCAGTAGTACCTCAGAGACTAAGTTTGTTCTGGGTATAAGCTTTCGTGTGTATCTGAAGAAGTGTGCATGCACACGAAAGCTTATACTCAGAACAAACTTAGTTGGTCCCTAAGGCACTACTGGACAATTTTTAAACTTTTTATTTATTTATTTCGTCTGCGTCAGACCAACACGGCTACCTACCTGAATCTAGAAAATACATAATAAAAACAAAACGACAACAACCCAATAATCTCCCCTTCCACACACATTTTAAAAGGGCATCAGATGTCAATATTATTATGTATGTATACACATACATATGTGTGTGTGGATAGATAGGTAGGTAGATAGATAGACAGATAAACAAACAAACAGGAACACAAGAAGATGCCCTACAATGAATCAGACCATTGGTCCTTCTAGGTAAGTATTTACACTACCAGTGGTCGCTCTGGAGGATTTTCAGACAGGGCTCTCTCCTAGCCCTATGAAGGATTCCAGGGACTGAACCTGGGGCCTTCTGCATGGAAAATAAAAGGTTCTACCACTAAACTGCAGCCCTTCCCAGATAGACAGAAAGATTGTACTTTGTGTATGGAACGCTCCAGGATCTGTCCTCAACATCTCCAGTTAATGTTCCACTGATGGGAAAGACCCCAGAGACATTGGGAAGTTGCTGCAAGTCACAGGAACAGCCAATATGGTGTCTTCTAGAGGTGTCTTTTTTTGTACTACAGCTCCCATCATCTCTGCCCAGTGACTATGCTGGCTAAGGGTGATGGGAGTTGGAGTCCACCAACATCTGGAGGGCACTGTCAGGGAACTGCCATCGGCAGGACAGGAGGTGCAAAGGCTCTCTGAGGTAGAGAGAGACGTAACAGCTGAAGAGGGAACCAGTAGGGGGCGAACAGGAACGTCAAGGGAAGGAGAGTCGGAGGAATGGCTCAGAGACGCTTCCAGCGAAAACAGTGGGGAGGTCTCAGGACCTCCTATAGGGACACCCGTTCCTCGCCGGAAACTGTCACGCCGAGAGTCCAGAAGACGTGTTTCCGTTAAGGAGCTTTTATGTTGGAAACGTTTCCGAAAGCAACCACTTTCGGATTCTGCTAGCGATTGACGCAGCCATGCTGGAGGGGCTCCGTCACAGGCAGAGGTTTGAGAACTTGTTCAAACTCTGAGGGACTTGCAGTTTACGCACAAGCAGCTCTTCATCCCATCACAGCAATCCGAAAGTCACCGAAAGCTAGCTTGTGCCAGGGAGAGGCATCATGAGCGAACCAGCCGGAACCGGAGGAGCAGGAGCAGCTGGAGGAGGTCCAAGCCTGGAGGAAAGGTACAGGACGTTGGAGATCCAGCTTGCCTTGCAAACGGCGAGGCTGGAGGAGAGGAGGGCTCAGGATGCAGAAAGGGGGAAGGAGAAAACCACCCCGCTCACCAGAAAGATGCCAGGATTGGTGCAGAAATTTGGGGGGGACCCCAGAAACTATCATGCCTTTAGGACAGAGATGCAATACGCTCTCAATCTGCAATTTGATGACTTCCCTGATGAGGAATCGCGAGTGGCTTTTGTAATTAGCCATCTCGAATCAGGGGCGAAGGACTGGGTTAGACCCTTGATGGCAGCAAATAATGAGATCCTAAAGGACACGAGGAAGTTTTTTCGTGCCATGGACCTGATGTTTTCCAGCGACATTGAGCAGGGAGTGGTGCGAAGGCAGTTAATGGCTTGCAAACAGGGGAACCGGTCTGTCCGTGAGTACTGGACAGAGTTCACTATGTTGATTCATAGATTGGGGTGGGACCTATCGGCGGAGCCCATCCAGATGCTTTTCGAAGAAGGGCTCTCTTCGTCCTTAAAAGATGAACTTTCCCGGGCCCCCAGAGCGGAGTCTATGGACCAGCTGACTAAATCCGCGCTGGCCATAGGAGCGCGCCAGGAAGCGAGGGCTTTGGAGAAGCGGGAGGGGAAAGGAGAACGTTGGAGGGAGCTTCGCATTCCAGACATTCCAGAGCAGCCTTTCCCGCCGGCAGAGCCGATGGAAGTTGGAACAGCGCGGGCGCGCGCAGTTTCAAACCTCGGTGAAGGGCGGAAGAAGGAGGGAAAGAGCGCCAAGAAATGTTATCTCTGCCAACAGCCAGGACACTTTGCCAGAGTCTGTCCACGAAGAAAGGAATGGCAAGGCATGGCAGGAGCTGTTGGGGGAGAGGAGGAGGAAAGCAAGGAGCAAGTAAAAGCCAACGCCTGGCTGCCACCGTCGGGGCACAGCAGCCAGGCCCAAAAGCAGTGAAAGTGCCCTCACCAGAACCTCCCAGACCTGCTCTAGTGATAGAGGTGTTGCTAGAGCTGCCAAACGGACACCCCCTACAGATCAAGGCCCTTCTGGACTCAGGCAGCTCCTGTAATTTCATGAGTAAGGAGTTCGCAGCTGAGCACCAGATACAAACCCTCCCCTTAAGTAAACCCCTGCAGGTGACCACGATTGACGGCAGAGAGCTGTTGGGAGGAGAAGTGAACCAACAGACAGTCCCCATGATAATGAGGGTGGCAAGGCACACCGAGAGGATAGCGTTTAATGTGGCCACCTTGGGAGGAGCTCCCATCATTTTGGGGATGAGCTGGCTGGCACTACACGATCCTCTAGTGGGCTGGCATCAGAGGGTGGTCTCCTTTGGGTCAGCGCATTGCCTAGAACACTGCAAGCAGGGGAAGGATCCAGGGGGAGCCAGGCTCACCCTAGCTGGGATGGAGGTAATGAATAAAGGGGAGGTGCCTCCGCAATATGCAGATCTGAGCAACGTATTTAGCGAAAGGGAAGCGGACAAATTGCCGCCGCATAGACCCTTTGACTGTCAAATCAACCTACTCCCTGGGGCTCAACTCCCAGTGGGCAAGCTGTACGCCATGTCAGACAGGGAGATGCAGGAGCTGAGGGAGTTCATTGACAAAAACCTGAAGCGAGGTTTCATCAGAGAGTCCCGAGCGGTGGGGGGCAGCCCAGTGTTTTTTGTGGACAAAAAAAACACAGATAAGCCGAGACTTGTAGTGGACTTCAGGGCCCTAAATGCCGTGTCGGAACCCCTGGCTTTTCCTATGCCCCGAATTGATGACATTCTGACCAGGGTGAGGAAGGGGAAGATTTTTACAAAACTGGACCTGCGGGGGGCGTACAATCTGATACGCATAAGGAAGGGGGATGAATGGAAGACCACCATGTTCACCCCTTTGGGAGCATTTGAATACCTCGTAACGCCCTTCGGTCTCCAAGCCGGCTCCGCATGTTTTCAAAGTTTTATCAACCACGTCTTGGGACCTTTGCTCTACAAGAATTGTGTGGCCTTTTTAGATGACGTGTTGGTGTATTCGGAAGATGAAGAGCAGCATGTGAGGGACGTGAGAGAAGTGTTGGGCCGGCTGCAAGCCAATCAGCTGTGGGTGAAACTGGAGAAGTGCCAGTTTCATGCCAAGGAGGTGGAATTCCTGGGGTACCGCTTGTCAGACAAAGGATTGGCCATGGATCCAGGCAAGGTCCAGGCGGTGCTGGAATGGAAGACACCGAAGACCAAGAAGGATGTGCAAAGATTCCTGGGGTTTGGGAACTTTTATCGGAAGTTCATCAAGAACTTTGCACACTTGACGGCGCCCATCACCGACTGCCTCAGTAGCAAGAAGAAATTTGTTTGGACGGCGGAGGCGGAGCGAGCTTTTGAAGAACTGAAAAGGGCTTTCGCCTCGGAAGAACAACTTCTGCATGTGGACCTACAGAAGCCCATGAGAGTGGAAACAGACGCGTCAGACCGAGCGGTAGGGGCGGTACTTCTTCAGCCGGGAAGGAATACGTCGGAGTGGAGACTGTGTGCCTTCTTCTCGAGGAAGCTGAATAAGTCCGAGCGGAACTACACGGTGTATGACCGGGAACTACTCGCCATTCACGAAGCGTTCCGGAGGTGGAGACATTTGTTGATTGGGGCACAACACAAGGTGCAAGTGTGCACCGACCACAAGAATTTGGAGTATTGGAGAACAGCTCGAGTACTCAACCAACGACAAGTGAGATGGGCACAGGAATTTTCCAAATTCCACTTTGAGATTTGTTATGTACCAGGCCCAGAGAACGTCAGGGCGGACGCTCTCTCACGCAAACCAGAGTATTTGGAGGGGGAGGGGGCAATCGAAGAAAGACATGTCATTCCTGAGGACCGCTGGGTGTGTGGGGCGGCGCTGGTGGGGAGACGAGAACTGGTAGAGGAAACGGAAAATGACGAATATGCCCAAAATAAGCTCAGAGGTCTCAGGGGAGAGGGTGAGAGCCCGGAGGGTTTTGAGGAAAGAAACGGGGCATTGTATTACAAAGGGGCACTGTATATACCAGAAGGTGAATTGAGAGGGAGGGTACTCAAGCAGTTGCACGATAGTCCCACGGCGGGACATTTTGGACAACACAAGACCATGTGGATGGTCACCAGGGAATTTTGGTGGCCCAAGGTGAGGGAAGATGTAAAGGAGTATGTAAGAGGGTGTGACCAATGTCAGAGGGCCAAGGGGGAAAGAAGGGCGCCGGCAGGGTTATTAGAACCATTACCCACGCCAGAACGGCCTTGGGAGGCGGTATCAATAGATTTTATGACGGATCTGCCCAAATCCAAGGGGAAAACGGCCATCATGGTAGTAGTGGACCTGTTAACTAAGATGTGCCACTTTGTAGCATGTTCACATGCAGTCACAGCGGAAGAAACGGCGAAGTTGTTTGTAGAACACATCTTCAGGCTGCACGGCGCCCCCTTGAGGGTGATCTCAGACCGCGGCAAACAATTTACTTCCAGGTTCTGGAGGAAGCTCATGAGCTTGCTGCATGTGGAAGTCAATTTTTCGACTGCCCGGCACCCTGAAACCAACGGGCAGGCGGAAAGAGCAAATGGCATCCTCCAACAATATCTGAGGTGTTATGTCAATGACAGAGAGAATGATTGGGTCGAAAAGCTGGCGCTGGCAGAATTTGCCTACAACAATGCGGAGAATGTGTCCACAGGGATGAGCCCCTTTTTGGCTAATTACGGGTGTCACCCCAGGGCATTCCCAGGGGAGGGAGGCGAGAGATGGAGCGTCCCAGCGGCCGAACATTTTGTAGAAGAGATGGAAGCGATCCATCGTCAGCTTCAGCTCAACTTAGAAAGGGCCAAGGCACAATATAAGAAGCAGGCAGACAAGAACAGAAGGGAAGGTGAAACAATAAGGGTGGGGGATCAGGTGTGGCTGTCTACCCAAGGGTTGCCGTTCAAAGGGGGTTGTAAAAAATTAAGACCCAGGAGATTGGGACCCTTTGAGGTCATTCAGCAGGTCAACCCAGTGGCTTTCAAACTCCGGTTACCCAGCCACATGAAATTGCACCCAGTGTTCCACAGGTCGTTACTGTCACCGTACAAGGGGGGAGGTGAAGGGGAGTACACCAGGGGACCAGTCTTGGAAGAGAGGGAAAGCAGTAACCATGTAGCGGAAATCCTCGATTCCAGGTGGAAGGGCAATCAGGTGGAGTATTTGGTGGCGTGGGAAGGGGAACCGGAGTCAGAAAACACCTGGGTGACTGCAGAGGAGGTCAATGACGAGGTTTTAACAGAAACGTCCCACCAAAGATTCCCGAGGAAACCACAGCCGGTAGCAAGGTTTAGGAGGGAGTATTTCGGCACCACAGACGAGGAAGAGGAACTGGAAGGATTCGCAGAGTCGGAGTTGGAAGAAGGAACGGACTCAGATGACGAGGAGTACCGAGAGACTAGGAACAACAACAAGTGGAGAAAGGTGTTCGAAACTTCGGACGATGAGGAAGGTTCTTTCCGGGGTTTTACCTCCTCCCAACCCGTAGGGGAGGAGACGGGAGGGGGTGAAGGGGGCCCTGGAGGGGAGGTGGATGTCAGGGAACTGCCATCGGCAGGACAGGAGGTGCAAAGGCTCTCTGAGGTAGAGAGAGACGTAACAGCTGAAGAGGGAACCAGTAGGGGGCGAACAGGAACGTCAAGGGAAGGAGAGTCGGAGGAATGGCTCAGAGACGCTTCCAGTGAAAACAGTGGGGAGGTCTCAGGACCTCCTATAGGGACACCCGTTCCTCGCCGGAAACTGTCACGCCGAGAGTCCAGAAGACGTGTTTCCGTTAAGGAGCTTTTATGTTGGAAACGTTTCCGAAAGCAACCACTTTCGGATTCTGCTAGCGATTGACGCAGCCATGCTGGAGGGGCTCCGTCACAGGCAGAGGTTTGAGAACTTGTTCAAACTCTGAGGGACTTGCAGTTTACGCACAAGCAGCTCTTCATCCCATCACAGGCACCATTTTTGCTACCCCTGCAGAAGACAGTGTCTCACTAGATGGTCCCAAAAAAGCCTTCAGCAGTTTCTCCTGAATGTTCAAAACTAGCATGTCCTTCTGCTCTACTGAGCAGGAAAGACAGCGCAAGGCACATGGCAATCCCATCTGAGTGATATGGCCACGTTATGACACCAATTCTTTCATAATCCATTCTTCATTAAATCTGAGATGTTGGGGCCACATTGTTTACAAGGCTGCAGTTCAGCGAGACCCCCAAAATAATTCAAAATATTCATAAATATAAAATAAAAGGGGGCAAACCTTGATCACATGGAGAAGTCGGTGCTGACTTTGATCTGTCATCGTCTCCTGGTGAGGATCCAGGAACCGGTGGTTGAGATTCTGCACCTGGGACAAGCTAAGAATAGACAGAGAAATGAGATGCTTAACCATCGCAAGGTGTTCTTCTGACATGACATTTATGAGAGTACAAAGACGCAGCTCCAAATAGCAAAGCTTCTGCACACAAAGAGGAAGGCGACTGAAAATCCTCCTTGAATTGCCATCTGCTTTACAGATTGACAAGCATAGCAGCTCATTTTAAAAAAGAGAGAGAAAAAAAACTTGCATTTACTGCGTTGAAATCTTAACTTGTTTGAAGAAGTTCACGGTGAATGCTGCTAGGCTTACCAGATACACAGAAAGACCACACATAGAAACTCTTTAAAAACAACAACCCATAACTTCTGAAACAAGGTATTCTTGACACAAGTTCTACAGTGTCGTGTCAGGATGAAAGGCCATAATTCACTGAGCACCATTCCAACACTAGTTTAATTAAATCTGCACAGGAGCTGTGCAAACGAGGAGATTTAGTGGATTTCAACCACATTTGGCTCGCCAAAAGATGTAAGATGCTTTGTTTTCTGCTGCTCCAGAGAAGCGGACACGGAGCAATGGATCCAAACTACAAGAAAGAAGATTCCACCTAAACATTAGGAAGAACTTCCTGACAGTAAGAGCTGTTCGACAGTGGAATTTGCTGCCAAGGAGTGTGGTGGAGTCTCCTTCTTTGGAGGTCTTTAAGCAGAGGCTTGACAACCATATGTCAGGAGTGGTCTGGTGGTGGTTCCTGCTTGGCAGAGGGTTGGACTCGATGGCCCTTGTGGTCTCTTCCAACTCTATGATTCTATGATTCTATGACTTGCCAAATGCAGCTTTTCTAAATTCTTCATTATTCCATTCTAAAATCTCCATTATTTATGTCAGGAGAATGATCTCAAAGAGGGATGGGGAACCTGTGACCCTTCACATGTTGTTGCGCTCCACTGCCGTAAGTCAGGAATTATGGAAGTTGTAGTTCAAAATCGTCTGGAGGACCAGAGGTCCCCCATTCCTGGTCTGATGGCATGTGATGCTGTGGATCCTAAGAATGTCTGGTCATATAAGTTGCCTAGACAGAAGATCACCTGGAAACTATATATGTAAGTCTCTTCAGACAAATATAAGTGAAATAAGCTGATAGAATGAGTCAAAGCAGCTGATTATGAACATGTGATTTATGGGCATGCCACCACCACACATTTAAAACACCTCCCAAGACCAGACCACACCTTTAAAGCACAGCCATACCACTTTAATAGTAATGGCTCCCCCCAAAGAATCCTGGGAACTGTGACCTGTTAATGGCGGTGCGAACTGTAGCTCTGTGCGGGGTCTCCTAATAACTCTCAGCATCCTTAAGCAACTACAATTCCCAGGATTCTTTGTGGGGGGGGAACCCATAATTGTTAAAAGTGGTATAAAAGTGCTTTAAACATATTGGGTAGAGGTGACTGATGTAGATGTCAAGAGCACATAGAACCATCATCTCCCTATATTCAAGTGTCTAATAATAATAATAATAATAATAATAATTGCATGTTGTCACCCTCTAGACCTCCCATGGAGGAGGCACACAAAGAAAGAAAGGCCTCAAGTGATGATTGCAGGGTCCAGGTCAGTTCATATGGGGAAATCTACGTGCTATGTACCTGGCACACCCTATGAGGTATCCAACTAGCTTTTACATTGTTATTAATCACTAACTTAGGTTTCTTAATGTCAATGGGTCTATTAAGTAGGTGACTTAGGGGACTACAACTGCCTGGAACAGCATCTTTCCTTGCCAGGGACAAGACCGGGACCCAGCAATCCCTGCTGGGAAATGGGCACCATGCATATCACTTCTAAACGGAGGGCTCCCCAAGGACTACTGTGGGCAGTGAAGAAGAAGAAGAAGAAGAAGAAGAAGAAGAAGAAGAAGAAGAAGAAGAAGAAGAGTTGTTTGGATTTGATATCCCACTTTATCACTACCCTAAGGAGTCTCAAAGCGGCTAACGTTCTCCTTTGCCTTCCTCCCCCACAACAAACACTCTGTGAGGTGAGTGGGGCTGAGAGACTTCAGAGAAGTGTGACTAGCCCAAGGTCACCCAGCAGCTGCAAGTGGAGGAGCGGGGAAGCGAACTCAGTTCACCAGATTACGAGTCCACTGCTCTTAACCACTACACCACACTGGCTCTCTAGTTAACCACACTGGTTAACGGATTGCAGGAGATAAAGACAGGAATCCTGTCCATATATACTTGGGAGGACTCTGTGGGGCTTCCTTCTGAACAGACATATCCAGGAGTGCACTGATGTTATGTGCGACTCTTGGCATAAAGAGGTCGAAGGGATGGTTTGCGGTTTATTTATTTTTTTACCCAACACAGAAGGGATCAGCTTCTGTGAAGTGGCTTTGCAGAGCATCTGCTGAATTCAATTCTCTTTTGGGAGAATGTTATTTCAGTGCGTTTCCATTTGTCATCACTGTAATATCACGGGGGGTAGAGAGGAACATCTGGCAAGACAATGATCTCATGCCAGTTTTTCAACTAGATAAGAATATTTATGTTCACATGTGTTCTCACAAGGGGACTTCAAAGTAGTAGCTTTGATGTTTACATGGCTTTCTGACAAGAACGATTCCTTCTGACAATTGAAAAATAATAAAGCCTTTTTTGACTTCATCACTACTGAGGTCAAAGCAGTCTAAGTTCTTCCAGGGCTTCTTCCAGCTCACTTGGTTTGTGTACTCCAAAGAGCACAAGTTTAGCAGGGACGATGCCATTATTTTGTCCAACTGCTTTTGATTTTCTCCATATGGGAACCTAGGAAGTTGCCTTATACTAAGCTAAACCATTGGACAGCTAGATCAATGCTGTCTATAGCAACTGCCAACAGCCTTCTGTGATATCAGGCAGGGTTCTCATCCAGCCCTACCTGTGTTGAACTGAACTTGAGAACTTCTGAATGCAGAGCTTTGGGATACGTTGTCAGCAATATACTGATGACACACAACTCTAATTCTCCTCTACATCTGCAGGTGTGGCAGTGGATGTGCTGGACTGTTGTCTTGCCTCAGTAAGGGACTGGATGAGAGCCAACAATCTGAAGCTCAATCCAGATAAGGCTGAGGCACTGTTAGTGGGTGGATGAGTGGAGGGTTGCCGTCTCTTGATAGGGTAACACTCCCTCTGAGGAATGGGCACACAGCTTGGGGGTACTTCTGTTAGAATTCTTGCTCCATGGTTGCAGTCATGGGATTGTTGTCTTCTGGATCCACTGCTGTCGCTTGAGGCTCAGGTGGTCTTAGTGGTGCCTTCCATCAGCTTGGGCCGGCGGCTCAGCTGCACACCTATCTGGACCAGGGCTTCTGTTGTCTATGCTCTGGTAACCTCTAGGTTAGATTACTGCAACGTGTTGTGCGTGGGGCTGCCTCTGAAGACGATTCAGAAACTTCAGCCAGTGCAGAATTTGGTGGCCCAGTTGCCCACTAGGGCAAGATGGTTTGAGCATATAACACTGGCCCTGGCCTGACTGCACTAAGCTGCCAATTAAGTTTCCAGGCCCATTTAAGTGTGCTGGTTTGGACACAGAAAGACTTAAATGGCTCGGGACCGCAATATATTTTAAGGACCGGCCCTCCCCATATAAATCGACCAAGACCCTGTAACCAGAATCTTATAAAATCCCTTGGCCAACTCAAAAGTAAGCAAAATGCAACAACAAAAAACCTCATTGAAATTTTTACTCCCCTTGATCATTTTCGTATGCAATTACTTTTCTCATTAATTGACAGAGGATGGTTACAAAAAATGCAGAAGAAAATGTTCCGCACAGCACTAGTCATGAGTTCATATGCAAGAATGATTACCTTCTTCCTCCTTTGTCCGCTATTAGTGATCTTATCCGGAGTGACACCCAGGTCAGCAAGTACTTTAGCTATGCCCCTCGCATCCACTCCGCAGTTGGGGGCCACATTTGTTTCACAGCGTCTATGTACATTCATCTTGCAAACTGCAATTTAAAACAGGTGAGGAAAGGAAGAGAAAACCCAAGTTAGATTAGATCATTTTTTGATACGTCAACATCAACATCTGTCTTTACCATGTGGAAATCAGGGTGCTGAACTGCAGCAACCTTCTTTGAAACGAGAAAATTATTTCAATGGGGAAAACGCTGAGCTGGATCCATGACTGATTGTTTCATATCATGGGACACGAGAACTGCCTTCTTAAGATTAGGTCAAGGTTTATCTAGGCCAGCAGTATGTTCCCAACAGCAGCCAGCTAGCAATGCCTCTGGGAGCTTGCTCGCTCAGGTCTCTCCTTCAAACCTGACAGAAAAGATGTGATTAATGGGCTGTGAAGAGACAGGCAGCCATCTTGTCTGTGAAAGATGAAGCAGCACAGGATGAAGCGAAACATCCTTACACCGTCTAGGAGGCAAGAGACAGTGGTGCACAACCCAAATCACTCTGAGGGCCACTTTTTCATTTTTATTAACCCTAAAAAGCCACCTCACTATATCAAAGCACATTCTTTCCCTCAAAGAAATATGAGCACTGTACTTTGTAAAAGGGACGCGGGTGGTGCTGTGGGTTAAACCACAGAGCCTCGGACTTGCCAATCAGAAAGTCGGCAGTTCGAATCTGCGCAGCAGGGTGAGCTCCCGTTGCTTGGTCCCTGCTCCTGCCAACCTAGCAGTTCGAAAGCACATCAAAGTGCAAGTAGATAAATAGGTACCGTTCCGGCGGGAAGGTAAATGACGTTTCTGTGCGCTGCTCTGGTTTGTCAGAAGCGGCTTAGTCACGGTGGCCGCATGACCCGAAAGCTGTATGCCGGCTCCCTTGGCCAATAAAGCTAGATGAGCGCTGCAATCCCAGAGTCAGCCACGACTGGACCTAATGGTCAGGGGTCACTTTACCTTTACCTTACTCTGTAAAAGGCTGCTGGGAATGGTAACTCTGAGAGGGGTAAACTGCAGTGCCCAGAATTGTCTGAGGGAGAGAAGGTGTTTTGTTGCCATTATATTTTCAGCAGATCCTGATAACCCACTTTGTCTCAAAGTGCCTCACAGTTCACTCTCCCGTGCATAGCTGTCAACTTTTCCCTTTTCTTGCGAG
Source organism: Podarcis tiliguerta (assembly GCF_965153285.1). Taxonomy (NCBI): domain Eukaryota; kingdom Metazoa; phylum Chordata; class Lepidosauria; order Squamata; family Lacertidae; genus Podarcis; species Podarcis tiliguerta. The sequence continues at coordinate 19,774,068 of NC_139536.1, forward strand.
GAATCCTATTCAGAATAGGGGAGTTTCCCTTTTAAAAAGGGAAACGTTGACAGCTATGCTCCCATGTCCCCATGAAACAACACAGGCCGCTCTGAAATCTTGGCCAACCTATCCCTCCCTTTCCAGCTCTACTCCATTACGCCTTCTGTTCTCATCATTCTCTCCATCTCTGTCCACATCTCTCACATTTCTCAACCCAGCCTTTTCATAAACCATTTATAACTCAGCTTGCTACTGAAAATCCTTTTTTTTTTGGGGGGGGGGGGGGGGTTGCAATGAGCAATGGCAGAGGCAGAGGACGATCCAATCAGCCGTCAGGCCTTTCATTGTACAGACCCATTAATCATAAACGAATATACATGTTCCCCCTGCCAAGTACATCATTGATTTCTGGCTGCGAATGTATCAAAGGAAGCAGCAAATAACTGGGCCGCTTAACACTGAGACTCCTCATTTGTTGACAGACTGCTGGAGCCTTATACCTTATATGCGAGTGCCCTCTTGTGGAGGGAAAAAAAGCTCAAGAAAGTGTACAAAAATGTAAGCATAACTCAATGCTGCACACTTTTAGAGATACAAATCCAAACACCGCCCCCCCCCCCAAACAATAATTCACTGCACTTCCAAAGGGATTGAACCTGGGTCCTTTGTTTGTTGCTCAAGGGTCTAGTCGCTTCCTCACACAGATGCCATTTAATGATCATTCTAACAGAGGGATGAAGGATCTGCAACCCTCCAAACATTGTTGGCCTACAACACCCATAATCCCTTATCATGAGCTATACCAGCAAGGGCTGATAGGAGTTGGGAGCCCAACAACACGAGACATGGTAGCCTCAGTCCAGTCTACCTGAAGGAGCGTCTCCACCCCCATCGTTCTGCCCGGACACTGAGGTCCAGCGCCGAGGGCCTTCTGGCAGTTCCCTCGCTGCGAGAAGCCAAGTTACAGGGAACCAGGCAGAGGGCCTTCTTGGTAGTGGCAAGAAGTTCCACCCTGTGGAACGCCCTCCCACCAGATGTCAAAGAGAAAAACAACTACCAGACTTTTAGAAGACATCTGAAGGCAGCCCTGTTTAGGGAAGCTTTTAATGTTTAATAGCTTATTGTATTTTAATATTCCATTGGAAGCCGCCCAGAGCAGCTGGAGAAACCCAACCAGATGGTCGGAGTATAAATTATTATTATTATTATTATTATTATTATTATTATTATTATTATTATTATTAGGGCTGTCACACAGAAGATGGAGCAAGTTCGTTTATCCTATCGTGCTCCAGCGGATAGAATTCGGACTGATGACCCAAGTTACAGGAGAGGAGGTTTTCACTAAACATCAGGAAGAACCTTCCGAAGGTGAGAGGTGTTTGACAGTGGAACCGTCTCCCTCAGAAGGTGGTGGACTCCCCTTCATTGCAGGTTTTTAAGCAGAGGTTGGATCTGTCATGGATACGTTAGTTGAGATTCCTGCATTGCAGAGGGTTGGACTAGATGACCCGTGGGGTCCCTTTCCAACGCCGCTGTTCTATGATTCTATTAGTTTATTGGGGCAAGGGGCACAGGCTCCCCATCCCTGCCCTTCCATTCCCATTGCTACTGGAATGAGAATTAAATCACTGAAGGAAACTTTTCTAAGAAAAGTCCAAAGTCCATATGAGAGCTATAGGTTTACTAGGCCAACCAAAACTTCATAAAATGGTGTGCAAATGTTTTGAGTTCTCCAGACTAGGTGTTACAACAAAACTTAAGGGGGGTGGGGGGGGGAATAAAAAGGCTTCTGGTGTTAGTCAAGCTGTACGTGGCTGCATCTAGTAAGTTTTGAAGATGGGGGTGTGGGAAATGAACTTTCAGGTGCTCGCAGTTTTCATGTTGTACCCCAAACTCCTGAGAAGAAGAAACACGTAATAGCTGGACCTCCGTCTCCACAAATCCCACAACCAGATGCTACTCACTCCTGATAAGAGGCAGGAGGGAGACGATCCACCATAAAATTTATGATGAAGTTGAAAGCTTGCAAAAAAATTGATGATATTTTTGTTGGCCTAACAAAGTCCTAATATGGGCACTCCCCCCCCCCTTATAGGGCAACCTTTTCAAAAAGTTGACATTCCTATCTATCTCCCACCACCGCTGTGATTTTTTTAAATAAAGCTGTTGTGATTCAGAAACATTGCCTTAGTAGGATGCTCCTTGAATACCTTATGTTGCAAGATCAAACCAAAAACAAGGGAAAGCAATACGCCTCTGGTTTCAGAAACGGACCCTAATAAAAGCAGCCATAGATACTTCAGAGCTTACTTTGAATTCTGTGACCACCCGCAGTAGGACAACCCTGAATGTTCCCAAAACATCATAAATTAAAAGGTTAAAAAAAGGGTCCAAGTAATCCAATTAAGTGAACATAAGGAGACAGGGAGGCATCTCTACAAATCTGCCAAGAATTGAATAAGCCAACAGGGCTGGCAGCAGCTGTTGCCAACCAACTCCATTTATCCTGTTCTCTGTTTCTGAATTATTCTGGGTTGTTTTTGTTCTGCTTGCTGCAGGCATGCAAGTGTGTATATTTAAAAAAAACGGGGGGCTTTAACTCAGATGCAGACATGTTTTGATTTCCTCCACTTAAGCTTGCTATTGCAGATAAATTGTTCCTGGTGCGAAAATGAGATGGCAAAGAATGAGAAGCTAACCACTCAAGGACTAAATGTGTGAGTTCATATGGGAAAAAAATCCAGGGTTCTGGCTACCCCACTCTCTATGAAATGTAACTGGGGAATCCAGGAATTTGTATGGTAAGGTAGTGCATTTTAAAGCAATTTATTATTTGTACAAATCTTTATGCACCTAATACTAAAAGAATACCAAAGGCATGTACATTAAGGAGCATACGTAAAGCACTTGGGATAGGTTACTGTGTTGTTCGATGAACATTTTGGGAAAAGTTTTAACTTTCCTTGCTTTCTGTTTATTTTATCTGTTCCTATTTTATCCTGTTAAAGTCACTTTTAGATTTTTTTTATGCGTGTGTATAAAGTGACAAACAGACATAAATACTGATACTATACAAGAAAATGCAAAATTCATGAAATATAGGCATCCAAATAAATTTCCACAACAAGTGAGAAAAACAGCTGTGTTGCATAATAGGCAGAACAGGCTTCGTTTTGTTACTTGCTTTATTATTAAGCACAAGCGCAAAGGAGGAAGCACAACCTACCTTTGCATTGTAAACCTTGTCTCAGAAGACCCCAGAGCAACGAACCACAGTGGTCACAGAAGGTGGGCACTTTGTAATTGTGAATGCTGAACTTGTGAGGCATGTTGACACTGAAACGCTGGGAGCCCACCTGGCAGAAAAATCACAAAAACACCACTCTGGTATGTCTAGTCTTTTCCAGTGAAGGCCTTGCAAAGTACTTCTACATTTTCCATATGTAACAAAAGCAAACCCAATTCCCCGAGTGCCAATCCCTGCATAGGCAAAATGGTGGACTTCTGTGGGTCAGTGGGTCTAGCTGTTAGCCAGAAGGTTGGTGGTTTGAGCCCACCCAGGGACAGCTGTGGGACTGCATTGGAATAGATAACCCTTGTGGTTCTTTCCAACTCTTCAATTCTTTAATTCTGTGAATCAAGGATACTGAGATGGGAGTAAGCTGTGCCTTTTAAGGGAGGGTTAACTGCGCAGCGATAGAGAGTACACTCTGCTTGTGGAAAATCCCAGGCTATTGAATATCTTTGGTCCCCAGTGAAGAGGATCAGGCAGCAGACAAGGAGAAAGAGGCTCTGTCTGAACTCCTGGACAGCTGCTGGTGGTCAGAGCAGACAGTATTGGGCTAGGTGGAAAGGCAGTCTGAGACTGTATTAGGCAGCTTCTTATGCCTGTTGCAGGGGAATATCAGCAGTACAGAGTGGTTCGGGTCAGCTTGCCAATCTTGCTGAGGACCCTCTGGTCATCTTTCAAGAAACATCGGGATCCTACCAAATGCCGTTTGCAAATCAGCATCAACATTGTCCCTAAATGAATCACTTGTGCTACATAAATAATCTTCTGGTTGTTTTAAAAAGTTCCACTTGCAGATGGAGATACATGGCATATTCCCACCCACTTCTTATCGCTGGCTTCTACCCAGAAGTTCTTTAAAACAATAAGAGCACCAATTCAGAAATGCTTTAAAGCTTCCTGTAGTCTGGAGCCAGAGAATGTAAATCTACACAGGAACTTCCATATCCCCGCTGGCATAGAAGGATGGCACAAGTTGGTAGATTAACATCTGGCACAAGAGGTCATGGCTTTTAAAAGCACAAACACTGGCTTGTAAGCTCCGGGGGTGGGAGCAGAAGATGGTAGTGCAATGGCTCTCTGAAACAAAACTGAGATATTATGGGGTGGGGCATCCCAGAGAACAGACTGCAGCGGCACTCTACTTTTTGCAAGAGGGCAAGAGAGAAAAAGATTCTGCACACTGTCAGCTCTACCCTGAGTCTAGATTCACCCTGCCAATTCAAAATTGGAAATGCAAACTGCTTCGGGTGTGAAGCTGTGCACAGGAACCTTGTAGAACCACAGACGGCAGAGGACAAAGACACATCATCAGTGCTGAAATGGGATTCAGCTGCCAGTCTGGTTGGCTTCTGTATATGGAGTGGTAATGGGGCAGCCATCTTGTCTTTTGCCTCAGGCGGCAGAATTTCTTGAGCAGGCTCTGAAGACAGGGCCACCGCTTTGGGTGGCCAGTATCCAGTTCCATTCTCAGAATTCAGAGTTGGCCCTCTTTTAAAAACAAACATTGACAATAGTTCCCAGGGAAATTGTGCACAACAGTTCTCAGTCATGCAAAAAAGTAAATGGTGGACTAAAGAGAGATTAGAAGAGTGCAGTCGGGATCCATCTCCTTCTCCATCTCTTTAACAAACAGGGGAGGTGACAGTGACTTGGCCTGACTTTATAGATATGGAAAAAAATTCCACAAAACAGCACAACTCCCTTTTATCTAGAGCATTTGTTCTATAAATATTTACCTCATTGTGGGCTTCCTGCTTCTTCAACCCAGCGCATTTCGTTATTATAAGCTCATGGCATCGCTTATGGACTACGCAAGTGCAAACTGTAAACAAGAGAAACCGTATCAAGTTTGAGTTTTCACAAAGGCAGTTTTATTATTTTGTCCAGAAGGGATGAGGTAACTGAAAACGAAAAAGGAAAAGGCAAACTCTGAAGGGTTGCTTCCCATTCATACCCACCAGTCCCAGAGGATCTGAAAAACCTAAGCAATATACTTCTTAACTGAAGAGGGTGGTCTAGGGTTATTGTACCTGAGCTGAACTGGGGGACAGGGTTGGGGAAAAGGCTGCAACAAAGTTGTCTTGTTCGTATCTAGTGGAATTTCCCCTCCTTCTCCTCCCCACTTCTGCCCCTGAAATCTCTTCCAGGTTTTCCCCTACCAACTCTTTGGAGAAGACAGGACATGGGGGGGGGGGTTTGCTGGGGGATGAAAGGGATGACAACTTCTGCTGTGCAAACAGAGGCCCTTGCCCAAATGGGACAACTCTGCTGAATGCAACCCACTGCATCCTGTTCCAATGCTGCTATCAAGAGAATCATGGGGCTCTCATGGCACACAGATCCTGCGAATTCACAATACAAAGCGCTCGTTTTTTATATTGAAGGCCCTAAACAGCTTGGGGCCTGCACTCATGTCAACTTGCCCACAGTACATCCCCAGGGCTGTGCTCCTGTGCCTGCCACTGATGTCCATTAAACTGATGGCTATGAGAGGGAGGGCCTTTTCAGTAGTGGCCCCACACTTGTGAAACTCTTTTCTCATTGAGGTTTGTAGAGGCCCATGCCTATTCACCTAGAAGACAGCACTAAGGACCAATTTCTTTTAAATTCAGGTAGGTAGCCGTGTTGGTCTGACACCGCTGAAATAAATAAAAATTAATAATAAATTGCCCCGTAGCACCTTAGAGACCAATTAAGTTTGTTCTGGGTATAAGCTTTCGTGTGCATGCACACTTCTTCAGATATCTGAAGAGTATCTGAAAAAGTGTGCATACACATGAAAGCTTATACCCAGAACAAACTTAGTTGGTCTCTAAGGTGCTACTGGACAATTTTTCAATTTCTTTTAAGTTGCTTTTGCATAATCAGGGGCTCTTTATTCATTTAAATGATATAACTCTGAGCTGAATGTTATTTATTTGTTTGTTTGTTTGATCCTGCTGTGTTTTATACTCTTTATGGCGACTGATCGCTGATCCTGTTCCAAGAACCAATGAATGGCAAAGATGCTAGCTCCTTATAACTTACACCACAGATCTTATAATTGTATGTCAAATTTTCCTTACCTTGACATTGGTACCCTTGCTTTCCTATTACTCCCCTGGAGATGAAAAACAAACACACAGAGCATGAATTAGGAATCGGGAATGGACGTATATTTTCACATCGCAACATTGACATGGTCAAGAGAGAGACACAGCCAATGACCAGGGATGAATGTACTGGCTGCAACCCAATTTATTTAAGGAGATTCCTCTCTTGGCTCTACAGATGGAATTCTTCCCTTTGTTTCCCCCCTCCATCATTTTTGGAAATGTCACCAAGCATATACTTTGCCAAAAATCCCATGCCAAAAATGAAAATAGATAGTTCTTAAGGCTCCTTAGGAACAGATTCCTCCACCACCCTGACACTCTCTCTTTTTCTCTCTCTCTTACATGAAAGAAAGCATTGTGTGTTATCTGCACAGCCACAAATGCTCCAAAGCCCTGAAAGGTCTTGCAGATCTGGTGCCTCTGAGTCCTTAATTCAGGCTAATCTTGGGCCTTCCAGATGTTGCTGGACTTCAGTTCCCATCAGCCCCAGCTGGCATGGACAACCGCCGGGGATTATATAGGAGCTGTAAATCAGCAACATCTGTGGACCACAGGTTAGCCAGCCCTGCTGAAATGGTTGCAACTGAGAAGAAGAAAGCTTGAAAGGCTTCTTCCTCTATTTTAGTCCTGCAAAGATCAGAGACACTGTGGCTGAGGAGCTTTTCCCTGCCACAAGAGACATTATTGATAGATGTAGGGCCAGCTGAACATTACCTTCTGGAGTTTTAGTGTTACAGATCTGGGAAAAAAAACCCCTCTCTCTGCCGTGTATGCATACACACACATTGGTATGATTCAGACAACCAGCCTATCTGGGGATGGGTAAAATTCAGTGTACTTGACCAATCCCTCGTCTGAACGAGTCAACAACTTAAAAATCTTACAGCCCATTCCTACGCATGCCTACTCGGAAGAAAATCCTATTATACTCAATAGGAATTACTCCGAAGAAGGTGTGCAGAAAGAATACAAAGAGTTTGGTTCTATATTATCAAATAGCTGCAGCAACCACAACAATAGTTACCTTCTTTTCAACGAAATGAATGGATTTACAGTAATTGAAGCAGCCCACATGCTATCATGCAACACAACAAGCTAGCCCAAAGGTGGAGAACGGGATCTGGCGGGTGGGCTGGATCCTGACCTGCACCCATAGGCCATTTTGAGTGGTAACTGGGGACAATCACCTGTCAATTACCTGGCATAGCACTGATGCTAATTGCCCCAAAGTTATTTTTTGCTTTACCAAAAACTATTGAATGCAAAGGAAGATTTGTGTTCATAGCAAGCCCTACTTGAGGGCTTGATATCAGTGCCAACCCTACCAGCGCTTCCTGTTGGCACCGATGGGTGTTTAATGCAAGCCTGCTTTAGCAGGGAACAGTTGCAATATGGAGTTCCCCAAACTGGGAATCCTGTAGCACAGCCAATCCTAGCATGTAAGCTCTAAATTAGCATGTAAGCTCTAATAAGCATGTAAGCTTGGCACTTTCAGCAAGTAGGTACACAGGTGGCACTGTGGTGTAAACCACTGAGCCTCTTAAGCTTGCTGATTGTAAGATCGGTGATTTGGATCCCTGTGACAGGGTGAGCTCCCATTGGTCTGTCCCAGCTCCTGCCAACCTAGCAGTTCGAAAGCACAACAGTGCAAGTAGATAAATAGGTATCATTGCGGTGGGAAGGTAAACAGCGTTTCCGTGCGCTCTGGCTTCCATCACGGTGTCCCGCTGTGCCAGTAGCGGTTTAGTCATGCTGGCCACATGACCTGGAAAGCGGTCTGTGGACGAATGCCAGCTCCCTTGGCCCGAAAGTGGAAATGAGCGCTGCACCCCATAGTCAAATTTGACTGGACCTAACCATCCGGGGGTCCTTTACCTTTCAGCAAGCTCCACTTGGGGCAGCTGATCAACTGAATGGCTTGATGAGGGCTAACCAGAAGTGCATTTTAAGGCTTCTAATCATTTCTGTGGACCTGCAGATTTGCCTGCACCACACCTGATACCACATATGAAACCAGTTGTAGGGCAGCGGGGTCTGGTTGGAGGGGGGGAAATCCTTGCAGGCCAAACAGGGACCCATTCTGGGCCTAATTCAGTCTTCCCCTGAGCTAGCCATTACCCGGTAATGACACCTCATAAAATACTTACCATATAAAGTCTCGGCAGTGTGAACAATATGTTGGTTGTCTAAGGTAGGTGGCCATAAACTTGTGCCCGTTAACCTGGTGGACCCTGCGTCGCACTGCCCCCTGGCGCTTCCGGGGCCGCATCCGCTCTCTAAACACTCGTTCCTCATTGTCTTTGGGTGCTGGAGAGAACAAAAGAGAGAGGAAGGGAAAGAACATCTCAGATATGAAAGCTGGTGAGAGAATCAAGAGAATGCACAGTTGCAGTTTGATTTCCACATCACACCGTGGGTGCAAACCACCACAATGCTTTTTATTTCCCCCCGGAGACTTTTTTTTTTTAAATTAAACTTAAAAATCTTTACATGTATATTTCAAAGTCCAAATACATTTCTCTTTAAACTTTGACTTCCTGCATTTCCCTCCATGCTGCTCTTAATCCCATCCCCTTTTAAATACTGCATTCTAATAAACATTTCATCTATGACATTTCTTCTATTTCATATATTATCAATCTTCTACCACTGCTCATATTTCAAATCCTGCTCGCAATTTCATCCAATTATCCCCCCTCCCCCGATATTCCAAAAAAAAGGGAGTGTATACTCTGTCATGTTGGGTTTTTTTCTTCTTTTTTCTGTTAGTTTCTCCAGCTTCACATAGCCCCTTAGCTTTAAAATCCATTCTTCTTTCGTTGATGTTTTCTTTCCAGTTCTGCGTCAAACCACCCCAAAGTTTTGCCTGGTTCATCACACTTAGCTGGCGTATTTATTTTATTTATTAAATTTCTACACCGCTTTTCATACAAGAATCATAGGGCGGTTTACAATATATGAGGCGAGAACTATCCCCACCTCCCCAAAGTTTATCTCTGGCCCAAACCACGGATGCTTCTAGAATGCCTTGGTTATCTAGTTCCAGCAAGAGGCAAGATCACAGCCGCCAGGGGGGTGGGCGCTACTGGTGTGCCACCCCCTCCTCAGACACTGTTGCTAAGCCAGAAGGGGACAAAGGTGGCTTCTTACCCTAGTAGATCAAGCCTAGATTCTTGCTCTCTGCCCCACTGTTCACTTCCAGCAGCCCACAGAAATTGGCTGCAAGTAACTAAATCTTATTACGCCTCCTTTCTTAATGAAACTGCAGGGTTTTTCTAATGCAAATTGAAGCAGTTTGGAGTGTCAGCACACTGTCTGCATCAGATACAAATTGATTCTCAAGGCGAGGAAACGAGCGGTTCCATCGGCGTATTTAATTTCAATTGCCAAACACTCAGCATATTTTCTCAAGGAGCAAGCAGGATGATATATACAAGGGCCAGCGATGATCCCATTTGTTTTCTTTCTTTTCGCACTGTTTCTCCTTCTGCCGTTTCCCCCGAAAACTGGGATGCTGTGGTCTCTTCCTTGTTCTTTAGCTATTGTGCTAAACCAAACGCTGCAGGGGGACCGCAACAGGCAGAGAGATCACACACACAACTTTCGGCTTCCAGCTGCGACGCCGCTATCAAAGGGAAGCCACGCAGTCCGTATGTTGAGGCTTCCAGCTGTGTTACATTGCACTGAGTGAGACACACTCAGTGTCCACCCACATCCTTTTTTGCTTGGGGGGTGGGTTGGAGGGAGAGAAAGGATATGAACCAGCCACTGTCAATATCAGGGAGGCATCCCAGGGGACACAACCAGAGGGTTCGTATCCTGATACACTCACTGTGTTGTGAAGCAACATCTGATAACGGTGACACGGACCTTAATGAATTCAACTTACTGGGGTACTAATAGAGATTTATTATTATTTTTTTTATTATTATTATACCATATGCTCCTGATATCTGATTTAGAAATCAGCAAAATAAATAAATAAGCAAACTCTTATTCAATTGCCTGGAAACTCAATAAGGCTGCTCTCTTTGGCCTACAAGTGCACTGCTGTGGGGCCTAAAAAGATTTTGTTTTCTGCAGCTGCGTAGCATCAAGGGCTTATGGAGAAATACAAGGAGGACTTTAAGTTACCTAGCCACTGTATTTTTTAAAAAATATCTAATGTGTAGTTTAGCGTTTAAGTAATGTTATTAATATTCATAATACTAATAGCCTCAACTCCACAGAGGGGGCCACTTATTCCATTATTATTATTATTATTATTATTATTATTATTATTATTACTACTACTACTATACCACACTTCTTTATAAATTCAAAAGGTTTGCAAAATTACTAGAACATGTGAAAAACAATAAAGAGAACAATAAAGAGAAATTCATTTGGCGGCTCCTTAAGACTAATTATGAATAAGCTTTTGATTACAAAGCTTTCAAAAGGAAACCACCAACCACTTCAGAAATTATGTTGTATATATTGACTTATATACAACCCACTATGTGTAAAATAAGGAAAATAATTAAGTATCATATAATAAGAGCAGGCTAAGGGAAGGTAAAAAAGCAGGGAGATGATGATGATTACAATTCATGAACATGGCATGTTGCAGCCAAAGCAGACAGCTTGAATTCTTGATGGCTTGAATTCTGCAGTTCTCTAAAGATGATGCCCCAAATTTCCACCCCAGACAGACATACCAGAAATTCACCACGGCCAATGTTACTGAAAGCTCCTGAGAGGTCCAGCAGGACCAGGGATAGATACTCCCTGGCGAAGGTCACCTACCAAGGTGATCAAATAATTCTCCACTTAAAACCAAGGCTGGAATCCAGATTGGACAGAGTCCAACCGCTAACGTCTTCTCCCTTATTTCGTCCTCAATATCCTGTACATGCCTAATCCTGCAAAGGGCCAAGTCCATTTCTGCAAGCCTGCTCACATATCCCAAGCAAGCTGATCCTAGCCCAGCCCAGCAGGATTCTTGCCCAGAATTGTTCCAGGCACGTCTCATTGATACCAACACACACAAAAAACATGATTCTGACTCATCTAGCATTTGTTTCCATTACAGAGAAATTTACGGGCAATTGCTTTATACCAGACATTTGGCAGGGCCCTTTCCTGCAAACATAATCCCTAAGGGTTGCTTCATACAGTTAGCTTCTCCTACACATGAGTTGTCGGGGTCTTGCTCACCTATGCCCATGCTCACTATTGTGCGAGGGAAGTGTTTGATCCCACCAGATGAGCATTTCATGTGTGAAGCTCAACATCAAAAAAACGAAAATCATGGCCGCTGGGCCCATCACCTCCTGGCAAATAGAAGGGGAAGAAATGGAGGCAGTGAGAGATTTTACTTTCTTGGGCTCCATGATCACTGCAGGTGATGACAGCAGTCACAAAATTAAAAGACGCCTGCTTCTTGGGAGAAAAGCAATGACAAACCTAGACAGCATCTTAAAAAGCAGAGACATCACCTTGCCAACAAAGGTCCGTATAGTTAAAGCTATGGTTTTCCCAGTAGTGATGTGTGGAAGTGAGAGCTGGACCGTAAAGAAGGCTGATCGCTGAAGAATTGATGCTCAGCTTCAATTATTATGGTGCTGGAGGAGACGCTTGAGAGTCCCATGGACTGCAAGAAGATCAAACCTATCCATTCTGAAGGAAATGAGCCCTGAGTGCTCACTGGAAGGACAGATCCTGAAGCTGAGGCTCCAATACTTTGGCCACCTCATGAGAAGAGAAGACTCACTGGAAAAGACCCAGATGCTGGGAAAGATTGAGGGCACAAGGAGAAGGGGATGACAGAGGACAAGATGGTTGGACAGTGTTCTCGAAGCTACTAGCATGAGTTTGACCAAACTGCGGGAGGCAGTGGAAGACAGGAGTGCCTGGCGTGCTCTGGTCCATGGGGTCATGAAGAGTCGGACATGACTAAACAACTAAACAACAAACAAATTCTGCAACATGTCATTGGTTTAATAACAGCGCATCAGTGGTGGATTTACACTGGGCCATCCACACATCATTTTGCTTTATTCGTTGTTCTGCGACGCTTCCCCGATGTTACCGCCTTATTGCCGTCTGCAGGGACACTCTTGGACTGTAGCGTAACGGAGGGAAACTACGCAAGACTCTTTCTTTTAAAAGTAAGAGATGAGTTTTACTTGGTGTTCTTGCTCTTGTCGGATTGAACGCACAAGACAGGCAGGTAATACTTACGTTACTGAAACATATTTACATGAATTTGTATGAGAGACTAATATTTACAGACCGGTTCTGAGGCAAGCAGCAGCATAACGCAGCGCACTTGCTGCTTGAACAGTTAAAACACACGCAACAGCTGATAACTGGACCAAATGAAAACAAAAACTGTCTCAGGTGTATAGCATCACAGCACTAACCCTTTGCATAGTATTTTGGATGCCCCCATTCCCACAGGGAGGTGGGGGTTGTAGTAATCTTTGTTCTTGCTTTTTTATTATGTATTTTGTGGTTTTCTAAAAATCTCGCATTCTTATGTTACGAACCGCTCTGAGATCTATGGATGAAGGTCAGTATGCTAAATAAATAAACAAATAAATACAGTGGTACCTTGGATTACATACACTTCAGGTTACAGACTCCGCTAACCCAGAAATAGTGCTTCAGGTTAAGAACTTTGCTTCAAGATGAGAACAGAAATCGTGCTCCGGCGGCGTGGCAGCAGCAGAAGGCCCCATTAGCTAAAGTGGTGCTTCAGGTTAAGAACAGTTTCAGGTTAAGTACAGACCTCCGAAACGAATTAAGTACTTAACCCGAGGTACCACTGTAGATGATAGATGATGATAGATAGATAGATGATAGATAGATAGATAGATGATAGATAGATAGATAGATAGATAGATATAGATAGATAGATAGATAGATAGATAGATAGATGATGATAGATAGATAGATGATAGAGAGATAATAGATAGATAGATGATAGAGAGATAATAGATAGATAGATGATAGATAGATAGATAGATAGATATAGATAGATATAGATAGATGATAGAAAAACTGCAGCCCACTTTGAATGTATTTTGTGGTTTTCTAAAAATTTCCATTCTTACGTTGTGAACTGCTCTGAGATCTATGGATGAAGGTCAGTATGCAAAGCAAACAAACGATAGATAGATGATAGATAGATAGATAGATAGATAGATGATAGATGGATAGATAGATAGATAGATAGATAGATGATAGATAGATAGATAGATAGATGATAGATAGATGATAGATAGATAATAGATAGATAGATAGATAGATAGATGATAGATAGATAGATAGATAGATAGATAGATAGATGATAGATAGATGATAGATAGATAGATGATTGATAGATAGATGATAGATAGATAGATAGATAGATCGCTATAGATACATATAGATAGATATAGATAGAGGAGAGAGGAGAGAGAGAGATGATAGAAAAACTGCAGCCCACTTTGAAGTGCTAACTCAGTGCTAGAGCACACAAGGTCTCCAAGTTCAGTTTCCAGCAACCTCTTGTTGGAAAATAATCCCACCTTTTCCTGTTTGGAGCTCCAACTGGAACACATGGTTCTCCTCATTCCATCCTCACAACAACCCTGTGAGGTAGGTTAGGCTGACAGACAGTGACTGGTCCAAGGTCACTCTGTGTGGCTGTGCAAACGGACTAAGAACCCTGGTCTCCCAGCTCTGAGTCCAACAGTCTAAGCATTGCGCCACACAAGCTCTTCTCCCACTGCCTGGGACCCCAGAGGGCTGCAGCTGGTCTTGGACAATATTGAGATAGATGGAAGAGTGGTAGCTTCAAAATGTTCACATAGAGATAAATTATGATCTCCTCCATCTGCGTTTCCAGGGTTTTTAAAAGTCAGCCTTGGAAATAACGTGCAGTATCATTTTTATATTAAATAACCTCAGAAATGCACATTCATATATATATATATATATATATATATTCTCCCAACTTCAGCTTCCTGGAACTCTAAAATAGTCCCTTTTAGCACAGCAAAATCAATCAAGTAATGAGAAATCATTACTTAACTTAATTTATTGTGCATGCCCAATGGAATTTAGGAAGAAATTTAGTGAGAAGGTTTGATCCAGCAGAGAAGTGCCAAAATGCATTAGCTCAAATCTAGATTAACTAGCTAAGCACAAATGAGGGGATTTAGAAGTTTAGCCAGCTAATTATCAGTTGCCAAAGCATGGGGGGGGGGAGCTTTACTTGGAGACCGCAGATTAAATGTGTTTAATGTCCCCCCCCCCAAAATAAATAAATTCACGCGTGCATGTTAAGCCGACACTAGATATCTCAGGTAGTAAGAGAGGCTTTGACTGATACATGTAAGTTTGCAAGACAAAAAGCAACCAGCAACCTTGGTCACATTTAATTATGGCCTTTCCGGTGTAAAAACATGAGTTTTCACCTTTCTGGCTTAATTTTAATAGAAAGGTTCATAAAGGAAGGGGTCCATGAAAATACCATACAAGCAACTTTCTAGGGAACTACAACTCATTTCCACAGAGCCTAGGACTTGCTGATCAGAAGGTCGGTGGTTCGAATCCCTGCAAAGGGGTGAGCTCCCATTGCTCAGTCCCTGCTCCTGCCAACCTAGCAGTTCGAAAGCATGTCAAAGTGCAAGTAGATAAATAGGTACCGCTCCAGCGGGAAGGTAAACGGTGTTTCCGTGCGCTGCTCTGGTTCGCCAGAAGAGGCTTAGTCATGCTGGCCACATGACCCGGAAGCTGTACGCCGGCTCCCTCGGCCAATAAAGCAAGATGAGCGCCGCAACCCCAGAGTCGGTCACGACTGGACCTAAAGGTCAGGGGTCCCTTTACCTTTTAATAGTTCAAAGACTGGGAGAAATGAAAATATATCTCATGTATGTAGGGAATTCATGTACATTCTACATTTACACATAAGGAATGGTCCTGGCCAATCAAGCACTTTGAAGTTCCATTTGTACCAAAGGGAAGGGTGGATTTGATTTAAATCATGATTTAAATCACTAGTCAGTAAGACTTGATTTAATTTTTTTTTTTTTTACAGAAAGACTCATTCTTGCTGGAATAATCTTAATATTTTCTACAAGATGAAGGTTTCGTTTTTGGAATAATAAATTTTCAGAGTAGTTTTTACAGTTATATCCAAAATTACTGATTTGTATTAGAAATACAAAGACAGGTAATTATGAAATTACTGTTTATATTTGGACAACTTTTCTGCTGTACTTTATTGGAAGGAGAAAAATAATCATTTCCTTAAAAACAATTTAAACAGTTTATTTAACTAAAACAATAACATTATAGCATATTTATCCATGTTTGTTAACGGATGTGGTTAAACATTTTTTTAAAAAAAAATCTTAGACTGAGTTTTAGCACACATGAAAAACTTAAATCCTTAAATCCTTTGGGCTACAATGTAACTTAAATGGAAAACTATATTTAGAAAGATTTTTGCTACAAAAGCATTTTATTTTAAAAATCTGATTTAAATTTTTAAAAAATCAGATTTTTAAATTTTATTTTTAAATCATTGATTTTTATCCACCCTGCTAAAGGGAGAGGTTTGATCAAGTGCTCAAAATCTCTCCCATTCAAAGGAATGGGAGTTGCAGGTGCCAGGATTGGGTTGGATTGCACCCTAAGTGTAAAGCTAGCAATACAAAAGTAATGGATGCTCAACAACCTGTGTTTCAGCCTGTGCTCCTTGTGAGTACCCTAAGAGGACCTAAGCCATTCTGTGTAGAAAAAATGTGCAACCATCCAAGGAGGGGAACGGGATTTGGTGTCTTTGATCATTAGACTCTTCCCAGTATCTTATAAAAGACGCAACAATATTCCAGAACATCTACAAAATCCTACTGTCAGGCAGTATGTAGGAGATGTGGAGAACAAACTGAGACAGGGATAACCAGCATCTCTGAAGAAGAGATGAGAAAGAGGATTGTGTGTTGAAAGTAAAATGAGCATTACCAGAAAGCAGGCTGGGAAATGGGATTATTAAATAGGTACTAATATTTAAATTACTAATATTTAATTAGGGACGCAGGTGGCGCTGTGGGTTAAAGCCTCAGTGCCTAGGGCTTGCCGATCGAAAGGTCGGCGGTTCGAATCCCCGCGGCGGGGTGCGCTCCCGCTGTTCGGTCCCAGCGCCTGCCAACCTAGCAGTTCGAAAGCACCCCTGGGTGCAAGTAGATAAATAGGGACCGCTTATTAGCGGGAAGGTAAACGGTGTTTCCGTGTGCGGCTCTGGCTCGCCAGAACAGCAATGTCACGCTGGCCACCTGACCCGGAAGTGTCTTCGGACAGTGCTGGCCCTTGGCCTCTTTGAGTGAGATGGGCGCACAACCCTAGAGTCTGTCAAGACTGGCCCGTACGGGCAGGGGTACCTTTACATTTACCTTAATATTTAAATCCATCCATTCTTAACGAAATCAGCCCTGAGTGCTCACTGGAAGGACAGATGTGAAGCTGAGGCTCCAATACTTTGGCCACCTCATGAGAAGAGAAGACTCCCTGGAAAAGACCCTGATGTTGGGAAAGATGGAGGGCACAAGGAGAAGGGGACGACAGAGGACGAGATGGTTGGACAGTGTTCTCGAAGCTACCAGCATGAGTTTGACCAAACTGCGAGAGGCAGTGGAAGACAGGAGGGCCTGGCGTGCTCTGGTCCATGGGGTCACGAAGAGTCGGACACAACTAAATGACTAAACAACAACAACAATATTTCAATGCTAGAGTTGGAGAATATGAAATAGCTCTAACATGGTAAAAGTCTGTTAATGTTCCCCTCAGGCAGTTTTTCACACTTTTTTTTTAATAAAAAAAGTGTTGCTAAAAATGTGTCCCTAACTCTACTTATGCAAACGAATGAGCCCCATGGGCACACACACAAAAATTACGATTATTTATAGAGAACCATTCATACTGGAATCAAATCGTACAATTGTTACTTCAGGCCCACATAAGTGATTCATCTCCCTCCAGGTCAGCCATCAAAATTATTCTTGCACACCACTGGGGGTCACTCTAGCCTGGCAATTAAAACAGTATCAAATGTTTTTCTTTTTAATTATGAAGGTAAGGAGACCTTAAAAGCCGATTTCCCAACAGCATTCACCGAGGGTTGACTTTTGCACAAAGTATGTGAAAGCTCTGCGGAGGAATCAATCAAAGGTACGTGGGAGAAAAGTTACTTTGAACCTTTCTTCAAATAATAATATAGTTTTCAAGAGCAGCATTTGTTTATTTACTGGATTTGTACGGCTGCTCATCAATGTATGTTCTCTAGGTGGCTCACAGAATACAGAGTAAGATAAAATAATTCAATGCTTAAAATGCAAAAAAAAGCATTAAAAGTTCCTTTCTGGTAGAGGAAAAATAAAATATATATTGTAATGGTTTGTGCATCCATGGCTATTGCTAGAATATTTTTTAAAGAACTGTATGTGTGTATGTAAAGGGACACGGGTGGCGCTGTGGGTTAAAGCCTCAGCGCCTAGGGCTTGCCGATCGAAAGGTCGGCGGTTCGAATCCCCGCGGCGGGGTGCGCTCCCGTTGTTCGGTCCCAGCGCCTGCCAACCTAGCAGTTCGAAAGCACCCTCAGGTGCAAGTAGATAAATAGGGACCGCTTACTAGCGGGAAGGTAAATGGCGTTCCGTGTGCGGCTCTGGCTCGCCAGAGCAGCGATGTCACGCTGGCCACGTGACCCGGAAGTGTCTTCAGACAGCGCTGGCCCCCGGCCTCTTTGAGTGAGATGGGCGCACAACCCTAGAGTCTGTCAAGACTGGCCCGTACGGGCAGGGGTACCTTTACCTTTACCTTTATGTGTGTATGTATATTTTTGGATATATAAACACCTTTCCACAAAGAAGCTAATATTATATTTCAACATTTTGTTACGACAGATAGATTGTCACTGACTTCTGGCAAGTTGCCATCATTAGAAAGCTGAGATGCAATAGAAAATGATGGTGGCTGTGCTCAGAGACAGGGATGTTTTCGAATACCAGTTTCTGGAAACCACAGGAAGGGTTCTTGTGACCGTTTCTCACAGGCATCTTGTTGGCCCCCATGAAAACTGGATGCTGGAACTACATAGATGGACCATTGGCCTGCTCCAACAGGCCTCTCTCATGTCACCTTTTATGAAAGTTTTACTAGCAGAAACAATTCACCAAAATGTTGCCTTGACTAGGTCCTATGGAGAGCAAAGGAATGACATGAATTGCTAGCCCCTCTTCTCTGGCACGGCATCTGAAGTTTGACCTAAATATACAGGCCTCAACCATCACCGGATCTTAGAATACTGTGTTATTTACATATAAAAGGCAGCCTGATTCAGATGCAACGACAAAAGCCCATGAGCTGCACACCTTCCTCTTCCTCTATCCTTTGCGCACAAAACTTCTGACTGTGGTTTGCATCAAGCCATTGGTTCCTGTTTTGTCCAAATACTGGAAACTGCTTTGTGAACACAATTGTTAGTTATCAAACTGTGGTTTGATAAGCAATTATGATTTGTACAACCACAATTTGCATATTCATCTTCAGTGGGGGTTTTTTTTTTTGGGGGGGGGGAATTATGAAGAAGCTCAAGCAGTGGACCTGAGCAAGAACACAGGAGGTACATATTTTCATCCATGAAATGCTGGAGGGGATACAACCACATTGTGCAATTGGAGTGTACATTAATGGCACGGCATTGTTGCAACGCATGCATGGGCATCAGCAGTGGACCACAATGTTTTGTCAGGGCCCACTGGTGATGCCTGCCATGAGCCCCTCCAAAGAGTGGTCCCAAATGGGGAGCTGTTTAAATTTCCCACAATGCCCTGGTGCAACACTACATGGAGGACATTGTGGGAAACCCCACATTTTGCAGAAGGGATTGACACTCATTGTGTGACTTTGGCCTGAGTTCATACCCTTTGATTCACCGAGTTACTCCATTGGTTTCTAAAACACTAGTATGGCACATCCCATTAAACAAGGAACTTTTCTTCTTTGTGTTTTCTATTCTGCGCTAGATCAGACAGCAAGACCATCATTTTCACTCAGAAGGAGCAGGCATTTTAAAAACCTGCACCCCTGCTTCCCAACTTATAATAATGTGGGCTTTTCAATAGATAAGATTGCAATATACGAAAAGTTCAGTGGAAAACAATTAGAGAAAGCAACTAGTCAGAACAATAGAACAAAAACAATCCACTGGCACCCCATAGACCAGAGATGGGTAACGTGTGGTTCTCCAGATGTAACTGGACAACAGTTCTGACAGTCCCTGACTACTGACCATGCTGGCTGAGGCTGATGGGAGCTGGAAACCTACAATATATGGATTCCCCATCCCCGCCACTGGCCAAGCAACCACTTTACGATGTGCAGGTGCATTTGAACTGAAAAGGTCTTAGTTAGTCCCTGGGAAAGCATCATCAAGGAAGTCTGACATGTCTCCTTAGACACAGGATTACACAGCCATGTTCTGCTCCTTGTAGTAAATACATGAGAAGTCCGGAGAATTCTTAACAACCCTTCTTTGATCCAGCAGTCTTTTCCTGTTTGTTCAGGTGCTACCTAGCTGATAAAAGGTGATAAGCATAATGGGATTTAATTGGGGACATCTCCTTTGTGGATTCCCTGGAGAGTCTTGAATTAGGGTGTATTATTTGGTATCTCTTCAATTTGCTCTTTAAAAATTTGGTAGTAGTAGTAGTAGTAGTAATAATAATAAACTTTGCACAGAGCCTGCAAACTATAAAGGACTGTGTCTGGTTGGCTGGAGCAGAAATACACCTAAGAAATTAAACCAATTAGAGAAACTTGTGGGGTGGTCAACCACTCCTGTCCTGTCCCTGAGGGGCCTACTTTGATGTTGAGTTGTGTTCCCCAGCCTGGTTTCCTCCATATCTTTGTTGGACTACAGCTTGCACCTGCCCCAGCCAGCATGGCCAATGGTCAGTGCTGGCTGGGACTGATGGAAGTTGTAGTCCAACAAAATCTGAAGGGGACAGCCAGGTTGTGAAAGGCTGCTTTGCTTTTTGTGCCTGTTAAAAGTATAATTGGCCTGTGTGTCCTTTCTCTCAATCTTCATGCCAGCTGGGAATCATCATCAGCATCTACCCGATGCTGCCGATAAGGACTTAAGCTCACACGGTTGTCAATAAGTTGTTTTTTCTCCCCCCCCCCCCTTTTCTTTTCTTACTGTGTGTTTAACTCTATACTTCACTTTCCACAACTCCCACCTGAAACCTTGAAAAAGAGTTATTTCTCCCAGGATCAATTTTGTCCTTTTATGGTTTGTCAAACATTGATTTCTGCCTTTGTTTTGCTCCTTGCCTTGGTTTCGAAAGCACTGCAGCTGTCACCAAAATAGACATGGCTGTTTTTGCCATACAGGAACAGCATCATCCGCAGATCACATTGCAACCAGGTATATACCAGTGGGGAAATGAGGTCCACTCTGCAGTGTGCAGGTCTGGATCCATATCTCAGGGGGCTCCGAGGGCTGGAGTCAATCACAGGTCGGCACAAAAGATGCAGAGTTCCGTCGTTAGTGAAGCTAACCATTTATTCAAGAAAACGGCATACAACTCAGCAACACTTCCCAGCAGGTCTTGCCCCTATGGAGCAATTGCCAGGACTGAAGGTGCCTGTCTTCAACCCTTTCTAGGGCTCTCCTGTCCCGGATGTTTCCCAAGCAGTCTCAAACTGCATCTGCCCACCTTTGGCCTCTGCTCTGCCCTCCTCCTTATCCTTATTATCCAGCACATTCTTGGAGACCAGCAGGGAGGGGAGCTTGTTGTAGCAGGAGAGGGAGACTCCCTGGATTCTTCGGCAGTCTCTCAGTCCCCCTCCTCTGCTTCAGCCTTGGAGTCTGAACTGCTCCCTGTCACAGGTTCCGCCTGCTCACTAAACCCCGTTGCCCCTTTAGCATTGAGTCCTTCCTCCCAATCCTCTCCCTCTGACTTCCCTTCGGTGTCGCACCACCAATCCCCCAGCTCTGGTCCGTCCTCCTCTGGGGTTTCTCTTGGGGGTTCCCCAGCTGGTGCCTCCCACCACTCCTCTTTGTCTGGCCAGACCCTAGCATCTGAGAAGGCTGTCCTTTGGGACCCCTGATGCAGATCAGACGGCCCTAGCACTAGCCACTCATGGAGCCCTGTGGTGGTGGTGGCATTGCTGTAACTCCAACCTACTCCTCCTCCTTGTGCTCATGTTGGCTTACCTGTGGCAGCAGTGCTTTAATGGACTGGGAAGCCACACGGCTGCTTGGCTCATTGCAGCACAGATGTGTGAAGGCATAGGAGCACAGCCAACCTCCATCTAGGGCTTGTTTGGATCCCTGGCCCTGGGGAGGGAGCCACTGGCTATGCCAGTCACTGGGTAAGCCAGATCATAAGGGGGAGGCTGGCATTTGGAGCAGCTACTGGTCAGAGGAGGCAAGGAATAAGTCCCAGCGGCGCCTGCCAGGTTGTGAGGCTACCAACAAATGCCCCAGTATGCCAAGTGCCTGGTAATACAGTACAAATATCACTTCCTTGTTAAGTGCGCTGCCAAAATGAAGCAGATTCAAGTCCTAACGATTGCAATGAGTTCTATAGCTCTGGATCTTAACTGCATAATGCCTGCTATCTGTGACAACCATCAAGACAAGGGGGAAGGTATTCTAGAGTTGAGAATCCAACCATGCAGCTTGCTTCTGCAGCTGCTATGAGCTGGCAAACAGAAGGCAGACATAAGTCACACCCTCCAACATTTCTCCGATGAAAATAGAGATGTCGCATTCAACAACAACAACAACAACATTTCTTATTATTTATACCCCGCCCATCTGACTGGGTTGCCCCAGCCACTGTGGGAGGCTTCCAACATATATAAAGACATAATAAAACATTAAACATGAAAAAACCCTTCCCTATACAGGGCTATACAACAGTGTAACAATCAGACCCTTTCCACAGGGAACTCTGGGGTTTGTAGTTCTGCACCCTTATCAAACTACAGCACGTTTCCGAGCACAATTCAAAGTGTTGGTGCTGACCTTTGAAGACTTAAATGGCCACGGCCCAGTATACCTAAAGGAGCCCCATCGCTCAACCCTGAGGTCCTCCTCTGAGGGTCTTCTGGCAGTTCCCTCACTGCAAGAAGCGAAGTTGCATGGAACCAGGCAGAGGGCCTTCTCAGTAGTGGCACCCTCCCTGTGGAACGCCCTCCCTACACAACTTTTAGAAGACATCTGAAGGCAGCCCTGTATCAGAAAGTTTTTTATGCTTGATGTTTTGCTGTAAGCCACCCAGAATGGCTGGGGAAACCCAACCAGATGGGCAGGGTATAAAAAAAATTATTATTATTATTATTGCTCACAAAATTATTTGGGGGAAGCCATGACTATTTAAAGTGCAATTATAGTGCTTTAAATGCATGGTGTGGATGTGGCCTAATTCAACTATTGCTTGGCACATAAGTTTCTTCCTTGTTTTGCATGGCATCTGGTCACTCTTAGTACCATTCAGAACACTGGGAAGGCAGCAACTAGATCAGGCAGACCATAGTAATCCCCATCAACTGCAAAAACCTCTCCTTTCCTTCCGGTTTACAGCCCTTCAGTTCAGTACATTGCTACAAGTCGCCGCAGCCAAAGGATCCTCCATTAACTAAGACTCACTCCAGCATTTCGGCTGTTTAATGCAGAGGAATTTAAATGTACATGATGGTCAGTGTCAGAGGTGAACTCTGACTGTGAAGATAAACTTAATTTATTTTTAAGCGGAGCAAAAGAAATCAAGTATCAAAGGCTCAGTCTCAGCGCCACGTCGAAATCAATGAAGCTTTAAAAGCTCAGCCAAGCTCTTTGAGAAGACTAAACCACCAGCCCCAGTGGTTGAAGCGGAATTAAACAGGCTTTGGAGAATGTGAGTTAAAAAAAACTTCTGATCTCGTGGGCACTAAATGTTTAGTAATACAACGACAGAAGCTTAGCTGCTGCTGTTGTTGAACATGTGTTATGCTCCCTGCAGTGCTCAGCGCTGCTCGGCTCTATAAGGAGTCGGCAGCTGGCAGACCCTGGGCCAAATCTGCCTCTCACAAGCAGGTGCCATCTGGTATCGATCTGGCTGCCACCTCAAAGGCACAGGGGAAATGTAGGAATGGCAGCTGTAGGAAAGGGAATTGTTGACCATAGAATCTTAAGAGTTGGAAGGGACCGAAAGTGTCATCTACGCCAACTGTCAGTTAAAGCATCCCTGACAATGGCCATCCAGCCTCTGCTTAAACACCTCCAGGGAAGGAGAGACCACCACTTCCCAAGGGAGTCTGTTCCACTGTCTTAACAGCTTTTATTGTCAGAAAGTTCTTCCTGATGTTTAGTCGGAATCTCCTTTCGTGCAACTTGTCGCCATTGGTTCGAGTCCTACCCTCCGGAGCAGGAGAAAACAAGCTTGCTCCATCTTCTAATAATAATTAAATCAAAGCTGTCCCTTATGCCGCGTTTTAGACTTCACATACATTATCTCTTTATTTACTGGATAGCCTGAGAACATAAAAAAAGAGCTGTGCTGGATCAGACCAGAATGACTTCTCGAAATATGTCTGTTTATTTGTTTTGAATCCGTTTATGACTCACTTGCAGTAAAATATCCCAAAGCGGTTTCACAGTGAAACATCAACAATAAGAAAAATTATAAGCAATTCTGTATTTTATTTTATTTAAAAAAACAATTCTATATATAAAAACAATTAAATGCAATAGCAATTTTAAATGAGGTATAAATACAGACTGAGAAATATCTCCTTAGCAACTTTTATTTTATCAGGAGACGTTTGGATAGCTCAGCCTCGAGGGGGGAAATACACAAACTCACAGCAACCGTTCCTCTCGAGTGTTTGTGTATGTTTTCTTTTCTTTTGCAGGAGGGAGACGAGAAGCAGGAGGCGGCAGAACCCAGTCTTTAAGTCCTGGGTGTTGCCTAGCAGACTGTGTAAAGTCTAGTTGTTTAAGGGAGTTCCCCAGGGGGATGCTGGACTGCATTGCATTAAACATCCCGCTCTGGAATTATGTAAGAACCTTCCAGTGCCAAAAGTTTACATAGTTGATAAGCAGCACTTGGGGACCTGAGATGTGGAATTCGATGTGGTGGGTGTATGTGTTCTTAAAAAGTAAGCTGAAACGATTCTACTTAAAGAACAGTCCTGAAGGAGCTTGGCGAGGGAGGGCAAACTTTGCAAACTGAATGCATACTTTCCAGTTGAATCTCTCTATATCATATTTTTATGTTATGCAATCCCCAAGCTGTGCGTGGAGAGGGTTATTGGTTTTGTTTGCTACTGTGTTATGTATTTTTTTGTGTGTTTTTATACATTGCAAACCTCCCTATTATCCTCAAATAAGAGCAATTTAATTAATAAAAATCTAGATTCAGGTAGGTAGCTGTGTTGGTCTGATGCAGTTGAAATACAGTGGAATCTCGGGTTAAGAACTTACCGTAATTTGTTCTGGAGGTCCGTTCTTAACCTGAAACTGTTCTTAACCTGAGGTACCACTTTAGCTAATGGGGCCACCCACCGCTGCCACACAATTTTTGTTCTCATCCTGAAGCAAAGTTCTTAACCCGAGGTACTATTTCTGGGTTAGCGGAGTCTGTAACCTGAAGCGTCTGTAACCCGAGGTACCACTGTATATATAAAAATAAAAAAAATGTCCAGTAGCACCTTAGAGACCAGCTAAGTTTGTTCTTGGTATAAGCTTTCATGTGCATGCACACTTCTTCAGATACACTTGATGGGAGGTTTTGCTTCTGCACATGAGTCTGGCAAACCGCTCTGAGCTGAAACATTCCTTCCTCACCCACCCTAGATTGCTTAGTTCACATTGAGTTCATGAAACATCGTACCCTGACCTGTTCTTAATGCATGGTTGACCACATCTATGGAATGCAATAGTTATGCCCTTTTAAGTTTTGCTATATCAATCACTAGTAATAGTTTAATAAGGAGGTTTTCATACCTGTCCAATTCTGCGTTCCCTTTCCCAACCTTTAATCTATTGATGATTAATGCCTATATGCAACCCTGGCATATGATTTGTGTTAACCAATCAGCAACAAGCACATATGTGGCAATGCTGTAATATTCAATAAAAGGGACTCTCCGAGACATGCTCGGCAGATGCCTCCCATATGACACTTGTCACTCGTCTGTCGTTTATTTCAACCCAACATACACTAAACAGAAGTCACCAGACCCTGGTGGGAGGGTGGGGTGGGGTTTCTCTCAGGAGGGTAGTAGGAGATGGGCGATTGACTCAATGGATATGGTAAATCTGGTGATTTCTGTTTCAGTGTATCTGAAGAAGTGTGCATGCATCTAAGGTCTAAGGTGCTACTGGACAATTTTTAAAAATATATATATAATAAAAATAATGCTATTTTTAAAGGCATGAAATGGCAAACCACCTTACCACTGATTTCTGCCAATCATATATGCATAGAAGTTGGTGTTTCTTGCTAACACCACCACAGCTGTGGGGAGATAGTGCCCTTTATGGAGCAAGGGTAAGAAAGGGACATTGAAGTGTGGCAGCCACGGCCCTGTGGAACTCCTTGCCAATAGAAGTCCAGCAGGAATCATCCCTTTTTAGACATCTTTTAAGAACTGCACTGTTCATTTGGAATGTGCATTTGTTCCGTAGATCTCAGGGTGGGTTTTTTGTGTTTTTGTTTTTTACCAACCAGCCTTCAATGATGTTTTCTCGTTGATGTCATTGTAGTATTAAGTTTTTATGTTGTACATCGCCACATTGTTGTTTTGAATGTAAGCCCGATTTAGAAGTAATTAAATAATAAGTAAATAAACTGTTGCTCCCTGCTGAGGAAGGCATTCTGTCAAAGAGTAACTGAAGCTTGTGGCATGTTCAACCAAATTGTTTCCTACAACTGCTTTTGGGTTTCTGAGGGAAATGCTATTCTGAGGGAAATTGCATGCTGAAGTCTCAGAAGTTGCTAAAAGCTCAATTCTAACCCTGTCAGGAGTAAGTCCTACTCAATTCAAATTTCTCTCCCCACTTCGCTCCCCACGCATGTTGCATATCAGTTCCTGCTAATAGGGTCCAGCAGAAGTCATATAGGCCCCTTACTGCCCTGCCGGAAGGGAAATGAAGAGGTAAATTTGGTATAATTTGTCCTATGTCTACCTGCCTCCCTTGCCCTGCCAACATGACTGTGTGGGGGTCTTGGTAGACCACAAGCTTAACATGAGTCCACCGTGTGATGCCTCAGCAAAAAAACCTAATGCTATTCCTGGCTGCATCAACAGACGTACAGTGTCCAGATGAAGTGAAGTCATATTCTGCCTTGCTCGCACCACACCTGCAATACTGTGTCCAATTCTGGGCACCCCAATTTAAGAAGGATGTTGACAAGCTGGAACGTGCGCAGAGGGCAACCAAGATGATCAAGCATCTGGAAACCAAGCCTTACGAGGAATGGTAGAGGGAACTGGGTTTGTTTAGCCTGGAAAAGAAGAGACTGAGAGGAGATACGACAGCCATCTGCTGCCATTTCCAAATGAAAAACGACAACACACTCACTATTACGACACTCATGTTACTTCTACATTTTGTACAATCACTTTCAGCTGTGCTTCCCATGTAGCACAACGACTTAATGCTGGGAAGAACTGGAAAAGTTAAAACTATGGGTAAGAAACATTTCTTCATGGGGAGGAACTGCATTGTTGGAACTGGCCAAAGATGACAACCATAAACTCACACGCACCCTTAGGCAATTCTTGCGCGCCTAAATGGCATAGCCCTCCACCCTCAATCTGCACTGGATTATGGGTACCCAAGTAGAACAATTCCAAGTTGGAATCTACTGCTGGGGATGAAAAGTCAGCCACTGGTTCCTGACTACGCTCTAAAGCAGTGATGGCCAAACTTGGCCCTCTAGCTGTTTTGGGACTACAATTCCCATCATCCCTGACCACTAGTCCTGTTAGCTAAGGATGATAGGAGTTGTACTCCCAAAACAGCTGGAGGGCCAAGTTTGGCCATCACTGCTCTAAAGGAACCCAATGCAAATATTCAAGCAGGCAGACTAGGAAACTCACAGATCATTGCGATAAAATAGGAATCTTACTGTCACTGCTTTCTGTGGTCTCCTTTCTTGTGAATAATAATAATAATAATACTAATACTAATAATAATAATAATAATTTATACCCTGCCCTCCCCAGCCAAGGCTGGGCTCAGGGCGGCTAACAAGCAATAATAAAAACAAATTGAATGAATACAACTTAAAAACAAAATTAGTGTTTTTGCTGCAGCTGATGCATATTCAGTTAGTTCTTTAGGCTCTTGTCCCACTGAAACTTCTACATAACTCAATAAAAAGAAAACCAAATATAACTGGACCTCCTAACCAAGAGCAGAAGCTATTCTATTTTTAATCTTTCATGCGTAAAATGACTAAACAACCATAACCAGTGCTGCCTAAGCATCCTTCACAAATACCTAGTTACAGATGGGGTGCCTACTTCCATCCCATAATGTTGGTAATTCCACCCCACACAGAGATATGGAAACTTGCAATGATCCCTAAACCTCGGGGTGGGGAGAAAGAAGTGTTATAGCCCACCTTGAACCACCAAGAGAGGATGGCATAAAATTCTAAAAAGCAAGAGCAAAGGTCATCTTTCACAGGAAATCAGCAAAAAGAGACCTTAGGGAAAGGCATGCCGTATAAAATCTTCCTGGGTAGAAAAAAAGTGTATAAACTTTCCATGAACTGCAAACATGTGCTATTCACCAACATGTGGTTCCTGCAAAATTCCAGCCCTATAGACAAAAATGGATATACATACATTCTCTCTTTCTCTTCATGGGATCATCTTTTTTTCAAAAAGCATGAACCACATGAGAGGGGAAAAGGCCAAACATTATTCCCCGGCTCTAACCAGTAGTTTGAAGAGATGACAGAGCTTATATTAAATATCAGCTTCTGGAGGCAGAAGAATGTTATGTGGTTGACTTTAAGACCATGACAGTACTGTAGGTTTATAATAGGACCACAATTCTGATGTTTTACACAGCCACTAAAACACCAAAGAAACCCCATAATTGACAAAACATTGCAAAAAAATAAATCCTCTGTTCTTACGATACCTTTATAAAACAAGAAAAACCAAACAGTTCAGCTCATGTTCTGTTTCCAAGTTTCCCTATTTTCCAGGGACAGTCCCAGATTTACAGAAGCCGTCCTGGTTTCTGATTTGATCCCGGAATGTCCCGCTTCTCCTTAGGACGCCGCAACTTTCGTCGGAGAAATGTTGGAGGGCATGTGTCAGGGAACTGCCATCAGTGCCGGAGGGAGAGAGCAAGATCCAGAGGGATTCCAGAGAGCGTCCCGGGATTGGGAGAGGCAGCCCATCTTCTGGGGAAGAGAATCAGCGTAGCACCAGTGGAGAAGGGGGGCAGATGGGGGAAGCGGCAAGGCGGTCCCATGACTCCTTGCCGGGGACCAGCGGGGAGAGTAGGGGTCCTCTGCTGCCTACGCCCTCCTTGCGCAGAAGGCTTTTGCGCAGAGAGAGTAGGAGAAGACTAGGCGTCAAAGAGCTTCTTTGCTGGAAGAAGTTTAAGAAACGCCCACTGACGGATGCTGCCAGCGATTGAGATAGCCACAGGTGAGTGGCTGTCCGGAGAGAAAAGGTTCACTCAGGCAACCCAGCCAGGTGTTTGCACCGGCTTACGCACGAGCAACCCCTAGAACCACTACAGGGTTCCATTGGAGAAACGTTGGAGGGTATGTCCATCAGCTAAACTTATATAACTTTATAGTTGAAACTTCCAGTGTTGAACTGTGGAATTCACACCCACTGACACCAACCACTTTGGAGGGTTTTAAAAATTCACGGAGAAGTCTATCAACAGCTACTAGCGACAAGGGCTGTGTTCAGCCTCTACTGTGAGAGGAAGTACTCCTCTGAATACCAGTTTTACTTGCTATTCCCACATGCATCTGCTCGGCCACTCTAAGCACAGGACAATGGCTTACATGGGCCTTTCGCCCGATCAAGCAGGGCTTCTTTATGTTCTTAACCTGGACAACAAAGTGTCACCAGCAAGGGCCGGCCCTACCATAAAACAGAGTGAGGCAGCCACTTCAGGTGGCAGATGCTGGGGAAAAGGGACACACCAGCACCCCAGCACCCCCATGGACCCATAAGCTAGCCTGCCTTGCACTCTGTAAACTAGACACCACAGTCACATTGTCAGTCTTGAAGGAAGGTTCTACCGCCAGTCCATTCAGATGCTGTGTGTGAAATGGAAGGCAGCCATCTTGCCCTTTCCCTCAGTTAGCAAAGGGCCTTGGGGCTGCCCTGTCATCAAAATCACATAGTTTTTGTTAAAAAAAAATGTGACCAGGTGGGACCAAGATGCCGAGTCAGGAATGGTCAAAAGTTGGCCTATTTTAATCCGTCGGTGGCACTTGCACTCAAATCTTTATTAATATTTTAAAGTACTTTTAACATTTCATGTGGTTTTTATTGCTGCTGCTGTGTTTTTGGAAACAACCCTCGTTCTGGGTATTTAATCATTTTTGCCGCTCCGACACATTTGGATCTCGTTGTCATGTCCAAGATTACACCAGGGGGTTGTGTAACGTCTTGGAGAGGGTGGAGTGGAGTGGAGTTATGAACCCAGTAGAATATATTTATGGGGAGGGTTGTTAGCGTATCTCAATCACCAGGGGTTCTAGACTGAGGGAAGTATGGCACTGAGGGATTGTCAGGCCAGGAGCAGAGAAGACTGCCGGCTCTTCTGGAAGATTCCTCAGTTATCAAAACCAGGGTTGGGTTGGGCATTTCGTTTAAACTACTTCTCCCATCTAGCGGTACTGTTAATGAACCCAATAAAGAACTATCATCCACAATTTAAACTTGGATAAATAGGGCTGACCATTCCCTCTGATTACAACAAGACATGTCAGTTGCGAAGGAGCTCCTCGGCTGATCCGGGCATTTCCCTTAAGCTAGTAAGTTATTTGTCTGCAGCATTTGTTATACTTTCTTTTATTTGATGTCTGAATCGCCAAGGCACCACAAAGCACGCCAGGAGCCCCTGCTTCAACTTGTGCAGCTGCAGGGAGATGCCTCTCACGGGGACCAAATCCCTCTGAGCCGCCCCATTTCATCTCAGAAGTTAGGATTCTTTCGGAATCCAGTGCACACCCTTACGTATTACAACTACTTTGCAAGAACCAAACTGGCCACCTATATGGTACCAAGATGCTTGTGTGGACTCTTTATGAAGCCCTGAATAGTATATGAAGAAATTAATGATAATAAAAATATTCAAAAGGGGGACTAAATGGCTCAGGCTGTTAGAGCATATTTCCCTATTGTGGGATACTATGGAATAGTAGGGCCTTCTCTGTAGTGGCACCCTGATTGTCAAATTCTTTCCATCTTCAAGCCAAGATAGTCTACTTTGACATCCAAGTCAAAATGTATCTGTTTGCCCAGACACTGGGTGGACTTGTTTAGACTGCCCAAGTCCTAGGAGCAGAATTTTCTTTTTCTGGGGGGTACTCAAGTGTATGCAGTACCGGCACCTCTTTTTTTCCTAGAACAAAAGCACTGCCCAGGAGTAGATTGTGCCTGCAGTCTATTCTGTATTCTTGCCTTTCACATGAAGGACGGTCTGGAAGTTCAGTCAAATGAATGAATAGTAGAGTAACTCTGGGCTGTATGAGGTCACTAGGTACAGCCATTACTTTGTTTTCCCACAATGCCCCAGAGTGATGCTACACTGGGAACATTGTGGGGAAAGTACTGTGCTGAAAAACAAGATTAGGGCTGGGCAGTATCTGGTTTTCAACATCATGCTATATCACCAGATAAACATCGTGATATACCGATCTATCACGATGTCTGAAATAAGGATGGAACTCTGTTGTCAGGGTTCAGGGAATTGGCTTCCTCCCCTTGTGGTAGTAGATAAGCAGAACCAAGGAAAATGAATCTTCTTACAAGTTAGAAACTTTAATAATCACAGCGAGAGAACAAAGAATTTATCTCCTAGAAACGGCAGCACTCCCACTTAAGGATCACCTCCCGCCCCTGTCCCTATTAATCTACGTCACTCCTACATTTTGTAATCTAAACTTGGAGCCTCTGTTTTTTCTGTTCTGACACTTTCTGAGCTCTTTGGGACTTTGGGGAGGGGTGTGTGTGGATACTATCCAGAGACTGTGAATCTGTTAGCTCTTTCTCGTCCAGTGTTTCTTCTGCTAGCTGTGCCCCATCCAGTATTTCCCAGCTTCTGCCTTCTGAACTGTGCCCCTCTGCAAACCACTGTTCCAAATCTATACTGTCCTCCTGCTTCTGGGAAGATTCAGGATCAGGAGGAAGGGAAGGGGGTGGCTCCCACCATTCTTCCTCAGTGCAGCCCTCCTCAGCACAGTCCCTGACATATGGAGAGGTGAATAGTAGGGCTGGTTTTCAACATCGTGAAATATCACCCTCTAAACACGGCATTTCCGTGCGCTGCTCTGGTCCGCCAGAAGTGGCTTAGTCATGCTGGCCACATGACCCAAAAGCTGTAAGCCGGCTCCCTCGGCCAATAAAGAGAGATGAGCACTGCAACCCCAGAGTCGGCCATGACTGGACCTAAAGGTCAGGTGTCCCTTTAAAGGTAAAAGGTAAAGGTACCCCTGCCCGTACGGGCCAGTCTTGCCAGACTCTAGGGTTGTGCGCTCATCTCACTCTAGAGGCCGGGAGCCAGCGCTGTCCGCAGACACTTCCGGGTCACGTGGCCAGCGTGACAAGCTGCATCTGGCGAGCCAGCGCAGCACACCGAACGCTATTTACCTTCCCGCTGGTAAGCGGTCCCTATTTATCTACTTGCACCCGGGGGTGCTTTCGAACTGCTAGGTTGGCAGGCGCTGGGACCGAACGACGGGAGCGCATCCCGCCGCGGGGATTCGAACCGCCGACCATGTGATCGGCAAGCCCTAGGCGCTGAGGTTTTACCCACAGTGCCACCCACGTCCCTTTACCTTTACCTAAACATCGCAATATACAGATGTATCATAATGTATGAAATAAGGATAGACCTATGTAGAGGCATTGGCTGGCTTCACCGTTTTTCCCACATTGTAATTTTTTTTGCAAATCACACACACATACACACACCATGATTGCAATATATTGCCAGGTCAAAAATTATGAAAACAATATCAGGATATGGACTTAAAACCGGTTTTGGAAGGCAGCATTAAGGGTCCTAGCTCAGAGGTAGAGCATCTGTTTTGTAAGCAGAAGGTCACAGGTTTGATCCCTGGCACCTCCGATTAGGGCCGGGAGAAACCCCTGCCTGAAACTCAGAAGATCCACGGCCAGTGAGCGAGCTAGATGGACCAATGGTCTGTCTCGGTATAAGACAGCTTCCAATGTTCCTGGCAACAGTGTGCCCTGCCAAAGCCCTGGAGGAAGGATGCCACATGTTGAGGCTGGCCTTGCCACCAGGGAACAAAAGGCAGAATGTAAATATTGTAATAAGCAAGACAATAACATTAATAAATGCCCTGAAACACAAAGAGCTGGCTGCGCCTGCTGAAAAGTGGCGTTTTTGAGTGGTGAGCTAGGATGACATACAGCACACTCTTATTCGAAGCTTTCATACATTCATTAGCACGCACAGATGAAAGATAAACGAAAGGCAGCCTGTTGATTATATTTTATTTGCAGCAAGTAACTTGCGGAGCGCATGCAAAGCCATAATGGAATAGATCAAAATAAAATTCGAGCTTGCCATAGGGAACCAGGGCCAACGTGTTTGCGAACGTCCCATATTTAAATTGATTTTGTAAGAGGGAACAAAGACAGAGGTCTCAATCTAAACACCATAAAGTAATACAGCCGCTAAATGTGCTGCTAAGCAACAGAGGTCCAGGCAGGATTAGTTAGCATCAGTTCTGCTATTAGAAAGCTATTTCCGTTGGAAACCAAGAGGAAAGAAAGCAATCACCATTTCTTATCCTTCGTGCCGCTCAGACAAAAGAAATCAAACTGAACTGTCAAACATGTCCAGCTCAGGCAAAGAGGCTGCCTGAAACCCTTAAATGGCTTCATAAAGCAAAATAAAGAGAAAGGAAATGACAGGGTCATGGTGCTCTAGATACTATTGCTATACAATAATATCTGGACTAGTCACTGTCACTGGATTAGTCACATTATTATTGTTGTTGTTGTTGTTGTTGTTATTATTATTATTAAGTGTGATATTTTATTTCAGGCTGAAATACAGCAATTGACTTCTTGGACCATGTCATGGAAGCAACCATAGAGGAATGGTGGCCCCAATCTAGACAGAGCCACATGCAACAGAAGGCAGCCCAAGATGCCATTTGACGGACATGTTTTCCCATCTGAAATGCAATGCAACTGGAAACTCAACTTGATTTTGTAGTGTGATACCGGTCGCCTTGTACCTGAATGAACAGAGCAATGCAAATATGTGTTGGGAGGACGGTGCTCATTCGCCATCTAACACGGGGTTCGTGATCAAGAAAGGGTTTAGAGAAAGCCTGCTTGATTGAAACGAGGAAATACCAGCCTGCAGATTGCAATTCAGATCTGCCACCAGAAGCCGTTTTTTAGACAGGCTATAAACATAATAAAGACTGGAAGACTCAGATAGAGACCTGAGAATGATGGCTCTTTAGCGCTGGAACTTTTTCTCCCTACAGACTATCCAAAATCCACGTTAATTCATCCGTGTCAATTGATTCTGCCAATAGGCCTTGGAGCACCTCCACATACTCATATAAAGCATCAAATTCATGTTTTCTTTCTCAAATGTGCACAGCCTATAAGATAACACCTGTCGCATGCATTTTTACATACTGCACTCATAAAACACTTCAGGTGTGCCTCTAAAAAAAGAAAGAAAAAAGGATGGTATATTAATGGGGAAAGCAGTCCTTGAGTGGGAACGTGCAAAACAATGTAATTATCCTAACCTAATGTCACCCTGCTCCCTGTTCTTTCTTTTCATGCTATGGGTTCTTTCCCCGCTTCCAGGGTCGCCATCATTATGTTCAAAAGCAAAGGTTCTGCCACCACCGACTCCCCGTGTCAGCTATATGATTTTCCACTTAACATTTTCCCCAGTGTTTTCATTAAAGCACAATTAGTGCGGCTCTTTCTGCTTAACACCAACAGCAGCACCTTTCCATTTATATAACCCCTTATCATAGGAGAGCATCTTAGCAATTGCGCCAGCATCACAGCTAACGTCAGCACCATTCTCAGAATAGCATTTATTAGCTAAATGAATGCTGGGGAGCCAGCGATTGGAATACACATTGCTGTGTTTATGTAATCCATACTAACAGAGTGGCTATTGTTTCTCCGGGTGTCGTGTGAGGAAGCAGGGATGCTCCAGATTAGGCTGAATATTTGCTTTTCGTGGAATCATGGGGCTGGAAAACACACTGCCCAGTCCAACCATGAACCGAATCATAGACTTGTAGAGTTGGAAGGGAGCCTGAGGGTCATCTAGTCCAACCCCTTGCAATGCAGCAATCTCAGCTGAAGCATTCGTGACAGATGGCCACCCAACCTCTGCTTAAAAACCCCCAAGGAAGGAGCGTCCACCATCTCTCGAGGGAGACTGTTCCACTGAAGGAGAAGGATATCCTTGCAGCAATGCCCTCAAGCAGCTAAAAAAGCCAATGCAATTCTAGGCTGCATCAATAGGAGTATAGCATCTAGATCAAGGGAAGTAATAGTGCCACTGTATTCTGCTCTGGTCAGACCTCACCTGGAGTACTGTGTCCAGTTCTGGGCACCACAGTTTAAGAAGGACACTGACAAACTGGAACGTGTCCAGAGGAGGGCAACCAAAATGGTCAAAGGCCTGGAAACGATGCCTTATGAGGAACGGCTAAGGGAGCTGGGCATGTTTAGCCTGGAGAAGAGGAGGTTAAGGGGTGATATGATAGCCATGTTCAAATATATAAAAGGATGTCACATAGAGGAGGGAGAAAGGTTGTTTTCTGCTGCTCCAGAGAAGCGGACACGGAGCAATGGATCCAAACTACAAGAAAGAAGATTCCACCTAAACATTAGGAAGAACTTCCTGACAGTAAGAGCTGTTCAACAGTGGAATTTGCTGCCAAGGAGTGTGGTGGAGTCTCCTTCTTTGGAGGTCTTTAAGCAGAGGCTTGACAACCATATGTCAGGAGTGCTCTGATGGTGTTTCCTGCTTGGCAGGGGGTTGGACTCAATGGCCCTTGTGGTCTCTTCCAACTCTATGATTCTATTCTATGATTCTAAGCACAGTTGAGAACACAGGGGAGAGCAAGCAGAGCCCAGCAACAACATAGGTGTTTAGAAACCCAGGACACTGAGGCAAGTCATTGGTCCATCTAGCTCAGTATTGTCTGCACTGACTGGCAGCAGCTCTCCAGAATTTAAAGCAGGGGATAATAATAATATTTTTTTATTTATACCCCACCCTTCCCGGTTCAGAAACCGGGCTCAGGGCAGCTAACAACAAATTTAAAACACTTAATTGTAATACAACATAGAAGCAGCATAAAATACAGTATAAAAACACGAATAACAATAAAATTCAAAGTTCAAAAATCAATTTGAGGGAAATCCATCCAAGAAGCATTAGATAGTCAGCAGGGCTAGCTGGATGAATTAGTCCTACTTGGGCCAGTGAGGAGGCCAGGGGAGAATTAGCTGCGGGGTCTCAGAGCGGGTAATCTTCATAAAAGGGGAGGGGGAGGGAAGAGAAGGGAAGGGAAGGGAAATAAAAGATCAGGCTGAATTCAAATTAAAGGCCAGGCGGAATAGCTCTGTCTTACAGGCCTGACGGAAGGAGGTTAAATCCTGAAGGGCTCTAGTCTCATGGGACAGAGCATTCCACCAGATAGGAGCCATCACTGAAAAGGCCCTGGCCCTGGTGGAGGATAGTCTGACTTCCTTAGGGCCCGGGACCTCTAAACTATGGTTATTCATGGACTTTAAGGTCCTCTGCGGGGCATACCAGGAGAATGCCCAGCTCCACCAGGAGATGCTGGGGATGGAACCTGGGACCTTCTCACACAAAGCAGATGTTCTACCACCGAGTTACAATCCTTGCCACAGAAACAGAAGCAAATGATCCAAGGTACAACAGGTCCACGGCCAGTTTGGGCTAAACTTCAGTCCAGATCTGGAAGGTGTGCTCGTCAGGTCAGGGTCCCCTATATCAATGCCTGCCGCTGACCAGGAGAAGGCAGAAGAAGACCCGATTGCTGAGATTCTCAGCAGGCCTGGGTAATCCAGAGGCCTCATACAGCCCGCAACGTGCAGGGGGTGATGTTACACTTCAGTACGGACTTCTGAACCTGAAATCCATATCTATTACTGCATCATTCTATTGTCTGACGTGGCCAAGCATGTGCCACAAGCGCAATAGACCTCTCCTGCTATGGTGCCCCAGCAACTTGTATTCAGAAGCACGTTACTTCTGATACTGGTGGTAGTACTCAGACAGAAGAAGAAGAAGAAGAGTTTGGATTTGATATCCTGCCTTTTACTCCCCTTCAGGAGTCTCAAAGCTGCTAACATTCTCCTTTCCCTCCCTCCCCCACAACAAACACTCTGTGAGGTGAGTGGGGCTGAGAGACTTCAGAGAAGTGTGACTAGCCTAAGGTCACCCAGCAGCTGCATGTGGAGGAGCGGAGACGCGAACCCAGTTCCCCAGATTACGAGACTGGCTAGTGCCTTGATCCTCCATAAATTTGGAGGGTCGCCTTTTAAAGTCACCCAAGTTGGTGGCTGCCCTACATCTCATGGAATGAACTCCTTCGGCTACCTGTGTGAGAAACTGCTTCCTTTCGTTTCCCTTAATTGTAACCAGTTGGCTTCATTGGAGGACTCAAAGCTCTAGTGTTTTGAGAGATAGACAGGGATTATGGGCGTTGTAATCCATTTTCTGAAGGGCACTTCGTTGACTATGCATGTCTGAGATGCTCGCCAAACCCCTTTTTGATTACGTAGACTTTTTCTGGTTTGCCATTTCTGGCTCATTTTATTTATTTTTATTTATTATTGATACCCCACCCATCTGGCTGGGTTTCCCCAGCCGCTCTGGGCGGCTTCCAACAGAATATTAAAATACAATAGTCTATTAAACATTAAAAGCTTCCCTAAACAGGGGTGCCTTCAGATGTCTTCTAAAAGTCTGGTAGTTGTTTTTCTCTATGACATCTGGTGGGAGGGCGTTCCACAGGGCGGGTGCCACTACCAAGAAGGCCCTCTGCCTCCTGTGGTTCTGCTTGCTGATCCTGATTGCTCCTTGGTCTTGACACCTGGCACCTGGTTTGCTCCAAATTGCTAGTCCTTTTACAGACTTCAGATTCATGCCAGCCAGTCTTGCACGGGAAAAGGATTGCTTGTTTTCCATTGACACCTTGAAATATAAAACAGCCGAGCCAAGTGATTCTGTTGAGAGCATGCAGGTTCACCTAAAGCACAGCTTGTTCCCATCTCAATGCTGATGGATAATCCACATGCATAATCCCATACCCACCAACTTCAAAATAAACTTGCCTAACCACGAGGGAGAATGTTGACTCTTGCATTTATTCAGCAAATTGTAAAATCAAATTTTATATATGAATATTACAAACCTCCCGAGTCAGAATGTGAGCAAACCAAAACAGCTTGTGCTGATTTCCAAACATAATTCTGAGTTTTATTGGTCGAAGGATAATCCTATTTCCTAAGAATGCTCAATGGAAAGTTTTATGCAATGGTGAATGTCTCGTTGACCTAGACATGAACATTTAGAACATCAACAACAGCAACTTTTAAAAAGTCATAGCGCTTCCCAGAGTGAGCAATCTGTGACTTGCTACTGCCTCTTTCCAGCATCTGATTTTTTATAAATTGCCCATTTTAATGTGGTATATGACACATTATCCTTCCAGCTAATGTTCTGCTGAGAAAGATGATGCAATGTGCAGACTATTATACTGCCAACCCCAGTACACAAAATCTCTTCATTGGAAGAAACTGACAACCCTGAGGTTGGCAGAAAACCCTGCTCTGGACCATCTTGGGAAGCAGATGCTGGGTCCT
This sequence comes from Podarcis tiliguerta, assembly GCF_965153285.1. Lineage (NCBI taxonomy): Eukaryota > Metazoa > Chordata > Lepidosauria > Squamata > Lacertidae > Podarcis > Podarcis tiliguerta. The sequence continues at coordinate 19,812,603 of NC_139536.1, forward strand.
GCAGAGATCAAAATAGATGGACAGCTCTTATGGTGAATGCTTTCTCCACCACTCATTTCTGGTAACGTCTCCCAGCTGACATCTTCGAATATCAATGACTTTCGCCCAAAAATTCATTCCTCTAATGGTATCTTCCACCATATTTGTCTCAGAAGTAATAATGGGTACACCAGTGAAGTACCAGTATACCAGAGTCCACTGCTAAAATCCAGGGCACTATACCTTTAACCTGGGACGCGGGTGGCGCTGTGGGCTAAACCACAGAACCTAGGACTTGCCGATCAGAAGGTCGGTGGTTCGAATCCCCGTAATGGGGTGAGCTCCCGTTGCTCGGTCCCTGCTCCTGCCAACCTAGCAGTTTGAAAGCACGTTAAGTGCAAGTAGATAAATAGGTACCGCTCCGGCAGGAAGGTAAACGGTGTTTCCGTGCGCTGCTCTGGTTCGCCAGAAGTGGCTTAGTCATGCTGGCCACAAGACCCGGAAGCTGTACGTCGGCTCCCTCGGCCAATAAATCGAGATGAACGCCGCAACCCCAGAGTCAGTCACGACTGGACCTAATGGTCAGGGGCCCCTTTACCTTTATATCGTTAACCAGAAATGCATCATCTCCCATGTGGTGGAGCCAAGATTGAATTCTTCCCTCTGGCAGAACTTCAGCCATAACAAAATGCTAGTCGGTCCTAAATTAAGATTGGGCTACTTGATTGCTGCGGACAAATGCAGCAGGCTCCCTTGGCCTATAGAGTGAGATGAGTGTGCAACCCCAGAATCGTCTGTGAGTGGACCTAACAGTCAGGGGGTACCTTTACCTTTTACTTGATTGCTGGCCTTCACCAGGCATCCATCTCCACTGTCCAGGGTCCTGATGCCTGCTGTGTCATTTCAGATTCCCAACGTGACCATTGTATTCCTCCCTGTGGTATAACTTCTATTCAACCTTAAGCCCTGCCTCTGCTAGAGCTCCACATACTCCTTGCAGCCCTGCGCCCATCTGAGTATCCATCACAGGCCCTGGTCTTGAACAGGAGAGCCCTGGCTAAACAATAGCAAAGAGTTGCCACTATTCTGCACCACAAATGCCTAGAGGGTAATCAAAATATGTCTATAAAAGCATCATTTCTTAGCCTCCAGATGGAAGGTGGGTGGAGGGACGGAAGAGCCCACAATCATCACTGTTAGCTTGGCTTGCCTCCTATTCCCATTTCAGGAGCCCTGTCTATACAGGGTGGCCAAAACTGGTATATTGCTTTAGAATCCACTTTCTTTGTTCTTAACGCAAGTTCGCTGTCATCATTCACAATACCAGTAAAAAAAAATATATATCCTCCATTATTCTGTCCAGTTGCCAGCCTGAAATTTCACTGTCACTTTGTTGTGTGTCAGTTATGTGTACCAATATGATCTGTTGTGATGAATTCAATTGATTCAACTGTATAACTACTTTGGGGACAATAAGGAGGTTTACTGAATCTGCCACTGCCAGATTCTGATGTTCTGCACTATGGGATATGCTGAACAGATTTGAACCCATTAAGACTTCTGGGTATATGGGTTGCATTCAAAGTTAGCACTATGTGCACAGGAGTTTGGAGGGGTTGCTGGTAATGTGCATCAGGTGAAGATATTCCTACCTCATCTCTGGTAAGGATGGGGAGGGAGGTAGTGGCAGAAGAGGGAGCAGACTGAGAGGAGGAGGTGTCAGAAACCAAAGAGGCAACAGGATTTAGTGAGCAAGAAAAGGCTGGGGCAGAGAGCAGTCCAGACTCAGAGGCAGAAGCAGAGTGGGGTCAGGGGGCAGAGAGGAGGCAGGCTGATGAAGTAGCCAGGAAATCTCCCTCTTCTGCTGTGACCTGCTCTCTTCCCTGCTGGTCTCCCAGGACATGCAGAGGAATGAAGAGGGTAGAGCAAAGAGAGACAAGAGGAAGGAGCCTTAGGCTGCTGGCAGCAGCTCTCGGCTGGTTGCCCAGGAAAGTATAAAGACAAGGAAAAGTTTCTTACAGTCCTTTTTTTATTTCAAACTTTACAGAGAGAGCCTACAGAACCCAGCCTCTTGGATAATGGCGTTATCCCAAGTGAATCTCCACACACACACACACACACACACACCGTCTCTCCCATTTCCTCATTCATCATCACCATCACCTCCTCTACGAGTGCGGTTCTATGCCCTCTGCCTTCAAGCTCTTTGTTCTCCTACTTTCAATGCTCGCCGGGTTCTGGGAGATGGTGGGTCTGGATTGCTTTCTAGTGACAACATGTCAGCCAGCTGACGCTCTGACCCTGCCTGCTCCACCTCTCCCATTATTTCCCAACTTTCCCCCTCATCTCCCTCTGAGCTGTGCCCTCCCACAAACCCCTCTTGTAAATCTATACTGTCTTCCTCTTCCACCTGCCTGGAAGGGTCAGGATGGGGAGGCGGTCTCCACCATTCCTTCTCCTCTGCCCAACCCCTGACATCTGCTGGGGAAGGACCCAGGGGAAGAGGCTTAGAGAGCGGTGGGAAGACCTTCAGTCCTTGCAACTGCCTCCTTGGGGCAGGACCTACTGGGAAGAGTTGCTGTGATTGCTAGGCCTGCACCGTTTTGGTTCCTCTGAATAAAGTTAGCTTTACAGGCACTGGGTGCTTTACTGTTGACCTGCTCCTGAGTCCAGCTCCTGACATGCATACAGCATGGTGTAAATGTGACTGGGAGCAACATAGCCTATGTCTGGTATGGAAAGCCAGTGTGGTGCATTGGTTAGAGTCCTGGGCTAGGGCCTGGGAGACCAGGGTTAAAATACCCACTCCACTACAAAGCTCACAGGGTGACTGTTGTTGTAAGGATAATATGGATCGGGGGAGAACCCTGTTAAAAGTGGGGTATGCATCTGACAAGAAATGAGACAAACAAAATAATATGAAGTACTTGGGGAAGCTCATTTTCCGAAACAACATTGCACTGCTTTTTCCAGCTCAGCTCAGGTGGGAAATACTGAGCTCCCAGTTGGATGCCATAGGCGGAAGGTGGATTCCAAGCTGTGAAGGCCTCTTGTAGAAGTCTCCCTTTATACAATTTATGCACTTATGGTTTGGGACTCTTCCACCACATACACGCGCATCGAAATTATGTATGATATTCAAGATTACTGTTTAGAGGGGAAGCCCTTCACAGCACCACTCACTTCATTGTCACTTCATGAGAGCCGAACAAAAGCAGCCAATTTCGTCGGAACCATTAATAGAAAATGCTGCTTTTGCCATTTCCACCAAGAACATTACCAGCGTGTGATATTCCCACCTCCATGCATTTGAGCTCTTAATAGGGTTTCCATAGTAACAGCAGCTGGATGAGAAATCAATTCTCAAAGCAATTCTCAAAAACAAGGGGAAAGTTGATCTTGTGGTGGCTGCAAAGGCAGAAGAAGCAAAATCTATGAAGCAGAAGGGGGGGCAACCAAGCGGCCTAGGAGCAAGCTCAGCTGGACATAAACAGCTTTGCTCCAAGTACAATTGGTTGTGACTAAAGCTCCTGCCCACCTAGCAGTTTGAAAGCATGTCAAAGTGCAAGTAGATAAATAGGTACCGCTCCAGCGGGAAGGTAAACGGCGTTTCCGTGGGCTGCTCTGGTTCACCAGAAGCAGCTTAGTCATGCTGGCCACATGACCCGGAAGCTGTCTGCAAACAAACACCAGCTCCCTCGGCCAGTAAAGCGAGATGAGCAATGCAACCCCAGAGTCATCCGCAACTGGACTTAATGGTCAGGGGTCCCTTCACCTTAAAGCTACTGCAATGCTAAACTCAAGGGTACTTACTTCTGAGTCAATGTGCTTAGAATGGAGCTGCACTATCTCTCTCAAGTCCACATATTCCTTTAAATGGAGGCAGGGTTTGAAATTAGCCAGGTGCTAGACGCATTTTGCGAAAGGCAACCGGCCTTTTGCGAGGAAGTGGAGATGTCTGGTCACCTCTTTTGGTGCTGCGCTGCCCCATGAATCAGCTGATTTGTGCAGCAGCACAGCACCAAAAGACGGGTGTGTCCTTTGGTGCCCTGCTGCCCCACAGACCATCTGCTTTATACTTTGGGAAAAATAAATAAATGTGCCTAGACATATCGTTGTGGTGCAATCGTAACCTTGATGTAAGTTGCCATCTGGCTCCTAGATTTTATATCTCAGTTTCTAACACTGTATGGAAGACATGACAAAATGCATCACCTAGATGGCTTAAAGCATTTAGAAATCAACCTTCTCTACCAAACGGCACAGCAGAAGGCCAGGTGAGATGGATCACACTCTTCTCGCATCCAAAGATACCATGGGCTTCCTATTTGAAGATTTCACAACATTTTCATTGCACGCAGCAAGGACTCGTGGGAAGGGCTGGAGTTCTGTGATAGAGTATCTGCTCGGCATATAGAACATCCCAGGGTCAATCCCCAGAATTTCCAGGGGGAAAGTCCTGTCTGGGGTTGCTGCCAGTCAGTGTAGACATTACTAAGCTAGATGGACCAATGGTCTGATTCAGTATAGGGGAGTTTTTCGTGTTCCTCTGTTGATGCTCTCTAGAGGAAACCCCTGACTTGATTAGTACTACTACAAGTAAGGTGTTAAGGAGAGACAGGCCAGCCACTCATGGCTCATCTTGGATTAGCTTGGATATAAGAGGATATATAGTCAAAATGGTTTTCTAAGAATCAGATTTCCAGTTAAAATCTCCTTTGTTGGTCCTCTGATATAGACCGAGTCTGACAAGGAGGTGGATGTGGTGATGATATTAATACCAGGGACTCTTTTTCAAAAAAAAGGAAAAAAGCTCGCCAGACAGCAATCTGCAAAAGCAGAGATGGCTGAAAAACAGCTTTTGCAGATGGAAACTAAATCCCCTGGGAAGCAGAGGATCTATGAGCACATCATTAATTTATTGCTGTAATTCAAATACAAGTCGCCAATTCTTTGCTCTCCATTAGAAAGAGCAAGCTTCCATCTTTCTCATCTTCACACAGTAGTGAAAATGTATTAATGCCACATATTCATTCCATCTGCAATTTCTTTCTCTTCTGAAGATTGGTGTGAATAATGCCCCCCTCTTGGCTCCTGTGCTGGGAGAAGGAAGGACTGAAGCGGCCTGTACACTCCAGATAAACCTCTCATGCAGGATTTTTTTTTCCCAGACGGAACTCAGGACTAAGAGAACAAGGGAGGAGTTCATTGTGAGTTCTAGCACCTCTTTTTCTAACACTGCTCTCACGTATGAGAAAGAGGCAGAATGTGCTGCTGTAGCTCGTGTTATGGGGATTCATATGGGGCCCTGCCACCAAAGACGAACGAGAAAAATGTAACTATTGGGCCCTGAATTCTTTTGTACAGTGTGGTCGTGTTACAGACTTGGAAGATGTACACAAACACCAAGGGAGTCTTGTCATCTATAGCAGGAAATCAAAGACCACATGACAGAGCAAGAGGAACAAAATGGAGGGTGCTTCCCCCCCCCCCAAAAATGGCCTCTTCTTGCATGTCCTGTTCACACATTCAGCTCTGCTGACAGTGAGCAATAAGAGCAGTACAAGCCCCTTATTTCCAGCAAGCAATCCCATTTAAGATCAAGTGTGGGGCAGTGGTTAGAGTGTTGGACCAGGGAGAACCAAGCTTCTAATCTCCAGTCAGCCCTCCCATCAGAAGTCAAAGAGATAAACAACTACCTTACATTTAGAAAACATCTGAAGGCAGCCCTGTTCAGGGAAGTTTTTAATATGTGACATTTTAATGTATTTTTAATCTTTGTTAGAAGCCGCCCAGAGTGGCTGGGGAAACCCAGCCAGATGGGTGGGGTACAAATAAATTGTTGTTGTTGTTGTTTCACCCAACACGGGGCTTGAACCTATGAGCCTGAGATTAAAGAGTCTTGTGCTGTGGAATGAATTCACTCGGAACATGATGGACTTTTCTTCACTGGAAGTTTTTATGCAGAGGTTGGATGGCCATCTGTCCTGGGCGCTTTGCTTGAGATACCTGTATTGCAGGGGGTTGGACTAGATGATCCTCAAGGTCCCTTCCATTTCTACCATTCTGTGGTCCTTTGGCTAACTAGCCCCAACCCATTATGACCTTAAAGGTCAACACCAGCATTTTGAACTATGCCTGGAGACATACCTGTAACTGACACAGCTGGTGCAAAATTGGTAAATGTAGTCCGATCATCTAGCCTCCAATTAACATTTGAGCAGCTGCCTTTTCTACCACTTGACATTTTCAATCATTTTCTAAGGCCACTTCAGGATTATTCTTTTTATATGTACAATCAAGCAGTGTATATACATTTTATGAAATAAAAAACAATTCCGAAATAAAGGCCGTCTAACACAGAATGCACTGCGGTGGTCAAATTTGGATGAAACTAGCTGCATGGGTAACTGTAGTCAGGCCTGACCTTTAACTATAATTTTCCATTATTTTGTTTAATGGATTTCCAGCTCATTTCTTAGAGTGGCCACCCTCCCGTTTTCTGATCCTTCCACTTGGAATATGCCACAATCTAAACCTTACTTTGGCTTGCTTTGCCGTCTTCCTCTTCCCAAATGCTTTGCGTGGGCTGGTCTTTCAAAAGAAGGGTCAGATTCATGAAGATGGTTCAATTTATTGGCAGGTACAGTATCACAATGGGATGCACTCGGCTCTTTGTAATATTGACTGTGCCATTTCTATAGCAACTGTTGGGTTCGTCACAAACCCCTTGCTGTGAGTTTTCTGGCATTTACTGCTTTTTAAAAAAGCAATTGACAGCAACCTAACTTAATGAAACCGTGGTATGATTAAAGCCATCATCAACCTTCCAACCAGCTCATCACCACCCAGACAATTCTGAAGCTCTGAAAAAAACTGCTCTGTTATCCTGCATTTCCAGTATATTTATATCTCAGTAGTCCGCCGTTAAATTTAGTTCAAGTTGGGGCACTGACAGGCTGAGACGCTCACAAAGGCTAGACCAAGCTATTTTTGTCATATGCGACTGGCAAAGCAGCCAGATTTTTCAGGCAGCATTGCATCTCAGCATCTAAGACACACATGCCCTATGCCCTTGTCCATACATATGCAAACACACTGCACTCTTCACAAGTAAATTTGGTTTAGCTTATACTCCCTCTCCACATTGGCAATACCCTTACTTGCTAAGAGAAATATCTACAACCCCGAACAAAAATAAGTCATCTGCATAAGCAGCATATTGTAGATATTGTACCCAATCTCCACTTAATGCTGTAAGATGCAGCCAGGGATTCTATTCCACTGGAGGGTTCTGTGGGTTTGCATTTAGAGTGGTACCTTGGTTCTCAAACTTAATCCTTTCCGGAAGTCCATTCCAAAACCAAGGTGCGCTTTCCCATAGAAAGTAATGCAAAATTGATTAATCCGTTCCAGACTTTTAAAAACAACCCCTAAAAAAGCAATCTAACATGAATTTTACTATCTAACAAGACCATTGACCCATAAAATGAAAGCAATGAACAATGTACGGCAGTCACACAATCAATCGATGAGCAGCTGAACTGGATTCTACACAGTCACAAAAACAAAACAAAAAAGAGCCGCAAAAACAGAATCGCAAAATAAATAGCAATAACAGACAGAGCTCAGCGTAACGCACAAAACGGAAGTGTGGCACTCAAATCGGAAGCGTAACACTCAAAACGGAGCACGTCCAGCTTGTTCGAGTACCAAGGCATTTGAGAACCAAGGTACCACTGTATGAGAACTATGAACCATTAAAGGATTGGCGTGGTTTCTTCCCTTGTGGTGACATTTCCCTATAAAAAGCTATTGTTGCATACATACCCAGGCAATATACCCCGCAAGATAAAATAATGGAAATGACAAGAATGAGCAGTATCACTTTTGCTCCATGTGTATGGGATGCTGTTTTGGGCACATTCTTCATAAAAAGACATACCAACGTTGCTCTCAGAGGTTCAAGGCTCCCTGGTGTGCTACTTCTCTACTTGCAGGGATCTTTCTAAGGAAGCATTCAAAATTACTATGATCCCTAGCGGCTGATGAAATGGTTGGCTGTTCTACCACTTCATCAGCCCCATTCCCAAGTTTGGGGCAGGTCCTCAGGTAGGATGTCCTCAGCTGGCCACTTCCTAGTTTCCCACCCCCTCTTCACTCATTCCTTCCATCTCTGTCTCTGGACCTGATCTAGGGTGAACAAACAAGTGAGTGAGCAGGCAGCAGCTGTTCCTTCTCCTTGCTAACGCCACTCATTTGGGGTCTCTCTTTCTCTCCCTAGGGGTGAGCAGGAGAGCAGAAATGTCAAGATAATCAGCGGCAGGAGAGCCAGAGGGCGGTGTGTCCGTTGCCGAGGCATTAGCACTGGCAGGCAAGGTCAGCTCCAAGTTTCCTTTTCATCATTCGTATTGATTTTATTATTATGTTGGTATACAGTGACAAAATGAATACTGAACAAAAAAAGGAAAACAAGGCAAAGAGAGATGGTGAAAGGAAGAGGGGATAGAGCTGATCGGAATAACACTGTTACAGAGGTTGAGTGCCACCCGCACTCTCTGCTGAGCCCAGGGGGTTTCCAGTCACTCACGCAGGGTCTGCCCTCCTTTGGACATGGCGGAGACTGCCGAAGCTTTAAGAAATGTGGTTTATTCCCCTATTTACACCCTCTGTCTGCATGGGAGGGAGTCCAGATCTTATAACATGGTCCTTTCAATGGTGACCAAGGCATCTCTCCCACCCAGCCTGCAGCCAGCCTGCCCAAGATGGATGCCAGCCCTTCTTCTCCCCGCCTTCTCCCCAGAATGCCCTGCCAAAAGCTCTTTTCCTGTCACCTCACACCCAGTTACCCTGGCAATCTTCCAACCCCCCAGTCCACAGGGCAAGGGGCAGCGGGAGTGGGTTGGGGTGGGGGGAGAGTTCTCTTGCATTGCCAATGGCTCTCCATGGCCCTGTATTGTTTCTTAATGGCCCTAGCTTGGCCCGGTCGTTTTGCATAGGTTAGCTCAGGAATTCCTCTGCTGCTTTTATTTCTCCCTTCACATTCCAAATAACCAAAATCCTACCATTTATGACTTTCTATGGTTTAGAGGAGGGAGTCCCCCCCCCCAAAAAAATCTATAAGGATACATTTTGATAGAAAATTGAATTAAATTAATTGACATACAGAGCCGTATTGCCTCCAATAGCGGAGGCAGAATAAAGCCATCATTGGTAGTAGCCATTGAGAGCCTTATTCCTTGAATAAAATGGAATTCTATATGTCAGAGCTGGCTCCTGGTCCCAGCTCACAGAGGACCAACGCTAGCCGGTAGTAATGTACAAAAGTCTTTATTGAAGTACAGTTTCCATTTTCAAGCCGCAGCGCCCCAGCTCTACGTCTAGGGTTTAGACCGGCGAAGCTCCATCTGAATCTCCGCCCCCTGTACACCAGTTTAAGACTCTAGCCTTACTCCACCTCTTCCGTCTCTCCTTTCTCCTCTGGGTCCTGCTACCCCCCGGGGTTCCTTCCTTCCTGGACTCTTCCGACGCAGACGTTGACCCCCCTGACTCCTCCCTCTCTCTTCGGCGGGCTTTAGGACCTGGCTCCCTATCCGGGCTGCCCACAGTGCCGCCCTCCTGTACATTTGAACTTGGCGCGCGCGCGCAGCCTTCAACCTTCCTTTTGACCGTTTCCTCGCTCCCCGACGGAGGCGTGGTCAATCCTCCCTCATGTTCTCCCGCTGGCAGCGCGCCGCCTGATCCCGATGCCTGGGACTCCTCCCCCCTACTGCACTCTGGTGTGGACGCTGGTCCGGATTTCCAACTGCTGCTCTCTGAGTCCCCTCTGGCCCCTTCTTCCTGGGGTGTCCCCCTAGGCACCCCCCTTGCCCTGACCATGGGGGCCCCTTTCTGTGAATCATCCGATTCACTGGAAAGACTCAGAGACCTCGGACCGTTGTCATCGCTGACATTTCCTTCGGACTCCTCCCCCTCGCTCTCCATTTCCTCCCTTCCCTGTGCCTCTGCTCCTGAACCCCTGACACTATATAATTTCAAATGGCTCCAGCCTTGTTGGCGGGAGCATGACACTGAAGACTTCAGACCTGATTTCCCCACCTCCTTCTGTTGCATTTGAGGAAAGGCCCAAGGCAGTGGTGGAGCACCTGCTCTGTATCCAATAGGTCTCATCTCCCATCCCTGGTACCTCCAGGTAGGTCTGGAAATGATCAAGAATAATAATAATACCTTTATTGTTATTGTACAACAAGTGTACAATGAGATTAAATGAGCCTCCTCTCCCCAACACTCAATCTCTTATCGAACAACACACCACCTCACAAGTCAATTTCGCTATGTTATTTTTCATTCAACAGCCTAACAGCCCACGGATAGAAGCTATTTTTTAGCCTGTTGGTATGGCTGGTTATACTTCTATATCTCCTGCCCGAGGATAAAAGTTTAAAGAGGTGATGGCCGGGGTGTGAGTCATCACTGATAATTTTTCCCACTCTCCTAAGGCAACAATCCCTTGCGATGTCATCTAGCGGACTCAAGGGACAGCTCATGATATCATGTCCTGTATTCACCACCCTCTATAGAGACTTTCTGTCTGTGGCTGTCAAGCCAGCATACCACATTTTGATACAATATAAAAGGACACTTGCTACTGTGGACCGGTAAAAGGAGTTCATCAGTTGTTGTTTAACATTATTCTTTCGCAAGACCCTGAGGAAATGGAGTCTCTGTTGGGCCTCTCTGACCACCTGAGTTATGTTGATTTTCCAAGTGAGGTCCTCACTAATTCCTCACAGGAATTTAAAGGAGGAGACTCTCTCCACAAAGCCCCCCAGATATACAATGGGACATGTTCCCCTCTCTTCCTCCATGTCCAACACCATCTCCTTTGCCTTACTAATATTTGGGTGCAAGTTATTCTCTGAGCACCATGTCAATACCTTTTGAACCTCCCCCCGTACGCTGTTTCATCTTCGCCTGCAATTAGGCCCATTATGGTAGTATCATCTGCAAACTTAATAATTACTGTGGACGGATCAGATGATATGCAGTCATATGTGTACAATGAGTACAGGTAGGGACTTAGCACACATCCCTGTAGGGTGCCAGTGCTAAGCTTCAGGGAGGTAGATGTAACAGTCCCAATCCTCACCGTTTGTGTCCGATCCCTCAAAAAGTCTTTAATCCAGTCACAGATGGTAGAAGAAAGGTCCAGATCCATCAGCTTTTTAATAAGAATGTCCAGGAAGATGGTATTAAAAGCTGAGCTATAATTAATAAAAACATTCTGACATAATTTCCCAGTCTCTCCAGATGACTCGCTGCAAGGTGGAAGGCTGTAGCTATGGCATCATCTGTTGACCTGTTTCTCCTATAGGTGAACCAATGTCTAGTGGGAAGCATGACCTAAGATGTTGAAGGACCAATCTCTCAAAGCGTTTCATCTCTACAGATGTTAATGCAATAGGTCTGTAGTCATTTAGGCAGTTAGTTGCTGTTTTCTTGGGGACTGGGACAATGGTAGCTGCTTTCAAGCATGATGGAACACAAGCCGTTTGCAGAGACATGTTAAAAATCCTTGTCAGAACCCCTGCTAGTTGATCGGCAGTTTTTTACCAGCACCCCATCTGGGCCAGCCACTTTACTGGGATTCACCGCCCTCAATGCAGCTTTCACTTGATGGTAATATAGAATGAATGCCTGAGAGTTTATAGGCTGGCAGGCAGGAGGTACTATACCTGAACTTTCAACCTCATAGCAGGTGAAGAAGATATTCAGCTCATCTGCCAACGAATCATCAGCCTTAACCATGTTCCTCATATTGCCCTTATAGTTGGTTAGCTGCTGCAGTCCCTGCCACACTTGTTTCGTGTTGTTGTCGGCTAAGCAGTTCTCCGCTTTAAGCTTGTATTGTTGTTTCACCACCTGAATGCCTTTCCGGAACTTTGTTCTTGCCCCTCTGTATATATCTATGTTCCCTGGCTTAAAGGCAGAGTCCCGGGCTTTTAAGAGTGACCTTACCTCAGCAGTCATCCAGGGTTTACACTTCCCATAAACTCTAATGCACCTCTCCGTTGTTATGTCGTCGGTGCACACTTTGATATAAGAAAGAAGCCTGAAAACACATGAGGTGCATTTGTGCAACACTCTGGAGCATCCCTGTTGCTTCCTCTTGAATCTCAAATTCACGGAAGGGGCTAAAGATCCCCTTCCCTGCATTCATGAGTCAAGTAATCCAAACATTATTCTGCCATTACTACTACTACTACTACTACTACTTATTATTATTATTATTATTATTATTATTATTATTATTATTATTTACTTATTATTATTATTATTATTATTATTATTATTATTATTATTATTTACTTATACCCCACCCATCTGGCTGGGCCTCCCCAGCCACTCTGGGTGGCTCCCAACAGAATATTTAAAACATGATAAAACATCAAACATTAAAAACTTCCCTAAACAGGGCTGCCTTCAGATGTTTCCTAAAAGTTAGGTAGTTCTTTATTTCCTTGACATCTAAAGGGAGGGCATTCCACAGGGTGGGCACCACTACCAAGAAGGCCCTCTGCTCGTTCCCTGTAACCTCACTTCTCACAGTGAGGGAACCGCCAGAAGGCCCTCAGCGCTGGACCTCAGTGTCCGGGGCTGAATGATGGGGGTGGAGATGCTCCTTTAGGTATACTGGGCCGAGGAAGTTTAGGGCTTTAAAGGTCAGCACCAACACTTTGAATTGTGCTCAGAAATGTACTGGGAGGCAGTGTAGGTCTTTCAAGACCAGTGTTACGGCAGCTGCTGCCAGTCACTAGTCTAGCTGCTGCATTCTGGATTAATTGTGGTTTCCGGGTCACCTTCAAAGCTAGCCCCTCAAAAAAGAAAGGGGAATGTTGTGGTGTCAAAGACTGTTAGAGACACACAGAGACAGGCATCTTCCAAAGAAGCTGTGGAAGAGAAAGAACTTTCTTCATCTCCATCTCTCTCACCGGCCCAGGAGAAATGCAACAAAACCATGATGCAGATTGCATAAGTTCCCTCCCACTCTTTCCTAGCCTTGCATGAAAATTTCCCTTCGCCAAGCTAACCATGGTGTGATATTACAGCTGCTCTAATGTTGATCATAGCCATGGTTAGCTTCACTGGTGGATGAGAACTAGGGTGATAACTTGGCCAGAGGTGATAACTCCACATGAACGATGGCTGCAATGAATGGCATAAGGTGTTGTTGTTTTTAATGGGGATTGGTAGATTCCTAGATTAAATTTGTGTTTAGCCTCATAAGTGTTAGGCTGTCGGCAATGTGTTGTGGGAGCATTAACCTATTGGCAGGAAAAAAGGTTTTTAGACTAGATGGCCCTTATTCTCTTCCAGAAAGCCCCTATTTTGTGAATGCTTTCGTTTGATTAGATAGATAATTAGATGGAGAGATATATTCCTTTCATGGCATAATGGATTCCTTCCATTACATAATTTGATGGATAGAAGGCAGATTTCCTTCTACTGCACATTTCTGTTAAGGAAGGGCAGGCGAGACCAAAAATTCATTTGGGAATGAACAGGCCTCTAAATGTATAAATCAAATGGTTATTGAGTCCTGATAGTCAGTTATTACTGAAAATGGGTGTGGTGTTTGGATGCGGGGAACACTCGTGGATAGAACAAATGTGAACCCTTTTCTTTGTGCATTATATCCAGCTTCTTGAAAGCTAATGGATGCTATAATCCAGCATGATAATGGACCTTTTAAAACTGTAATGGAACTGTTGAAAGAATCACATCAAAGTATCACCAGGGCAAGGATGAATGGGTTTATAAAGGAATTTCAAGTCATTCTACACTCATATGAAAAGTGGTTTCTGGAACAGGAAAGAAAATGGAAAAGACTCTTATAATCCCATTTATCAGAGGGTAGGATTCATAGAGCAAATATAACCCCTGTCTTTTATACATCTTATTTTACATTTTATTTCAAGTTTCAAAAGACAGCAAGTGACACATTCGTTGCATCAAGTCCAGGTAAGAAAAATAGAAAACTATTTTTAAAACATAGTGAATAAATAGATTAGATTGGTTGAAGAGACTGATTTATTTTGCCGGCAGTCAATAAATGATTTCTGACTTTAAACTTCGCCTGACTTCTTTTTTTAAATCTGACTTAAACAGTTGGCTTTTGTCATCATGCCATATTCATTCAGACTGCCATTTAGATGTGAAAAAATAATTTCTCTCTGATGCTTTGCAATACACACACACACATTTTAGCAAAGGTCATCAAGAACGGCAAAGGGTTCAAATTTAAATTCATCTGGGTAATCATTCTGATTGTGTCTCTTCTTTCCCCCAGAACCGCTTAGCATACTTGCAGCATCTTGGAAAAACTGCTACCCTCCTTTTTCTTACCAAGCCAGTAAGGATCAGTCACTTAATGGAAAGTTAGTCATAATTTTGGCATTGAGGCGCTGGCACTTTTCTATAAACAGCAGAGAAATCTGGTCGAGGGCCTAAAATTATTTATAAGCAAATTATATTTAGATGAGTATTTTGGTCTTTGGAAAACAGATATTACCATCATGAAGGTTTTTGGTTTTTTTAAATGGCATCTTGCAACATGTACTTTTAATAGCCATTTCTTATGAATATGTGTATTATAGGCTAATAAACATAGATTATAGGCTAATAAACATAGATTACATTCTGCAGGCATAGATGCTTTATTTTTTGTTCATCAACTTTAAACTTTAAACTTTGAAAGGCCTGACTTTACCAATTGGACCAGGCCCAAGACAGAACCCTGTGGCACCCCACTAGTCACTCTTCTCCAGGATGAAGAGGAACCATTGATGAGCACCCTTTGGGTCCGGTCAGTCAGCCAGTTACAAATCCACTGAGTGGTAGCATAGTCAAGACCGCATTTTACCAGCTTCTTTACAAGAATATCATGGGGCACCTTGTCAAATGCCTTGCTGAAATCAAGGTAGGCATTGTTGTACACCACTTTGATACATTGTCAAAGAGCGAGTCTGCAGTAAATCACACCGTTCAAAGTTGGAGTTAACTCTTTATTAGCAAAAGCACAGTCTTCACTTGGCTGAGTGTCAGGCAGGAGCGCCGACTTGAATAAAGTATGGGGGACAGGTAAGCCCCACCCTGCTTAATTGATCACATGACATGGTGCGCGCATAGCCACTTCCGACCTCGGGAGGAGGTCAAAGTTGGAGTTAACTCTTTATTAGCAAAAGCAAAAGAGGAGGTGGTGTTGCGGGCTTCACGCCCCCAACACGTGCGCGGAGGCTGGCTTCCAGCCCCCGCGCGATCAGGGGAATCCTTGGGCCACGTCATCCCCTGAGCCAGCCAATCGGCTGGCTCGGGGTGTGTGGCTTGCCTCATTTAAGGCCCTGGGATCTCCCTCTTTGTCCCGCTCAGCTGCTGAGGTTTCCCACCCACCCGCCCTTTAAGGTTCCCCTTCTGACCTTGCTATGGACTTCGGTTGGTCGCCGTTAAGGGGCCTGGTAGGATTTTTTCCCACTTGGCAAATTTGGTTTTTCGCCTACCTTGTAGCAAATCGTCACAACTCCTTTGGTTTTGGCGGTTAGGCATTGGTAGGGGTATTGTTATGTAGATGTGTTGGGGGGGAGCGCCATCACCTCCCCCAAATATTGAAGGGTAGTCCGGTAAAGGATTCTGGGGGCGTGGCCTCATCCGAAGCCTATGGAGGCCAGGGCCTAAGACACGCCCCCGAGCGGTGACCCCGGGGGAGTTCCTAGTTGATGTGCATCAGCAGGGCTCCCCCTGCTGGTGTTAACCCTTCCCGGTCTTCAAGCAAACAGGCTGAAGCCAGATAGTTGGATAGGACCAATGCCTAAGCCAATACCGCTCTTTACCTGTAACCAAAGTTGTGGCCAATTTTAGCTCATCAACCTAAAATAATGGTGTCATGTGTTTTTATTTCTACTGGTGGGTGGTGGGAACTCGCCACACAACTACTAGTTTTGGGACATATGTGGAGAAGGGAGCTTGTTATAGCTTCTTCAGCAGCCAGACCTATCTCTGCTTCTTGGCTTCCCACCCCCCATCAGCTTCTGCCTCTGATTCTGGACTTCTCTCTGCCACCGACTCTCCCAGCTCACAAAGCCCTGTAACCTCTTCAGCTTCCAACACCTTCTCCTCTCAGCCTTCTCACTGTGACCACTCATTGTTGTCCCACCACCACCCCCTGAACTCTGACCCTTCTTCTCTTGGTGGTTCCCCAGCTGGCTCCTCCCACCATTCCTCTGTGTGCAACCAGTCCATGACATCCATTTTGTAAAAAGCAGGATAAAGGTAAAGGTAAAGGGTAAAGGGACCCCTGACCATTAGGTCCAGCCACGGATGACTCTGGGGTTGCGGCGCTCATCTCACTTTATTGGCCAAGGGAACCGACATACAGCATGACTAAGCCACTTCTGGCAAACGAGAGCAGCACACGGAAATGCCGTTTACCTTGCTGCCGGAGTGGTACCTATTTATCTACTTGAACCTTGACGTGCTTTCGAACTGCTGGGTTGGCAGGAGCAGGGACCGAGCAACGGGAGCTCACCCCATCACAGGGATTTGAACTGCCGACCTTCTGATCGGCAAGCCCTAAGCTCTGTGGTTTAGACCACAGCACCACCCGCGTCCCCTAAAAAGCAGGATAGAAAACTTTAAGTAATACTTAAAAGATCAGCACACTATAAGGGCAGAATGATTGATAAAATGGCACATTCCTGGAACCTAAAAGTGCCAGTATTTCCTCTTGCTCTAGTTTGGCACTCTAGCTGTGGAGTCAGATGCCGCACAGTATTTATTACGGCAGCTGCCTCAGTGTATTTAATACCAGTCAAGCCCTTGGTATATGCAGCGATTTCTGCAAATGGTTCTACTGTGCTTACGGATGTGTCTCACCACATCTCCTGATACTTTAATTTGATTACAGAAGCCATCAGCAGCCATCCTGACTGTATCAAAATGAATCCCAATTCCCCGACGACCCTCTAAGAGCCATC
The DNA here is from genome assembly GCF_965153285.1 of Podarcis tiliguerta. NCBI lineage: Eukaryota > Metazoa > Chordata > Lepidosauria > Squamata > Lacertidae > Podarcis > Podarcis tiliguerta. Next base: position 19,829,612 of record NC_139536.1, read on the forward strand.
AGCTCGTCAATATATATAAAGAGTCTGAAGCCCTGTATTGATTGCTGCTGCCTCTAATGGACTCATTACACCAGAGTTCATTGCAACCTCTGCGATTCTACACAAAAGGTTTGCCCAGACCAACATGCAAATGCAACAGTTCTAAAGTCTGTGGCAAGGAACGGGGGGGGGGGGGAGTTTCCTTATACAGTCATACCTTGGAAGCCGAACAGAATCTGTTCCAGAAGTCTGTTCGACTTCCAAAACATTCGGAAACCAAAGCGCGGCTTCTGATTGGCTGCAGGAAGCTTTGGCAGCCAATCGGAAGCCCTGTCGGACGTTCGGCTTCCAAAAATAGTTTGCAAACTGGAACAGTCATTTCCGGGTTTGTGGCATTCAGGAGCCAAAACGTTCAAGAACTAAGCTGTTTGAAAACCAAGGTACGACTGTACCATGTTAGACGGTATCTCCACCTGGTCGTGTGTCATTTACTTTGACTTACTCTCCAGTGACTTGGGCCAAGAGGCTTTTCCATGGCCCCTATGCTGATATTTTTAACTGCACATGCCAAGATTCCAACCTGGGATCATTGGCATGCAAGGCCAATGTGCAGCCTCACCACCAAACTACCTGGTGTAAACAGAGAGCCAGTGTGGTGTAGTGGTTAAGAGCGGTGGACTCGTAATCTGGTGAACTGGGTTCGCTTCCCCGCTCCTCCACATGCAGCTGCTGGGTGACCTTGGGCCAGTCACACTTCTCTGAAGTCTCTCAGCCCCACTCACCTCACCGAGTGTTTGTTGTGGGGGAGGAAGGGAAAGGAGAATGTTAGCCACTTTGAGACTCCTTAGGGTAGTGATAAAGCGGGATATCAAATCCAAACTACTCCTCCTCCATGTGGGAAGTCTGCTTGGGGCTCCCAGCTTAGTAAGCCATGCAGTGAAGGGATGGGAGATTTTCAAGATTTGTATAGAAAAAACCTGATTGTAATTACTACATTTTGAAAAAGTAGTAATGAAGCATTCAGCCCTTTTATCCTCAAAACAGCTCTGTGAGGTAGCCAAGATTATGCCTAACCCAGGGTCACACAGTGAGTTTTGTGCCTGGGATGAAATTTGGAGCTGGGTCTCCCTGGACTAAGTCTAGCCAACCATACCTGTACTCACATGCAACAAGCAGCTAAGCATCAGAAACTGGAAGCAAAGAAGTATTTGGGGAGGTCACCACCTACTCCCACATATATATTAAATGTTCTCTTTTACTATTTAGAATATTCATTTAAACAACCTTAAAATATCACCGACTTCCCTTCTTCTCTTTCCATGGTTCATTTTGCATAGCATAAATCCCTGTATATTTTGCATAAACCAAATCATTCCGTATTCCATTATTACTTCCATCGAAACTTATTTACACTGTTGAATTTACCTTAATGCTGCCAACCTTTTCAAGTGTACACAATCCCCCCCCCCATAGATTCAATAAACTTTTTCCAATCTTCTTTAAACGCATGTTCCTCTTGTTCTTCTTCTTATTCTGTAAGTTAGATACGCAAGCTGCCATTCTTCTTTGGTTAGGACCTCGCTCGTTTTCTATTTTGGGGCTAACAAAACACGGGCCGACGTAGTGGCATACATAAATAACCTTTTTTTTGTGCATGCCCTCCTAACCAGTTACTCATTTAACTTGGAGAAAAAGGGCTCGGAGAGTGCCATTTATTGGTTCGTTGTTGTTCTTAATTTTATTATGTATTTTGTTGTATTTATATTGTAATTTTATGTTGTGGACCACCCTGAGATCTACAGATTAAAGGGAATATACTAATAACAACAGCAATAACATTTTATTTGAAGCATAGCACCCTGTTTCCAAGGTGGCTTAGGAAGATCAGCAATAAGAAATTTAAAGCACCAGGACCCCATAGCATGCCCTGACCCTCTCCCCCTCTCCTCAGCGTGCCCTTCGAGCAAACGCATTGCTCAGCACAGCGCTAGAATCAGCACAAAGCTTTGGTTGTTACCAAGCAGCTTTAATATTAACTGATCCCTACTAATGTCCATCATTGCAAAGCAGCCTCGCTGCCTTAACCCTCCGTGAGAGCAGTCAACCGGGTTCACCGTGGCTATGCTGTTATTTTGCACTCAACACAGCCGGCACTTAACCCAAAGTGTGGTTTTTGTTATGTAATGTCTTCAAATGTCACAGTGCTGGAGCAAACATAAAAATATACGTACACTCCCTTTGTTACAGAAATGTGATGAAACACAACACAAGGTTGGGGGAAAAAGGAAACAACTTTTTTAAAAAATCCACAATGGAGAAAAAAAATCATTATTTATTTAAGGTCCCAGAGCAGATGCATTAGCAGTCAAAAATCACTTCCTCACAACTGTGAGTTGTTTTAAGCTGTCTTTAACATTGTGTTTTAATGTTGTAACCCACCTTGGGACCTTGGGGTGAAGGGCAGGCAATAAATTATTACTATTATTACTATTATTATTATTATTATTTTAAAAAACCAACTCACAGCATGATGAGCAACCAACCAAACATTTTCAAAGTATTAGGTAAAAACTGTGCCTGTGCATGCCTTCGGAATATATGCTGAGCTGGAGCCAGCCAGCCAGACATCTATAAAGCACAAAGTTCCAATGTACGGAGGCCACTGCAAAAAAAGACCTTGCATTCTGTGGCCACCCCGTGGAGCTTTTACTAGGCGTAACAGCCCTAGAGAGGCAGGTGCGAGTGGCAACACAAGCTAAACCTTGACAAGCATGGCACTCTAATCCTCTTGGAGGAGGCTGGCCAAATTAACAGCAGACCCACACCGCACATTTAAAGCACATCCAAAGCACATTAAAATAAGACAGAACCACCAGTGTTCGAAATTCGCCAGGCGCATTTTGCGCCTGACTATCGGCCACTTGCGACCAAGTGAAGATGCCTGGGCGCCAGGATGGCAACAGACGTCTCCGCCATCCGGAGGTGCAGGACTGGGTATCCTGGGCTCCTGCCTGTTTCCACACACTAGCAATACATCCTGTAGAATTCTGTGGTATTTTATCTGCAAAATCAGAACAAATTTCAGGAAGCAAAAAGTTGTATTGAAGAATACGACTTTCGAGCCGCCTGGCCCCTAAATGGCAATGTCAGGGAACTGCCATCGGAGCTGGAGGCGGAGAGGAGGCTCCAGGACGATGGTGGAGAGGGTCCCAGTAGGGAGAGAGGCAGCCCATCCACTGGGGAAGGAAATCAGCGTAACACCAGTGGAGAAGGGGGGCAGATGGGGGAATCGGAGAGGTGGCTCCAGGACTCTTCGCAGGAGACCAGCGGAGAGGGCACGAGTACTCCGTTGCCCACACCCACTTTGCGCAGAAGACTTCCGCGCAGGCAAAGGGGGAGGAGACTGGGCGTCAAACAGCTTTTATGCTGGAAGAGGTTTAAGAGACGCCCACTGACGGATTCTGCCAGCGACTGAGGCAGCCACGGAACTTGAGGCTGTCCAGACAGAAAGGGTTCAACCAGGCAACCTAGCCAGGAGTAACGGCAACTTACGCACGAGCAACCCCTAGAACCATTACAGGCAACTAGGCATTCTGTTTTGGTGGCTTTAACCTTGTTTTAAGGGGCCAACATTTGGTGCCTAGCTGATACATCAGAGTTTCTAATACTGAACAGAGCTCCCCCCCCCCGGCATAGGATCTTGGGAACTGTAGCTTCCAACTCACAGAGCTGCTATTGACATACTACAGCTCCCAGGATTCTCCGGGTTTTAAATGTATTGTGTGGATTCGCCCAAAATGGTCTTCCTACAGTTTTGTAACTAAAGGATGCCATAGAGCAGTGTTTGCTCCCATTTAGTCCTATGATCTGGCATGAAAACACGTAAAAGCAAAAAAGAAGAAGTACAAATCTCAAATTGTAAAATGAATGAGGAAAGCATGGCTGGACACATGCGCTCAAAATAACACCGTTCAGCTCACTAAACAGATACTTTTCTCAGCATGCAGCGCATCAACTGCATGGAACGGTCGAGCTTAGAGTGTTTTGTGACCTGCATGAGACCATGTTTTGATTTTCCGAATGCATTTGCCAATAATAATGATAATAAACGCCCCAAATCCATTTGCAGGAGGAGAGAGAGAGAAATGCAAAAACCGTTGGAAATAGCTGTCCTAAGAACTGTGAAATACACCTCCTTCTGAACGTGACACTGAAATGGCCCCTGCACAGATTGGCTTTAAAAAAAAACACTTGGGGAAGCTGCTAAAAATGCAGCTGTGAAAACCTGTGAAAAGGGCACACACACAAAACGCCACACAGGGTCCTCTAAAATGACACCAAGCCTCCTAGCTAAGTGACAGGTGCTGTGAGCAAAATCCTTCAGAACTAGAAAAAGGAACGTTTTGGTGCTCCATGAAGAGTAGGCTCATTGGCACAGAAGCCCGGCAAAAATATTTCTTTCCAAATTTTTGTTGTTTAGTCGTTTAGTCGTGTCCGACTCTTCGTGACCCCATGGAACAGAGCACGCCAGGCACTCCTGTCTTCCACTGCCTCCTGCAGTTTGGTCAGACTCATGTTCGTAGCTTCGAGAACACTGTCCAACCATCTCGTCCTCTGTCGTCCCCTTCTCCTTGTGCCCTCCATCTTTCCCAACATCAGGGTCTTTCCAGGGAGTCTCCTCTTCTCATCAGGTGGCCAAATTATTGGAGCCTCAGCTTCAGAATCTGTCCTTCCAATGAGCACTCAGGGCTGATTTCCTTCAGAATGGAGAGGTTTGATCTTCTTGCAGTCCATGGGACTCTCAAGAGTCTCCTTTCCAAATTAGGCACACAATAAAACAGGGCAGGGGGGAAAAATCTGCCCCACCGCACCCACCAGCCACTGTTGTAAACAAGCCAACTGCATAAACTATAGCTTGAAATTGACTTGTTCCAAATGCACAGCGGTTAAGATTAGCCAGTTTGTCAGGTTTGGAGACACGACAAGCCACTGTTGACCCTCCCAAACTCTTCCTCACAACTGAGCCACAGGAAGAGGGGGAAGGTGGCGAGGACCTGAGCCTTGGGGAGAAGTCATTGTGACATCCAAACACAGTCAGTATGATAAAGAAAACTGAGGGGAGTTTGGGAAAGGGGTATACAGACGACACTCAACTTACGCAAGGCTTACGTTCCAGGGATAGAGCATAAAGCCAAAACCGCGTAGAGTCAGAACTCGTTCGGTTTAATGGTGGGTGGGATTGCCAAAGTCTCTTTCCCCCAGATGACCACCCCCTTTCTGCCCCCTTCTTAATTTTTAATTTTTTTTTTGCCGAGGGTGTAAAGCTGAATGTGTGCAACTTAAATGTGTATAAGTTGCAGGGCGGGACGCGGGTGGCGCTGTGGGTAAAAGCCTCAGCACCTAGGACTTGCCGATCGCATGGTTGGCGGTTCGAATCCCCCTGGCTGGGTGCGCTCCCGTTGTTCGGTCCCAGCGCCTGCCAACCTAGCAGTTCGAAAGCACCTCCGGGTGCAAGTAGATAAATAGGGACCGCTTACCAGCGGGAAGGTAAACAGCGTTCCATGTGCTGCGCTGGCTCGCCAGATGCAGCTTTGTCACGCTGGCCACGTGACCCGGAAGTGTCTCCGGACAGCGCTGGCCCCCGGCCTCTTAAGTGAGATGGGCGCACAACCCTAGAGTCGGACACGACTGGCCCGTATGGGCAGGGGTACCTTTACCTTTACCTTTTAAGTTGCAGGGCTGGATTTAGGTTTGATGAGGCCCTAAGCTACTGAAGGTAATGGGGCCCTTTATATCTCCAGCTGCCCTTTGTCAACAACAAATTGTTGCTGCTTTGTGTTGAATATATGCTATATGGTAATTATATGGACCTAATAGGTATCTAACCAGTGATATTTTAGGGAGCAGGCTAATAGGCGAAGCCCATTACTTACATCATAGGAGCCTACACAACACAAAACACTGTTGCTGTATGTAGGTTTTATTTTATTTGTTTTTTATCTTTTATTTTGGAAATGTACATCCAGGTTTTTTTTTTCCTTTAAATTTTTTGGGGGGCACCAAGAGAGTGGGGCCCTAAGCTATAGCTTGTTTAGCTTATACGTAAATCCATCACTGGTAAGTTTCAAGTCACTTGTTTTATTATTATTATTATTATTATATTTATTTCTATCCCACCATTTTTCCTGGCTGGGACTCAGTTCAGTTTATAGGACGTAAAGCAGACAGACCCAGAACACTGTAATGACACACGTTCAAGGAGAAATCAGCTGCAATTTGCAAAATATCTTTAAAAGGAGATTGGTTTCTGAGCAAATGTGAAAGGGGGGGGTAGGAATCCAAAGGCATTTAGTGCTTAATTCTGAAAATCCCACCCATTAGATCCACAGGATCAAGTGTTAAATTTCCTTTGGCCCTCCCTTTGCCACCAAGTCCTTGATATTTATGCTGGCAGTATTAACAAAGCTGTTTGGGGCTTTGCGGTGAATCCTTTGGAATCTGAATGGCTCCCATCAGCAGGTTATGCAGTGGCTATCCAAAGTATTCTGAGTCCTCACCAGTGTGGTTACAAAGAGAGACTTTGGATGCAGGGTTCTTTTCGTGTTTTGCTAAAAATCATAATAATAATAAGACTGGCCAAGTGAGTTTGCTTCTCTGCTGTCAACTATAACTAAAGAAAAATCCTGAACTCAAAGGACTTTATAATTTGGAGAGCAGGCTGTGCTAATCTATGATGGAATCCATGCATTACAAACTGTGCTGACATCACGGCAGAACTCAAATGCCAGAGCCAGCTTTCCATGCCCGAGGCCAACGCTCAACTGCCTATCAGCCAGTCTGTTAGTCGCTGCCATAACAGCAATATAGGATGAAAATTCAGACTCTCCATTACACCGTAAGCGTGGGTATCAACTGCTGCAGCGACAAAGGTCTGGAAAATTACTTGGAGCAATTTTATGCTCCCCACACACCCCTTCCTGGTTTTAGGGTTGTTTTTCAAATGATGCAAACCCATTAAGACAGTTAATCAATTACATCTCAAAATACAGCCTCTGTACGGTTAATGAGTAATTTGGGGAACAGACAGGGTAAATGGCTATGCGTTGTCAGAGCTGCACTTTTTTTTTTTACTTTTTTTTTGGCATTTGCAAAAAGTCTGCAGAACATCACATTTAAAGCCTGATTGGGTGGCTCAGCAAAACGTAGCAAGAATAAACAGTATTATTTAGCCCGTAGTGAGAACACTTGAGAGCGTCCAAAGCGTTTTCACATGTGGTGTCTCTGTAATCCTTACACCAGCTCTCGAGAAGGGATGTCAGAATTATAATCCGCACATTTCGGATGGGCCTGGCTCAGTAGGTTCTGGAGACGTCCTGCTTTCCAGAACTCAATCTGTGGCCCAGAGAGACCACTGGTGGCTCTGGTGTTGTGTAGTGGTTAAGAGCAGTGGACTCGTAATCTGGTGAACTGGGTTCGCTTCCCTGCTCCTCCACATGCAGCTGCTGGGTGACCTTGGGCCAGTCACACTTCTCTGAAGTCTCTCAGCCTCACTCACCTCACAGAGTGTTTGTTGTGGGGGAGGAAAGGAAAGGAGATTCTTAGCCCACTTGAAACTCCTTAGGGTAGTGATAAAGTGGGATATCAAATCCAAACTCTTCTTCTGTTTTATCCCACTGCTTCAGAAGTCCTGAGCACTTGATGGCTTCGACTTTGAAGTCACCTATGCATGCATATGCCTTGAGTACAAGGGAGGAAAGGCTGGAAGTTTCGTAAGACAGGGTGGTGTACACACAAAATTTAAACCCAATGGGACTTACTCCCAGCCTAGGGCACACAATGTATTATGTATATCCCTGCCTGTAAAGCTGAACTCAACGAGTGAACGCGAACATTATCGTGGCCAAAATGGAGCCACTGAGAAAGAGGGGGGAGGTTTGGCCGTCCTGGGGAAATACAAAAATACTCAAGGAGGGAAATACAAAAACAGTCAAGGAGGGAACTAAGAGGGCACCCCACAAGTAAGATAATAAGATGCTCAGCCATCACTGAATACTAGCTGCCTGCTTTATTTACTTATTTTAAACACAGGTTGTTCCTTGCCCTAAAGGGTGTGTGCATATCTGTGATGAAACCTGTTCTCCAGTTTGGGGGAAGTTTCTTCCCTTATGAAAAGGACTTTGGTTTTTCTTCCTCATTTGCAGGGCACTTTATAAGTTCAGCAGTGCAGGGCTGATCTTAGCCTCTTCTTGCAGGATGGCAAAAGGTAGCATGTGTTTTTCTTTCCAAACAACACTTTTCCAGCACTCTGCAGCCTCCCCAGCTGCCTGTGTTTCATCACCTGAAAAAGCATCATGGGAGGAGTTAACCCTGTGACATCTTCCCTTGGGCTTTAAGGCTACCAAGCACCTAAAATTGGTTCTCTTGCTGATTCTGTTTTTAAGGGAGGTCCTTCTTTTAACCTTTCAATAAATGTTTCTGCAGAGTTCTCTAAAAGGAAAAAGACTTCACTATATGGATTTTGTCCCTGACCAGTAAGTAGCTTAAACAACATTATCAACTGCCCATGCATATACTTTTCAAATTCCATTATGAAATCTGCACTCTGGCCTTTTCTGCCCTGTACTGAAGTAAGCCACGAACCCTTCAGGTACCATTGCTGCTCTTTGTCCTAACAGTAATCCCTGAGGGTAAAAACAAGCAGTTAAAAGCAGAAAAGTGAACAGAATGAAAATTCAGGTATGGGGAACTGGTGACCTGCCAGACGCTATTGGACTACAACTCCGATTAACCCTGACCACTAGGACTGATGGGGGTTGGAGTCAAGCAGCAGCTAGAGAACCACATGTTTCCTGTTCCTGGGCTAAACACAGATGAATGAATAGTGTTGGTATCACTCGGATTCTCCTTTTTCTAGCCTTAAGCGGAGTTCTCCAGTTCGTTATTATATATTTATTTTAAGTCCTCACCAGCATTTTAGTGCAAATTTATCCATGTGTGTGCATGCAATTTTGCCTAATATACACTTTTCTGCAACATCCCCTTATATATTTTGTTTGTGTGTATATGTGTGTGTGTGTGTGCGTGCGTGTGTACACACACACACACACACACACACACACACACACACTTTATGCACTTTACCCTAGTGCGTGTATTTTTTGTACACATTCCTTGGCTAGAGAACTGCATTGCAAAATACGGGGGAGCGTGGATTTCAAAAGGCGGCTGTGTTCTTGTGGGTTTTCCTTTAATTGTGTGCTGAATTGGATTCTTCCACCCCATCCCTAGCAACAAGCCGTATTACACTGATCCACTTTCCCTATATTCTATCTTGCCTTGTAAGTTTTATAAATGTAAATCAGGATCTCTCACAAGGCAAGTTGGTGCGAGAATAGATGGGAAGGTGAGCTGGCCTGGCAGGTCTCCAAACGCATTCAGGGGTAAAATTACTTAGCAGCAGTACTTGAGTTCCGATGTGACCTTCTGTTTGTCTGACAGGATATCGCACCTATAAAAACAGCCCACCTCTTTATCGCAGTTACAGAACACTTCTGTCTGGGGAGGTTTTTGAGTTGTTGGAAGGCGACTGTGATGAAAAACAGGGAGAGAAGGGAGTGGATTCAGAGTCTCTAGCTCTAATTCTAAAACATGGCTTTAAAAAAAAAACATATTTGAAAAATGAGGCTTTGGGATGCAAGGAAATTTTGCTTTGCATTTTTCCCCCTACAAAGACCAGCATTTTTAATAGGCACTAGGTTTTGCAGTGCTCGAGCAAATAATCCCTGTTATCTATGTATTTAATGAGTTCACCTTAAACCGTTGATATACTGACTTTCTGCCTGCTAAAAGACTTTCAACATGGCTGATACAATAGCAGAAAGTTATTAGCATGTAATAAAAAGGTCAGGAGCGCTTTTTCACTGATTTGCCTGGTATGTGAACCATGGCCATATTGGGATGGTTCTATGCATTGCTAACCTTGAGACTGAATTGCTGCCATGTTTTCTATGTGGGGATACTCTTGACCCTGGCCTGGAAACTCTGGTTAGTGCAGAATACAGCTGCTAGTTTACTGATGGGCAAGATAGTCAACCTTTTTATACCTACCGCCCACTAATGCATCTTTCTTGATGGGAAAATTTCCTTACCGCCCACCAGTTCTCAATGGAAGGAGGATTCAGCTTGTGCCGTAGAACCCCCTACCGCCCACCTAGAATCCTGAAACACTCACAGGTTGACAATCCCTGGCCAAGATGATGCAGTGGCTATCTATCTGTTATCAGGCCAGGGTCAAGGGTCAACAGGGTCAACAATAGGAAAGGGCAAAGATTCATGGGACTGAAAGAGCCAAGGCTCCATTCTGGGCCTGTCAAGGTATCCAGGAGAGGAGAGGAAGAAAGAAAGAGAGGCAATGGGTCCCTGTGATTCTGAAGGCTGGGGCCATTAACAGGCGAGAGTGGGAAAGGATGAGCCTATCAAGGATGCTGATGACAAGACAGGCTCTGAAGCAGAGCAGCAAGCTATCATCATTATTCAAGGGTCAATGGGAAAGGTGACCCTCAGCTACTGCATGCTGTTATCTAGTGGGCAAATAAATTCTTTGCTCCCATTTACAAGGCTGCTTCGGTGGAGAAGTTTGGTCACCAGCCATTCTTCCGGGCTGTGGAGTGGGTATTAATTGTTTTTCTTACTCCATACACATTCAAAGAAATAAAATTTGCAGAAAAAGAAATTTCCCCATATACAGCAGATGTTTAGGAAAAGGTTCTCCGGTGCAAAGGGAGAGTGCCTTGTGTATAAAGAGATTATTGTAGTGGCATGGCATGGGTAGGTCCACAGGGGAGGTTGCCCGTGACATATCAGCATCCCCTTCCAAAGAAAGAATTGTTGCTGCTTCTAAAATTCCTTCAGTATCCACACTTGCCAGAGGAGTAACCAGGTCTGCTGTTTATGTTGTAATAGACTAAGTCCTATAGGATGTAAAGGAAATATAGCAAGGGCTTACAATTTTTTACTAGTCAGAATTGCAGTTGCTGGCTCACAGCCCCACTTATTCATCTTCATCGGGGCAAGCCCCATCTGCCTTTCCTACAGAGAACCCTATTGGAGAGGAGAGCATACTGGGCTGAGCATCCTGAGAACTTTCTGCCAATGGTACTCAAGAACTGCGTTTCCCAAAACTCACTCATGGTACTTGCTCCGGAGCAGAAAATACCAGGAAGGGGGGTGGCTAGAGGGGAAGTGGTTTACCTGTTTGGCCCTATGGTGGTCAAAGTGCCCCAAACACCTTAGCTCTTCAATGTTGTTGTTTAGGCGTTTAGGCGTTTCCGACTCTTCGTGACCCCATGGAACAGAGCACACCAGGCACTCCTGTCTTCCACTGCGTCTCGCAGTTTGGTCAAACTCATGCTGGTAGCATCAAGAACACTGTCCAACCATCTTGTCCTCTGTCGCCCCCTTCTCCTTGTGCCTCCATCTTTCCCAACATCAGGGTCCTTTCCAGGGAGTCTTCTCATCTCATGAGGTGGCCAAAGTATTGGAGTCTCAGCTTCACAATCTGTCCTTCCAGTGAGAACTCAGGGCTGATTTCCCTCAGAATGGAGAGGTTTGATCTTCTTGCAGTCCATGGGACTCTCAAGAGTCTCCTCCAGCCCCATAATTCAAAAGCATCAATTCTTCGGCGATCAGCCTTCTTTATGGTCCAGCTTTCACTTCCATACATCACTACTGGGAAAACCATGGCTTTAACTATAAAGACCTTTGTTGGCAAGGTGATGTCTCTGCTTTTTAAGATGCTGTCTAGGTTTGTCATTGCTTTTCTCCCAAGAAGCAGGCGTCTTTTAATTTCGTGACTGCTGTCTTCAATGTTAGCCTTAGCCAAACAATCCACAGGCATCATCCCCAACTGTGGAGGTGGCAATCTCTATATCCTTCTAGGAGGAAATCTGCCCATCTCTGTAGCTTCAAAGCTGGAAGAGGCTGCACAGTTGTCATGCTTGCTAGACGGCAATGCCAATTATTGGAGCCTGACTTGCACATGTTTATCATGGCATAAGCTTTCCTGAGTCACAGATCCCACTTTATCAGAACAGCTGCATTGCCACTGGATCTATCACCTCTGGCCCTGACAGGCAGCCCTCAAAAAGAAGAGGTTTTCCACCACTGGGGAACTCAAAGTAGCCAGGCTGAGAAAGATCCTTGCAGTCCAACTGAGAGCCAGACCAGACCAGACTGGGTTAGATGGTTTCATGTTCCAGCTTAGCATAAAAGCGAGTTTCAGTCAAGCTCATTTTAGTTTACCAAGTGGACTCATTATATGATTTGTCTCAATGATTCAAAATAAATCATACTTGCTTGGCATTGCAATCAATATGTTTCCATCTATAAAACAGGAAACAGAAGCCCACGAGCCATCCATCCGACGGATTCCTGCTGCAACTAGACCTTGGCCATTAAAAGGTAACGGTAAGAAATTGGAGCAGCCAAGGTCTTGCTCTTGTTGCAATTACTCTTGAGCTCTGCCATTGTCTCCCATAGCAAAGGGAATTGGGGACGGATAAGAAAATGGAAACCACCTGTCTTTTATTGCAATATTGCATGGGTATATTGCCCTGAACCTTATTTTTCTTCGTTAAGCTGGAGGCCTGCAAGTAATCACAGCACACTAATTCATTCCAGATTTTGCAAACAAAGGCTGCTCTCTGCCACAGCTGAATGGAAAATAATAAGGAAGGCGGCCAAAAGCCTTTTAAAGGCTTACCTGTGCTAAGACTTTCTGAGCGTTAGAGTTATCTGTCGTTACGGGTTAAATTGTTTTAATTGTTATTGGAATATAATAAAATGGTCCAAAAACCACAAAGCAACGCTCGGGCTAGAGGGAAATCCATCACATGGGCAAAAGAAGCTACATTTCTGGTGTAGTGGTTAAGAGCGGTAGTCTCGTAATCTGGGGAACTGGGTTCGCGTCTCCGCTCCTCCACATGCAGCTGCTGGGTGACCTTGGGCCAGTCACACTTCTCTGAAATCTCTCAGCCCCACTCACCTCACAGAGTGTTTGTTGTGGGGGAGGAAGGGAAAGGAGAATGTTAGCCGCTTTGAGACCCCTTAAAGGGAGTGAAAGGCGGGATATCAAATCCAAACTCTTCTTCTTCTTCACAAGAAATATATGTATTGTGTTTATTTCCTACATTTGTAGCCTTTGTTTTCCTACAAGGAGCTCAAGGCAATATAGGTAGCTCTGCCCTTGCCCATCTCCATTTTATCACCACCACAACCCTGTGAGGTGGGCTAGGCAGAGACATAATGACTGGCCCAAGGTCATCCAGTGAGATTGCAGCTGAGTTCGGCATCTGAGCCCTGAATTCACTTGTACTAGTCCAAAATTCTAACCACAACACCACAAAGTTATATTATTATTGTTCCTGAGCCATCCCAGAAATTGATCTGCCAAAAAAAGAGGAAGTTTACACACACTTACTAGACCGCAGCAGAGCTTATTTCTGAATAAATATGTATCAGATTATGCTGCAATTTTTAAAAGCATCATCATAACAGCAAGCCTACACAGACACAAAATTTGGTTACCTATACAGGTTTTTAAAGATCTACAAATAATTTGTCAGTGTTTTAATGATGATGGCTTTACACGTATTTGTTTTGAGTTGTTTTATGGGCTTTTGGCTGCTTTTAGATTTCTTATTTTTGTTTTTCAAATTTATACATTTCGTTAGTTTTACAATCAATTTAACGTTTCGAAATTTTGACTTCCTCCCCCCTCTTTCTGCGGTTCCTTAAATTAATTTTTTAGTGTCTTCTGCATATCCAAGTTCATTTAACTTGCTCATTTATTTATCTGCTGTAAATATATACTCTTATAAAATTGCTGGTCATTACATTAATCCTGCTAATGTTTTTATCTGTTTACAAATTATCTGTAAATACTCAATAAACCATTTCCATTCTTTTATAAAACGTTTGTTACCTTGATTTCTTATTCTTCCAGTAAGTTTCATCATTTCTGCATATTCCATACATTTTTGTATCCATTCTTCTTTTTCTGGGACTTCTGCTTCTTTCCACTTTGGGGCAAGTAACATTCTTGCTTTTAGATTTTTTTGTACCTCTTTTTATATGTGTGTAATTGTTTTTAATTAGTTTCACTTTCTTATTTTATGGCTGTTTTATTTGTTTTATAATTGTATATCTTATTGCTTCAACTGGAACCTTACGGAGAGCAAGAAAGATAAACAATAAGCTGAGTTCTTAAAAAAACTGCTTTTCATGGAAAATGTCCATAACATCTGCGGGTAGGGCTGGGAGAGACCCCGCCTGAAGCCCAGGAGAGCCACTGCCAGTCAGAGTAGGCAATATTGAGCTAAATCAGCCTTTCTCAACCTGTAGGTCCCCAGATGTTATTGAACTACAATTCCCATCACCCCTAGCTAGCAAGACCAGAGCTTAGGGATGATGGGAGTTGTAGTCCAACAACATCTGGGAACCCACAGGTTGCGAACCGCTGAGCTAGATGGACCAATGGTCTGTCTCAGGGATAGGCAAACTCGGCCCTCCAGATGTTTTGGGACTACAGCTCCCATCATCCCTGACCACTGGTCCTGTTAGCTAGGGATGGTGGGAGTTTGCCTATGCCTGGTCTGACTCATTGCCTAGTATACTGATGGGCAGATTGGTCTAATTTGTCCCCCCGGCCCCAATAACTAGAATCAGAGAATCGTAGGTGGCCTCAAGCATCATCTAGCCCAATCCCCTGTAATGCAACTTGTATGTGCGTCTTGTCCTGCTCACTGCAAAACTAATTTTGGTTGGGTTTTGAGTGTTCCAGTCAAATACTTGAAAAAACTTCAATTAGCTCTCCTACTTAAGATGGGAATTCTCCACCACTGAAGAGCAGCCATTTTTTATTTTGATGAGATGCCGGTGTGGATAGCATAATAGCCCAATTTTTAGAGTTTCACGATGTGGACAACTCGATTAAATAACCAAAATATTTTTATTATTTTTTATTTTAAGGAATTGAATCAAGTCCAGCTCAAAACGGGCATAGCAGAAAAAGAGACAGTCTTCATCAGAGATAGTGAAGACTTGACGTTTTTATCCCCCAAAAAGTTTTTGACTGAGTTTCCACTGAAATGAGGCTGCATTTTAATGTTTTAATGTTGTATTTTAATCTTGTTTTTTAACCTGTATTTCAATCAATTGTTTTATATTTCGTGTTAGCCGCCCTGAGCCCGGTCTTGGCTGGGGAGGGCGGGGTATAAGGAAAATTATTATTGTTGTTGTTGTTGTTGTTGTTGTTGTTGTTGTTGCACAAAAAAGCGCTCTCTCTCTCTCTCTCTCTCTCTCTCTGTGTCAATTATTCACTTGCCTCTAAAGGGCTCTGGCCCTGACTCAGAAAGGAAGCAGCCTCTTTGAGTTGGGGGGGGGGGGTTGCATTTGAAGCCTACCCCTTTAAAAAGAAAGCCATCATCACATCCTTACTAAAACCAATGCATTCTGCCGCTGGGGGGTGCTGCGATTTTTGCGGCAGCTGCTATTTCCAAAATCCCCCTTCCAACACTGCATCCAAGGCATATGGCGGGAAGGGAAATATAGGTAGGAGAAATATAGGCTGTCCATCTGTGTGTGGCAGAAGCAAACCCTACATGCAAAAAGCACAACATTAAAAGAAAAGGACAAGGGAGTCAATGCTGCTACAACTGCTAAAATAATCCCTTCCCAACGGCCCAGACATCATTTAATGGGAGCTCCCTTGGCAACTGGAGAAATGGCACCACAAATTTCAATTTACAAAACAGGCTTGAAAGCACTGAAAAGTTATAGAATCATAGAGTTGGAAGAGACCACAAGGGCCATCGAGTCCAACCCCCTGCCAAGCAGGAAACACCGTCAGAGCACTCCTGACATATGGTTGTCAAGCCTCTGCTTAAAGACCTCCAAAGAAGGATACTCCACCACACTCCTTGGCAGCAAATTCCACTGTCAAACAGCTCTTACTGTCAGGAAGTTCTTCCTAATGTTTAGGTGGAATCTTCTTTCTTGTAGTTTGGATCCATTGCTCCGTGTCCGCTTCTCTGGAGCAGCAGAAAACAACCTTTCTCCCTCTTCTATGTGACATCCTTTTATATATTTGAACATGGCTATCATATCACCCCTTAACCTCCTCTTCTCCAGGCTAAACATGCCCAGCTCCCTTAGCCGTTTATCATAAGGCATCGTTTCCAGGCCTTTGACCATTTTGGTTGCCCTCCTCTGGACACGTTCCAGTTTGTCAGTGTCCTTCTTGAACTGTGGTGCCCAGAACTGGACACAGTACTCCAGGTGAGGTCTGACCAGAGCAGAATACAGTGGCACTATTACTTCCCTTGATCTAGATGCTATACTCCTATTGATGCAGCCCAGAATTGCATTGGCTTTAAAAAAAGTTATGACAGAAGAGAAATGCATGCATCTCTTTCTCTCCCATCGCAACTCTGTGTTGTGCTTTCAAGCTCACTTATTTTAACAGTAGAGCTGATAAGCGCTTGCTTAAATCTCTCCCATCAGAAAATGAGCAGACTTTTAAAAATGCTTAACTTTCGACTGGCTGATCCCCTAACATCCTTGTCAAATCCGCTTGTTTATGATCACTCACCTACAGGAATGTGTTCTGTATTTTTAACTGGTGGTGTTATGCCTCTGCATTCTTTTTGCACTTCTGTCTTTTTTTCCACCTTCCCTCCAGATGTGTCTGAATTAAATTAAACCACCCAGTGTTTGCACAACTCCTGCTTTTCATGATAAAAAAATAAGAAATAAAATGAGTTTTGTTTCATTTGTTTGCAAGAAGCAGTACCCAGCTAAAGATGCAGATGAGGCCAAGGTCCAGGCTGTTTCCTTGCAGGGAAAACCACCAATATTTTATTCAGGGCCCTGCTGGCCAGAGAACACAGCCCTGCCACCATCCTCCGACTGAAAGAAAAAGTTCCCAGCAATATCTCTGCCTCCCCGAGCCTTGTAGAAATCAAAGGCTACAAAATGAGGGCCCTTCAACTCGCCTGCCAGCACTTCCAGGGAGGTGACCCACACCTGGGTCAACTTACACAAAGTTTCAATTGGCTCTAGCTCCCTTCAGAGACAACTCCTCTTAGCAGGACCTCTCTGAGCTGTCCAAGGTGCTGAATGTTCCCTGCTTGACCTGCACTCTGCCTGCTTCCCCTGGGAGCCTCAAGCACCAATAGGACAGTAAGCCCACAACTGGTTTTGAAATATTTGCCTTGTGGGCACTCATTTCTTTCATACCACCTAACATTCATACCAATTCACACTCCCCTGCCAATCAGAAACTTTAGTAAGTGGACCACAACTTAAAGAACAAACAGCTTATAGAAGAAGATGATCGAATCCTTCGATATGGAAGGATTAATGGATGTTTGGATCTGGCAGGAAACGAAAGAGGTGGTATGGAGTAGGTGAAAATATAATCCAAGGCCAGACCTTCTAGGCTGCAACTCAGATAAGCAGAAAACAAGTCCAGAGGGAGATTTTTTTATTTTTCTGTGGAGAGCTGGTATAAACAGGATTAGATGGTCTACTTGGGAACAACCAATCAATCCACAATAATAAAGGGTTGTCAGGTCAACCATGATAAAATGAAAGCAGTTGGGACAGAACAACCTGTGTCTGTATAAAATACACACAAAACCATAAAGAACTTCCCGAACATACACTTACAAATGTGATACTGGACAATTGATGACAGTGAGCTGTGTCCTCATTTGGCTGTCTTGGCCCTACTTGGTCCCCATTTGGTTTATAATAGTACCATTCTTTTATGCCTTTGGTCTGATCCCACCTGGAGTATTGTGTCAAGTTCTGGGCACCACAATTTAGGAACAATATTGACAAGCTGGAACATGTGAAGACGAGGGCGACCAAGATGATCAAGAGCTTGTTTTCTCCTGCTCTGGAGGGTAGGACTCAAACCGATGGCTTCAACTTACAAGAAAGGTGATTCTGTCTAAACATCAGGAAGAACTTTCTGACAGCAAGAGCTGTTCAACAGCGGACAGACTCCCATGCAAGGTGGTGGACTCTCCTACCTTGGAGATTTTTAAGCAGAGGCTGGATGGCCATCTGTCTTGTATGATCTAATTAAGATTCTTGCATTGTTGTCCCTTTGACTAGATGACCCTCAGGGTCCCTTCCAACGCTACAATTCTAATGATGAAATAATCCTTTCTGGAATGCACAGTAACTACATGGTAGAAAGTGCATGTGTAGAAATGCTCTTCCATGTAATGAAATCTATCTCTAGGTATGGAAAAGGAAGCATATCAGGGAGAAGGCTAGTCAACGTGGCACTTTCCAAATGTTGGTAGACTACAGCTCTCATCAGCCCCAACCACCAAGATCAATTGTCAGGGATGATGGGAGTTGTAGTCCACAGGACTTGGAGGGCACCAAGAGACTGGCTTGTTGCACTGTGTGCTGGCTAGGCAGGCAAATCTGCAATAGATATTTGCATCTTAGATCCAAATTTTGAAATCTGGATATATTACTCTGCTACATTTTCAGACTTAAAGAATCCTAGCGCTGAGCTCAGAGGGGTAAATCTGATTAATTTTCTGTGGGTCATGAGTGGAAATGGCAATGGCTACTGGAGAGGGGCCAGAGAAATAGCCTGATGAGAATACAGACAGATGGAGCCATTCATACAACTATACCTCCAGGCTGCCTAAGTCAAAGGCAGCTGGCCAGTTTATAACAGTATTCAGATCACGGAAAGTCTCATTTGGTGCCAGCAAAATTATTGTGGAGCCTACCAAGAAGATTACAGTCACTGAACAAAATGCACATTAAAATTTATATATACACACACACTGACAACTGCATAAAGATATTGTATTATTAGGGACCATTTCTCATATCAGAGAGGAAAGAAGGTCCCAAATGCAAACCATGGAAACTCCAGGTAAAAGAAGAAGAAAAGGGGGAGGGGGAGGGATCAGGTAGCAGGTGGTGAGAAAGCTGCATTTGGAAAGTCACTGCCAGTCAGAATAGACCATACTGGGCTAAATGAACACAGAGTCTGGCATGGCTTAAGGCAGCCTTCATGTTTCTATTCCAGAAAAGAACAGGAAGATTGTAATGTGCAAGCTGTATCCATATATGCTTTGGTTACATTACATTTCTCATGGGGATAGGTGGGTGCACATGATCACAAAAGCTGGACCCACTACACAACCACACTTGGGGGCTATTTCTAGGATTGCCCAAGTTTGTATCAGCCTAGTGCAAATTATCATTTTGTTCTGATCGCACAAACGTGTGGGTAACACCACTCTTAACACTACAGACCCCCCCCTTCCATTGTCTTTGATGAGAAATTTTATACCACAAGTTTGCTTCTCCCACAGTCTGCCAGAACCAGAAGAGGTCTGAAGAGGGAGGAGGAAAGACAAGTGTGCCGGTGGAGTCTCAGATTGCTTGGGAAGGGCCCAGGAGAAGGAGAGGCTTAGGCAGCTGGGGAGAGGCCCCACAACTGCATCATAGGGGCAAGATCTACTGGGAAGTGTTGCTGTGCTCAGTAGTCCTGGCACTACTGAACAGCCTCATTTCTTCCAATAAAGAGTTACCATATTTACTCGACTGTAATGCGCACCTTTTCTGGCCAAATCACGACGTGAAAATTAGGGTGCGCGTTAGATACGGTGGCGCATTAGATTAGAGTAAATACAGTAACTTCACTTGGAAACCAAAAGATTTCAATGTGCTGCTCCTGGTGACACATACGTATCCCACCTACATGCATGAGCTGTGATATTTTGCTGAAGCTTAATCTTCCCACTCCTGTGCCGAAATCCAAACCTGTATTTTCAGTTAAGTGCAGGCAACCAGACAAACATAATTAATCACCTTGCCTTGATGCAAAAAAGACTTCGTGGTTCCAGGAGACATGGCAAAAGGAAATATGGAGATGGAGGATGCAACTGTGAATCATTCTCTAGCCTTTCGACCAAACATGGAAGAACATTATGGCGCCTCCCCCCAAAAAACAAAAGGAATGAGTCACCTGCTGGTGTAAAGTTTGCATCAAGTGCACTTTTCCAGGGAAACAGACAAGAAGGGTTGTAGCTGCAAAAGCTACTTATGAATTATTAGAGAGTGTTGCCATACACAGAATGAACTTGTAGTCAGAGGCAAACTCTTTCCGAAGGAGGTCTAGAGGAGGTAAGAACTTTGAGAAAAACCACTTTTTATTAGGTTTTCTAAACAAGGATAATAGGAATAATCGGTGATACAAATAAATAGACCCAAGTCTTCTCACATCATTTGCATATCACAAAAATAGCATATTCATAGCTGCCAAGCGTCCCTTATTTGGCGGGACAGTCCCTAATCCCAGCGCCATGTCCCACTGCTGTCCGTTATTGATGATGTCCCTTAAATAAGCTACTGAAGGTAATGGGGCCCTTTCTATGTCCAGCTGTCCTTTGCCAACAACAAATTGTTGCTTTTTTGTGTTGAATATATGCTATATGGTAATTTATGGACCTAATAGGTATCTAAAGCCATTTGCATGCAACAAAATAGGTATTTTATCAGAGTAATTGTTGATCCCTTATTTTGGCTGCTGATCCCTTATTTTCGAGGCTGCTGGTCCCTTATTTTCAAATCTGTAAGTTGACAGCTATGAATAAGTTTGCAGTGGTATCTACAGCATATGGTTCATTATTAGAGGTCAATGTATAAGTTCTTGGTTCGTGAACTGGTTTAAACAAATACAGAAACAGAGGGGAAGCAGGATAGAACAGAGTTAACAGATAACATTCAACAGTGCACAGCTAAACGCCTAATCAGGAGCCCTTGGGGCTGTGCTTAGATTAAGTATGAGTAATAGTCTTTTTCCCTCTTATGTTACCAATGAAACAATATAAGGTGTTCATATATTGATGAATGTGGGAGGTGGGGTTCAAAGCAAAGATAATAATTTATATTTAAATTTACATTTATATCAACCAGATTGAGCCAAATGCTGATGGGGGGATTGCTCGTTTTCTGGAATACTGGCATATGCTATGAAATTAAACCACAGTCATCTTTCTTGATCTGCCCATGTGTCAACTGCAGTTTATTTGTTAATCTTTCAAGGAGGGCTGTTTCCCAAGACGTTTTGAACCAATTGCCCATGTTTCTGCCAGAAATGTCTTTCCAGTGTCTCTTTATGTTGCGTCTCACCTCTTGTCTTAATTATTTATTATGTAAATCAAGATCGTTGTCTTGGAAATATATTTAAAAAAGATAATTCTGGTTTGATTTCCAGTTGTTATTTTATTAATTTATTGCAACATCAAATCCCAGAAAGGCTGGATTTTTGTACAGTCATGTCAGGAGCGGGTTAGACACTCATCAGGGCTGGACGCTGATGAGAAAAACAAGCTTGCGCCATCTTCCATGTAACATTAGCCTTGCTAAGCAATATCAGAGAGCATCTTCAGTCCAGATGCATATCATTATATGGAGCTGCCTTATTTTATTTTCCTATATATTAATTAAATTTATATCCCACCCTACCTCCCACCCCATCACCGCCATCAAGGAGCGAAAGGTGGCAAACAACAACTGAGGAACCAATAGAAAACATATTTAAAACAATTCAAATACGAATGCAGACTGGGAAAGATCTCAGGTCCGCCTGGTATGTCCCACGGAGGACCTTACGGTCTTCAAACAAAAACATCTTGGAGGTCCCGGGCCACAGAGAGGTTAGGCTGCCCTCAACCAGAGCCAGGGCTTTTTCTGCTGCAGCTCCAATCTGGTGGAACGCTCTCTCACAAGAGACTAGGGCCCTGCGGGACTTGACATCTTTCCACCAGGCCTTTGGCCAAGGCACAGCCTTTGATAATTCTTCACAGAACTCTAGCCCAATGGTTGCCATCAATTTGATTTGAACTGATTTTATAATGAATTGATTTTAGAATGCTGTATTATTTTACTGTTGTTAGCTGCTCTGAGCCCAGCTTTGGCTGGGGAGGGCAGGATATAAATAAAAATTATTATTATTATTATTATTATTATTATTAAACAGCTTGCTTTAAGAGGAAGGCTTTCAGTAGGTGCCTGCCTTGTATCCAAGGGGAGGGAATTCCAAAGGACTCAGAGTAGACCTGTTGCAAATAGTAGACAAACTTACTTATGACCTTTAATTTCAACGTGTCTACTCCAATTGAGTTATGGCCATTTATTTCAATGTATCTACTGCAAGGAGGACCAAGCAGAGTATGTTTCATACACAAAGGGCACTGCTCTGAGAGCAGAAACAGGGGGGAGCGAGCCTGTGGATGCTCTTTTCTAGAAATAATGCTTACCAAAGAGAAAAAGGCTGCTTACTATGGAAAAATCAATGTGGTCTTGGGCAGCCGCCAACGTCCAAAGGAGCCAAAAGAAGAAGGAATGCCGTGCTGCTGAAAGACTATCATCTTCCATCAAAGAGAGGAGAAAAGAGAAATGCTTTCTCGTCCAAACTGCTGACTCAGTGATAACCAGAGTTGAAGATTATGAAGCTGGCTGTTCTGGGCCCAGCCAATGTCAGCAGGGCGCGCATACACACACGGAGGAAAAAACAGCTTCCACGAGGAGACGGGTGAGATGAAATAGGAGCAGGAGGCTAACACCAGGGCTCAGAGGCAGCAAAAGGAGGGACAGCCTTGCCAAAAGAGATAATGGAGCCCTTGGAATGGTTTCCTATACTCCTGTTTTCTCGTTCCTGCTTTCTTGATAGATTTGCCGCTTCAGCATGCCAAGGTAGTAAACAGCGAGGACGTCTATGCATCAGCTAGCTACCTTCGGAACTGCTTTGGTTTTCGCCATTTGCCATCTTGATCAGCGGAGGATGCGGCAAGCACCCAGAGATGTCAGGAGAGGGCTTTATAAGGTATTCCAAAGCCAAGTGCCCGCTATTAATCATCCATATAGTAGCTGCATACAAAATACCTCTCTTTTTAACAAGAACAACCCTCCACTTCACAACCAGGCTCTGTCATTATTCTTTTTTGCAGATTGGAAGCAGATGTCGACGGGGGCTTTTTTCCTAAGGCCACACAGATAATTGCTAGCTAAACAAACCTCGGAATCCAGGTTTACCAGCTCAGCTCAGTTTCCCACTCAAGGACTAGGAGTGTTACTAGATCTAATAAGCCCTGCTCTGTTTTGTTTTCAAATTCTTTTAATTAATAAATGAATACTGCCTGACCGGCTCTACCGTTAGGCAGGGTGAGACAGCCGCCGCAGATGGCAGGTGCTGAGAGACAAGCAGAGGGCGTAGCTGTTTGGGACACACCATGATGCCTTGCATCCACAAAGTTAGCTGCTTTGTGTTCGACATACCGCTTTGTGCTCAATATGATAAAAAGAGGTATATAGAAGCTTCTAGTAAAAGAACTCAGTCTTTCGCCTCAACACGCATCAGTGCATATTGGCACTTAATAACAGAATATAAAATGCACCAAGCAGGACAAAAGATTTTGTGGGGGGGAGAAACGAGGAGAAACTGTAAATCTTTTTGCTGTCCACATGCAGAAGAATATGGATATTGTCGTTTGTTATATTTTTAGGCCACCTTACATTTCAAATGGATGCCAAGGTAGCATATACAAAACAAATTCAATACCTTGCTACGCAAATACAGTTATCACAATACATAAAGCGCAACAGGCTGAATAATAGTAACTGTAAACTGTGAAGGTGTTTTTGTACAGGTACTGTAACGAACTGGGATTACAGGTAAGACAGCAGGTGCTTCTAATCTCAGCTCGTTACATACAGTGAAGATACCAGGTAGCCTGACATCTGGCTGGTTGATAGGGGATCAAATACTCATTTCACTCATCATAATGCACATCATTCTCTGACTTTTGTCTTCTGGGTGTTTTCCTGTTATTATTCTGTCTCTCACAGCTACAATAAACCTACCATTACAATCATGGACTGGTCATTTCTTCGTCAGAGGGTAAACGGGCAAATTTAGCAGGGGATCAAATACTTTCCCCCTCACTGTAACCTATGAAAATACATTTCTTCTTTTCTTTTCTTATCTTTTCTTATGGTTTCTTCTTGCGAGTTCCTATATAACACAATCCTTAGGCTTTCTTTTTCTAGCATATACAGCAGCAACCGATGAAATATCACACATGTATTTAAATACGCAGTCACGACATATTTAACAAATATGAAGTCACGACAAACTGGATGGATTTCCACACGCCCCTGCTCTTGCAGATACCTAACCTCTGCACAAAGTAAGTTCTTTCCAATTGCAACAGAAAGAAAACCACGGCTTATTTATCCTTGATGTGTCACGGACCCCTACATGTTCACATATTGTGGAACACACTGTCTCCTTGGGAGCATCGGTGGCCCCAACCTTAATGTGTTTTAGCCATATGGCAAAGGTCCACTTGTTTTCCAGAGACTCCGAGTGACACTCTGATTTATTTTATACCTGAATCTCCCTTTAATTAATGAATTAATTAATGCCCCACCATTCTCACAGTGCAGGAGCCAAAAGGGCTCAGGGCATCCAGTAAAACAGGTATAACTAAAACACATGCATTACATGTAATTAAAAAAAAAAAAACAGTAAGTAAGGAACCCTATTGAAAGCAGCACTGGCAAACGTAAAAGCACAACAAGGAGGACGAAATACAACACACACCCATAGAAGACCCTGTCAGGTGAGCCAGCTGGTGGCGTGCTGGAATGACAAAGTCTTTGCTCACTGGCAAAAGGAAATCTGTGTTGCTTCATCTGTCAGTAGATCAAGATGAAGCAGGTGGAAACAGGTGGAGGCAGAGGCACACCAACCGTCACCAACAAAAATTTGGTCATCTCAAAGCCAGAACCTACAATACATTTGAGAATTACACACCTTCTAATTGCAACCTTAGATTTTGAATTTCCACAGCATCACCACTTAAAAGAGCATGTGGGTGTCGCAAATATTTGTTTGACACAGGTACGCACCACAGGGAGCTCCTGGTTTTCTCAAGCTCCCTGTGGCACATATACCTAGAGACTTATCTTTGGAGGAAGGAGTCCTGAATCATGTGTCCAATAATGTACTATAAATCTGCTATTAATGGCAGAATATGTTAAAACCCAACAGTCTTACCTTCACCTGATGAGCCTGAAAGATCTATGATGACATACACTCTTCCTTCTGGTTCCAAATCAATCTGCAGTTGGAAAAAGCAAATATTTATTATTAGAATTCCACTCTGTACTTTTCCTTGGGTGTGTTTGTTTGTTACTAAACGTCATCTTGCAAATCCTTGTACCGCATACTCAATGGAAGCCAGTGGTTTTAAGGACTTGAAAAAGTCCATCAGATTCCAATGTGCCATCTCAATCCAGCCTCAGGTCTAAGTAGGAAGGCTCCTCATAGACATTTGTTTACACTGCTGGATTTCAACTTCACCGGGTCCCCTTTCTTAATTACCTGAGGACAAGTAAGGGCAACACTTTATCTGATTCTTGAATCCACAACTCTGCATATTCCGAATGTTTGGGATAGGTAAACACATGGGGGGGGGGGAATAGAAATTATCAAGTGAACAATATCTTCAAACAGCCTTCCCCGATCTCATGATTTCCTGATGATTTGGACTCCAACTCCCATAATCTCCAGGCAACATAGCCAATGATCAAGGATGCTGGAAGTTGTTGTCTAAAACATCTGGAGAGCACTAAGCGGGGGAAGACTGTAGTAAAGCAATTAAAATGTAACAGATGTTTACAGCCTTCAGAGCATTGTTGGCTTCAACACTGGCTCCCAAAAGAATTTATGGAAACTGCCGAGAGTGTCTTCATGTGCTGGAAACAGCAAAATGTGGTTGTACAAGCAATTCATGCATCTACTGTCAAGTTTTTGGGATAATACGCATAATGAACAACGCTTTGCCTGTATTTGGAACGTCTGCAGCTTTTCACTCAGGAGGCAAGTCAGTTTCCCCTCAGAAGTGTGATCCCAGCAGTAACAACAGCAGCTAGGATTCTTTATTGCTCAGAAGTGGAAGAAGTTCCCACCAAAGAAGAACGGATGAGCAAGATAATGGACTGTGCAGAGCTGGCAAAATTAAGAGCAAAATTGAGAGACTCTAAAGATGAGTGTTTTATGGAAGAATGGATGCCTTTTCCGGACCACTTAAAGAAATATTATATAATATGATGAACTCGCAAGCAGGATTTGAGCTATGAGCAACAGAAGTAATTACAGTGGTACCTTGGTTCTTATATGCCTTGGTACTCAAACAACTTGGAACCCAAACACTGCAAACCTGGATGTAAGTGTTCCGGTTTGCGAACTGTTTTCGGAAGCCGAATGTGCTCCGATTTGAGTGTAACACTGATGATTTGAGTGCCACACTTCCGTTTTGAGTGTTACACTTACGATTTGAGTGTTACACTGAGGTCTGTCTGTTGCAGCTCTTTTTTGTATGTGACTGCGGAACCCAGTTCAGCTACTGATTGACTGATTCTGTGACTGCAGTACACTGTTTATTGCTTTCATTTTATGGATCAATGGTGTTGTTAGATAGTAAAATTCATGTTAAATTGCTGTTTTAGGGGTTGTTTTTAAAAGTCTGGAATGGAATAATCAATTCTGCATTACTTTCTATGGGAAAGTGCACCTTGGTTTTGGAACGCTTTGGTTTTGGAATGGACTTCCAGAATGGATTAAGTTTGCGAACCAAGATACCACTGTAAATTTAACAAATAGAAGACAGCATGCAGCAAGGGGAGAAATAAAAACTCCATGGAAAAAGGGATAGGAAGTCAACAAAATAAGGGGGGGGGGATTAAATGTGTACCGGATTGTGCATGTTAAAATTGTTGCAGCTTATTAAGAATATCATTGGAGGAAAAGAAGTGTGATCCCAGGAGAGTGAAAGCCAGGATCCTCTTTCTGCCACTCCTTGCCATGTGCAAAGATGAGAGGTGCTCAGACGACAGAGTCTCCGGACGTTCCACAAGGTGCAGCAGCCAAGAACAGGCCGTCTCCTGAATGTCCTTGTCCGCCTCGAGTTGGCACAAAGGCGGCAATTTCCAAATGCTATTCTCGATTGACCTTCGAAATTGCGAGGGAACATGGGGGAGGAGCTGATCTCTTACACATGCGGTGGCTATATTTCAGGATGTTAACACAATACATATTTAGTACAATGCATATTTGGCACCAGTGCACAGTGCCTGCGGTGCAGAGCCAAGGTCTGAAAAGAACTTTTTGGTTCCGGTAATTGCTGTCTTTTATAGCAGGGCAGCCCCAGGCTTGTGTGAGTGACTTTGGTTTTTTGTCTGTCTGTCTATCTGTCTGTCTGTCTGTCACTAGAAACCAAAGTTCCACCCACTGGAACCAGGTGCAAAATAGGGGGACAAAACCTATTGCTTACTGTAGGGTTATGGAAGCCTTTAGACCTCCCTATGTTGCTGGACTCCAACTCCCATCAGCCCCTGCATGGCCAAATGGCTCGAAATGAAAGCAGATGTAGTTCAGCAAAATCTGGGAGGACCCTGTTTCCTTCATCCCTGACCTAATGCATTCCATGAGGCACCTACTCCCGATTTACAACAAATAATGCATATTTTTAATTGCTGATATTAAACAACTGTGCAACCACACTGGCACCTTTCATCATCATCATCATAAATGATTGGTTGGTGGTTTGAATCCCCGCGACGGGGTGAGCTCCCATTGCTCGGTCCCTGCTCCTGCCAACCTAGCAGTTCGAAAGCACGTCAAAGTGCAAGTAGATAAATAGGTACCGCTCTGGTGGGAAGGTAAACAGCGTTTCCGTGTGCTGCTCTGGTTCGCCAGAAGCGGCTTAGTCATGCTGGCCACATGACTCGGAAGCTGTACGCCAGCTCCCTCGGCCAATAAAACGAGATGAGCGCCGCAACCCCAGAGTTGGCCACGACTGGACCTAATGGTCAGGGGTCCCTTTACCTTTAAGGAGTCTCAAAGCGACTAACAATCTCCTTTCCCTTCCTCCCCTACAACAAACACTCTGTGAGGTGAGTGGAGCTGAGAGACTTCAGAGAAGTGTGACTAGCCCAAGGTCACCCAGCAGCTGCATGTGGAGGAGCAGGGAACTGAACCCGATTCACCAGATTACGAGACTACCGCTCTTAACCACTACACCACACTGGCTCTTGAGAGCCGTCTCCTCCATCAATCTGCCTAATCCTCTTTTCTTATGATCCTGTGCATGTTCAGTTGGAAGCAAGCACCACTGACCTTAATAGGGCTTACTCTGAAGTAATGTAGGCAGCATTGCAGCCGGCACCAAATAAATCACGCTGCCCTTGCAGAAGCTAAACCACGTTGACCATGACCAAGGCTAAGTGTTAACTCTGTGTCCACGGCAGGACAGAGAGATGGGAACGAAGCATTCAAACAACGTCCCTCTAAATCCACACGAGATCTGCTACAAGGAAAAGAGAATCCAGAACCACACTAAAACTAAGCATGGCGTTCATCCACAATCATAATGACTACTGTGCGCCAATAATTAAAGGAAGTGAAAACACTCTCTCTCTCTCTCTCTCTCTCTCTCTCTCTCACACACACACACACACACACACACAAACACAGTTGAGCATCAATGCCCCGCAAACTGCACTTTGGTCATTAGTTCTGACAAGTGGCGTTTACTTTTTAATTATTTACAATAATGTTTCGGTAATGCGAGAACTCTGCGGATCCTGCCAGGATTACATCATTGCTGGGAAGAGGAAGAAGAACTGCCCTTTTAGGGAATGTGCTAGAGTATTAATGCTATATTAACATCTTGGTAGATGTTCCTATTTATTTATTCCCCCCTTTTAAGAGTGGCCGGAGTGGCTTTCGATCAAAGCGGCTTACATCTGGACCTCGCCATCTCAGAAAGTGGAAAATGCAGATAATTATCGGATTGCGTTTCATGAAGAAAGTGTGTGGTGGTGGGAGTAGGGGTGAGGGGGGAGAGAGGGACAATGCTAAGGACTGGAGGGAATTTTCTCCCCAGGAAAGACACGCATTGTCAAATGTGGTGCTATTTCTATGCTGAATTTTAACCTGCAAACAAAGCTGACTTGATCCATCTATATGAAAACGCATGAAATTAAAACCTTGCAGATTATCCCCCTAACTACAACGAGGGGCCAGAATGCGCAGGGTGTGAGCGAGCGGCGAGACAATTAAAAAGGATCTGTGCATATGAGCAGGAAAGAGTTGCAAACTTTTTTAAAAATAGGAAATGGTGACAGTTGTGCTGGTGAGGATTCCCACCCCCGATGAAATTCAGCAAAATATCAGCATTTCCTGTGGGATCAAGACAGGCAATGATAACGTCAAAATGCTCCCCTCCCCTCCTTTGTAAATGTTTTAAGTGCAGTCTATTAGAAGATCAGAAGAGCAGCGTGCGAGGTAGATGTTTTGAAGTTAAGAGATGATGGCTGCCTTTGAACCATGTCAGTAATATTCTGCAGATGGCCCCCTAAAATAAAAGGAATCCATATTATTCGTTGTCCCAGCTTATACCATTCGCACACCACGTTCACTTTCAATCCTTTCTGTGATTCCAAATCCCTTAGATAGCGCCATCCTAACCTTTACATTGCAGGAACGTTAAATATAAAGT
This sequence comes from Podarcis tiliguerta, assembly GCF_965153285.1. Lineage (NCBI taxonomy): Eukaryota > Metazoa > Chordata > Lepidosauria > Squamata > Lacertidae > Podarcis > Podarcis tiliguerta. The sequence continues at coordinate 19,859,263 of NC_139536.1, forward strand.
TGGGGCAGAACCACATCATAAAGGTAAAGCCAGAGGCGGAGCTAGCAGCTCCAGCACCCGGAGCAGTGCACATGCTGTGCACCCGGGGGCGGGGCTAGCCGCCTTCAGGGGAGGGGCTAGCATCTGGGGGGCGGTGAGGTCACCCCTTCCCCAGGGATGACACCTGGGCAGGCCATAACTACCACACACCCCTTCCTCCGCCAGTGTGTAAAGCACATCCAATATACAGTGGTACCTTGGGTTACATACGCTTCAGGTTACATGCGCTTCAGTTTACAGACTCTGCTAACCCAGAAATAGTACCTCGGGTTAAGAACTTTGCTTCAGGATGAGAACAGAAATCGTGCAGTGGCGGTGGCACAGCGGCAGTGGGAGGCCTCATTAGCTAAAGTGGTGCTTCAGGTTAAGAACAGTTTCAGGTTAAGAACGGACCTCCGGAACGAATTAAGTTCTTAACATGAGGTACCACTGTACTGCAATTTCCAGTACCCTTAACAGGATTCTTTCAGTGAAGTCACATGCTTTAAATGTGTGTGAGGTGTGGATGTTTGAGGAAGTTTTTAGTTTTTGACATTGTACTGTGTTTTTGCTAACTTCGTTAGTTTTACCATCTTCATCATCATCATCATCATCATCTCCATTGGGAGGCAGGGGTGAACCCACTGCTCCCCAACATCTCAAAACTCACCCTCAGCTGCTTTTTACACACTCCCCCCAATGTATTATATTGGTATTTACCTCACAGACACAGCTCTAGCCAAATGAGCTTTGAGCTTTTGATGACATTTTGCTCCAAATAAAGGGGGGATGGGAACCCAGCTGCAGCCAATATTTTTAAATTTACATACAACTTCTGGTCTGGATTGTTTTATACCTCTAAAATACACCCTTTTAAAGGGAAAGATAAGAGGTTAAAACCAAGGTGTTTAAAAGCAAATGGGACATAAATATTCTGCTTGGGAGCTTTCAAAAGCTACCACAGAGAATTCTGACAGAGCCGTTCAAGAGACATTGAAGTTTTGAAATCGGGGACATAAAATTTTCATATTATGCTTTGTCAGAGGCAGGAGGACAAGACTAATTGTCACATTGATGCGAGGGTTTCCGTTCTGTCACGACACAACGTGGTGACATTTTGATACGGCTTGCCGAAATGTAATCCTCTTCATTCCCCTGCAGCTATGCAGCATCTCACCCGTTGCCAAAACACTCCGCTAACATTTGTCACCTCCAAAGTGTTTGCATGAGTAATACACAAGGCCCTGATTCAAAAAGGAAGCTGAAAACTTAGGAAGCACCAAAAGCAATTGACCTGTAAAATTTGCCCTCCCGCCCACGTCAAGGCATCTCCACATGACTCTGACATCTTGCTTCGTTTGCTTTGCAGAGCAGATATCAAACCCCCAATGGCCAGAATGCTCATTTGTACTACAAATGCCTTCTCGTGATTTTATTAATAATGTAGACAGCAAACATAATGGCACGAGGCTTTAAAAATAAAATTTAAAAAGCTTTACTGAAACCACACGGAACCCCCATGATCTTTTTCTTTTATGAAAACCAATCACTGGAACATAGGAATCTGCCTTGCACTGGGTGGAGTAATTGGTCCATCTAGTTCAATACTGTCTACACGGACTGGCAGCGGTTTTCCAGGGTTTCAGACACGAATCTCTCCCAGCCCTACCTGGAGATGCTGGGGATTGAACCTGCAACCTACTAGCCATCGTGGCTCCGCTGTGCTGCCACAGTTGGAGGCAGAAATGCTGGAAACCACAGGAGAGGGTGGCTCATGTGCTTGAGTCCTACTTGTGGGGCTTCCCACTGGCAACTGTGAGAACAGGTTGCTGGACTAGATGGGCCAAAGGCTGGATTCAGCGGGCTGTTCTGTTGTTGTTGTTTTAATCTAGCCAGTGAAAAACAACTTGCAGACAGAATAATCACAACATTCCGAAATCAATTGATTTGTGAAGGCCTGCAACGTTAAAAGCCAATGTTCCCAAATTATGGGCCATGTGAATTCAGGACACCATTAATACGGCAAAATGACCAGCGAACAGCTATTGGAAATCATTTGCAAAGCAACAGACAGAGAATAACCTTATTTATCTGCATAATATCCATGGGAAGACAGAGAATGCCCAACCAAAAACTTTTGGGGGGGGGTGTACAGGAATTATTTTTTGCTCAGGTTACATAATACAAACTCAGTAGAAAATAGCTGGAAATGGTTTTTTTCAGTAATTTTAGATCTAACTGTGGTGATGCAATTCCTCTTTTTGGCCAAGTCAGACGTGGTCAATCTATGCCACATCGATTGTGGTGGCACTCGCTTGGTACCTGTAAAGCACTGTTACACCGTTTTAACAGCCCTGGCTCCCCACACATATAAGCCTAGGAACTGGAGTTTGTTAAGGCTGCTGTTTGTTAAATGTACTGGAAGAAGGAAAGATCACGAGTGTCAAAGCAATGATTCTTCAACATCAACTTCGTTGGAATGGTCATGTTGTGCGGATGCCTGATGATTGTCTTCCAAAGCAACTACTCTATTCTGAACTTAAAAATGGAAAGCGTAATGCTGGTGGTCAACAAAAGAGGTTTAAAGATTCTCTCAAGGCAAATCTTTAAAAAATGTAGTATAAAGACCAACAACTGGGAAACACTGGCCTGTGAGTGCTCCAGTTGGAGAACAGCTTTTACCAAAGGTGTCATGGGCTTTGAAGACACTCGAACTTAAGACGAAAGGGAGAAATGAGCTAAGAGCTAGGCAAACCCTCACCGTGACCAACTCCCGCCTCAAAACCAATGTCCCCACCATGGAAGGATGGGTAGATCTAGAATTGGCCTCCACAGTCACCTACAGACTCACTGTTAAGACTGTGCTCATGGAAGATAAGCTTACTCGGCTACGAGTGGTCGCTGAAGAAGAAAGTAGAAGGCTACTGGGAACTATAGCTCTGTGAGGCGTCTCCTAACAACTCACAGCACCCTACATACAGTTCCCAGGATTTTTTGGGGGGGAGCCATGACTGTGGAAGTGGTATATGAGTACAGATATGATGTACAGCAGAATCCCTTAGGCATATAGAAGGAACTCACGCTGTGATTCTTCCCTCATCTGTGCACCATCCTCCTTTCTTAAAAGAGTGGGACAATGGCAAAATGGGAAGGAGACACAGTTTTGAGCTGCTCCAATGAGATTTCGGCTCCAACTTTACTGTTATGGTATCATAAGGAGTCACACTGCAGCAGCTCCAACGCTATGCCATTGGCAGCAGAAAGGGTTCCTAGTCAGAGGCTTCATAACACTGAAGTTACATCAGGCTCAAGGAAAAATGTGCCGAGGAAAAAGAAACCCATGTTGAATGTCAGAAGGCTTGGCAATATGAGCTCCAGCATCTCTATAAGTTCACATAATAAAATCTCTGTCCACAACTGACATTCACTGGCACACTTCTTGGCAGTTTCGGCAGAGAGACAGCAAGTTCACTGGACATGGAAACAATTACTCAGAGGAAGCTGAACTACTTTTAACCCCTGGCCAGAGGAAACTGGAGCACTCTGGGAGAAGACGCCAGGATGGTGGCCTTGATCCGTATTGAATCTATGAATAAGTTCGGGATAGTATTTTAATTTCCAAAGCTTTTGTTAAGGGCCTTCACTACAGAAATGCAGCAAGTGAATCAACTTTGATCAGATCCCTCTTTTTTTCACACATTATGTTTCCATTATCTTGAATTACCTTGATTGGGAGGGGGGGCGGAGGATTGAGGTATTGTGCCTGCTTGCTTGCAAACATTGCCTGATTTAGCCCTCTTTTATGATGAAGAAACTTCTTGACATTTCATTTCTGCTCTCCTCCCACCCTAACAATAGGGCCCAGCAAAAGTTATTTCTTTATTTAGAGCATTCGTACCCGGCTGTTCAGGCAAAACGGCTTCTAGAGTGTTTTACACAGCAACTAAAAAATCCAATGCAATTCTGGGCTGCATCAATAGGAATATAGCATCTAGATCAAGGGAAGTAATAGTGCCACTGTATTCTGCTCTGGTCAGACCTCACCTGGAGTACTGTGTCCAGTTCTGGGCACCACAGTTCAAGAAGGACACTGACAAACTGGAACGTGTCCAGAGGAGGGCAACCAAAATGGTCAAAGGCCTGGAAACGATGCCTTATGAGGAACGGCTAAGGGAGCTGGGCATTGATTAGCCTGGAGAAGAGGAGGTTGAGGGGTGATATGATAGCCATGTTCAAATATATAAAAGGAAGTCATATAGAGGAGGGAGAAAGGTTGTTTTCTGCTGCTCCAGACAAGCGGACACGGAGCAATGGATCCAAACTACAAGAAGATTCCACCTAAACATTAGGAAGAACTTCCTGACACTAAGAGCTGTTCAACAGTGGAATTTGCTGCCAAGGAGTGTGGTGGAGTCTCCTTCTTTGGAGGTCTTTAAGCAGAGGCTTGACAACCATATGTCAGGAGTTCTCTGATGGTGTTTCCTGCTTGGCAGGGGGTTGGACTCGATGGCCCTTGTGGTCTCTTCCAACTCTATGATTCTATGATTCTTCTATGATTCTACATCCAATCAATTAAAACAAGGCATTCCCTGCCCATTAGCTTAAAACCTAAAAACAGACAACCATGATGTGCAAAGGAAAAAGGGGGCGGTGGGGAGACCAAACTCACGTCTTCCTTTTGAAGAATCCTGGTGACTATATGTAGTCTTTTGGGGAGATGAATTGAGAGCATTCAACAAATTTAGGCCTGTGGAGCAGAGAGATCCTAAATGATAACAGGCTGGTTTAATCAGGAATGAGCTCCTCTCCTCTCGTACACAGTTTACTTTCTGTTTCTGCATTATAGCAAAACCCATAGTTTGATGTAATGTCCGAAACCGGCAAACTGCAGTTTGACCCTGCTCTCCAAACCAGAATTGGAAATCCATGATTCTGTTGGCTTTGGATTATGCCTAACCATAACTTACATGTATCCGCTGCCCGTCCCCTTACCCACCCCACCATGGAGCAAATAGCAATGGGTAAAGGATTCAGATCAGGATTAACAGTACTGGGGCTTTAACCTTGCCTCCTGCAGTGCCCAACTGCCCTGATGAAACCCACTGCCACCGCCAGTGGGAGATGCAAGTTTCCCAAGCATCACATCTTGTTTGAACCAGAGTAGTTTGCGCAAGCTTGATTATCATTAAGAACATGTTCATCAGGAACAGAGGCATGCAGGAACTTCTCTGCCAACTCTGCGGCTCACAAAATCCAAAGCTCAGCCTTCCAACCTTTCCCCCTTGCTTTTGTCAACATGCAAGGAGGCTCCTAATCTGCTTCTTATCTGGTACTTGAGAGCCAGCCAAGGAAGGAAAGTAGACTGTGGTCAATCTTCTGTACGAATACAATCATTTGGAAGTTCCTTCATAATGCACTCCCTTCCATTTCCATCCATTAATATAATGAGAAATGATGGAATGTGCAGAAAGAGATTGTGTATTATTGATATTCATAACCAGAGCCAACTTGCCTTCAGGATTGAACTGCTCTGTTGGGTTAACACAACTCTCAGAAAAAGGAAAGAAACATCAGCTGGGATGGCAGAGTTGGAGGTCAAACCATTTCCTGCATTTCAACTGCAGAAAGAAAGAACGAAAAAGAAAGCCAAAGCGATTCAAGGAGGTCGTTTTCCATATTCTCCAAAAGTTGGTTTAAAATGCATACCTAGTCGTGTTCACCTCATCTGCAACTGCAGCTACATGGACGCAAGCAGTATTCCATGTGCAGCTATGCGTATCTTTGGCATCAGGGTAAAGGAAAAACACTGGGAAGGCAGCGTGGTGCAATGGTTAGAGAGTCAGTCTAGGGCCTGGGAGACCAGGGTTCAAATCTCCACTCAGTCAGGAAATTCACCAACCTTGGGACAGTCAACCCACTTCACAGGATTGTTATGGGGATTAATAATAATAATAATAATTTTTATTTATACCCCGCCCTCCCCAGCCAAGGCCGGGCTCAGAGCGGCTTACAAGCAATAATAAAAACAAGTTGAATGATTACAACTTAAAAACAAAATTAAAATACAACATTAAAATATTGAAACATTAAAATATTAAAATGTAGCCTCATCGCAGGAGGAGAAGGAAAAGAAAAAAGAAAGAGAGGGAATCAAATTCACTCCAACCCAAAGGCCAGGCGGAACAACTCTGTCTTACAGGCCCTGCGGAAAGAAATCAGATCCTGCAGGGCCCTGGTCTCAAGAGGCAGAGCGTTCCACCCGGCCAGAGCCAGAGTTGAAAAGGCCCTGGCTCTGGTTGAAGCCAATCTAACTTCCTTAGGGCCTGGGACCACTGGGGTGTTGCTATTTAGGGACCTTGAGGCTCCCCGTGGGGCATACCAGGAGAGGCGGTCCCGTAGGTACGAGGGTCCTAGGTCAAAAGCAGCACCTTAAATCTGACCCTGTACTCCACCGGGAGCCAGTGCAGCTTGAAAAGCACTGGGTGAATATGCTCCCATGGCAGGGACCCTGTGAGGAGCCTCGCTGCAGCATTCTGCACCCGCTGGAGTTTCTGGGACAGCTTCAAGGGCAGCCCCGCGTAGAGGGAATTACAGTAGTCAAGCCTGGAGATGACTGTCGCATGGATCACTGTGGCCAGGTCGGGGCGGGAAAGGTAAGGGACCTTTTAAACAAAGAAGGGAAGGAGCTCTTTGGGGGGGAAAGGTGTAGTATAAATACAATGAAAATAATAAATAATAATAATTTCACTTAAGTAAGAAGTGGCTAAAATACAGAATCAAACCCAGTTAAAATACAAGGAGGAGTGCAGAAGCTTCAAAAAGGTAGTGTATACAGAATTTCTCTTTATGTTTATGGAAGCGGAAGCAAGATATTTACTCCTCGCCATCTCTCCCGCTCTCTAGGCCCTTTGATATACAACGGAGGTTAAAGAGAAATGCAGGCTTTAAAGTGCACTCAAAGCAGGCTTTTAAGTCCGCTCTAAAATAAATATTAATAATATTAAAATAAATACCGAGATGATACACAAAGCAGTGACAGAACGCAGCTTTGCAGGGAGTGTTTAAACAATGTGCTCTCCCTTTCAAATACTTCTTCGGGCTCTTGCCATTTTTTTCAACTATTTAACAATCGATTTGCATGCTTATGAAATAAACAATAACTTTCGGTCAGTGCAAATATCAACACTCGGAGAATGGAAAGCAAACCGTAAAGCTAGCTTGGTTCCTGGGATTTCCCTTCTTCTCCCCAGCACAGAGAGGTTAATTCTGGTTCCTGGTAAGGCAGAATCACACAATTGTGGAGCTGGAAGGAAACGCCAAAGGTCATCTAGTCCAGCCCGCTCCAATGCATGAATCACAGCTAAAGAATCCCTGACAGATGACTATCCAAACTCTGTGTAAAAACATCCCACCTTAAACATCCCACAAATACAAGATGGGTGACACCTGGCTTGAGAGCAGTACATGTGAAAAGGATCTAGGAGTCTTGGTTGACCACAAACTTGACATGAGCCAACAGTGTGACGCGGCAGCTAAAAAAGCCAATGCAATTCTGGGCTGCATCAATAGGAGTATAGCATCTAGATCAAGGGAAGTAATAGTGCCACTGTATTCTGCTCTGGTCAGACCTCACCTGGAGTACTGTGTCCAGTTCTGGGCACCACAGTTCAAGAAGGACACTGACAAACTGGAACGTGTCCAGAGGAGGGCAACCAAAATGGTCAAAGGCCTGGAAATGATGCCTTATGAGGAACGGCTAAGGGAGCTGGGCATGTTTAGCCTGGAGAAGAGGAGGTTAAGGGGTGATATGATAGCCACGTTCAAATATATAAAAGGATGTCACATAGAGGAGGGAGAAAGGTTGTTTTCTGCTGCTCCAGAGAAGCGGACACGGAGCAATGGATCCAAACTACAAGAAAGAAGATTCCACCTAAACATTAGGAAGAACTTCCTGACAGTAAGAGCTGTTCGACAGTGGAATTTGCTGCCAAGGAGTGTGGTGGAGTCTCCTTCTTTGGAGGTCTTTAAGCAGAGGCTTGACAACCATATGTCAGGAGTGCTCTGATGGTGTTTCCTGCTTGGCAGGGGGTTGGACTCGATGGCCCTTGTGGTCTCTTCCAACTCTATGATTCTATGATTCTAAAGGTACTGGAGCAGATGCTGCTGTCTGCAGTATCTGGAGAAATTAGGGGGTTTTAAAAAAAGAAGCACAACAACCCTGCAATATCGCCTGAGTGGTGCATGCTCTGGCTATCTTCCGCTTGGACTATTGCAATGTGCTCTATGTGGGGCTACCTTTGAAGGTGACTTGGAAACTACAACTAATCCAGAATGCGGCAGCCAGAATGCCTAACTGTTGCTACTAGACGCAGTCAATGAGCAAGAAATGGCGTCTACTCCTCCCACCACTGGGGAGCTGATATTTGCGTGCACATCCCACCTGGGCCGGAGGAAGAGGCAGGTGAAGAAGCAGGTGACAATGGTAAAGAGGAAGAGCAGGTCCAGGGGTCTCTCATCATCGGATTCCCTGCTGGGATGTGGGTCTTCATCAGCTGCCCTACTTTGCCACGCATTGGCATCCAACCTGCTCAAGCCATTTAGGGCTGGCTCTGCAACACACCAATCGCGCAACGCCGTGCATATTTATTTGGAACGAAGCTCCGCTGTGTTCACTCAGGCTTACTATAAGGCAATTGCGTGGCTCAAAACAGGTTTGCGAACAGGTTCTCCTCTTGTTCAGTAAGAGCCATTGCCAAGAAACCAGACGCGGAAGGTTTTAGAAAACAAGCTATTATTCTCTTTTAAGGCTTCAAGATGCCATCAAGATGCCATCGGATGCAGGCAGATTAGGAATTTTGGAGGGCTCATCTGCCAGGCTGCAGGAAAAGCAGAACACCCAGGGAGGCTGTGGAGTTCAGTTATTCAGACATTTGCTGCTGGGGAAATGGAAATATCAGTCAAATGCTTCCAAACTCCTACAGCATAAATGTCTGGACGCATGGAGGGCCCTCCCTGCAAGAGATTAAAATGACTGTTTCTAAAAGTGAGTAGATTGTTCCCGCCTGAAATAAATGTAGTTTTGTTCCTGGAGTACACACACCCAAACACCACCAAGGAATAGTACAGAGAGTGACTTGATAAATGCTTGGAGATCACTTCATTGTTTGCTTTATTTATACAGCTTTCCTCTCCCTCTGAAGATGGTGTGCCTCTGTTTACTTTAGAAGATTAGAAAGGGATTAATGAAGCCAATTCTCTTAACAAAATGGCCATCTCCGCTGAAGGCTGCAAATTACTTATGATTCATGCTGGCTTCCTCTCCACTTCCTTGTCCACAACGAAACCAAGGCAATCCCAATTTCAGGCACAAAAAGAGATCGGTCCTTACCTGTATTTAAGGACAGGGCGGAAAAAGACTCTGCCCTGGCAGACACCACATAACCCCATGTAAACAAAACAACTGGTTGGGGAAACAGAGTGAAGGCCAGGCCGTGTCACAGGAAACAGGTCAACAGCAGGCCAACGATCTCTCATTTTGAAAAAAATGAGCTTGAGAGAGATGCAATACAGTACAATCTGGCAATACAGTACTCTGGCTATGAACCTATTTTATTTTAATTGTACATCTTCTGCCCCAGCTGCAACAAAACATATCTCTCCCACCTCGGTGTCTACGGCCTCGGTAGGCATTGCAACCTTCCAACAGATTAATAATAATAATAATAATAATTTATTATTTAAACCCTGCCCATCTGGCTGGGTTTCCCCAGCCACTCTGGGCGGCTTCCAATGGAATATTAAAATACAATAGTCTATTAAACATTAAAAGCTTCCCTAAACAGGGCTGCCTTCAGATGTCTTCTAAAAGTCTAGTAGTTGTTTTTCTCTTTGACATCTGGTGGGAGGGCGTTCCACAGGGCGGGCGCCACTACCAAGAAGGCCCTATGCCCTATGCCTGGTTCCCCTGTAACTTGGCTTCTCGCAGCGAGGGAACCTGGGGGAAGCCTGCTTGTTCCCTCATGCCCACCCCCGGGGAGCCCGTTCCTCCATGCCAGCATGCCATTGGGCGATTCAGCAGGCTGACGCGGAGCTGCAATACAAGCCAGGAGCGTGAGCTGAAGCTCACATTCTGGATGGGATCAGCTCCCCACAACCAGCCCCGCACCATCATTGGGGGGGGGGGGGGAGAGGCTCTGGCCGTCCCAGAAAGCCACCGTACCCCTAAAAGGGGGTAAGCGGACTTGGACAAGAACACTCTCCCCTCCTCCAGCTTCCAGATGTACTCAGAATCCTTATTGCCTCCAATCAAGGAAGCAGAACATAGCCATCACAGACCCTCCAAGTGTTCCTGTTTCCCAGGGACAGTCCCAGATTTACAGAAGCCGTCCCAGTTTCTGATTTGATCCTGGAATGTCCCGCTTTTCCTTAGGACGTCCCTATTTTCATTGGAGAAACGTTTGAGGGTACAGAAACAAGATTTCAAACAATGCTCTCGTTATCAGGGCTGGATATCAAAAACAAGAGATTTAAAACGAGAGAGAGAGAAAGAGGAGAGAGAGAGAGAGAGAGAGAGAGATGGTGTTCTCCAGATGGGCTTGTGTTTAACTGAGCTCAAGTGAAAGGCTTTTAAAACCAAGGACTATGAAGGTTTAAAAACAGGGGCACTGTAATTAGTTTAATCCACAGAATTAGAGGCTGGGTGGCCATCTGTCATGTATGAGCTACTTGAGATTCTTGCTTTGGGGGCGGGGTTAGACTAGATGACCCCCAAGTCCCCTTCTAACAAGTTCCGGTTCTATGAGCATGGTAGTAAAAGCAGAAAGTAAAAATTCTGTGAAATTTAAGAGGGGGACTTCTACCAGGAGATGCAGAGAAAGTCTGCTGCAATTCTAGACGTCTTCCAGCAATAGATGGAGGAGGAGGGGCACACGACACTTTTTATTATCATTTTGTCCAGCTCTAAGACAATTTCCTCTCAACTAATGCAACCCCAGAAACTGCTTTCAAACACCAATTCTCTTGTAACTATCAATCCTCCTTACGAAAAAGGATCTTCTAGTTTCCACTAACACCTTCCCCAGACATAATTAATCCCCTTGCTACAGGGATATATACCCGGTATATACATTTTCATGTGGCTGTGTGTGGCCTCGTTCACCCCAATAATAGACGAGGTAGTAAACCTGTCCGTGGGCTCTGTCCCATCAGACTGTGGGCGATGAACTATTTCGTTGCTCCACTTTACAAAAGAAAATTAACACACACTCCTGCGTACCTAAAACCTAGCTGTCACAGGAGGCTGTGATGGGCCTTAAAAGGGAAGCATTAAAAAAGAGGACTGGGCAAATTCATGGAGGGGAACCCTGACAGTGGCTACTTGCCATGATGGCTCTGCCTACAAAGTTGGATACACCAGTGCTTCTGAATGCCAGATGCTGGAAACCACAGGAGAGGAGATGATGATGATGATGATGATAATAATAATAATAATAATAATAATTAATAACCCACCCATCTGGCTGGGTTTCCTCAGCCACTCTGGGTGGCTCCCAACAGAATATTAAAAACACGCTAAAACATCAAACATTTAAATCATAGAAGAATCATAGAATCATAGAGTTGGAATAGACCACAAGGGCCATCGAGTCCAACCCCCTGCCAAGCAGGAAACACCATCAGAGCAATCCTGACATATGGTTGTCAAGCCTCTGCTTAAAGACCTCCAAAGAAGGAGACTCCACCACACTCCTTGGCAGCAAATTCCACTGCCGAACAGCTCTTACTGTCAGGAAGACAGTGGAATCTTCTTTCTTGTAGTTTGGATCCACTGCTCCGTGTCCCTAAACTTCCCTAAACAGGGCTGCCTTCAGATGTCTTCTAAACGCCACATAGTTGTTTATCTTTTTGACATCTGATGGGAGGGGCATTCCACAGGGAGGGCGCCATTACCAAGAAGGCCCTCTGCCTGGTTCCCTGCAACCTCACTTCTCTCAGTGAGGGATCCGCCAGAAGGCTCTCGGTGCTGGACCTCAGAGAATGATGGGGGTGGAGTCGCTCCTTCAGGTATACTGGGCCGAGGCCGTTTAGGGCTTTAAAGGTCAGCACCAACACTTTGAATTGTGCTCAGAAACGTACTGGGAGCCAATTTAGGTCTTTCAGGATCAGTGTTATGTGGTCTCAGTGGTCACTCCCGGTCACCAGTCTAGCTGCCGCATTCTGGAGAGGGCTCTTGAGCCCATGTTCTGCTTGTGGATCTGGGTGGCCGCTGTGGGAACAGGATGCTAGACTAGTTGAGTCATTGGCCTGATCCAAGGCTCTTCTTATCTTCTTATATCTTTCCCAGACAGTCTAATGCACAGGATTCCTAAGAACAGATCGGCTCAAATAATTACAGCAGCCTCCACAAACATCAGCAGTCACCTTGCAGTTTCCCCGGCATCCATGTCTGCTTGATTAACACACAGTCCTTCATTAATGTTCTTCCCAGCATGACTTTCACATTTCCCCCCTTTTTTGCTAGGGCATTCATTCCCTAATAAAGTACCCTTGGCAGATTGTTAGGTGAGACTCCAAAATGTACTTAATTACAGCTGCTCTGTGAAGCGTTGCACTTTCGATGGGCTTCTAAAGGCTGATTATAAAGAGGAGAGGCAGCGGAGGAGGACAGAGTCTTTTAGAAAACCTGGAGAAAACAAGAGCCCATTAACTGGCTGAACTGCAGGACTCTCGGCCCCTCAGCTTTCCAGCTTTCAGCTGCTTTTGAAGAAAATACCACTTTCAGCTTTCAGCTGCTTTTGAAGAAAATATCATCTCATGCCTGGGTTTGCAGCCAGGTTAAAATGTATCTAGGAAAGGAGGGCCACACGTATACAGTGGTACCTCAGGTTACAGATGCTTCAGGTTACTGACGCTTCAGGTTACAGACTCCGTTAACTCAGAAATAGTACCTCGGGTTAAGAACTTTGCTTCAGGATGAGAAGAGAAATCGTGCGGCAGCGGCGGGAGGCCCCATTAGCTAAAGTGGTACTTCAGGTTAAGAACAGTTTCAGGTTAAGAACGGACCTCCAGAACGAATTAAGTTCTTAACCCGAGGTACCACTGTATTTATACCCACAGCCAGGGTGGATAATCTTTTTTTTTTAATTGGTTTGGGGTTTTTTTATTTAAATCAGATTTTTTTATTCAAATCGTTTTGTTTTTTTTTAATTTAAATCAGGTTTTTAAAATAAAATGCTTTTGGAGGAAAAATCCTTCTAAAGATAGTTTTCTATTTAAGTTACATCATAGTCCAAAGGCTATTCATCAGAAAATAAGGATTTGTTTTCAGTTTTTCATGTGTGCTAAAACACATGTCTAAGGTGTTTTATAAAAAAATGTTTAACCAGATCAGTTAACAAACATGGATACATATTGTATAACACTATTGTTTTAGTTAAATAAATTGTTTAAATTGTTTTTAAGGAAATGATTATTTTTCTCCTTCCAATAAAGTACAACAGAAAAGTTGTCCAAATATAAACAGTTAACTTATTAAATCTCACAATAATTTCATAATTATCTGTCTATGTATTTCCAATAGTATAACCAAATCGCTTTCACTCTCTCAGCCTAGCCTACCTCACAGGGTTGTTGTGGGGATAAAAATGGGGAGGAAGAGAACCACGTATGCTACTTGAGAGAAAGGCGGGATAGAAATGTAATAATAAATACTGATACATTACTTTGCAGATTTTTCTTTTAAAGGCATTGACCAAGAGAGCTGGGGAAGATGTAAAGGAAGCCCTTGTTCCCCAAGAGCGAGTTAGAAGGGTGTTAAGCAACCATTTTCTTCATACCACCAAGTGTCACAAAGGGCACTTCCTGACAGTCTCTATTTTCGGGCGGAATTTAATCTTGCACCAGCAAATTCAGGCGGTGTAATTAAAGCTGATACGAAGCTCTTCCCTAAAAAACCTGCTCTTCCCCCACGAATCAGATCGTTTCTGCAGAAAGTAAGGAGAACACCCTGGGAGAAGGTTGTCAGTGGTTTTGCCACCATTTAAGTTTTGATTATTCGAAACAGCGGCTTTCCGGTGCGCTGCAAAGATCAACGTGATTCAGACTCGCACACGACCTTAATTACTGTCAGAGCAACTGCCCCCCGCTTGAAAAAAAAGTTTGCAGGGGAACCTTATAGATTTCCACGATGCCTCCTGTTAACTCTCGAGTGTGAGTTTTGGACCAGTTCCATTTATGATTCATGATGCTCCTTGTGGCCATCTTCAATACACATCATTTTAAGCTTTTCCCCCAGGAGCTTATAGAATTTCCCTTTCAGCCTTGGCTCCAACTGCGCCCACAGCAAACCGCCTGCTTCTCTCTGAATGTGTTCAACTCATTGACAACGTTCTCTCCCCCCAATTCCATCCACTCCGGGTCCCGCCCTCCCCAAGAGCCTCTCTAAAACATACAAATTTTATTCCTCCCCAAATGCGAAACCCAAGAAGCCATTAGTGGATGTTTAGAGGCCCGCTGACATTATTCGTTATCCTAGGATAACAATCCCTGAACTCATTTCAACCTCTCTCTCTTTTTATTTAATATATTCGAAGGGGAGGGGGGTCAATCAAAGGTTGAAGAAGAAGAAATAAACTTTGGAACAATCAGCCTCTCTTCGCCTCACCTCTAAGGCTGGATTCTTCTTTTTCTTCTTCTTCTTTACACATCGAGTGGAATCTTCACATGATCTTCTAAGGAGAAGATTCTGCACTGCAGTGGTTATAATTGCTAAGGCAACAGCAAGAGGAGCAGTGGCAGCTGGGTGTCTGTTTGCATGGAGAGTGCTGAATGTACAGCCTCACATCGCTTTCATCAAACTTAGCCTCTCAGCAATGAATACCATGTGAAGAGAGCCTAAGAGACCTGATCTTGATGGGAATAGCTTTGGCTTTGCTTTCTGGAGTCAGGTCCAACCTGTGCGACATTAGCGACCGGCTGATTTTTGGAGGGTGAAACCTTAAGAACATCAGAGGAACTTGGCTGGATCAGGCCAAAGGCCCATCTAGTCCAACATTCAAGAAGAAGAAGAAGAAGAAGAAGAAGAAGAAGAAGAAGAAGAAGAAGAAGATGTTGAAGAAGTAGTAGAAGGAGAAGGAGGAGGAGGAGGAGGAGGAGGAGGAGGAGGAGAAGGAGAAGGAGAAGGAGAAGAAGAAGGAGGAGGAGGAGGAGGAGGAGAAGGAGAAGAAGAAGAAGAAGAAGAAGAAGAAGAAGAAGAAGAAGAAGAAGAAGAAGTTGAAGAAGGAGGAGGAGGAGGAGGAGGAGGAGGAGGAGGAGAAGGAGAAGGAGAAGGAGAAGGAGGAGGAGGAGGAGGAGGAGGAGGAGAAGAAGAAGAAGAAGAAGAAGAAGAAGAAGAAGAAGAAGTATTCATGATTGACAAGAAAAGGAAGGCCTTTCAGATCTGGCAAAGAGACAGAAACTGTGCCGCTAAGAAAAAAACCTATGCCAGTGCTAAGGCTGAGGTTCAAAGAAGAACCAGAGAACTAAAAAACACCGGGTGGATAAAAAAAAGCTCAAGAGATCCAGCACTTAGCCAACACTCATGATGCACAGAGTTTCTTTAAAGCCACAAAGACCATCTATGGGCCATTAAATCATGGTGTGTGCCCCCTATGCCCAGGAGACGGTACCACACTTCTAAAAAGATAAAGAAGCTATTGCACTGTGCTGGAAAGAACATGACCAATGTCTCCTATACCTGCAGGTCTCAGGGTGGTTACAACACAAAATTACAATATAAGAACACAAAATACATAATGAAACAAAAATAACCCAATAGCCCCCCCCCCCCGCTTCCCCAACACATTTTAAAACGGCATTGGATGTCCATGACTATGTAAAACTATGTAAAAAAAAAAGAATGAGTTAATTACGGCAATGGCAGGGAGACTGGCAAAGTGGAAGGTTATATAGGCTGTTCCTTCAAGTTCCATCTTGCTATCTCCTTCTGCGCAGTGGGAGCAAGACAGGAAGAGGAGAGTCACACTCCTCCCACCCAGAGAAAAATGTTAAATCTTACAGTAGCTAATTGGGAGATGTTTAAGTGCAATTACATCTTAACTCTGTTTCACAAAATATAAATTAAACGGAGAAATATATGCAGATAGATTCATTGTGAATGCTTGAGTGAACACTTTGCTCAGAACCGTTTTTCTGACATGCCCTACGCTTTATGTATATAAACGTGGGTTATTAAAGTTGCAAAAAAAATAAAAATTAAAAGGACATCACACATTTGGGACATGTGTACAGTTCTGATGATCTCCTTTTCTAACATATCGTGAGATGGAAAAGTTTATTCCCAAGGGTCTGGGCCATGCTCCAGATGTAACTGAGGGCAAAGCTATGCAGGTAGGAGTCACCGGCAACATCTGTTTTATTTGGGATAAAATGCACAGACCCAACAGGTGCATCTGAGAAAGGGCGAAACTTGACCTTCATCCCAGGCACTGGTACCTTCAGCATCTGGACCACAAAGCAACAGTGTCCTCAAGTTGGCCTTTTTGTCCCCTCATCTATATGAATGACCTCCAATGGGATAAACCAGGAGAAACAGATGGCTGCATTTAGAGGCAAAGACTCCTGGCCATGGGTGCTCCAAATGGAATTCCACAAGAAGGTGCAAAGTGGAGCGGGGTCCAATTTTCCACATGCATCACCCATCTAAATGATGCACATTTCCCAATGATATACCAAAAGTGGTGCATAAACCCTAAGTTATTGTTAATTATCAGTCTACATAGAAACACACCAGCCTTGTCATTAACGTGATGTGAAGCGACCCAACCCAAATAGACAGATCCCAGAGATGGAACTGTTTCTTCTCTGCCTCCTTACAGTCGTGCCTCGGGTTACAGACGCTTCAGGTTACAGACGCTTCAGGTTACAGACTCTGCTAACCCAGAAATAGTACCTTGGGTTGAGAACTTTACCTCAGGATGAGAACAGAAATCGCGTGGCAGCAGTGGGAGGCCCCATTAGCTAAAGTGGTACCTCAGGTTAAGAACAGTTTCAGGTTAAGAACGGACCTCCGGAACGAAGTTCTTAACCCGAGCTACCACTGTATTTTCATTTTGGACGAATACAGTCAAAGAGTCAAATGTTCATCCATTCCTACTCAACCCACAGGGCAAAAGTATACCTATGGAAGATGTTTTCTCCTTCTCCAGGAGTTCACCTTACTCCCATGCTTGAAAGCACTATATAAATGTTAAGCGCTGCTATTATTATGGGGTGGTTGTTGCTGTTTGCATTGACTTGAACAGAAGAAGAAGAGCTGGCTCATTCATTCATTCAACTTGTTCACATCTGTTCCCCTCACTCTCTGACAATGGTTTATTTTTGCACCGCTGCTGTGATGTTACAAAGAGTTTTTGTGTCAGCGTGTATATTGTGAGGAAGAAGCAGGTTCCTAATAAACAACTCTATCCAAGTGGCGGCAAAGCGACAACAGTAGAAGCATTGATCACCATGGAAAGATCCCACAACCATATGCATGTCTACTCAAAAATAACTCCCACTACATTCAATGTGACTTATCCTTTAAAGCATTTAAAGGATTGCAGCCTCAACTGTGTTCCTTTGATTTTGTCATTTGACTACCATGATACCTTTCTTACCGGGGTAATTGGAAGACTGGTACCGCAATTATAAACCCAGCTTCGTAAAAAGAAAAGGGAAAAAAGAAAATTAATACCCAAATAGTAGCACCAGGGAACACAGAACGTTTCCCTGCAAGTTGGTATGTTTATTTGGTCTTCCAAAAACCAAAGAAGTCTTCAGTGCAACATGGCTTACAAACAGTATTTCCATTGGCTTCATGTTCAAATCAGCAAAAAAACAAAGACACCATCACAAAACAGGGGGAAACTTTTAAGAAACTAAGATTCAAATTATATCTAGCTTTCATAAAGTTGGAAGACTCCTTTTCCCAGTGCGTTTCCGAGCTCAATTCAAAGTGATGATGCTGACCTTGAAAGCCCTAAATGGCCCCGGCCCAGTATAGCCAAAGGAGCCCGCATCATTCAGCCCGGATGCTGAGGTCCTCCCCTGAGGGTCTTCTGATGGTTCCCTCACTGCACAAAGTGAAGTTACAGGGAACCAGGCAGAGGGCCTTCTCGGTAGTGGCACCCTCCCTGTGGAATGCCTCTCCCCCATCAGATGTCAAGGAAATAAACAACTACTGTATCTGACTTTTAGAAAACATCTAAAGGCAGTCCTGTTTAGGAAAGTTTTTAATGTTTGATCTTTTATTGTGTTTTAACTATTCTGCTGGGAGCTTCCCAGAGTGGCTGGGGAAACCCAGCAATATGAGCAGGCTCTTAATAATAAATATTATTATCATTATTATTATTATTATTAATAATAATATTTCCTCAAAGCAGACATATTCAGCTACCTTCTGATATTTCAGCCAGTCTCCAAATCTCCACTAGCAAGCGGCAGCATGGACATGTCACAGTAAACCTTGGTGATGGCTTACCATGAACATGCAGATGCCTCCTGCTTTGATGCTCTCCTAGCAAGAACAACAAACCACAGTCCCTGGCTTAGCATCAATTCGGAGATCATGGCTTGTTTTTCTCTGCACAAACGAGCAACGTGAAGCCAGTGTTTGGCTTACCAGTCATGGTTGGTTTGAAGGAAACAAATCATAATTCCAAGCTCAAATGTAATAGGAATACAGCAAGCTGCCTTGTTCATGAGTCAGACCCCTGCATTGTCTACATCAGGTGTGTGCTACTGAGCTAGAACTCCCATCATCCTCGGCCACTGGCCATGCTTTCTGGGGCTGATGGGAGTTGTAGTACAGCAATACCTGCTGGTATTAGTGATGTATGGAAGTGAAAGCTGGACTATAAAGAAGGCTGGTTGCCGAAAAATTGATGCTTTTGAATTATGGTGCTGGAGAAGACTCTTGAGAGTCCCATGGACTGCAAGAAGATCAAACCTCTCCATTCTTAAGGAAATCAGCCCTGAGTGCTCACCGGAAGGACAGATCCTGAAGCTGAGGCTCCAGTACTTTGGCCATGAGAAGAGAAGACTCCCTGGAAAACACCCTGATGTTGGGAAAGATGGAGGGCACAAGGAGAAGGGGACGACAGAGGACGAGATGGTTGGACAGTGTTCTTGAAGCTACCAGCATGAATTTGACCAAACTGCGGGAGGCAGTGGAAGACAGAAGTGCCTGGCGTGCTCTGGTCCATGGGGTCACGAAGAGTCGGACACAACTAAACGACTAAACAACAACAACAACAAAATACCTGCTGGGCCAAAGGTTCCCCACACCTGGTCTACATTGACTGGCTTTCCAGGGTTTCAGACAGTATCTTCTCTCTTCTAGCCCTACCTAGAGATGGAACCAGCCTTCTGCATGCAAAGCAGATGCTATATTACTGAGCTATGGGTCTTTTCCCAGGGGCTTGGGGCTTGTTGTTCCCCCTCCCTCCAGGGCACTAGGAAAAAAGCAGAGCTTCCCCACATTCAGGGTAAACTGCTAATTATGGGCTTTCCTGTGACATGTGAAGTGGTCCATTGTTGCAATGAAGGAACAAGAGAATCACACAATTGCCTTTGCGCTTTCTTGCTGCAGTTCGTAAATTCCAGATTAGAAAGAACACGGCAAATTAAACCATACAATCCAAATTGCCAAGCAAATCCAAATGTGGGCTGAAGTGGAGAGGATGGTCTAAAAACACACACACACACAAAACAATTTTCTCCTTTGAACAGTTTCACAAGATATGCAAAGGGACAGCTTTAGTTCATACTCATTTTCAATTTCCACCTGTATAAATCTTACTCAGAAAAGATAAGGTATCTGATACAGTATCTGGTAGGGAATTTTTATAAAATATTCAAATATAGGGATAAAAGCTTTCTCTCCCTCTCTCTCTCTCTCTCTCTCTCTGACACACACACACAGTATTTTCAAATGCACTAATTTCCTGGAACAACCAACAGTATTAAAACTACGTTTCAAGCAGGAACAAGTGTACACAGCCTAATCATTAAATTGCCAGTGTAGAGGAACAATTGTAGCTCAGTTAAACTCTAAACAATTGGAGACTGAACTGTTTTATTCTGAAAGAGGTGATCTTATCCCAGTGTCTTTTTCACACACACACACACACAAATTGGGGTAAACATTTTACTAAATATATTAGATTGAAAACACAATTATTCTATGAAGAATTGCTGTGCCAAATATAGAGGCTTAATTAAACAATTCAAGTGGGAAACAAGAGGGTGATTCATCCTGTTTTAAGTGGAAATCTCTACATAGTGGTAATCTATTGAGCGGCTGTTCCTTGCTCCATCCTGAAAAAGCAGTGTGTGTGTGTGTGTGTGTCTCGTTCTACCTCTTACACTGAACTGTTCCCACTCATACCATTATGTTGTTATCTTCTTTAAACGCAAGAATGTACTGCACATTCACCCACTCATTATTAGAGCAAGAGGAAAATCACCTTTCTATTCTGCATTTTCTCCCCTGCGCCATCCGGAACTGAGTTCAAATGGTAGATTTCATTCCCCCCACCCCGTTTTGTTTTCTTTCCATTTTTTAATTCAACATTCTTCTTCCTCCTCAGCTCTCGATGCACGCCGGAAAACCCCCAACTCATTTGCTTCATTGCATTTCTGTATCCCACCTTTCCTCAAAGGAGCTCAAGGTGGCCTACAAAATTCTCCCCGTTCCTGTTCTATCATCACAACAACCCTGTGAGGTAAGGGTAGGTTGGGCGTGAGTTGTTCGCCCAAGGTCACCCAATGAGCTTCAAGACTGAGTGGGGGATTTGAACCTGAGAGACAGTCCGACACTCTAACCACCAGACCACACTGGCTCTCTGCGTTCATGGGAACAAAGGAAGGTACCTAACGCTGAGTCAGACTATACTAAACTCTGTATTTTTCTACACTATTTGTGTAGATCAGGGTTTCCCAAACTTGAGTCTCCAGCTGTTTTTGGACTACAACACCCATCATCCCTAGCTAGCAGGACCAGTGGTCAAGGATGATGGGAACTGCAGTCCCAAAACAGCTGGAGATCCAAGTTTGGGAAACTCCGGCGCAGACAACCTCCAGCCCTCCAGATGTTACTGAACTCTGGCCCTTGGCTATACCAGATGGGGCTTCTGGGAGCTGCAGCTGTGCAACATCTGGAGAGCTAGATGTTTCCCACCCTTGGTCTACACTGAGGACAAGAGCAGGGGAGAAAAGGGGTAAATTCCCCTCTATGCCTGCTGTAATCCAACGCACACAAACACAATTTGATGCTTCACCTTTTTTTATTATTCCACCTTAGATGCAAAGATGTCTATACTTTTGGTGCTCAGGCACATGCAAAACCGAAGCATTTATAACTGGCGTCTTTTTCTTTCTGGTACGGCTTCTCAGCCTTTACAAGCTGCCCCAAAGGCAAAAATTCAATACGTACAACAAGAAACTCAGGGTCGTGTGTTCGAGCCCCACATTGGGCAACAGATTCTCGCATTGCAGGGGGTTGGACTAGATGACCCTCGTAGTCCCTTCCGACTCTACAATTATATGATCCTAGGCACCGAGATGGAAAAGGTGCCAAGCACTAGTCAGAAGAACAGGAGACCAGGGTGGGCATTAACTTCCATCACGTAAATAATTTGCCAGGAGAAACGTTCTCATAGAGGGCAGAGGAGCAACAGCCAAAACAAAACAAAAAGGTGGCAACCCTACAGTTAACTGCCATTTCTATTTCCAGCATAGGAGTTATTTTGTTTATGGGGAAAGGCTCCCTTACTTCCTTCAGCAGCAGCAGCAGGAATTCAACAGGTAAAGCTCTCCCCAGCAGGGACATGAAGGGGAGAACGTCACCAGTTGAATTTCTGCTCATCAACCCACCTGTTAAAAGACAAAGAAGAAGTAACAGAACAAAAAGTTGGCATCCCCTCAGATGCACAGGCGTTAGGTCATTCCTGTGCAGGAATATTAGGAATGTATCCTCCTTAAGAGTCAGCCCACTGGTCCATTGAGTTCAGTCTTCTCTACACTGACTGGCAGCAGCTCTCCATGGTTTTGAGTAGAGAAATCTCTCCCAGCCCTAGCTGGAGGTGCTGAGTATAATAATAATAATAATAATAATAATAATAATAATTTATTATTTATACCCCGCCCATGTGGCTGGGCTTCCCCA
The DNA here is from genome assembly GCF_965153285.1 of Podarcis tiliguerta. NCBI lineage: Eukaryota > Metazoa > Chordata > Lepidosauria > Squamata > Lacertidae > Podarcis > Podarcis tiliguerta. The sequence continues at coordinate 19,881,485 of NC_139536.1, forward strand.
GCCACTCTGGGCGGCTTCCAACCAAATATTAAAATACAGTAATACATCAAACATTAAAAGCTTCCCTAAACAGGGCTGCCTTCAGATGTCTTCTAAAAGTCTGGTAGTTGTTATTCTCTTTGACATCTGGTGGGAGGGCATTCCACAGGGCGGGCGCCACTACCGAGAAGGCCCTCTGCCTGGTTCCCTGTAACTTGGCTTCTCGCAGTGAGGGAACCACCAGAAGACCCTCAGAGCTGGACCTCAGTGTCCCGGCAGAATGATGGAGGTGGAGACGCTCCTTCAGATATACTGGACCAAGGCTGTTTAGGGCTTTAAAGGTCAGCACCAGCACTTTGAATTGTGCTCGGAAACGTACTGGGAGCCAATGTAGGTCTTTCAAGACCGGTGTTATATGGTCTCGGCGGCCGCTCCCAGTCACCAGTCTAGCTGCCGCATTCTGGATTAATTGTAGTTTCCGGGTCACCTTCAAAGGTAGCCCCACATAGAGCACATTGCAGTAGTCCAAGCGGGAGATAACCAGAGCATGCACCACTCTGGCGAGACAGTCCGCAGGCAGATAGGGTCTCAGCCTACGTACCAGATGGAGCTGGTAAACAGTTGCCCTGGACACAGAATTGACCTGTGCCTCCATGGACAGCTGTGAGTCCAAAATGACTCCCAGGCTGCGCACCTGGTCCTTCAGGGGCACAGTTACCCCATTCAGGACCAGGGAATCCTCCACACCTGCCCGCCTCCTGTCCCCCCAAAACAGTACTTCTGTCTTGTCAGGATTCAACCTCAATCTGAGTATTGAATCTGGAACTTTCTACATGCAAGACAGATATCCTACCACTGAGTTACGGCCCCTGAACCTTTTCTGCACATGCTGGAGAGAGAATTCTTGCTTGCATGACAAGTGGAGAAAGCCAGTACTCTTCTTCACAACTACAACAGCTGCAGGATTGTTGTCCTCGTTTGCTCTCTGGCAGCAATGACATCACAGCTTTGGAGCTCTTTTTCCACAGTCTGCGCTAGATGCAGAGCAAGGGCAATGCAATTGCTAGGTGCACCCAAGACAGCCATGTTTTTATTGGCCCTGTTCCCATGCCTTTAACAGCACCCTGATGCACCCGCGCGTGAAGTTTTTCTTGGCCTGGAGATCTGCAGCGATGGGTTGGGAGCTCGCATATTAATCGCATGTGTGCCTCAGGTTGCTGTTTCTAAAAGGGCAGGAGTAGTTGGAGAATTCTGCGGTAGGGAAGGGAAACAACCAATGTCACCAAGGGTCTGGAAACGAGGCCTTATGAGGAAAGGTCGAAGGAGCTGGGTATGTTTAGCCTGGAAAAGAGGAGACTGAAAGGATATGATAGCCACCTTCAAATATCTCAAGGGCTGTCACATGGAAGGGGGGGAGAAGCTTGCTTTCTCCCGCTCCGGAGGGTAGGACCTGAACCAATGGATTCAAATTAAAAGAACGGGAATTCTGACCAAGCATCAGGAATAACTTTCTGACAATGGAATGGTCTCCCGTGGAAGGTGGGGGACTGTTCTTCCTTGGAGGTTTCCAAGCAGAGGTTGGGTGGCCATCTGTCATGGATGCTTTAGATGAGATTCCTGCATTGCAGGGGGTTGGACTGGAGTGACCCAGGGGTCAGCAAACCTTTTCAGCAGGGGGCTGGTCCACTGTCCCTCAGACCTTGTGGGGGGCTGGACTATATGGGGGGGGGGGAATGAACGAATTCCTATGCCCCACAAATAACCCAGAGATGCATTTTAAATAAAAGGACACAGTCTACTCATGTAAAAACAGGCTGATTCCCGGACCGTCCATGGGCCGGATTTAGAAGGTGATTGAGCCGGATCTGGCCCCCGGGCCTTAGTTTGCCTACCCATGACTTACGCATTCAGGTATTGGTGTGTTTCATGTCCAAACTGTGGGATGACCAGCCTCATATAACCAACATGCTTAAGTCTAATTAATGCACGAAGGGGTTAATACCACAGAGTAGACTGTCTTGCCAGGCTTAGCTCATCCTGGGAGGCACTACGTAAACAAGCCTTTGTTCCTCTTGAGTATACCTGAGAAGTTCAGTGTGTGAGGAGGTCTAAGCTGGTTGCTCCAAGCCACTTTTCAGTTCCTTCAACTCACAAGAAAGGCGATTCCTAGTAAACGTTAGGGGAAACTTCCTGACAGTAAGAGCTGTTTGTGACATTGGAACAAAATTTCCTGGTGTTTCTAAGCAGAGGTTGGATAGTCATTTGTCAGGGATGCATTAGCTGAGATTCCTGCCTTGGGGTCTCTTCCCACTCTATAATGCTATGATTCCATGTTACAAAATGTCACAGGTTTTCAGCAGGAAGTTATGGGACAGGCAGCTTTTGAAAAATAAAGAGGTGTGACCGCCCCAAACTTTTTCCAATATTGAAAGTGGGATTGGATATGACTGCACCTATAGCATCACAGACACAAATCACTATGAATTAGTATCAGGGAGGGTGTCTGGAGGGGGAACGACACATCAGTCAGAATTTTTCATTAGTGCCAGGCAGTCTATTTCAGTAGCTCATGCAAAGTTGTCTAATCTTAGGGAAAATAATAATAGCCCAGAGCATACAAAAAGCTGGCTCTTGAAACCCAGCAGCAGCATTTATGCCAAAAGAGAGGACGACATCTTTAGGCCTTCAGCTCCCACAACATATTGTACAGCTCGGCTCCATCCTAGGAATACTTCCTCTAATTCCCAGAATCCACAAATCTGCAGCATAAGCCCTTCCTTTTCTCTCTTGCTGTTACTGCATGGCAAGCTTCATGCAGGCCAAGTAATATTAGAGCCAAGCTATGTATATTTTTGCTCACTGTTTATCTGTCCTCTTGCTGACTTGCCCAAGGCGCCCCTTGGGGAATGACTGGGAGCCTCATAATGCATTTGCAGTCCTTGTCAGACTCTGTTCTGGGGAAACGAGGATCACGCTGCAGGCCAGGCAAGTGCGTGTCAAAGAATCTGAGTAAACAATCCCAGAGAGTGCCTCTTCCAGGTCAGAAGAATTTGGGATAGTTTATACAGCCCAATCAATCAAATGGTACTTTTGTTTTACCTCAGAGCGCACGACTTCAAGCTGCAGGTAAGGGCTTGCGTATTTTAACCCTGCATCGCAAACAAACTCCCTGTTCATGGCATGGGGTAGGGGGAAATAGCACAACAAAAAAATGAGAATACGGGCTCTGTTTACAGTTCAACGTTGTATTATGGGAAATGAAATGAGAACAAGAAGAAGAAGAAGAAGAGTTTGGATTTGATATCCCGCCTTTCACTCCCTTTAAGGAGTCTCAAAGCGGCTAACATTCTCCTTTCCCTTCCTCCCCCACAACAGACACTCTGTGAGGTGAGTGGGGCTGAGAGACTTCAAAGAAGTGTGACTGGCCCAAGGTCACCCAGCAGCTGCATGTGGAGGAGCGGAGACGCGAACCCGGTTCCCCAGATTAGGAGTCTACCGCTCTTAACCACTACACCACACTGGCTCTCAGTTTTCTGCAACCTATGCCTGTGGCCAGTCCGAGGCTATTTTACTTAACTCCTTGTATATGAGGTTCAGACAACCTCTTCAGTTAAAACGCAAGCCAAACTAGCTGGAAGATGAGTAACTTCCAAATAATTAGTCCCAGCATCTGCAGGTATGGTTGGGAGAGACACCTGTCTGAATTCCTGGGTGCCATTATCAGTTGTTGTATACCAGTGTTTCACAAACTTGGGTCTCCAGCTGTTTTTGGACTGCAACTCCCATCATCCCTAGCTAGCAAGATCAGCGGTCAAGGATGAAGGGAACTGTAGTCCGAAAACAGCTGGAGACTCAAGTTTGGGAAGGCCTGGTATAGACATTGCTGAGCTAGGTGGAGCAATGGTCCGGCTTGGAATAAGGCAATTTCCCACATTCCAGTGTGCCTGTGTCCTAAGACTTTATCACATTAGTTGATAAACGCTTTCCAGATGCAGAAAATAGTACCTAAAATTGGTTTGGATAATAGAGAGTAATGAATTCAGAGCCTTGAATTTACAGAGTCACAGGTGAGTTGGCTGAATCACACCCTGCTTCAGTTCAGCTTCAGCTGCACAGACTCCAGGGGTTTTTATCTTCCCAAGGACACAAGGAGTTCTGCTTGTGTAATGAACTTCCTTCCCTCCTCCTCTCCTTGTGTGCTGCTGAAATCTCCTCCGGAGGGTTGGGGAGGACCCCCAGAAAAGGGTTTGGGGGCAAATGGGAGAGAGGAGAGGGAGGGTATAGCTCAATTGGTAGAGCATAAGTTTTGTTGTGCCTACAGAAGTTCTCGTACAAATGAGAAGACTTCGCTGGATAACACCCCACATGAACTTGGGTCCCACCACTCTCGCACAGACGGCCATCCAGCTGCAAATTAGTGATGAAACTGCAAATAACCCTTGGATATGATGCTATACCATATCCATATTACCAAATTAATGTATATGCTAATGAATTGGTCCTTAACAGCTGCAGTTTCCCAGCGTTTTGAAGCGTTATGTATTGAGTTGAATAGGATCCAAATTGCAGCAGTCGGATTGGTCCTAGAACAATAGGATTCGGAATGCAGCAGTGTGATTGGTCCGCAGGAGCCACCCAATCCAATTCCAGGTGGAAGTGAATCCACAACCTGATTGGCCTACAGAAGAATCCCGGAATTAACCAACCACGTGGAGCCCATTGTGTAAATAATGTATATAAAGCAGACATTTCAGGGGAACTTCCATTCCTCACTACTATGAGCTGAATAAAGAGCATGAAATCCACACTTGACTCCGAGTATATTTCAATGGGCAAACATGCAAAACACCCTTAGTGCGTGTTTTTGGCTAATTGAATGGATTTTCCTTCTTATGACAGGACAGCACACAAAAGTGGATTTTTACACTCTAAGCGGAAGCCTGGTTCATTGATTCACACCTAAGCAGGTTAAAAAGGGGATTTTGCTAAGTTATAACTATATTGCAGTTAAGATGGCGAGGAGGAGATCAATTTCCTCTGAGCTGCTTTTCCTCCGAGCTGAAGGGCGAAGAAAGAATTTGTAACCATTATGAGCCGGGATGCTTATCCATAAAGAGCTATTATCGGTAGAACACAAGGTTTTCACCAGATAACTCCTGTTCAGTTTCCTCGCTCTCCAGGACGATGTGTACTGCAGCATGCCCATACTCTGACATTATTATGCAGCACATTTTCTTGCCAAGCCAGTAACATGCAGCATGACAACATCAGGACAGAAGGAACTCAACACAGTGCTGACATTTTTCAGTACCAGCTCTGTTTACCATCACATGCTGCCTTATGATTCCTGGACATATACTTCGGATGAAGACAGGTCTAACACCATGAGAGAAGTGAAGCAAGTTTGGACATTCTCTCTGCATTTTAATACACAGATCTCTCTCCTCCTCCAGAAAACCAGTTATGAACCAATTGTGGACAGCCTTGGCTGGCCTCTTTATTCCCAGGGCAAATTTGCGCAAGGGGTCCAGACTCAATGACATGACTTTTGGTTCGTGCAGGGATATATCATGAAGATCAAACATGTCCATGTTCAACTCTGAGCCAGAAGTTGGCACTATGGCTTCATTTAGTCTGGGATGCTCTTGGCCATTTGGTATACCCATTGCGAAAAGTGCATTAATTGTCTTGTGTCTTAATGCTACACCGGCTTTAATCGGCTTTAACATCCTAAACACCAGAAAGCAGAAAGAAACCTCAAGGCCACCAGATTTACAACAAACGATGTTTGAGGGTTAAGCCATGGGGCTACTGCTTAGAAATTCACAAACAGATTTGACAAGATCTATTCAGAAGACTGGGATGCGGGTGGCACTGTGGGTTAAACCACAGAGCCTAGGACTTGCCGATCAGAAGGTTGGCGGTTCGAATCCCCGTGACGGGGTAAGCTCCCGTTGCTCAGTCCCTGCTCCTGCTAACCTAACAGTTCAAAAGCACGCCAGTGCAAGTAGATAAATAGGTACCACTCCGGCGGGAAGGTAAACGGTGTTTCTGTGCGCTGCTCTGGTTTGCCAGAAGCGGCTTAGTCATGCTGGCCACATGATCTGGAAGCTGTGTCGGCCAATAAAGCGAAATGAGCTCTGCAACCCCAGAGTCGGCCACAACTGGACCTAATGGTCAGGGGTCCCTTTACCTTTACCTTATCCAGAAGACTGAGAGCAGCTCAGTTGCTGCCAACAATAATCTCACATGAGGTGAACACCATGCAAAGGATGGGTTTGAACCTATATACATCAGGCCTGTACAATATGTCTTCCAGCCTGTCAGTCACAAAACGTCATACGACCAGGAATCTTTGAACTTCCTGGTTTTGCTATAGGCTCAGGGCTGCAGAAATCAATGGGCTGTCAATCACAAGGCAGACCACTATAAAATGGTTGTGGTAGATCACTCATTCTACAAGCCTCATCTACATCCAAGGACTCTGTGGATCAAATCTTACAGAACACAACTAATTAATTAAAGTGGAGTCAAAGGATATATTCCAGTGGGCAAGTTAAACTGAGCCATGCTCTATGAAGCTGAAAACAAGCATCAGGCTCGCATTCTCTCTCTTTTTCATCGCACATCAAATACAGCACTTCAAGCCCGGTCTTTTAGTCATATTATTGCTGCTAATGTTTAGATTACTGTTGCTTTTATACTTGTTAAGTCGCTTTGTGCAGCTCCTTTGTAGACGGTGAGAGCAGATGCTATGGCTATAGCTATGAATAGTTCCCCCAAATTAATCCTAGTTAGTAAATTAGTATTCAAACCACAGGTCCCCATTTTGGATACAACCCTTCACACACCGTGTAAAATAGGTTATCTTCATGCAACAATAAAATTTAAGGTGCTAGAGAATTCTCTTCCCTTTTCCTTTCTCCTGCCCTTCTCTGGCTTCAACAGACTGATCTCCCCTTTGTACACTCACTCAGAAGTGTAGGAGCTGCTTCCCCCCATCATTAATTCCCATGCCACCGGGGAGCGTGTGTGAATACTCCAGCAACATTGGGGCCCAGCAATCACATGGGTCTTTCTCATCTGATCCGCACACCACCAGGAAACAAAAGACAACCATGTGCTTAGCCCTTCTCTGCTCAGTGGATGTAATTTTAAAGACTCGTTTGAGAGTAGCATTCTGCAAAGGTTAGCTTTACAGCTTTGCATGGAGAACAACAGAATCACAAAAAGGAAGCTTGTGGAAAGGAATTCTGTTCTCTGTGTAAGAAACTCCTAAGTATGAAGCGCTTTCTAGTTTGGATTTCAAGCACACACTCCACACACCCCAGCATAAGAGAATGTACCACAAGCTTTGCTTGGCTTTATCAGAAACTCTATCAGCTAATACCAGAAACCTGGACTGAGCCTTCCAAGAGCTTACAGGAAGTCGCAAGGAAGTGCTAAACAGGGTGTGGTGTCCATCAGCAATTCCCATAATATGAAATGCTCTTGAATTAACAGATCGTGTTCTGTTGCATTCATGCAAATCCCCACCAAATTCTGACATAGGCTTGAAGAGATCTTAAAAAAAAACCAAAATCATTGGGTCTTCGCATGGAATATTACAGAAGAATGAACTGCTATAGTTGAACCCTGCAAGAGTGAATTTCCCGATACAAAAGGCACCCTGATACCCAGCTTCCTTCCATTGTATTTCAGGGAAATAAAATGTCTATACTGAGCAGCCATTTGGCAACATAGGATATTTTAAACAATTACTCTGAGCTTTGAAAAGTTGTGCTACCCTACCGTTAGGCATGGAAAAACAAATGATTTACACATGTGCAAAGGCAAATGGAGGTGGTGGTGAGGAAGAGCCTTAAACAGAGAATCCTCTGGTGGAATCAGAATCAGTATGGGTTTCTTTTCCCCCATGCAGTTTTAGATGTGAAACTCTCCAGATGGCACACTTATTTCCACGTCAAGGAGAAATGCAAGAGAACAAACAATACTATTATCATTTTATAACTTGAAAATGTTATCCTCTCGTGAATGCTCTCATCTTCCTCAAAGTCTCTGCTTCTGAAAACTATACTCTACAATCTGTGCTCATGCGAACAATTATCGTGCCGGTGGAAACAAATATGCTTTTCCATGGTTTCAGATTAGCGAGAAACAAGATGCGTTATGGGCCAGGCTTTATGACACATATACAATCTGGCAGGAAGAAGAAGAAGAAGAAGAAGAAGAAGAAGAAGAAGAAGAAGAAGAAGAGGAGTTTGGATTTGATATCCCACCTTTCACTCCCTTTAAGGAGTCTCAAAGCGGCTAACAATCTCCTTTCCCTTCCTCCCCCACAACAAACACTCTGTGAGGTGAGTGGGGCTGAGAGACTTCAGAGAAGTGTGACTGGCCCAAGGTCACCCAGCAGCTGCATGTGGAGGAGCAGAGACGCGAACCCGGTTCCCCAGATTACAAGACTACCACTCTCAACCACTACACCACACTGGCTCTCTCAACAAGACCCTACTCAACTGATTTTCAACGTAAAGCCCTTAAATGATAGAGAACTTGTGGCCCTTAAGATGTTGGTGGGAGTTGCCCAGGGCTTTTTTTTCTTTAAAAAAATGTTTAGCGGTACTCTAAGAAAACAGGGGACTCGAGAAAAGGGGGACTCGAGAAAACCATCATTTTATAGTTCAAATTGGGAAAAATGAATACAGTAAATGGACAAACGTACGAAGATTCACAAAATGTTTAGGGGTATGTGAACCCCTGCGTACCCCCAGAAAAAAAGTACTGGAGTTGCCCATCAGCTCCAGTCAGCATGGCCAATGGCCAGGGACCAAGGAACGGGTTCTCCAGCTGTCCCTTAATAGCTTGGGACCAGGTGGAAATGTCTCCACACTTGCATGCCTGTACATTAAGATCTGCACCAGAAGCCTTCCTCTAAGTTCAACCACCATCTGGGATATGGCCGGCGGCAGCAGAGGTAAAGGTTTCCTCCATGGCGGTGGTTGTAGACCGCTCTCATAACCACATAAGAACATAAGAAGACCCTGCTGGATCAGGACAATGGCCTAGCAGCATCCTGTTCTCACAGTGGCCAACCAGATGCCTGCGGGAAACCCACAAGTGGGATTCGAGCACAAGAGCACTCTCTCCTCCTGTGGCTTCTAGCATCTGGTACTGTTTTCAGAAGGATTGCTGCCTCCAACACTGGCAGCAGAGCACAGCCTTCGATGGCCCTCTCCTCCTTGAATCTGTCCAATCCTCTTTAGAAACCACCTAGCTTGGTGGCTGTCTCATTGCCTCCTGTGGGAACAAGTTCCCCTCCCTAGAGAGGACTGCCAAGCACCTACTTGGAAGCTCGGCCAGTCCCAGGCGAAGACATCTCTCTCTCTCTCTCTCTCTCTCTCTCTCTCTCTGACCTTTTGATTCAATTTTATCTGATTATTTTAGTTCAGTTTGATCACGGCTCGGTCACAGCTCAGACGAAAGCCCCCAGGTGAGGGAGACAGTAATTTGGATTGGGACATGCTTAATCAGAGAAAAGCCATTGTGAACCTTTGTTAAAGATTGGAAACCTCTCACGGACTTTTTGCGTGAAAAACAACATCCAGATTTGAGGGCTGAAGATAATGTTTGTTTCTAGAAAGTGGCTTTGTTATAGTGGATTGGACCAAGTGAATATTGTTTTTATATAGCGGACAGATGAAGAATCGGAAGTTCTTTACTTTGTGAATCTTACTTTTCTATCATTTTCTTTTAACCTCTATTGTATTCATTTTTTTATTTCTTTCATTTTCCTTCCCTATTTCTGAATCTTACTATCATTCTCTTTTAACCTCTATTCTCTTTTTTATTTTTCATTTTCCTTCCCTATTCCCCCCCCCTTTTCTCTTTTTTATTGTATCTATAAACCTTAATAATTTTTTAAAAGAAATTTGGATGAGGAGCAGAGGAAGTTTGGGGTGGAAGTGCTCACTATTCGATGAAATGATGGGGCTCCATGTTGAATTCCACACATTACTGGGAACCACATACTATGCAGCAACTTTCCCAGCACCATTAAGAGATCTTTAAAAAAGAAAATTAAAACCCTACTAGGAAAGCAGCTGCTGAGTGCAGAGGCTCACCCTTCTGTCACATTTAAAAGGGGGTGAGCCGGAAGAAAAACCACCTTCTCAGCTTGGTCCAACGAAGAAGTGGAGTGCAGGTGTGAACAGCCCCAGTTTCCATTCTGCTCCAACCAATTTTGTTTGGGCGGGGGGTGTAGACAGGGTAGCGTTTTCAATAGGTTCTGTATTCATTTGAACGTGCTTTGAAATTTTGTAAGGCACCGTGAACGTGCTATTGAAAGGCAGGGCATAAGCCTTTATAATAAGTCAAGATAAATACAATGAAAAACATCCTATGAGCACTTCAGTGAGAAGTCTCATTGAAATCAGTGGAACTTTATAAATATATGTCGTTGCACCTTGCTTTTCAGCCAACACCGGTTCCCAGAGCAACTTTCAATTAAAATCCACACAAAGGCACCATATATAGTGACGGATAATTTCGGTATATGTTGCGGGGGAGAGAAGCCTCTTCTTGCCTCTGGTAATTGGTGATGCAAGTCTAGGATCCCCTCGCAGAGTTTGGCAGAAGGAACTGCAGGTGGATTTATCGAGTGACTAATGGTGAATTCGACAACCCACAGCAACAGCTCATCCATTGATTTGCAGAATTTTCTGGTTGCTTCGAAGCCAACGTGCAAAGAACAGTGAATCCGTTACATAAAAAAGGGGAGGAGGGGAATACTCTGCAACTTCATGACATAGTTTGCATTTTCCTTTAAGCGGTTTGCTCTTCCAACTGGTACAGATTGTGGACAATCTTCACATCGCAATAAACCATGGTTTATCGTGGCATGCACTTCTCGCAGTGAGGGAACCGTCAGAAGGCCTTAGGCACTGTACCTCAGTGTCCGGGCAGAATGATGGGGGTGGATGCCTGATTATCGTCTTCCAAAGCAACTACTCTATTCCGGACTTAAGAATGGAAAATGGAATGCTGTTGGTCAACAAAAGAGGTTTAAAGGCTCTCTCAAGGCAAATCTCAAAAATGTAGTATAGACACCAACAATTGGGAAACTCTGGCCTACAAGTACTCCAATTGGAGCACAGCCTTTACCAAAGGTGTCATGGGTTTTGAAGATGCTCAAACTCTGGATGAAAGGGAGAAACGTGCTAAGAGGAAGGCACGTTTGGCAAACCCTCACCATGATCAGCTCCTGTCTGGAAACATATGTCCCCACTGTGGAATCAGAATTGGCCTCCACAGTCACTTACGGACTCACTGTTAAGACTGTAAGAAGACAATCTTACTCGGCTAAGAGTGATAGCCAAAGAAGAAGACTCCCAAGACACATTCAGATTTATTGTTCAAGCCAGTGGCTTAGCCCACACACAAATGCACGCCAATTCACAAGAGAAAACATCAGTTCAAGCGAAAGCAAATCTGATTACCATGGCAACATTAACCACCTTAAACCAGGGAATGTCTTAAAATGCGGGGGGTGGAATTGAACTAAAAAGCACCAATATGGTGACGGTGAGCTTGCCAGAGACAGCTTGTTGACCCCTGCTGAAAGCAGGTTATTGGATTAGATACGGGATTAGATTTCAGTCTGAGGACCAAATTCCCTTGGTCAATCTTCTGTGGGGGCGCAGCTTAAGAAAGCTGGAGGGCCCAGCCAAGTGGAGATGTCATCTGCCACTCTGGCATCCAGAAATCTCCATGTGGTCACAACTGGACTCACACCAGTAGCAAAACATGCCTGGCGCCTGGGGAATTTCTAACACTGACTTTGCCCCTTTTCGCTAGCAATGCGCAAAAGGCCTTGCTAATGCTCTCCATCCCCTCAACAACTTCTGTGTGCTGCTTTCTGCAGACCCAGCTGCCATTCAAAGCACAGAGGCGGAACATTTGATTGAAAGCCGACGATTTGCTGTTCTGAGCCACCTTTTCAAAGAAGAAGCATCGGGAGGCATGTTCTGTGTTAGCTAAAACTCTCGCTTCTTTATGTATGGAACTTCCCATTACATTGAAACACGCTGAGCCCGTTCCACTGCATGAATAGCAACTCCCTCCAATGGCACCTGCTTCAAGTTCTTTGCTTTATTCCCCTAGACGGAAACCGTACAGAGAGGCACACAGTTTTAGAACTCATCCCTAGACAACCGTTATTTGTGATGCTCCCAGCCCTCCCCCCAAGTCCTCTGGCGATAAAGTAAGGAGAGGAACAATGGGGATCGGCCTTTTTTCTTTGTGTCACGGTTGGGAGACGCTCAGAAGATACAAAAGATACTGTGGAAGTATTGGGCGGGCAGCCAGCCATTATTTGTCGTTGGCTGCAAAGAGGTTTTGGTGGGACCAGGCTCCTTGCCTTCTCCAGCGCTTCTTACACCGGTAAAGGTAAAGGTAAAGGTACACCTGCCCGTACGGGCCAGTCTTGACAGACTCTAGGGTTGTGCGCTCATCTCACTCTATAGGCCAGGGGCCAGCGCTGTCCGGAGACACTTCCGGGTCACGTGGCCAGCATGACAAGCTCCACCTGGCGAGCCAGCGCAGCACACGGAACGCCGTTTACCTTCCCGCTGGTAAGCGGTCCCTATTTATCTACTTGCACCCAGAGGTGCTTTCGAACTGCTAGGTTGGACGGCGCTGGGACCGAGCAACGGGAGCGCACCCCACCGTGGGGATTCGAACCGCCGACCATGCGATCGGCAAGTCCTAGGTGCTGAGGTTTAACCCACAGCGCCACTTCGTCCCTACACCGATACAACTTGCAATTGTGAGCAAACACACGCGCGCACACCTCCTTCACTGGATTAGGGTCACTGTAGCCCACAACCAAAACAATCAACCCCAGTGTAGCTTCAGGAATTCTTCCTGCCTGCACGATTTAATTCCAAACCATATGCTACACCCTGAATATCAGAACCGCTCCTCTAGACATCGACAAGCTTCTTCCGTGGAGACATTATAGCTTTTGAAAAGATTACTGTCTGCCTGTCGCAATAACGAGAAGCTGAATGCCAACAGATTCAGCTAAACTAGTGTGCAATGTTGGCTTTGCAAAAACTTGCGTAAATAAGCACATAAAAGTATGTGAGATGTCAGCTTGGAGAACTAACAAGGCAACTGGCAGCATTGCTTAAAACATATGTGGACTGGGAGAGGTTATTGAGTATATTTACGCACACAAGGGGAGCATTCTCCCCTCCACACATATGAGGAATCATATGAATCCTTGGCCTTGATCTTGAGATACCTTATCAGATACATTTAATTATGAGATTAAGACTTCACATCCACAACTCACTTAGACTAGGGCAATTCCTTTGACCTTAATAGATTACTTAATAGAATAAAGGGACAGGGGATTGTAGGCTAAGTCATAGCTTGTTAGAGTGGATGGCACAACTGCGAGGGATTTCATTTCTAAACAGGAAGATCGTGTTCTCCGTAATGCAGTCTAGATCAACAATAGTATCATTATAGGAACGGCATGGAGTAACCTGCATACAAACACACACATAAACTTACAGAAATACCTATGTTCCCACTGTGGAAGGACGTGTGGATCCAGAATTGGCCTCCACAGTCACTTACTGACACACTGTTAAGACCATATTCATGGAAGACAATCTTACTCGGCTACAAGTGTTCGCCAAAGAAGAAAACTGGGGTTGCACCAGTCCATTACTTGCCCTGATTACTCCATACTAAGAGCCAGTGGGATGCAGTGGTTACAGAGTCAGACTAGGACCTGGGAGACCAGGGTTCAGATCTCCATTCAGCCATGAAGTTCACAAGACGAACTTGGGCTGGTCAGCACCTCTCAGCCTAATCTCCCCAACAGGGCTGCTGTAGGGATTAGCGGTCACATTTTGTACCAACCTGAAATTCCCTGGTAGCCTTCAAAGGCAGCCCCACGTGCAATGCATTGAAGTAGTCTATCCTGGATGTCACTGGGGCATCAATAGCAGCTATCAGGCTATCTCTGCCCAGGAGGCATTGCCACCTAAGCTGGTGAAAGGCACTTCATGCCACCAATGCCAACGGAGACACAAAATTAAGGGCTGACAACAAACCTGGTTCTTAGCAGAAAGTGTCATCCCATACAAATCATCGCAAGTATGTGTGGGCCTCCTTGTTTTCTGCACTATTTTTTTTGCCATTGGTGAGTTGGTGGCATAGCTCCAGTACCATGGCGCAACAACAAAGAACGCTAAGATCCCGGGTTCTATCTCTGACATTGCCAGTGTTTCTGTACAACAACAACAACAACAACAACAACTTAATAACAACAACAACAACAACTTATTTATACCCCGCCCATCTGGCTGGGTTTCCCCAGCCACCCTGGGCGGCTCCCAACAGAATATTAAAAATATAATAAAACATCAAACATTAAAAACTTCCCTAAACAGGGCTGCCTTCAACTGTCTTCTAAAACTCAGATAGTTGTTTATTTCCTTGACATCTGATGGGAGAGCGTTCCACAGGGTGGATGCCACAACCGAGAAGGCCCTCTGCCTGGTTCCTTGTAACCGCCAGAAGACCCTCAGAGCTGGACCTCAGTGTCAAGGCTGAACGATGGGGGTTGAGACGCTCCTTCAGGTATACAGTGGTACCTCGGGTTACATATGCTTCAGGTTACATACGCTTCAGGTTACAGATGCTTCAGGTTACATACGCTTCAGGTTACAGACTCCGCTAACCCAGAAATAGTGTCTTGGGTTAAGAACTTTGCTTCAGGATGAGAACAGAAATCACGCTCCAGCGGCGCGACAGCAGCAGGAGGCCCCATTAGCTAAAGTGGTGCTTCAGATTAAGAACAGTTTCAGGTTAAGAACGGACCTCCGGAACGAATTAAGTACTTAACCTGAGGTCCCACTGCCCTGTATAAAGCAGGGGTCAGCAACCTAAGGCCCATGGGCCAGAAGCAGCCCACGGAGGTTGTTTGACCAGCCCACGAGTTGCCCCCAAACCGAGCCACCCGCTCACACGCTGTGCTAAACAGGACTCACTTCTGCGGCACAGAAAATCGCATCTGAGCAGATGCTGAAAATCGCGGGCGGGCGTGCTCACGTGCATGATGCAGCCCACAGAGGGATCACTGTGGGACCGATCCGGCCTAGGCAAGATAAATCTTGCTGACCCCAGTATGAAGGATCAGTTAGCACATGATTGGGGGAAGAAATCTCAGAAGCTGCTGTGGGTGAAGCATGAAAATATTGGGCTAGATAGACAAATAAACGGATCTGGTACAAGGCAGATTCCTTTGCATCTGTTGACAATCCCCCAAAGGGAAGAGGAGATGAAGCTCAGCCATTTTTTAATTAACGCACAGGAGAACACGAGAATCTTTGGTTATTTCAGTTTCCGTATAAAAGCTGCCTGTATTTCGTTTTTTGTTTCTACCCGCCTCCCTTTTCCGCCTCCCTGCGCTGTGACATCATGCTAGATTCTCTCCTTGAATTCTCGGATTGGCTCCCCTGCTTTAATTCTGCCTATTCCTCGAACCTCTTGCCGTTCCATATGGACGCAACATAATTGTCTTGGAACATGCCTTCTCATTATCTAGCTTGCTTGAACAGTGTGGGCAGAATCCCCTGTGTGGGAGTTAGGAGCGAAGAGAATAATCTGTTTCTTGCCTCGTTCAAGGAGGAGGAGACGGGGGGGGGGGAGAGGGGGAGAAAGGAAAAGATCTGGTGCGAGGAGTGAGAAAGGGCTGAAATTATGATCCTGGACATTCTCAACGGATACCATATGGGCACCATGGCTATAAATGCCTCCTATACGCAGCATCAAAAGGAGCGAGAATAAAGGAGACAAGCAATCAAGCAGCAAAAAAATGCCCAGGGCCTCCAGATCTGTGTGCTGAAATGAATAAAGAGGCAAGAACAGCAAGCAGGGAGAGAAGGGAGCTGGAGGGCAGGAGAATTTGGGAACCTAACCGGGGCATGTCAAATTTGCAGCGTTTACACAGAATCGTTTTATACTTTTTTGAAAAAATAAAATTCTGCCGAAGGTCAAAGGAAGAAAATGCAATCGTTTGGCTGCCAAGAGGCATCCGTAAAGGGGCTATGGCTGGAATGCGAGCGAGTGATGAAGCACCCGGTGGGGTGAGGGAGGAATGAAAAGTATGAAATATTTCCATCCTGTCCTCCTTTCGGGAATCAGGGCGGTTTCCAACACATATGAGCAATAGCCGTGAAAGCGGCAATAAACATGGTTATAAAAATGCACGCGAACCGGGCTGTAACAATATGCCTTCGAGAAATAGAACAAGCCAAGTTGAAAACCCCAAACCTGTGGTATTTCTAAAAGCCTGAATGAACAAGGATGTTTTGCACATGTTTAAATGTCCATAGTTTGTTCATTTTTATTTTAATAATTTAAACCCCCTGCTTCTCACTTTGCTTTATGGTTTGCAACTGAAAACAGCAAAGCAGAATAAAAACAATGCAAAAACAAAACAAAACGGAGAGTGATATTCAATGGAGTCATATTCAAAGTGGAATAGTTGCTTTCGGTGGGTCTACTCTGAGTATGGTTTAGTTGGCTATCCCACCTAATGTGAAAACCACACACAATATCAGCAGCCATAAAACAGTGTGCTTTCTAATGAGCTCATATACTCTTAAGTAGACCCACTGAAATCAATGGGCTTGGTTTCAAGTCATGCCTGTTGATTTCACTGGCTCTACTCTGAGTATTGGATACAAGCCAGATTGCCTTCCTTGGGACAAAAACAGGGGGAAAGACCATTATAAACATAATTATATTAGTTGGCGGTATTAGATAATCACACCCAAGAAACAGCATCAAACTAACTAAGGGTTGTGTTCCAAGTTTTATTCAAGATCAACCCATTGAAATTAATGAATGTGACTAAGTTACAGCCATTGATTTCAATGTGTCAAAACATTAGCTGAATAAAACATTGTTTGGAAAGGGAAAAGTTTTGTCCTTGCACCCAAAAGCAGGTGGTGGTGGAACTTTCCACATAGCTGATGTCACTGCTGAAAAAGGCCCTGATCAGATCCACACCCGGCTTCTTTTGGAAAAAGGCCTCCAGAATGTGGGACTTACACCTGGAAGAAGGCAATCCTTAAGATCCTTGGGTCCAACTGTGTCACTCAGCGGAGGAGAGTTGAAAGGTAGATCAGCCTCCTCCATCAGCAATACAGTGGTACCTCGGGTTAAGTACTTAATGCGTTCCGGAGGTCCGTTCTTAACCTGAAACTGTTCTTAACCTGAAACACCACTTTAGCTAATGGGGCTGCCGCCACACCGCCGCAACACGATTTCTGTTCTCATCCTGAAGCAAAATTCTTAACCTGAGGTACTATTTCAGAGTTAGCGAAGTCTGTAACCTGAAGCATCTGTAACCCGAGGTACCACTGTACAGTTGCGCAGAAGCAAACTCTTTCTCTACTTTGTTGTGAAATCAAAGGCCTCACACTTGCACGCACGTCACCTGAATTCTCTGCACTTGATGAATGTGTATTTTATGAATGGTTGAACAGATGAACCCTACCAGTTGAAATGCCCTGTAGCCATCTGCCATGGATTCTTTAAGTGTCATTCCTGGATTGGGCTAGATGACCCTTAGGGTCCCTTCTGACTCTACAATTCTAGAGTTTCATCTGTGGTCTTCTAACCTGCAATTCACACAGGCAGCCATCACCAGATGCCAATGAGCAAGACACCTCTTGGGAGGCTGCAAATGAAGTTGCGAGTGCACAAGTCATAAGTGGCCACCACAGATGGGCTACCATGGATATATAAAGTCCCAGGCAGAATTCTGCACCACTTCAGACTCGGTGCATTTCAGCTGCCTTGCAGAAAAAGCCTCCTTTCATTTCCCAGAGCTGGGGTCAAACGGGGAGAAAAATCAATTTATTGAAAAGACCCTACTGCAAAAGCTCAGCGCCCATCTGGTACACTTAAGCTAGTTCTGTGCTTCAGCCAACCTTCAGCCTTGCCCTCTGTGGAGAATTAAATGATTCCCACATCATTTATAAAATCCTTTTAAAAAAGAGAGGCGGGTGGGGATGGGGAGAATGAGATTTGATTTCATATAAACCCAACAGCTGTTCAGCTCTGCGTAGGTTTGGCTACAAGTAGGAGGAGCCTGCAAGGCTTACCCTTGTGGGGGGAAAGCCAGACACAGGTAGGAAAAAGCTGGACGAAGAAGGGGAAAATGAGACATGGCGGCATACAAGCAGTATATCCCAATTTGTTTATGCGTATTACTGAAACACCCAAATCTTGCAAGAATTTTTAATCAGGATGGGCAATGTCATAATGGTTTAGCCATAAATAAAACCAAGGGGAATGAAAGAAAACATATATCAATAGTAATACGATGAAATCACGTTCTTAAATAAATGCTCTCACTGGAAATAGAGGCATGATGGAATAATCTGCGAAGACTCGGGGGTGGAGGGTGGGAGTGGGAATTGGACTGACAAAATGGCATGGGGTAAAGACTTCCTCAAACACCATGGGCCTGACTTGAATTAGGGGTTGGGGTACATTTCTCTTCATATTTACTCAGAAGCCAGTCCCATTGTTACTCCACAGTAAGAATTCATGGAGTCACCTTAAATAAAGGTGTGGGGCACACACCACTTTTTAGTTATGAGAAGGCTTCCCACTCTTCAAAGCTGAAGCACCTTATTTAGCTATTACAAAGTGTGACCTGCAACAAAACATTGCAGTGGAGGATGTTCCTGTCTAGGGTCCTAACCAGCCAGCCAGCCAAACCCTTTCCCATTACCCAGCCAGCCAGCCATACCCTTTTCCATTCCGATCCCACAGACGCTCAATGTTCTGTATCCACTGAGCATGTAAAGTTACCTTTGCACACTTTTGAGGTGCACTGTGTGGTTTTGAGGATTCTACCCTTTTTTGCACTTCTGCAAACCTTTAGCTTTACCTATGCCTGCTGCTGCTCTGTCTAGTCTACAGATGATGTCGTTTTGGATACATAAGGACCGGCACTTGGATAATTAGTTCACTATTAGACAGCATCTTAAAAAGCAGAGACATCACCTTGCCGACAAAGGTCCGTATAGTTAAAGCTATGGTTTTCCCAGTAGTGATGTATGGAAGTGAGAGCTGGACCATAAAGAAGGCTGACTGCCGAAGAATTGATGCTTTTGAATTCTGGTGCTGGAGGAGACTCTGGAGAGTCCCATGGACTGCAAGAAGATCAAACGCATCCATTCTTAAGGAAATCAGCCCTGAGTGCTCACTGGAAGGACAGATCGTGAAGCTGAGGCTCCAATACTTTGGCCACCTCATGAGAAGAGAAGACTTCCTGGAAAAGACCCTGATGTTGGGAAATATTGAGGGCACAAGGAGAAGGGGACAACAGAAGACGAGATGGTTGGACAGTGTTCTCGAAGCTACGAACATGAGTTTGACCAAACTGCGGGAGGCAGTGGAAGACAGGAGTGCCTGGCATGCTCTGGTCCATGGGGTCACGAAGAGTTAGACATGACTAAACAGCAATTAGCATATGGGAGTAATTATGACATCCTTATTCCAACCTTCCTCCAGCAAGCACATATCCCCCATCCTGGTCCTTAACAACAACCCTGCAAGGTTTGCACGGCTGACAGTGTGACTGGCCCAAGACCCTCCAGTCAGCTCCATTGCCTTGTGGGTTTTTTTGGGACGTCTGTCTCTCCTCCAACACTATAGCTACCAAAAGAGGAGGGCAAGCTGCTATTTCAATGGGAAACAGCTATTTTCTCAGCAGCAAGCTATTAACCCCTCTGCCTTTCACGACACAGGAACGGCCTGCCGCTGTGATTAATCCCAACTGGTGGAGTGGGGGTGGGGCAAAAGAACCCTCTCCCATTTGCCTCGAATGGCCGTAAGTGCAAAGACAACAAACTCAGGGAGTGGGGAGGAGAGAAAATTCGCAGGCGTATGTCAGGGCAATTAGCATCACTCACTAGACACTCATGTTTATGCTACAGCCTCTAATTAGTCTCTGTTATCAATCCACTGAAACCACTCAAAGCCACTGGGGAATGGCAGCAAGCAGATGAGGCCGGGATGTTGCAGAAGTGCCACAAATCAGAGCAGACAAGACAACGGACTCATGAGACCATTGGACCAACCAATGGTCTGACTCAAGATGAGAGAACATCGTATGTTCCTATCCAAGATAGGAGTTGGGACAGGGGATAAGGAAGTGCCCTAACTCCAAAGACAAGTAGCTCAACAACACCTGGTACGCAGGCTGAGACCCTACCTGCCCGCGGACTGTCTCGCCAGAGTGGTGCATGCTCTGGTTTTCTCCCGTTTGGACTACTGCAATGCGCTCTACGTGGGGCTACCTTTGAAGGTGACTCGGAAACTACAACTAATCCAGAATGCGGCAGCTAGACTGGTGACTGGGGGCGGCCGCCGGGACCATATAACACCGGTCTTGAAAGACCTACATTGGCTCCCAGTACGTTTCCGAGCACAATTCAAAGTGCTGGTGTTGACCTTTAAAGCCCTAAACGGCCTCGGCCCAGTATACCTGAAGGAGCGTCTCCACCCCCATCGTTCTGCCCGGACACTGAGGTCCAGCGCCGAGGGCCTTCTGGCGGTTCCCTCATTGCGAGAAGCAAAGCTACAGGGAACCAGGCAGAGGGCCTTCTCGGTAGTGGCGCCCGCCCTGTGGAACGCCCTCCCATCAGATGTCAAAGCGATAAATAACTACCTGACATTTAGAAGACATCTTAAGGCAGCCCTGTTCAGGGAAGTTTTTAATCTGTGATATTTTACTGTATTTTTTGTTTCTATGGAAGCCGCCCAGAGTGGCTGGGGAAACCCAGCCAGATGGGCGGGGTACAAATAATAAATTATTATTATTATTATTATTATTATTATTATTATTATTATTATTACAAGCGCTAAGGCTAATTTGATAGAGATCAGCTCTTGGAGATCAGCTGACTGAATGTTCGCCCAGACTGGTGTTGCAGCCAAGATGGCGCCCTTAAGCCCACCAGCTTTGCAGAGGGAACAGAGGGAAGGGGTAAGATAGTACAGTAGTACCTCGGGTTACAGACGCTTCAGGTTACAGATGCTTCAGGTTACAGACTCCGCTAACCCAGAAATAGTACCTCGGGTTAAGAACTTTGCTTCAGGGTGAGAGCAAAAATCATATGGTGGTGGCACGGCGGCAGTGGGAGGCCCCATTAGCTAAAGTGGTGCTTCAGGTTAAGAACAGTTTCAGGTTAAGAACAGACCTCCAGAACAAATTAAGTTCTTAACCCGAGCTACCACAGTAATGTTCTTGTTTGGCAATCACTTGTAGCCGAATAAAATTGTCTTCCATGAACTTCGGACTGTGAGAAGCCCAGGTTTGGGAATTCTAGCACCCTACAGTGGGAGCAGCTAACCTTTGATCCTTGACAACTCCCCAGGCTGGCTGGGGTTGATGTGAGTTATAGTTCAGCAACCTGCGAGCTGCAGGTTAGCCACTTCTACCCTACTGGCATCTCCAGGAGCACAGCAGGTCCAAGAAGGAACTCTGCCTAAGACAGCAGAGAAATGGGTTCTCAGACTAGCTTGCTAACAGAGCCGAATTAACAGAGCTAGGATTAATCATTACACGGGAGTTCATGGTGCCGCCTCAAACAAAACTCTTCATTACAGCACCACTAAAGACTCAGAGACCTTGTGATTAACAAATTTTGCACTGAAATGACTGTTAATAGACTCACCATGTTAGAAGCTAGTTAGGGACTGTAGGTAGAGCTGCCCAAACCACGCTTTAAAGCCCAAAGTTCTGGCACTGTAATTGTCCTTTTTGAGGAAACTGAAGAGGGAGCATGAAAATAGCACAGAAATAGCTAAACCACTAGTGGAGAGCCTCTGAATTAGGCATGCTTGGGATCCCTGATTTCCGCAAGCCCTATCCACACACCCCTCTTCTAATGTCAAAAAAGTTCCTTTGCAACATGGTTTGAGTTTCAGTTGTGCTGCAAAGGGGAAATGGGTCAGCTGACATCATGGTGATGTCAGGTGATGGGCGGATGGGCAGCCCTCCAAGACTCTGGCTACAACTCTGAGGTTCACTGGAAAAACAAACAAACATATACATAAACGCAGATATATTTTTCCCATAGGCGGGAAGGAGGAGAAAGATACGCCAGGGCCAAATGTCCATTCCCACTAGATGGCAGTATTGTTTTCTACACAGGCTCAACACCACCCCTCCCCAAATCAAAAGCAGCAAACCAATAATCAGTAAATCAAAGGGGTTAGGAAATTGGTCTTTACCGTTTTTTGAAGGTGAAAAAACATGTAGCCGATCTGAAGGAGGGAGGACCACAAGAACCTCTCATCAGCTGTTAGTTCTTACAATACCAAAAGCTTGAGCATAATTAGATGAAAATTATGCAAATTGGAGAGTGTTAAACAGGACTGTGCTACAGACTAGCAGGCTGGGAACTGGGAGCAACTCCACCCCCCTCTTCCCAGCCCTCCAGATTTTGGGGACTACAATGCTCATCATTCCGATTGTGCTGCCTGAGACTGATGGGAGTTGTAGTCCAAAATGTCTGGATGGGCACCAAGCTTGTAGAGGCTGCATTATAGTATTACTAGGTGGCCATTGAGGTGTTTTGTATAACAGACACTGGTATTCCTGTGTAACCAGCAGGTTAGATTCTAGAAGGAAAGAGTTACCCTGAAATAACTCATCAGCATCTCACTGTGATTTGAAGCTGCATCTTGAAGGAGAATAAGTAAAGATGGTTTGGGGTTTAGAACAGGTAATTTGAGGAAACTGACTGTCTGTCTGTCTGTCATCATCATCTATCTATCTATCTATCTATCTATCTATCTATCTATCTATCTATCTATCTATCATCGCACCTCTAGGTTTTAATGCTCATATCTGTAGGCTTTTGCATATTCCTATTGTTAAAAGGTAAAGGTAAAGGGACCCCTGACCATTAGGTCCAGTCGTGGTCGACTCTGGGGTTGCGGTGCTCATCTTGCTTTATTGGCCGAGGGAGCCGGCATACCGCTTCCGGGTCATGTGGCTAGCATGACTAAGCCGCTTCTGGCAAACCAGAGCAGTGCATGGAAACACCGTTTACCTTCCTACCAGATTCCCACCTATTTATCTTCTTGCACTTTGACATGCTTTTGAACTGCTAGGTTGGCAGGACATTCCTATTCTTACTACTTAGCTAAATTCTTCTTTCATGTATTCAAGACATTTTTACCCCATCTTTCAACTGCAATATAAAATCTAAGGGGGCTTACATGATCACAATAAGCAATTGAACTAATATGGTAATATAAGCAACACCATCACAGTCGTTCGGGTAGGTTAGACCAGGCCCACTGGATTGCCTCTCACTGAGCCCTCTTCTTCCGACCACAAAGGCAGAGCATAATTAACATGGCTTGTAGCCATTCATAGCCCTTGCCCTCAAATTTGCCCACCCCTCTTCTAAGGCCACCTAAGTTGGTGGCTGTCAATGCTTCCAGTGGGAGTGAGTTCCAGAGCGTAACTATGCGCTGAGTGTTTCTGCCTGAGAGCCAGTGTGGTGTAGTGGTTAAGAGCGGTAGTCACGTAATCTGGGTAACCGGGTTCGCGTCTCCGCTCCTCCACATGCAGCTGCTGGGTGACCTTGGGCCAGTCACAGTCTCTCAGCCCCACTCACCTCACAGAGTGTTTGTTGTGGGGGAGGAAGGGAAAGGAGAATGTTAGCCGCTTTGAGACTCCTTAAAGGGAGTGAAAGGCGGGATATCAAATCCAAACTCTTCTTCTTCTTCTTCTTCCTGGATGGAATACATATTTCGACCATGATCATGCCTCTTGCTTGCCTGGTTGATGGATACAGAGATTTGTGAGTGTGTGCCTGTGGCAATCACACAGGGCCCCCGGAAGTTTGACGGTCTATTGACCCTGTGCCACCACTGTGATTGCTTTTTCCGCTGCCACCACCCCGTATCTCAAGGTGACACACGGAGTCCAGACAGTTGTTAACATTAACAAATAATCAAGTTTATTTTTAAACGCAGGAACAAGCTTATGGTTACAGTGAATTTTTCTTGGCAGTTTCTTAATCTTAGTTCCTAACAACTTCAAACTGATTATTCCCAACTATCTATCTGACTCCACCTAACAATTCCTCTCACTCTCTCACAATACAACTCTACCAACCCACACCCAATCCTCCCTCTTCCTTCCTCAACTCCCAAACCTCAACTAACTTTCAAAACCTCCCACTCTAACTTTTACTCCTCCCTTGCATTCCCACTGGCCAATGACATTCTCACTCATTTAACCCTTTCCTAATGACCCACCTAGGAGGCAAACGCCACAGTGCCCCTCTCTGCCTTTTTCATTGCTGTTTACTGTTTACCCACCAACCACTGGCATGTAGCTCCCTTGAAGTTTCACAGAATCATAGAATTGTGGAAGGGACATCAAGGATCGTCTAGTCCATGGGTAGGCAAACTAAGGCCCAGGGGCCAGATCCGGCCCAATCCTCTTCTAAATCTGGCCCATGGATGGTCCGGGAATCAGTGTGTTTTTGCATGAGTAGAATGTGTCCTTTAATTTGAAATAAATCTCTGGGTTATTTGTGGGGCCTGCCTGGTGTTTTTACATTAGTAGAATGTGTGCTTTTATCTAAAATGCATCTCTGGGGCATAAGAATTCTTTCATTTTTTTCAAATTATAGTCTGGCCCCCCACAAGGTCTGAGGGACGGTGGACCGCCCCCCTGCTGAAAAGGTTTGCTGACCCCTGGGTCACTCCAGTCCAACCCCCTGCAATGCAGGAGTCTCATCTAAAGCATCCATGACAGATGGCCACCCAACCTCTGCTTGGAAACCTCCAAGGAAGAACAGTCCCCCACCTTCCAAGGGAGACCATTCCATTGTCAGAAAGTTATTCCTGATGCTTAGTCAGAATTTCCGTTCTTTTAATTTGAATCCATTGGTTCGGGTCCTACCCTCCGGAGCAGGAGAGAACAAGCTTGCTCCATCTTCCATGTGACAGCCCTTTAGATATTTCAAAATGGCCGTCATATCAAGCTAAACATACTCAAGCATCTAAACTGTGTTTCTGCACAACAGAAATAAATCAATATTTATACAAAAAAGGTGGAGGTTGTGGACCTCGAACTGTAAAAACAGTTTCCTACCCCTGTTTTAAGCTTCCAAGAAATAAACCCCTCTAACTTCTCTTCTGATGCTAGAATGCAGCTTGCCAAATGGAAAAATGAGGGAATTTAAAACATATGTAACCCCCCAAAAAGAACTTTAGGAAAAATTGATCTAATACCCATTGCTACATTTACTGAAATATAGGTCCTTTCTCACACCTAAAAAGGTATTGAGCTCTTAAAAACAGATAGACATAATCACACTCATTTTCTCCCCTTCATATGAAGATAAGAGCCTGTAAGCTGATGAAAAACAAACATCATTGTAATCTGAATGGAAAGACAAACATAACTGCAGCTATAGATCCCACCGTTATCACCTGTGGCAATAAATTCATATTCTAAACTTGTATTTACTTTTAGCCTGTTTTATAAACTGCTGACACACAATTAAAGCCACATGGAGAACGTGCATTTTACAACAAGCAAAATCCTATTCTGTTCAGACATCGCACCAAACCACAGCTAGGGATTCTAAATGTAGAGGCAAACTATGGTTCAGTGCTCCCTGTATTCATTCATTTTCCATCAGCAGGTAATTCATATTAGCTTTTCCCAACCTGGTGGCTTCCAGCATGCCCTAATGGTCAGGAGTGATGGGAGTTGTAGTCCAAAATATCAGGAGGGCACCAGGTTCGGGAAGACTGATTCATATGTTATGGGGTCCTCTGACGGCAGAGCCAGTCAATTCAAACATCACACCAAAACACACCAGAAACCATGGCTTCCAATCCCCACTTGAAATCATGGTTTCTGAAACCTTGGTTGAATGTGGAACTGGAACCCATGGTTTATGAACTGACAGTGGTTTGCCATCTAATTAGACTTGGCGGTATTCAACCACTGAACCTAGGGCTTGCCAATCAGAAGGTCGGTGGTTCGAATCCCCACGACGGGGTGAGCTCCCGTTGCTCGGTCCCTGCTGCTGCCAACCTAGCAGTTCGAAAGCACGTCAAAGTGCAAGTAGATAAATAGGTACCACTCTGGCGGGAAGGTAAACGGTGTTTCCGTGCGCTGCTCTGGTTCTCCAGAAGCGGCTTTGTCATGCTGGCCACATGACCCGGAAGCTGTACGCTGGCTCCCTCGACCAGTAAAGCGAGATGAGCGCCGCAACCCCGAGTCGTCCGTGACTGGACCTAATGGTCAGGGGTCCCTTTACCTTTACCTAGTTCTATTAGTACAAGGACTTTTGCTGTGCAACAGGACTTCTCCCTCTCCTTCCAAGCTCCCTATGTTTCCATGCAGACCCTTTAGTTTCACCAACCATACAATAAACTTCCATGGCTGTAACTTCCACAAAGCTCTAAAAATGGAGAAATAACACTTGATGGTTTCTACCTAAACAAACTGAGCTGGCCCTATAATGTTTCGCTGCTGACTAAACATGTGACATAGGAACATACTGAGTCAGGCCACCATCTTTCTTGGTACCGTCTACAATTACTGGAAGAAGCTCTCGGAGGCTTCAGAGAGTTGTTCCCAGCCCTTACCTGGAGATGCTGAGGGCTGAACCTCAGCAGTTGCTCAGCCCATCCTCAACTTAAAGCTTTAAAAACTGCCTTTCAAGCTACACTGCCAGTTGCTTTGTGCGAAACAGCTGCCACCCATCAGCTACCTAACTTTCTCAGCACCCAAATCCAATATTCTTCAACAGAGGCTAGTTTGCTCAACAAATACTTGGACGGATTGTCCGCCAGCAGCATCCCGCAAAGGTGAGCATGCACATTTGGGCAGCTGGTGCGAGTCAGCACATGGTGAAGTGCCACAAAACTCTGGATCTCAACAGCTTCAAACTCAGCTCTCTCCATTTAAGGACATCTGCATGAGGTAGTAATAAAGAGGAGCAAACGATGGCCATATTTTTATGCGATCAAGTCACCATTATCTCTTTGTGTGTGGCCTCATTCTTGAGCCTACTATGATGTGTTAGCATTTCTGAGGTGAAAAAGTCAACCACAAAATGGGTGACTCTCAAGAGAGGAAACCTTCTGGTCTGGCCAACGTATGAGCCAAGCCATGGATGAGAAGAATCTCCACGTGTTGGCCAAGACACAATTATTTACACTCCCTCAGGATGAAAAAAGGAACTTCCCTCAGCAAAACCATGGTGAATAATGGCGAAATCTTCTATAAGCCAAACCTATACAGTATTAGAAACTGAGATATGAAAGCTAGGAGCTAAATGCCACCTTAAACCTAGGTTATGGGCTCAACATGGAATGTCTAGGCACACTGATTTATAACAAGAATACAAAGCTGAAAATGAATGAACTGCAGCTAAAATTCATTTTTCACATGGTCTAGTCCTTCCCCTGCCCACCCACCTAATATTCTTAAGAGGGTCTCTTCTCCAGTCTTCAGAAAGTAGCTGGAAGTAGGAAGGCAGAAAAAGGTTCTTCTTTCCTGAAATCTTAGGTGCAGCACTGCGCCCACAGCTCAGAAACTGCTCACACTAACGAAATTCCGTGTCGCAAAATGCCCCTAGAACAATGGGAGTTTTGAACACTGAACCTATACCACCAGTTTCTGTGAAATCCGTATTATAAAATCCCTACTAGTTAAGACAAATACAAGGTGCGGGTGGAGAATATATCCTTTCTCCACAGATAGCTTAGCTCTGCTGCCATGGAAATCCTGGCAGTTGTCTTTGCTCATCCCTCGCAAAACACTTCACCACTTCAACAGGATGTCAGAGGGTCACTTTTGGATAAAGTCACAGTTGATTATAATTGTCTCCTCCTGGTTGCATTTATTCCAATGACATTTAAAAACCCTGTTCTTGTTTTAAAGCGTTGGCCAATCGCACCAAACAGAAGTCCTCCAAACAGAAAGCTGGCAGGGAAGACCTCGCTGAAATGAACCACGATCCTTCCACTACAACATGTGAAGATTTGAGCTTCCAGCCTACTGAACAGCTCTACTCATTTTGCATATATTCCATCTTTCCTCTCAGGAGCAACAGCCCTGTGAGGTAGGCTGGCCTAAGAGGGAGTGACTGGCCCAGTGCATTTCAGGGCTGACTGGGAATTCAAGACACTCTAACCACTATGCTACCCTTCCAAGGGCCAATTTGAATGCTGGTCAACTCTAGCCCTGTGCTGAAATCTGTCCTCCCATATTTTCCAAGGTTTTAGTCCCCTGAAAAACAGGTTGGGTCCTTAGCTTACCTTCTCACTGTGAGGTGACCGAGGGTGACGTGTGTAGTTTTATTTTCACTATCATTCCTCCAGCCCTCTGCAGCCCCGCTGGCTGCCAAGCTTCCTAATCTGAAAAAGCCCCATGGGAGGAGCCACCTCATGGTGTCTTCTTTGAACTGCAGGCACCCAAGAAGGCTGCAGAGTGCAGGGCATGGGTGAAATGATCTGCTAAATGAATGAAAGGACTCTGACGGAAATCCTTCAGCCACCCCAAAGGTAAGGTAAAACCCTGAACCCAACCCATGAAAATTTCGCTTAAGTTTCCTCTCCCCTTTGACCTTTTCAAACGCAATTTCTGTTCTCATTAAATACTGGGAAATTGAAAAGAAAAGGGGGAGAAACCATGGGAGAAATCTTCAGCACAGTTCTGTAGCCGATTCCAGGCTGACCTGTGAGAAGCAATGACTCTTCTTTAAACTTATTGTATTGTCCCGAGGAATTTTAGGAGCTTCACAAATAAAAGGTGGAGAATGTGACGATGATGAAAACAGTGGCATGGTAAATCAGACAGGGGAAGTGTGTTATTCAGAGATGTTCGAGCACAGCTCTGCAGACAAGGGTGTTTCCCATTTGGTGACCTAGTCAGAGATGAACTGGCAAAGACAAGAAAAATATGTCGGGATTGATTTTAACTGTATCTGTGGAAAGCCATATTTTCTGTTTTAGTTGGCCAAGCCAACTTCAGATGCTATTGTAAATCAGATGAGGAGGGGGAGCTTTGGCCTTCCAGATGCTGCTGAACTACATCTCCCATCATTCTTAGCAAGCACAGTCAAAGGCCAAGGATGGTGGGAGTTGTAGTTCAGCCAGACCCGGGGTGTCACCCCACACCCCTGTTGCCAAGAGAAAGAACAGATCC
This sequence comes from Podarcis tiliguerta, assembly GCF_965153285.1. Lineage (NCBI taxonomy): Eukaryota > Metazoa > Chordata > Lepidosauria > Squamata > Lacertidae > Podarcis > Podarcis tiliguerta. Next base: position 19,910,766 of record NC_139536.1, read on the forward strand.
ATTCAAGCTTAATGAGTTTTAATAAACTGAATTTATGATCAATCTTTGAATAAATATGGAGCCATTGGGTGTGCCTTTTTAGCCCATTGAGATTGCTCTCGTGCTTTTAGATTACTAGTTTTGTTTGGAAGTGTACTGTATTGTGATGCCTCAGTTAGTGTTTTTTAGCATTTCTTTGTTTGTATTCTACAATTCTCTTAAGATGCTTTTATTTGGTCATCGCTCAGAAAACACTGCTATAGATCAACTCATAAATATAACAAATTCATTTCGTGAATACAAAGAATAATGGCATACATCAAAATCAGATTTATCATTCCAAAATCTAATGAAGGCTGACCGTTTCCTAAACAATTCATTTTCATACATTTGATTTCCACAGGTAAAGCCATAATATGTAACTTCAAGCAATACAGCTTTTACCCCAGATCCTATAAAACCGATCTGAAAGAGACTTAGATAGTTTCTTTTTTCAGTACATGGCTATTGGCATTTTAGATGCTGTAACCTCCTGGACTCAGGTTGGTCACAGTAGAAAGGGAGAAGTCACATGTATTTTGAAACTAGACAAGACAATTCGTAGCTGCGTCAATGACTATGCGTTCTTGTATTTTTGCAGGATATTTTTTGTTAAAAATAATAATGCACACATGGCTTAGAAATAAACGTGCGCTTTAAGCAAGAGCCATCAATGCACACATAGCCTTAGTGGATTGGAACTGCCACATCCCATGTATAAATCTGTTTAAAATGAATTCCTCCTCCAATCCTAGTAAGGAGCACAAGCCCGAGTTAGTTTGGCCCTTGCCAAGCCCCTACAACGTGTCTGGGAGAGGATTAAATTCTGTGCAGCAGATTAAAAACAAACCAGGACCACTCTCTGCTTTGCTCTTTCCTCTACATTTCTGAGTTCTCTGTTTTCCCCCACCTCCATGACTTTTCCTCCTTATTGCAGTGAAAGGTGGCATCCTGCCCAGCTTCTGCCCACATCAGAAGAGACTGAGAAAACCTGGCACCTTCTGCTAACTCAGAGCAGCCAATATAACATGGCATATGCAAAGCCTTACAAGGAAATCTCGCTCCTCTATACTGGCGGTGGGATTCTCTGCGTCCTCAGATCCAGCCCACTGTTTCTTCCATTTTTCCACACACACAAAAAAACACCCCGCAGTGCACCTAACCTTTCACATCTGCTTCCTATTACCTAAAATCCTAAATTCTTCTCAAACTTGATTCTCCCCCTCCCCCCACTAAAAATATGCATTTGAATTTATTGTCCCAAATGGCATGACCAATGAGATTCAGCAGATTTTTCTACTGGTATAAAACCTCCCACGCTGCATAAAATCTCAAGGTTTTGCGATAGTGCCTTCCATTGTATGCTTTTAAGGTTCAGTGTTACTCGCAAGCCAAGCTTGGAGACCCAGACTCTAGTCATTCTTGGCTTTCAAAAAGCATCTGCAAGCCAATTTTAGTACCACGTTAAGATTTTTTCACCGTAACTTTGATTTGGAAAGCTTCCCACCTGTCATCATTAATTACGAGTCCAATTATTCACATTTCAGAATACAGCGCCCTAAAGTTCTCAGAACTGGCTCCATGTCAGAATCCATAGGTAGAGGGATACAGAGATCCCTCACCGGAGAGTGAAATTCAACATTTCCCTTTCAGCAATTTAACAGTGCATTCCATCGATCTGGTGACTGTTATCACTCGAATCCTCAGGGAGGGTTTCCGTGGACCCCATTGCACCACACGGCTGATCAGCAGAAGGCACTTCAGATCTCCAAACAAGAGAGTTGGCCAGCAAATTTGCATATAGTTCTTCTCGAGGGAAGGGGTCAAGAGCATTGAACATTTGAGCTGAGTGACAGATGAAGAAAGAGAAGCAGGAAGGAAGGGCCTGGCAATCCTCCAAATGGATAAACACTGAACTACACTCCCCTGGCTTTTTTCTGGCCCATGTAGGACCAGTCTGGATAGTTAGCCTCGGTGAAGACTTGACGTTTTCATGCCCCCAAAAGTTTTTGATTTGAGTTTCCACTGAAATGAGGCTGTATTTTAATGTTTTTATGTTGTATTTCAATCTTGTTTTTTTAAGCTGTATTTCAATCAATTGTTTTTATATTTGGTGTTAGCCGCCCTGAGCCCGGTCTTGGCTGGGGAGGGCGAGGTATAAATATATTTATTTATTTATTTATTTTTATTATTATTATTATCATTATCATCATCATCATCATCATCATCACATACTCACACACACCCTCCACTCATGTGTTCCTTTTATGGTTTATGCAAACCACAGTTTACTGCACCACGATAACTGGAAACCAAAGGAGAGGGGGGAAACAGGGTTTGTTGAAACCATGGTTTGCCCAGTTGTGGCTTCTTAAATCAGGAACTGACCTCATTAGATCTCACAAGGGAAGTAGGGAGCATGTAAGCCTGACACCTTAATGATTTCAAGCCATGTGGTGCAAATCAAGTGGAATTAGGTTCTCCGTTGGAGCTCAATGAGCAATATATTCCCCAATACACTGGACACGCTTGGGGGGAAATGGCTTGCCCAAGGGATATTAGCTACAGGATCAGTAGTGAGTTGGATTTGATGCCTCTTGGCTACCACACAATGGCCACAAACAGGGGTGCTCACTTGAATAAAATATTGGGAGGGGGGCCCAGGTAGCCTTTGGTGCTGGACCTCAGTGTCCGAACTGTACAATGGGGTTGGAGACACTCCTTCAGGTATACAAGGCTGAGGCCATTTAGGGCTTTCAAGTTCAACACCAATACTTTGAATTGTGCTCGAAAACGAACACCACCCACAATGACTTCCTGCCGGGGCTGTTATATCACTGACGACAATCCTCCTGCCTTCAAGGCCTGTGCTGCCTTCCCACAGTCTGAGAAACTGAGCTTTTTTTTCAGTTATGCTCCCTGCCCCCCAAATAACGGAATGCTCTCCCCAGTGAGGCCCATCTGGTGCTAACCTTCCTCTAAGACCAGGTATATGACAGGTCCAGTTGTGAATGTTCTGCTCTGCTGGGTGTTTGTTTGTTAACTGGTCATTGCGCCACTTACGATATTGACATTTTTGTGGTGTGGTTTCAGAAGCGTACTGCCAAATTGTTGCTGTTTGCTATTTTCGTTTTCACTCTCGGGTTATTTCATATTGCTTGCTTATGTGTATCGTAAGTGGTCTTGAGAATGTTTTTAGTAGAAGCTGTCTAACAAATCAAATTAATAGTAACCGCAACAACAACACATCACAGAGAAGGCCACTATGCCTGCTCTCCTCTCTTGTGTCACCAGACTATCATCCTTCAGCATTTTATCCTAGATAATTCAGACTGCAAGATTTCAGCTTTCAGCATTCAGCTTCTTTGCTGTTTGGGCTGCTTCTTACACAAGGGAGAACCTGACAGCAAGACTGCAGCCATTCTTCTTTCTTTCTTTCTTTCTTTCTTTCTTTCTTTCTTTCAATTGTCTTCCATGAACATGGTCTTAACAGTGTGTCCATAGGTTGACTGTGGAGGCCAATTCTGGATCCACACGTCCTTCCACAGTGGGGACATAGGTTTCCAGGCAGGAGTTCATCATGGTGAGGGTTTGCCAAACGAGTCAAGTCGGTTCTTCTGTTCATCAGTGGTTGAAAAACTGAATTTGAGATGCATGAACATTCATTGAGATCTCTCCCGTTCTGCATCTGTAGTGTAATTTAAGATGTAGCGTTTTTTTAGAAGTATTGTTATTTGGTTTATCACTTGCTATTTGCTGCCCTCCTGGGATGCGGGTGGCGCTGTGGGTTAAACCACAGAGCCTAGGACTTGCCGATCAGAAGGTCAGCGGTTCGAATCCCCGCAATGGGGTGAGCTCCCATTGCTCAGTCCCTGCTCCTACCAACCTAGCAGTTCAAAAGCACGTCAAAGTGCAAGTAGATAAATACGTACCGCTCCGGTGGGAAGGTAAATGGTGTTTCTGTGCGCTGCTCTCGTTCGCCAGAAGCGGCTTAGTCATGCAGCCCACATGACCCAGAAGCTGTACGCCAGCTCCCTCGGCCAATAAAGCGAGATGAGCACCACAACTCAAGAGTCGGCCACGACTGGACCTAATGGTCAGGGGTCCCTTTACCTATTTGCTGCCCTGGGCTCACTTTGGAGGAAGCTGCAGGGCATAGATTTAAGAAAATGAATAAATTAAATAATAAATAAATAAATACATGCAATGGCCTGCTTTGAGATGGCTTGTTTTTCCGCATGTTCAAAGCCCCTTCCATTGTGGTTCACAATGAAGCCATTGTCTTATGACAATATGATTTTCTTGTGGCTATTCCTTCTCCTGTCGCGTGTGCATGTGGATATTTTTCTGTTATTGTGGCGACTGCGCAGAGCATAACTGTGCGGAGCAGGAATTCAATGAACAGATCAGGCCCAAGAAACAATAGGATGCAGATGGCTCCCTCTCTTCATCCTGCCAGGATGCTGTGAACAGAAAGTCAGCTTCATGGGACCAATTAGCTTCCCAAAAACCAAACTGACAGTAGCACCGCCCAGCTACATTATATGCATCCAAGTTACCTTTATATTTTTAATAATTGAGCTCAACACATAAACATTGGTTGGATTGTTTGGACTAACTACATGGATGTCTCGTCACCAACCCATCTTATTTACTCAAATGATAAATCAATGAAACGTTTCACGTGGCTTTGGAAAATTTCTCTGTTAAAACCTTACAGAGACACAAACGAAACCTCTGTTTTTTTCTGAGTATGGTGCATGCTTTTGCAATGTCACAGTGCATTTGTGCTAGATTCCTATCACAATCCTGATCTGTCCAACACAAGGGCGGGTATTTCAGATTTTCACCCATTAACTATTACCTGAAACTCACCATGCAAATCAGATTATTTTCCTCATGCCAGAGAAGAAATTGTCAGCAACGACGTGGAAAAAACTGCCTAGCCTGCAGGTTTGTGCTGCCATGCTTAAATAATATCTAATCATTCATATAGCTCTATACAGTGGTACCCCGCAAGACAAATGCCTCGCAAGAGGGGAAACCCGCTAGACGAAAGGGTTTTCCGTTTTTTGATGCGCTTCGCAGGACGAATTTCCCTATGGGCTTGCTTCGCAAGACGAAATGTCTTGCGAGTCTTGAGATTTTTTTCTGCTCCCCACCCCACCCTCTTTTTCTAAGCCGCTAAACCGCTAATAGCCTTTTAGCAGCTAATCCGCTAATCCCTTAAGCCTTTAATAGCCGCTAATAGCCGCTATAGCGCTAATCCGCTAAGCCGCTAATAGGGTTGCTTCGCAAGACGAAAAAACCGCTAGACGAAGAGACTCGCAGAACGAATTCATTTCGTCTTGCGAGGCACCACTGTACTGCCCTTCACCAAAATAGTCACAGGCTACTTTACATCAGAATAAGGCAATAAAAATATTTTAAAACACAACAACAACCACAATAATAATTTATTATTTATACCCGCCCATCTGGCTGGGCTTCCCCAGCCACTCTGGGTGGCTTCCAAACAAATATTAAAATACTGTAATACATCAAACATTAAAAGCTTCCCTAAACAGGGCTGCCTTTAGATGTCTTCTAAAAGTCTGGTAGTTGTTGTTCTCTTTGACATCTGGTGGGAGGGTGTTCCACAGGGCGGGCGCCACTACTGAGAAGGCCCTCTGTCTGGTTACTTGTAGCCTCACTTCTTGCAATGAGGGAACCGCCAGAAGGCCCTTGGTGCTGGACCTCAGTGTCCGAGTAGAACGACGGGGGTGGAGACGCTCCTTTGGATATACTGGACTGAGGCCATTTAGGGCTTTAAAGGTCAGCACCAATACTTTGAATTGTGCTCGGAAACGTACTGGGAGCCAATGCAGGTCTTTCAAGACCGGTGTTATATGGTCTCGGTCTCGAGATGATTAAAAAATCATCACGGATACATAAATGACATAATTAGCTGCATCAAAACTAATAACAGTGTTACCTTGGTTCTCGAACGTAATCTGTTCCAGAAGTCCGTTTGACTTCCGAAACATTCAAAAACCAAGGCACAGCTTCCGATTGGTGCAGGCTTCCCAGAAACAATATCCACATCGGACGTTCGGCTTCCAAAAACGTTCTAAACCCGGAACAGTTACTTCTGGGTTTTCGGTGTTCAGGAATCAAAATGTTCGAGTACCAAAGCGTTTGAGAACCAAGGTTCCACTGCATCAAAATAAGGTGGTAGAATTCTGGACTGTACCATCTTAAATGCTCCCTGATTGGGGGGGGGGGGGGCAGAATGTTCCTTGCACATAAACTATCAGATAAGAAGACTATAACTGAACTTTTCTCCCAGAGATGATAGCTAGCATAGTGCATGCAGGGAGGATTATTTTTTTTTTTTAATGTGATGGTGCATTGCAAAATCTGATGGTCCCCCACCCGCAATTTAAAATCAGGGTTCCTGGCTCTAAGCATGAGTAAGGCAGACCCCTTCAGACCAACACTGGCCATGCATTGACCAAGGAGTATGCCTAGTGCTCACAGAATCAAGTGGGGTAGCCTCTCACATTCACAGTCTAGGTCCGCTTTTTTAATAACAAGAATACAAAGCTGAAAATGAATGAACTGCAGCTAAAATATTATGTTCATTCATTTTCACGTGGTCTAGTCTATGGGTAGGCAAACTAAGGCCCGGGGACTGGATCAGGCCCAATTGCCTTCTCAATCCGGCCCGGGAATCAGTGTGTTTTTACATGAGTAGAATGTGTCCTTTTATTTAAAATGCATCTCTGGGTTATTTGTGGGGCATAGGAATTCTGAAAAAGTTTGCTGACCCCTGGTCTAGTGCTTCACCTGCCCACCCCTCTAATATTATGAAGAGGGTTTCTTTTCCAGTCTTCAGAAAGTACAGTCGAACCTCGAGTTGAATGCGCTTCAGGTTGAGCGCATTTGAGTTGTGCTCTGCGGCAACCCAGAAATAATGGAGCGCATTACTTCCAGGTTTCGCAGCTCGGGCATGCGCAGATGCTCAAAATGATGTCACGCGCATGCGCAGTAGCGGCGAAACACGACCTGCTCACGCACAGACACGCCATAGTGTCTTGCGTTCCGTTCCGTTCGGGATGCGAACGGGGCTCCGGAACAGATCCCGTTCGCATCCCGAGGTATCACTGTAACTGGAAGTGGGGAGGCAGAAAAATGTCCCCCTTTCCTTCCACTCTGCAGTTTTGATCTGAAATCTTAGGCGCAGTATTGCACCCAGAGCTCAGAAACTGCTCACGCTAATGAAATTCCCTGTCACAAAATGCGCCTAAAACAAGGGGAGTTTCAAACACTGATTCATAGAGGCAGCATCTCAGTGATCACCACTATGCAGGTTGAGAGTGGCAGAGGGTGGCTCATTGGTCACGTTTGAAGGGAAAATGCTGGACCAGATGAGCCCTTGGCGTGATCCAGCATAGTTAATACATATGTTGTTGATCACTAGGAACAGCTTGCTCAATTTGCATTCATCGTTTGGGAACCTGACATTTTGCAGAGCACGCAGGCAGTGGCAAGGAGCGGTTTGGTGGCGGAAAGAGAGCTATGGGTAACTTAAGGTTAGGAGGAACTTAAGGTTCGTTTGTATGTGTGTAGGATGTGTGACTGGGTACTATATATTCAACGTGGGTTCAAGTTCTGCTCCTGGTACCATTCTTTGCAAAACTGAAAGGTTACGGACAGGAACTATGTGCATCAAGAACTGGCAAGTGCGGGGAAGAGGTTTATATGACCAAGCTGATAGGAACTGGAAGCGCTTTTAGGATAATCAATATAACACTAAGCTGATAGTTCCAACAGCATGAGGGTTTATCCTTCTGCAATGGAACAAGCTCCCCCTCTCCTCGCCCCATGTGCTTCCTTTATCTGTTCTGGGGCGCACCCCAACCTTCCGGAGCAGATCTGGGAATGGCCACTGCCCTGGAATATTTTGATGAATGGTGGTTACATAATAAAACATAAGGAAAAGAGTGAAGCATGACCTGCGTGAATAATGCATCTTGGGGGAAAAGAAGCTGGCTTAGGGCTCTGCCACACCTACATTATTTATTATTATTTTTATTTCTAGGTATAGGTCCACACTTTCTTGGTCCAGGTCCGTATCCGAGTCCCTCCCCCACTTCTTTTCCCCTGCTCTTTACTGCTGAATCGGAACAAATGGCAATCCGCAGAAAACCTGAATTGCCGTATGCTCCAATACAGCAGTAAAGATTGGGTTTTCCTGGGGAAAGTGGTAGGGCCAAGAGAGGACCGGGGGGGGGGGGGGAAGGTATGTGTGGACAAGCCCTTAATCTACCCATAGTGCTTCTGTTCAATAAATCATTGGTCCTTCCCCTTCAGCCAGCCAAGAGGAACTGTTGGCCCACAAGATGTTGCTAGACTCCAGCTCCCATCATCCCAGCCCACAGGCCATGCAGACTGGGGTGACAGGAGCTGCAGTTCTGCGACATCCGCAGAGTTGTAGGTTTCTCATCCCTGCAGCTGGCGATGCATAGCGTGGCAGGCATAATCTTAGAATTATTTTATTGCATTGCATTGCAGTCATTACAGAGCCATACGCTTGGACTCCTGACCTGCTTTAACTGCTGCGTTGTTTCAACACGATTGATTTATTGTGTCTTTTTTTAAAAAAAGAATGGGTGCTTACATTTTTAATAGTTTGATGCTGTTTTATTGTGTATTTTAGTTGCAGGTGTTTGCATTTCATGTTTGTGCAACTGCTTTTTATACTTTGTAAACCACGTGGATGCTTATTTTGGCATTAAGTGGCATATAAATAAATGCATTAGTAATAAATAAATAAATAAATAAATAAGGACGAAGGGATTTGGAAGAGGGCCTCTGCAGAAGATCTTAAGGCATTCTATTTGCCAGCAGCTTGAATAGCCAAGCAGTGACACATTAGCCAGCTTCAGCTGGTCTGACACCAGTACTGTACCCATCTGTATTGACATTTATAAGCCAGCCTAACAGGATGAACTAATCAAGAGCTGTATGCATGGGATACATATTTGCCTTGTTTTGTCAAGAGGTTTGGTCTTTCCCCTACAAGCAGAGGCATTTTAGGACTGGCAAAGCCCCTGGGTTTGTTCAGGATACCCTGTGTAAAATATCCGAGCAGTTTCAAATGAGGACTGACATGCATCTGCCTCCGCTTACCTCAGAAGCAATAAACACTGAGTACGTGGTTGCTCCTCTGTCAAAGCACAAACACAGGGCAACCACCACCCGCCCCAGAAGATGCTCATTCTAAGCAGCTGAAGCACAAACACTACATCTGAATGGTCCCCACTGCCTCACCTCCAGATTGTAAATAATAACTATGTGCCTGGCCTCTGCTCTGGACTTGCTCGAAAAGACCAGTTTAATAAATTGGGGAAATGACTAAAGGGGTTTTGTGTGTGCACAGGCGAGCCACTGCTGTGAACATATTTGCAAGGCTGCGCCCATCCCACAGTGACACACATTCCCCAGCTCCCACAACAGCCTGGAGAAACGTAATCACATGGCTAGCATGTGCGATACCTGTCTGTTATCACCTGACGTGGGGCATTAGCAGGCCATTGCTCCAAGGGCAAAATGTGTTACTGGGTGCAGAAATTACTATCCCAAGAAGTTTGGAATTCTTTTCTGCCCGCCCCAACCCCAAAAAAGTAAGGTTCTAGTCCTTAAGACTGTGATTAAAGAATTGAAAGTATGTGTGTGTGTGATGAAATCTGACAAGCTAAGAGGAAGGGCTCTGTGGTCAGAAAGTGAGGCTTTCATGCCATGAGCAGAAATGTGTTGTTGTTGTTGTTGTTTAGTCATTTAGTCGTGTCCGACACTTCATGACCCCATGGACCAGAGCATGCCAGGCACTTCTGTCTTCCACTGCCTCCCACAGTTTGGTCAGACTCATGTTCGAGAACACTGTCCAATCATCTTGTCCTCTGTCGTCCCCTTCTCCTTGGGCCCTCCATCTTTCCCAGCATCAGGGTCTTTTCCAGGGAGTCTTCTCTTCTCATGAGGTGGCCAAAGTATTGGGAGCCTCAGCTTCAGGATCTGTCCTTCCATTGAGCACTCAGGGCTGATTTCCTTCAGAATGGATAGGTTTGAGCAGAAATGTAGAGATTAACAAATTCAGCTCATCATGCTTTTCCTCATTAAGTCTTTGGCAGAACTCCTTAATCCTCGCTCCCTACTGAAACTAAGTGCACATGACTCCCAAACTGGTCTTCTTTTCTTTCCCTATTTAGCCTCATTTCCATCTTCTTTCCACCTACTGTCTTTTGCTGAGCAGGACTCCTGAGCAGATTCCGTTTCGTCTTTGATTTCACTTATTTGGTGTGATTTATTGCTGGCTTGCTCCTGACACTACTGTGGCTCGAAAAACCAAACAGCTTGGATGAGGAGCCACCAGACCCAGGAAATCCAGCACAGAACAGGGGCAGCATTTCATCGTGTTGCTTTGGCCAGGCTTTATCATGCTCTCCGGTCCAGGTTCAGCAACTACAGAAGACCCACTCCAGACCTATCTGATTATCTAGGATGGATCTGGGTACCATTCAGCGTTGGCAGGGTGGTATTTGAAGAGATGTTCAGCAGGTGGGACCACTCTTACCTCTTGCATTTGCTTTCTCGCCAGCAAGGAGGCGGGTTGGGGGTTTCTTCTGCATCATGATCTATTTGCATCCAATACCACGCTCTAAATGCTAACTAGCAGGCCACATTGCCTCACACAATAGTGCCATATGGAGCTAACATCTGATACTGCTTGAGTATGACTCCTTCCCCGTCAAAAACACGTCAAGCAGCACTGTACATTACACTGTGGCATTTAAATAGTAATAATTTGGATGTGAAGGCTAAATTAGAAAAATGTGCTGCACGTTAGAAGCATGAATTCCTCTAGAGGGGATGGAAAAAATAACAATTAGTCACTGTCTTTCAGCAGCAGCAGAAGCCAAGGTACGCAAGTGAGATCCTCTGTGATCCGTTTTAAAAATCTACTCTTATTCTTACCCAGGGAAGAGCAGTTAAGTTCCACCATAGAACAGTAACAAGGATGCCTAAACTAATTTATTTCAAGAGGCTTAACTACATCCAACTCCATGTTGGACTTTAGGCCGAGATTCACATATCAGTTCAGCTTAGCTCCATTTATACTAAAATGTAAGTTGCCTGTACATGTGACAAAGGCCTGGTGCAACTCTTAGGCTCAAGTAGTGGCCTGGGACTGTCAGCTCAATCAAGGTACCACTCAGCTCCTAACTATCAGCGAAAGGGAGCCACTACTTAAATCCCTCAGGATGCAATGTCAGGTTGGTGTTACGTCAGCTGCTGCATAGTGAGAGGCTGAGGTGGCAGGTCATTGGCAAGGCCACAAACAGTATGGAGCTGAGAGTTGAGCTTCCATCCTGCCAAGACCAGGAAAGTTTCTTGGGCGTGGGCAACTGCAGCGGCAGGCAATCAGTATGCAGCTTGGGTTGTATTGGTGGACCAGCTGAAACAGCATTATTGGGAGCGAAGGGGAGGCAACTTTTGCTTGTCCACCCCAGGCAGCGTGTCTTCGCAGGACCCAGAAGTGATACTTCAATGGGATGGTGTGTATTAATTTTCTGTACCTATTTCTGCATGCAAAACGAACACAAGAAAACTTGAGGGGAAATGTCCCGTTATAGCAAGGCTATACTGTGTCAGGTTATGCCATCTTTGCTGGCACGCTCAGCAAGCCACGTCAGCAGATGTCTTCACACAGGGGCCTTGGTACTACCGGCTCTCGACCTAACGTCATAATTAGCCCCAGAGGATTGTTGTGGGGCTAAACACCAAGTGCACAATGCCCTGAAGCAGTGTTCGAGACGTCCGTTGTTCTAGGCGTATTTTGCGACAGGGAATTTCATTAGCACGAGCAGTTTCTGAGCTCTACGATTTCAGATTAAAACTGCAGAGTGGAAGGAAAGGAGGGCCTTTTCTGTTTCCCCACTTCCAGCTACTCTCTGAAGACTGGAGAAGAGACCCTCTTAAGAATATTAGGGGGGTGGGCAAAGACTAGACCATGTGAAAAATGAACATAATATTTTAGCTGCAGTTCGTTCATTTTCAGCTTTGTATTCTTGATATTTAAAAAGTGCAACTAAGACATTCCATTGTTGCGCCCATATCCTGGGTTTAAGGTGGCATTTAGCTCCTAGCTTTCATATCTCAGTTTCTAAGTAGTGCTTGGGTAGGATGCAAAAATGAACGAGGGAGAAATGAGCATACGAAAGTGCCTGAGTCAGCTCATCCGTTCCTCTGGCTCAGTTCTGTCTCTTCTAACTGGCAATTGCTCTCCAAGGTCTCGCTCTCTTGCAGAGGTCTTTCCCCATCGCGCAACCCGATATCCTTTTAAGTGGCGATGCCTAAGATTGAACCTTCTGCATGCAAAGCTTGTATGTAACCACAGAGCTATGGCCCCTCCTGGAATAAATGTGACAGCAAACAAACACTTCAGCCAAAGCGGTATGCAAATGAAAGGAGACGTTTTCATAGGTTTCAATGGACTGGGATCAGCAACTCATTTCAGGCATGCTGAGTCAAGAGGGATAGCAAAACTGTCAACAACAGCAGCTCCAAATCCCTGAATAATCTTTGAAACATAGGGAGCTACCTTTTAGTGAGTCCTTCTAGCGCAGTACTGCCTATACTGGCTGGCAACAGCTCTCTGGGATTGAACCTGGGACCTCCTGCATTCAAAGCAGACGCTCCACCCATAACCACAGGGGGGTAGAATTGGAAGGGATCATGGGGGGTCATCTAGTCCAACCCCCTGAAATGCAGAAGGTACCTTCCTGAGCTACCTTCCCCAAGGTACTCTTGCTTTACACATGGGTTTATGTGGCTGGGAACACTGACACCAGGAAATGTCTTACTGCAGAGCTTTGACACACTTTTTGGACATGTACCATTTCGTGACACAGTAGAATCATAGAGTTGGAAGAGACCACAAGGGCCATCGAGTCCAACCCCCTGCCAAGCAGGAAACACCATCAGAGCACTCCTGACATATGGTTGTCAAGCCTCTGCTTAAAGACCTCCAAAGAAGCAGACTCCACCACACCCCTTGGCAGCAAATTCCACTGTCGAACAGCTCTTACTGTCAGGAAGTTCTTCCTAATGTTTAGGTGGAATCTTCTTTCTTGTAGTTTGGATCCATTGCTCCGTGTCCGCTTCTCTGGAGCAGCAGAAAACAACCTTTCTCCCTCCTCTATGTGACATCCTTTTATATATTTGAACATGGCTATCATATCACCCCTTAACCTCCTCTTCTCCAGGCTAAACATGCCCAGCTCCCTTAGCCGTTCCTCATAAGGCATCGTTTCCAGGCCTTTGACCATTTTGGTTGCCCTCCTCTGGACACGTTCCAGTTTGTCAGTGTCCTTCTTGAACTGTGGTGCCCAGAACTGGACACAGTACTCCAGGTGAGGTCTGACCAGAGAAGAATACAGTGGCACTATTACTTCCCTTGATCTAGATGCTATACTCCTATTGATGCAGCCCAGTTTTACTGGTTGCCAGTTTTACTGGCAAACCAAGGCCACAAACTAACCCCTTTCCAGCCCCGGGAGGAGCACGTTCGCGCAACACACCTACAAACTGCAGCTGACACACTAACATGTTGCAACACGCGGTTTGGAAAGCTCTGTCCTATTGGATCGCGAACATTTCATCACAACTAAGGCCCAAGAAACAAAGGAAGTTGTATTTTACCAGAGCAGACTATTTGTCCGCCTGGCCCAGCAGCGGTTTGCCAACAAGGCAAACCCCATGGGTTCACGTAAAAGGGATGTAGGTTTCTTTCTTTACAATGAGGAAATAACGCACAAACCCAGGGAGTAAATCCTGCCTCTCTCCCACCTCACTTTGCTGTGTCCCACCTGCTTTAAGCAATTTTTTCTCAGTCCGCGAGTGAACGAGGCAGAGAAAAAATTGCTTAACGTCACAGAAGGCAGTGAGGTAAGATGGAAGGAAGACCGGAGCAGTGCTGGCTGGTAGGGCCAGTTTGGTGCCTCGCTGGGGAAACAAAGCACTTTGCTACTCCACTGCCTCACCAAACCACTGTCCCAGTATGTGCTGGCAGAAAAGACTTGCGAATAAAATGAACTTAGGCTGCATCCACGGAATACGTTTAAAGCAGTGTTATACCGCCTTAACCGTCATGGCTTCCCCCCCAAAGAATCCTGGGAACTGTACTTTGTTAACGGTGCTATGTGGTGTTAGGAGTACCATTTCCCCCCCTCACAGAGCTACAATTCCCAGCGATATATAAAAATTAGTCCCTTTGGGAACTCTGGGAACTGTAGCTCCGTAAGGGGAATGGAGGTTAGCACCCTTAGCGAGCTACAGTTCCCAGAATTCTTTGCAGGGAGCCATGGCTACTGAAGTGTTGTGATAGTCCTTTAAATGGACTGTGTGCCTCAGTAAGCCGTTCACATCTTGTCTGACACAGGCTTTCAAAAAAAGGGGTGGGTGGGTTGCAGAGTGTCTAACAATAACGTACACAATGTAACGTAAGCGTAGATAACAGCACAAAGAAGAAATTACTCGGAAAGTCACTCTGTTTTATGATCTTGCTTCAGCTGAGGTTTCCCCTCAAACAGACGCGCAGGCACAAAAGAGAAAGAAGGGGAAAAACAGGCTGCCAAGTTCTTTGAAGGCTTTTAATGAAATCCAGAGAAACGGCGCTCTCGCTGCTCACACACACGCACACATGCAAAATCGACAAAAGGCAGGTCTTGCCGTGTCACAGTTCTGTCAGACCAAAGCAGAAAATCTCCTCAGCTGCTAACCAGAAAAGAGCAGTCAGGGTTACTAGGTCCCCTGTCAGCTCCAATTTAGCTACCCGGAGACAGCACTGGAGACTTCAAATTCCTCACATTTGTACCTAAATGCAAGGGATTAACCTAGAGATGCCTAGTGACCGATATGGCAAAATGAATAAATGTGCTGAAACATCCAGCTTCGGCCTGATAATAAACTTGTCTTTGACTTCCACTGCTGCAACCATTTGCTTTATTTCATTTCATTTCATTTTTTTATTGAAACCTACTCTTTTACTTCTCCCAGAGTCTGCACTCCAGAAAAAGACAGCATGGTGTTCTGGCAAGAGCATCAAACTAGGACCCCCAGGAGACCAAATCCTCATTTGACTATGTTGCTGTCACCTTGGGCCAGTTTCTCAGCCTAACCAACTTCGCAGGGCTGTTGTGAGGATAAAATGAGGGGAGCAGTACCAAGTATAACCACTCTGAGCACCTTGGAGGAGAGATGGGATATAAATGTAATGATTAACCAATGAATGATGTAAAGTTCCACAGTGGAGGGACCTTTGAGCCAGTGAATTCAAGACCAACTTCATCCTATCATCTCTCCACTAGTAGAGCCCAGTTCAGGGCCTAATTTCCCCTATTTTTCCAACAGGAAGTTGCCAGATGTAGATTTATGCCCACAGAGTTGTTCATGAGCATAGGGTCGGCCTCTACATGGTGGGCATTGCCTCTTTTCCCTCAGAGAAACACCTATGGCCAATCCTGAAGCCCTTTCTGTCAGTGGCATAGCTGTCAACGTTTCCCTTTTTTTAAGGGAAATTCCCTTATTCCGAATAGGATTCGTCGCAAGAAAATGGAAAAGTGGACAGCTATGGACAGTGGTTTGGGGAGGGGGGTGTATTTTGCCTGTATGTTGCCGCCAAAACAAGAACGAGTCTCGTTTGCACCTTTAAAGACTTGTATGTTTAGTATGGCATCATAATCATCACCATCAATATCAATATCATCATCTGTTATTTATACCCCGCCTATCTGGCTAGGTTTCCCACAGCTTTGAGCAAAATACAGTGGTACCTCCGGTTGCAGGCGGGATCTGTTCCGGAGGTCCGGCTGGATCCCGAGGTTTTCACAACCCGAGAGACCGTTTCTGTGCACACACGCATGGCAAAAACCCCAGAAATATACTTCCAGGTTTGCCGCTTACGTATCCCAAAGTTTACGTAACTGGAGGGATATGTAAGCGGAGGTACGACTGTACAAGAATTCATCAAATATTAAAAGCTTCCCTAAACAGGGGAAGTGTCCGTGGTCTACAGTCTGCCACTCTACAAACCAGGAAACTGTGGTTTAATCCCTGCTTACAGGATATCAGGAACTGATCCATGACTGCAATGTCTGAAGCAGACCAACACAATGGTGCAATACAGGATGCTTAACCACAAAGCATTTACCTATACCAAACCTGTATTTCATGTTGATCTGACAGCAAAGATGTGCCATGCGCATTATGAGAGCTTCTGTTATTTCATCAGGAAATTCGCATTTGCATTTTGGATGTCCTGTTGTGTTCTTGCTTCCAAATTGTGTGCTTGGGGGAAAAAGGGATTCTTTTGCAAATCTCAGGGGCTGAATTTTAATATAATCTCCAATGCTTTCTTTGATTCATAAATTGATGTGCTTTCATAAATATACAGTGTGGTATCATGGCTAATCATTGATGTCAAGTAATAGAGTAGCGCTCGGCTGTCATTTCTCATTTTAGGTTACACCCGTCATTTTGGTATCTGGGAGCTTGCTGTTAAAGTTAATAGGAGAAAAATGTTTCCAGCATCTAAGCCACCCTGACCTCTATCTTTTCCTATGAGCTGGAGAGATAAATGACGCTCAGCTGAAATAAAAACAAACCTGGCCATGAAAGCATATCTCATCAACTGTCTTCAAGCATTTACATTAAGGATTGTATCCATCTAAGCCATCATTAAGAGCAGCCCCACTGAAATGAATGGGATTAAGTGAGCCATGTCCATCACCTCTGACTTTGTTGGATACAATGCGGCCCTCCAATTCTCTCCATCTGGCCCTCAGGATTCTCCTCCGTCACACCCCTCATTTCACCCCACCACTTGAGGGCTTCTGCCAAGCTGGAATGTGTCCTCAAACTCTGATAATACCTCTTGCAAGCTTGAATGGAAGAGAGGGGTATGCGAATGTACTTAGCAACTGGCCTATTGTACAAAAGTAAGGGGATGCGGGTGGCGCTGTGCTCTAAACCACTGAGCCTCTTGGGCTTGCCGATCAGAAGGTCGGTGGTTCGAATCCCCACGAGGGGTGAGCTCCTGTTGCTCTGTCCCAGCTCCTGCCAACCTAGCAGTTTGAAAGCATGCCAGTGCAAGTAGATAAATAGGTACCACTGCGGAGGGAAGATAAACAGTGTTTCTGTGAGCTCTGGTTTCCATCACGGTGTCCCATTGCGCCAGAAGAGGTTTAGTCCTGCTGGCCACATGACCTGGAAAGCGGTCTGTGGACAAATGCCGGCTCCCTAGGCCTGAAAGCGAGATGAGTGCCTCAATCCCATAGTCGCCTCAGGACTTAACCATCCAGGGGTCCTTTGCCTTTTTTTTTTTTTTTTTTACCTTTACAAAAGTAAAACTTCATTACTCTGGCCACTTTTGGCTCGGGCATTTGTCCTTCAGCAGGTTGACCCAGAGTGAATTTGGCCCTTGGGCTGAAAAGGGATCACTAGACGTATATGGTATTATGGTATATTGTATTATGGCTTTAGGAGTACTGCTCTGATAGTTCATCACTGAAGTGAAAAGTAGATTCCCCGCCCTCCAATAAACAATAACAATTAGTGGTGACACTGAACAGTCGCAGTGTCCAGATTAGGAATTCCTTCCCCCTAGAGCAGGCATGACCAAACTTGGCCCTCCAGCTGTTTTGGGACTACAATTCCCATCATCCCTGACCACTGGTCCCGTTAGCTAGAGGTCCATGTGGCTTTCACACTACAGGTGTCTCTCGTCAGCCTGTGAAGCAGGGTGAGAGAATGTCTGGCCCTCCACATGTTGCAAAACTACAACTCCCAGCAAGCATGGTCAATGGCAAAGGATGATGGGAGTTGTAGTTAGCAATATTCAAGTGTGCTTTGTTTGGTTTTGGTTGTTAGTTTGTGAATGTTGTTAATATTGTTCTGCTGATGAGTGCTATAAAGCTTGGGAATGGTAAAATACAACTTTTCTTATGGTTGTGCTGTTTAGCCTATTCTTGAGGTGTTTTGTTAACAGTGTTTTAAAGAAGGTGGTTGCTTTACTGATGATCTGTAATTGCTTTACTGGTGATTTGTTAATGATTCTATATGATTTATGTTGTAATTGTCATGTTCTAATTCCAGAATGTTCCAGTTTGTTATTGTCATTTATTTTTTGTAAGCCACTTCGTGACCTGTGGGAGTGAAAAGCAGCATAGAAATAGAATAAATGAAGCGAATAAAATATTTGGAGAACCACAGGTTCCCCGTATCTGCTAGTTTTATTCCAACAAGCTTTCAATCTGGTGGGGGGTTTTTTGCTCTGAGAGAAAAGACCCACATTCTGGGCATGCTTTGACACTCCTTTAACTCCTCTCACATCACCAGACTTTTGTATTGGGGGGTTTTGTGACAAAAGTAGCTAGCTACCAGTGCATGGGGTTTACATAGCTATAAACCAAATGGGAAAACATTAAAATTGGTGCCAGACCATAAGCGCAGTCTTACTGTGCCATTATAAAAGTCCACAACTTTCTAAATAAGTGAGATGATAAAAAGTCAGCTGCCGCTGATGTTGCTCCAAGAAACAACTGAGGAGTAAAACCATCATCCTTGGAGGCAAAGACCTAACACGCAGGTGAGCCCAAACTGCGCAGACTCGTCCATGTCTATTTTTGTAACGTGCCGTTTATGTGTTATATATTTGTACTGGTTCGAAGGGCCGATCTAGGTATGAAGGGATACCCTCAGCAAAATGTTATCTGGTTGGGTTCACATCTCACTGTGGCCACCTTCACCCCCTGGTCTTTCCAAGAGCAGTGGTGACGCTGCTGAAATCTGAAGCAGGCACCTGCAAACCACCCTCCAAGGCCCCATAGAGGAGACACTACAGCAGGGCTTGTGGGACTGTCAAAATGGCAGCTTCCTACCTAATGGCTGCTGCCATTTGGTGAATTTGAGCCAAGGACTGGGAGAGGACCCAGCTCAAGCCGCAGTGTCCCTCTGGGCTGCTGGGCCCTCAGTCCTTGCCCAACCAGGCTGGGTCCTGCCACCAGCCTTGACCAATCCTAATTCTTTGAGTTCATACAACCCATGGCTAGCATGCAATGCCCCATAGGAATGCACTGGACCTCTGGTGAGCTCATGGCCGAGGGTGAGATCCAATGGGCATCCACTTGTGCAACAGAGCTTCTCCCCCATGTATGCCTGCCCCCAAAGCTGCTCCAATTGCAACCTGTGAAATCCAGCTTTTTCTGAACTGTGACAATCATTCAAATCCCAGCAACTATCCTATGTATCCACTCCTTTCAGTTCATACCAACAATGACTTCAGCCAGGTCAGAAGTCTTCCAGCAGTGCCAGCGCTAACTCCGGCCCCCACCCCCCACCCCGGCCCATCAATGGTTGCATGTGCTGGCTTGGCGATTTTAAAAAACGCATCTCTTTGGGATAAAACAAATGTTACACCAACTGTGCAATTGCATTTAATGTGTCTGGTTTTCATCTGGGAGGGAGCAGACCTAGCCCTTTCTTCTGTGCCATAAACCCGACAAAACCTGCCTCTGAATCTTCCATTTGCCCAAAGAGAAAACAATGGGGCCAACTGCGGCTTTCTTCCCATGGCGCATAGCAGCTCCAGAGGGCATTTCAGATGGCAACATGCTATCAGGGGTGGGAGGAAGGGCACACATCCTCCCCACATTGCTTGTGCCATGTTAAATGCCAGCCCAGGAGAATGCCAGCCCAGGCGATTAAAAGCTGTGATAGTGCGCCACTGGTGTGCACATGAACCAAATCCCATGAATTTCAGCTGGCATTCCATGCTCGGAACTGTGCGCCACCCACTTTGGTTGTTTCTAGAATCCTGGTTCACGGAGCTCCGCTTATGCAACATTGGCAGCAGCCCCTTTCTAATGTTCAAAATGTTAATCCCACTCAGAGATGGATTAGCAATAACACATCTCTTTTTTACCTTAGCGGTGGGAGCTCAAGGATCAGGACATTTTGAAAATGCTTTCACTTGGGAATTGTGCCCAGCACATCCATAGCTGATGCTTACACAAATGCCCATCTGTTCATGGCTGGGTGCCGAGCCCACCCACAGATAAGAGGGAATAGCTACACACACCACACATACACACAAAAGACAGAGAGGGGAGATCTGCCTGGATTTGGGCTGCAATTGTGCTTAATATTGACAGGAGCTCTTTGGCATGGCAGATGCCCAACTATCTGGACTCAGAAGTGATGCTACCATGAAGAGATCAGACCCACCCGCTCACACAAATTCTGCAAACATTTATCCTTGGGGTGCAAAGGGCTGTGGAAGTTTACATTTCTCAGAAGTTCAGGCTAAAAATTGATACCAGCCCCTTTGTTAGCATTACTGGGGATCTGGGATGGGTTGAATGAAGGTGGTTTGGAGAAAAAGATTTATTCTATGTGTATTGCTAGCTGCCAGGATGGCTATTGTAAGAACATGGAAATATTTAGAGGGATTAAATATGGATTTAAATTGTAGTCATATCTGGTCGATGGCTATCGCTGAAAACTTAACTCAAGGACTGAGGTAAATTAGAGGGCAAAAATAAATAAATGCTGAAAATAACAACAACAAAAATTATAACAACGTTCAAATACCTCCTGCAAAATGGGCTACTATTTGGAATTCTTAGTAACTTTTCAGCTCCACGAGAGAATATCATAAGACCTTGAAGGCAACACTGTGATACCTACGGTATATACATATATTCTATTCTATTGTTTAGACTTCTTGTTTTAGATTGTATGTCCCTTTGGGGTGCATTTTTTTAATTTTAACTGTGCTGCTATATCATCATCATTATTATTATTATTGTTGTTGTTGTTATTGTTATTATCATCATCATTCTTATTATTATTATTATTATTAAACAACCATACTTTGAATAGTGGCTTTATTAAATGTTCGATGAATGCTGGTAGCAATACGTAATAAGCTGTCTCAAGCCATGAAGAGACAGATTTTGGGGTATCCTGGTATTTACTTTTTGAAATATGGCAACCCTAATTTAATTGAATATTACATTAAGACAGGTGGCATTCTGAAGCAATGGGTTAACAGCAGCAGAATGCAGATTGATTATTTAACTGTTTGGAGCAATGGCAGAACACAGAAGAAATCAAATGTAGAAATATTCAACTCTATGTTACTTCCAAGACCCAATGCTTTTCGTTGCTTTTTGAAGTTCAACAGGAAATACAGGAAACTACCAAAAACCCCATCAATTCATATTGTCAGATGGGCCCAGCAGAACCATCTGTGTGATCATCCTGTTAGATTATTAAGATAAAACGGCATTTTCCCCATGACATTACAAAAATAAAATAAAAACCAAGCTTGATGTCGTCTTTTGACTTTCAATGCAATTCTGTAGCTAAGCATTGGGAGAAATCCAATCCAGTGTGCATTTAAAGGTAAATCTATCTCACTGCCACTTTCTGAAACAACACACGGAGAGAACACAGCTATCTCTTGAAATTTGCGCTTCTCCAAATTTTGCAAGCAATCCCGAATTATCTGTACAAAGGTGCATAATAAAGAATGCCTAAAAATGCACGTATGAGTGAAAACAACGTGCAAAACACATTATAATCAGAGGAAATTGTTTTTTGCAAAAATAAGCGTACTAGGCAAAATGCAAAAAAATGTGAAGATGTGGAGAACTTTGCACTAAAATGATGATCAATTTTCATGTGGACTTTTAAAAATCAATCAATCAATCAATCAGAGTGGTGTAGAAACGGGGCGACTCAAAAACTGAAATTTTAAAAAATCCCCATCCCTACAACAGACAACTTCCTACTCTGTTTGTTTTGCACAGTATAAAACTGCACTGCCAGGCACAGGGTAAGCCTTGGAGGACTGAGTCCACACCCTATTAGAGTCACAGAGTCACTGGGGACTCACTCAGACCAACCAGCACTTCAACTCGGTATTCCTGCATTCTCAGTGGCACTGCCGGTTAATGTAGCCTTGATGCAAACCTCCAAGCCAATAAAAGACTTAATGAATCACATTCATCTCAAATGAACTTTGCAAGGTTAGGACAATAACGCAGCCCAACAGAAGATGTAACTTCAGCACCGCTGAAGAGCAGCGGCATTATCGTTTGCTGCAGAGAGCCCCTTCCATATATTAGTATGCAACACTTCAATCTTGACATTTATTTATGGTGCAATGTTCTCCTGAAGGCAAGCGCCCTGCCCAGTGCAGTGGGAGCAAGTACAAAGAAATAATTTAAGGTCTGGCCAGATGCCATAAAAGGGGATATTATTTATCACACATTATAGGCATTGCTTGTATCATGTAATGAAGTCCTACTTAAAAGATAAAACACTCCAGCATTCATTGGGTGTGCCAGAGTTGCAGTCGTCTTTCTCCTCTTACTTACGATTGCTAGATTAGATTTGGGTAAGCAAAATATTACCATAGTGTGGTTTCCCCTTATTACAGCTGCCATGTAAGAAGGGTGGGGTGGTTTGGGTGGTGGGGTTTTTATAATTTTTTATTTTTTTGAATGTGGGTCTCCACGCATCTGTTGTATTTTACAAATACTGCCAGCCACTTTGAGGACTTTGAGGAAAAGCAGGATTTAAATCTACTGAATAAATAAATAGTGAAGGCTTTCCCCCATGGTTCAGGATTAAAACATTTGTGTTTTTGATAAAAATAAATTAATATTATTTAATGGCACAAGAAACATAAAGATCTTTGATGCTAGAGGTAATTAATTCTGGAGACGTGGAACTTGTTAGGGGTATGTTTGTACTCTGCTATTGGAAGGCATGCTCTAAAATAGCTTTTGGAAAGGGATTTAAAAAATATATGCTAGATATAAAGCTGTGCCTGGAGCCAGAAGGCACATTGGCATCTTATTAATTAGAAAGAATCAAAAAGGAAACTGTGTTCCATTTACTGGCAGTGAGAAAACTGCTAATAGCCAAAAACTGGAAACAGATGATCCTTCTGTAAATCTGATATGTTGTGATTTGGGACAATGCTAACATAATGAAATTATCCTTCATTATCATATGCAGAAGGTTCAATTAACAATTTAAACGATGGAAATTATTGGAATATGGGCTTACTCTTCCTATTGTGTTACATAATGGCTGTGTTTAGACGTAACAACAGACCATAGTTTAATCGTAATGGGAACAAGCGGAAGTGGTCTACACCTTTTGCTTTTCTTTTTCATTAACCACAGTTTAGCATGACATCCAAATCTACGTATGAACTACACTCAACTACGGTTTCTTGAAACATATTCACACAGTTCCACTGTGCAAAACTCTGCCACTGCCACCATCCATTTCTATGCACAGTCTTCTGCTGAACTTGGCTACGTATAAATAGCCCCAGGTCACCTTCCAGCTCTTGCTCAGGCAAGCAGTTAATAGTGGACTCATAGCTTTCCATCTCCATTTCTCTGATCTCTCCCATTCTGTTCTTTTGCCACCTGTTGCCTGATGTGCCCTGGCTGTTTGCCCTCTCTGCCCTCCAGCACTCCAGAATTTCAACTTACCCAGAAGGAAGCATACTTGGGTTTCCATTGTTATTTATTAAACATCTATCCCACTCTGTCTCCCAAAGGAGCCCAGAGCAGAAAACCAGCAAACTAGCAGAACGAATTAGCCAAACAATACCATAAAATTATAATGAAAACATATTTAAATCATTGACCTTGCTAAGCTCTAGGCATCGCCCATGTCTCATTAGATCACCAGTAAAGAATGCCATGGACGCGGGTGGCGCTGTGGGTTAAACCACAGAGCCTAGGACTTGCCGATCAGAAGGTCGGCGGTTCGAATCCCTGCGACGGGGTGAGCTCCCGTTGCTCGGTCCCTGCTCCTGCCAACCTAGCAGTTCGAAAGCACATCCAAGTGCAGGTTGATAAATAGGTACCGCTCCGGCGGGAAGGTAAACGGCGTTTCCATGCGCTGCCAAAGCGGCTTAATCATGCTGGCCACATGACCCGGAAGCTGTACGCTGGCTCCCTCGGCCAATAAAGTGAGATGAGCACCGCAACCCCAGCGTCGGTCACAACTGGACCTAATGGTCAGGGGTCCCTTTACCTTTACCTTTAAAGTATGTCATTATGGCATGGCTTGAATTGTGCCACTAAACCAGCCTCCCCCAATCTCGGGTGCCCAAATATTGTTGGACTACAACTCCCATCATTCTTGACTACTGGCCACGCTAGATGAGGCTGTGGGGGAGCAGGAGTCCATCAACATCTGGAGACACAAAGGTAGGGGCAGGATGCAAGAAACCATTGCTGCATGGAAGGAGTCAATGCAAAGATAGATACTGCTGTGCTCCCTCCACGGGAGGGAGAAGTAGAAAATAAACAAGCCCTGAGCAGAAAGCCAAAGATGAAAGGAAAGGAAGGCGTGTAACAGTGAGATGTTGGTGGTGGAGGGCAGAGAGAGGGAGAGAAATACACAGCATGGAGTTAGTTGAAAGATACGTCTCACTGCACATGCGGAGAGAAAGCATTCCCTTGTTGGCAACATCAATTGGCAAGCTTATGGCCAAATTACTCCAACTAATACTGGCAATAATTTTTACCCACTAACTTGTCCCCTGGTATGTATTTCTGAAACCACAGCATAAGAACAGTTTTAGCTTTGGCTAAAAATTTGCTCAGGCTGCCTCGGCTGCTGTCAGGCCATCTACTGCTTAGCAAGAGAGAGTTTGCAGTCCAGAGGTTTTATACTTTATAAAGGGGGGGGGGAGCAAAGGAACAAAAAAGAGAGGCACTCGTTACCCTACCTGTAAAGGTAAAGGAACCCCTGACCATGAGGTCCAGTTGTGGCCGACTCTGGGGTTGTGGTGCTCATCTCGCTTTACTGGCCGAGGGAGCTTCCGGGTCATGTGGCCAGCATGACTAAGCTGCTTCTGGCGAACCAGAGCAGCGCACAGAAACACCGTTTACCTTCCCACCTATTTATCTACTTGCATTTTGACGTGCTTTCGAACTGTTAGGTTGGCAGGAGCAGGGACCGAGCAACAGGAGCTCACCCCGTCGCAGGGATTTGAACCGCCAACCTTCTGATCGGCAAGTCCTAGGCTCTGTGGCTTAACCCACAGTACCATCTGCGTCCCTACCCTACCTGTAGGGATGGGCAAATGGCTCCATTTTGGTTTCTCTTTTTTTCCCATCGTAAATTCAGTTCTCCACGTTTCCACACCAGTTTGTGATTTTTCAAATTAAAAAAAAGTCGCAAAAACTCAACAAGTCAGCCTATTTTAGGAGTAGGTGAATTTGACCATTGAAGTTTCTCTCAATTTCTCGTTTTCCCAACCTTAAATTCAGTTCAGCCCATTTGAGCATCAGGTTATTTGCTTTAAGTCTGCATGAGAATGTGTACCGATTTCCATGCATTTTTGCAAGTGCCTAACAGAATGGATTTTTGGACATTATTTTCACTATTGTATGCACTTTTATGTGCACTTCCCCCTAATATATACAAGAGAGAGAGAAGAAGAAGAAGGAGAAGCTCCCTGCTGAATCGCTTCCAATGACCCATGTAGCCCATCAGTCTATTCTCACAGCAGCCAGCCAGGTGCCTGTATCCGGCTACATATTAGTCAGAGAACAGTAGTTCCCCATTCCACAGGGTTATTTGTGAAGGAAAGTTTAGCATGCAAAAAGCTACTGATAAGGTCACACAAGTTCTGCATCCAGAGACTTCTCCACATGCGTGCCGAAAAGAAATAGGCAGCTACTAAATAGTTAAAGTTAATCCCTAAAAACCGAAAAACATCTGGAGAGCGTTACAACGTGTGGGTTTTAGAAAGAGAAAGAGTTGGCATACAAAGAGTGGAAGCCTCTGTGCCAAGCTCTCCCAGTCTGTACTGCAGGAGTTTACAATGGAAAAAGTGACTGGGTCATCAACAGAGAGGGCTGGCATGGTGCAGCCCCAATGGCCGAATTGCAACTGCTGCTTGCTTAAATCGACAACTGCAAGTAGTATTGGCCAAACAACTTCCAGGGCTAATCACGGATAACCAGAAGCATTCTGCCTGCACAACACTTTCCTCAGCTTATTGGGAATGATGGTGACAAAGTTCAGGTTTGTCTGGCTCAGAACAGCTTGTGCTCCTTGGCTGCGTTGGGAATTAAGTGCCATTTCCTTGGAAAAATCCTCTGGCTCAGATTTCTGCACCTCAGTTCTTGGATGCTTCCATGGGAAAGGTAGTTTTCCCAGGCTACCCAAGTCATTAGCATGGCCCAATACGTCTTCTGCCTGGAACACTGCTGTGCAAACAAGGAGCCATCGGGAAAATAACTTCCAGGGGTGTGAAGGCCATGCTAGTAACTCAGGTGCAGAAACAGCTTGCCAGGTGGGGTTCGCTTCCCAGTAGGTGAGTCATTGTTGCTTATCAAGAGCAGGGCAGGCGAGGAGATTGGCATGGTAGAAATGCACTGGCAGGAACACTGTGCCAGCTTCCCTGCTGCTTCAGCCCTCTCCCTCTCTGCAAGCAACAGCGACTTACCTGACAGGAACCTAGTGTAGCAAGCTCTGCTCTACCTGGCAAGCCATTTCTGCACAGGCATCCCACCCACCAAAATTACAGCCCCTGCCCGTTGTAGCGCTGAAGGCAACAGAAAGAAGCGTCCTGCAGAGAGACCCCAATTCTTCCTGGCCATGCTTTTGCTAGTTAAGTGGGAAGGGGGTAGGAGAGCAAGGTTTGGGAAGTGGAGGCTGCTGGACATGTTTGGGCCCTGCTGCCATCCCAATGTTGTCACCAGGGACATGACAGAAAGCAATTAATTTGAAACGGGGGTCGGAAAGACCCCAGACTCCATTATTCAGACAAATAAATGCCTCCTTTGTCCAATGGTAGGGCCGGCTCCAATATACTGTAATCAGCCAGGCCTCCTCAAGTATCTTGCAGGGATTTTTCCTTAGTTATAAGGAGGAGCTACAATGGCTCGGAGTTGAACGCGGCGTGAGTCACAGTGACATAATTATGTTTCCACGTCCTGGTGAAGAGTTGTTGTTTTATTTCAGTCGCTGGACTCTCCCGTAGAAGGAGGAAGAAGAAAAAAGTTGCACGGTCGCTGAGCCAAGAAGGAAACTGAAACTGAATTCTTCTGATAATTCTTGTGTTACTACAAGTCAACATTACGCTTGCCGTGAGGCGGGGGGGGGGGAGAAAACCACTGGAAGAAGGTTACTGTAATGCAAGCCTTTGCTCCGAGTGAACCTCAAGGCAGCAATATCTTATGATTCACAGCCGTTTAATCAATGAGCAGATTAGAAACAAGGGCAGCCTCTCTCCTGAAAGTAGAATTATCCCCTTAATCACAATGAACGAAGAAAGGAAAGGCATATTTGAAGGTTATACCATAGACTATAAGGTGAGAAGCATAAAGCGACAGGAATGAATGATCCACGGGTGTGCTGACCACTTAATCCAGTCTTAAATGGATAGGGCGAACCAACGGGCAATTGGTACCTTGTCACATACCGTGGTTCACTGGTAGATTTCGAAGGGCAGGAGCTCAGGATGCAGAAGAGTCCAAAAATAAAGTTATCTGTGTTGATCCACATATATTTGACAGTGACAAACAAAGCAGAGGTTGATTTTTTTATTACAGTAAAACACTTTGGCTTCTGCCTTCCTCAAACTACATAGTGCAGGAGTCCGGGGAAGGGCCATTTCAATGGTCGCCTCTCCACCTGCCTCTGGATTGTATTATTTTAGAAAATGGGTTAAGATGCATCTTTTTCAGTAGGATTTTGGAGAGAAGCAAGGTGAAGAACTGTCCATTGATCTCCTGCAATTGCATTCATGATGAAAGTGGAGAATAATTTAATGCCTCCTTTTTTATTACGTCTTAAGAGTTATAAGTTATGGAATTGTTGCTTCTTATATTTGACCTGTATTTTATTGCATTGTTTTTACGTATATTTGTCTTGATGTAAACACCATGGTGCCTCTGTAACACCAAAATCCGATCCCTTCATCTGCCCTGGTTGCAATAAAACATGTTTCTCTACAGCCATAGCAGACACTGTAACTGCAAAGTCCTACAATTATGTAGATCTATGTCCTTGCTGCTGCTGCTGCTGCTGCTGCTGCTGCTGCTGCTGCTGCGAAAAGTCATCTGTCTCTTGCTCCTGAATATGTTTTTTCTCCTTAATAATTCTAGCCATTCGAGAGCCAGTGTGGTGTAGTGGTTGAGAGCGGTAGTCTTGTAATCTGGGGAACCGGGTTCGCGTCTCCGCTCCTCCACATGCAGCTGCTGGGTGACCTTGGGCTAGTCACACTTCTCTGAAGTCTCTCAGCCCCACTCACCTCACAGTGTTTGTTGAAGGTTAGCCGCTTTGAGACTCCTTAAAGGGAGTGAAAGGCGGGATATCAAATCCAAACTCTTCTTCTTCTTCTCTTCTTCTAGCATGACGGTGATTTTTCTTCTTCTTCTTTGCTTTCATCCATACCTAGCTGCAAGTGGAAAGTTAACCATTGCCAGTATCCCTGAGATGGTATTAGCTTCGAAAATAAGAGTTTGGTTTGAGACAAGCACAGTGTTCCAAACTCTAGTGCACATAAGACGGATTTTCTGTCTCAGACACCTAGTTTTCACATCATTAGCCTTAACATTAAAAACAATTAAGTGTGGCTATCTGTGTCTACATACATGTATGTGTGCATGTTAGAGCGCGGGGGGGGGGGGGGGGTCCTGATAGGATGCAGCTGATCATCAAAATTATGTATTTATTACAGCAAGTAACAAAACAGGGATTAATCTTTTATAGCAAATTGTTATAAAAGACGGCTGAAGCTAGAACATTTGGCTATAAGAAGTTAATCTCCCTCCATATTTATATATAGTTGTACTCAACTGTGGCTTTGAGCTACTGCTAAGGCTTTCTACTCACACAAGGCCGGACCATCCAATTTACAGCCATCCTCCCTACCCCATCCTTTCTGAAAAGCTGCTTCTGTGGATAGGAGGACCTTGCTGAATAGCAAAGGGAGAGGAGCAAAATTCAATACCCTGAAAAGCACTTCTCATTGACACATAGCTACCATAGGGAATTATTATTGTTTGTTTGTTTGTTTGTTTGTTTGTTTGTTTATACCCCGCCCATCTGGCTGAGTTTCCCCAGCCACTCTGGGCGGCTTCCAATCAAGTGTTAAAAACAGTACAGCGTTAAATATTAAAAACTTCCCTGAACAGGGCTGCCTTCAGATGTCTTTTAAAGATAAGATAGCTGCTTATTTCCTTCACATCTGATGGGAGGGTGTTCCACAGGGTGGGCGCCACTACCGAGAAGGCCCTCTGTCTGGTTCCCTTTAACCTCACTTCTCGCAATGGGATGGAGCTGGGATGGAGATTTTGTTGGACCCCAACTCCCATTCAGCATGGCTAATGGTTTGGGATGATGGGAGTTGCGGTCCAAGCACATCCCGAGGTTTCCACATCCCTGCTGTAGGTATTTAGAGCCGTAAGTTCATTGTACAACCACACAGTGGTGGACCAAAAACAGCTTACGCACAACCTTAACCACTCTCACAGAAGAGGCAACGGCTGCATGCAGTGAAATATTAAAAGGCATCTAAATGGGACATCGCTTACCAAGCACATTGCCATTGGGCTCTAAGGGGAACATAACCATGTTGTTTTGCTGACAAATCCCAACCTTGGCATTTATTCCAATTTTACAGGACGCTGTGCCCCGGGGCCAAGATTTCAATTATAAGTAATCATAACACAATTATTAAGAGAACAAGATTAGCCACCTGCACAAGATTCTTGCTGAGCCCGGCAACTGATACTGCTGCTCCTATCTTTTTGAGAAGGGCACATCAGCACTTTGGAGATCTTTGCAGTTTAATTACCCTTCTTAACAGTGATTTGTGAATCACAGGCCACACACAAGGTAAGAAGACTTCCCATTGAAGCAAAGGCCTTTTTGCTTTCAGCTATTCTCCATCCACAGATCTGGAGGTGAAATAAATTAAAAACACCCCCCTCCCATTGGCAGTACAAGACTCCTGCTCCAGGATCTGAACTCCTCTTAGCAGCTGGAGATATACTGCAACAATTTGTTGCAAATCCCACTGGTATTATATTCAAATAATCACCAGTCACGTTACATTCAGGATGACCTTCTTGTCTTCAACTGCACATTGTAATCCTGTAGGCAAGGACTGTTTTATTTTATTTTTTAAAAAATTGTGCAGCACAGTGATTTTGAATGTAATATTAGTGGTGTTGCTAAAAGTAATTTTACGATCAGAAATGAACAGCCATGTAGTTGCTGTCAAGTCAACCAGCATTCAGAAATACCATTTTCATCCATTAAACCAGACTTTCCCATCTACAGATGTTTTTGGACCACAGTTCCCATCACACCGAACCCCTAACATCCCACCCATCTAACTGAGTTGCCCCAGTCACTCTGGGAGGCTTCCAACATATATAAAAGCATAATAAAACATTGATATATATTTTTTAAAAAAAACTTCCCGATACGTGGCTGCCTTCAGATGTCTTCTAAAGGTTGTATAGTTAATTATCTTCTTGGCCTAGAGGTCAAATAACTCCATAATCTCTGATGAAAATGGGACATACTATTCCATACCCTCCAACACTTCTCAGATGAAAATAGGGGTGTTCTAAGTAAAATTGGGACATTCCGGGATGAACTCAGAAACCAGGACAGCTTCTCTAAATCTGGGGCTGTCCCTGGAAAATAGGGACATTTGGCATGTCTGTTATTGTCTCATGTCTCACTGCCCATAGGCCTCCGCTTGCCAACTGTGGGATACAGCAGGGCTCTTGTTATCTTTAAAAGGTGATTTTAAAATTAGACTTAGAATCCACAATGGTCTTGAATGATTCTGAAACTGGGTTTTGGTTTTTGTACTTTTAATCCAGAGACGGTAATACAGTGGTACCTCAGGTTAAGTACTTAATTCGTTCCGGAGGTCCGTACTTAACCTGAAACTGTTCTTAACCTGAAGTACCACTTTAGCTAATGGGGCCTCCTGCTGCTGCCACGCCGCCAGAGCACGATTTCTGTTCTTATCCTGAAGCAAAGTTCTTAACCTGAAGGAATATTTCTGGGGTAGCAGAGTCTGTAACCTGAAGCGTATGCAACCTGAAGTGTATGTAACCCGAGGTACCACTGTAATAAATACTTGGCAAAAGGTTGAAGTCAAGTCCAGTCCAAGGCGACTATGGGATTGTGGCGCTCATCTTGCTTTCAGGCCAAGGGAGCTGGCGTTTGTCCACAGACAGCTTTCTGGGTCATGTGGCCAGCAGGACTAAACTGCTTCTGGTGCAACAGAACACCATGACAGAAACCAGAGAGCACGGAAACGCCGTTTACCTTCCCGCTGCAGCGGTACCTATTTATCTACTTGCACTGGTGTGCTTTCAAACTTCTAGTTTGGCAGGAGCTGGGACAGAGCAACAGAAGTTCACTCTGTTGTGGGGATTTGAACCTCCGACCTTCCGATCGGCAAACCCAAGAGGCTCAGTGGTTTACAGACTCATAAAGGATGATGGGTAAAAGGGTCCATTGTCCCCCGTTTAAAGCATTCTGCACATGGTGGGCTACAGTTTCAAAGAAACTGATATTCAGCTAGTGAGCAGGGGGAGAGGCATTTTCAAATTCCTATCTGCATGAGCAGCCCCATCCATCATGATCAATGGAACATTGCTAGACAGAGGCACATCAGCCTCCAACTCAGCGTGTGACAACTTAAAATCTCTGTTGCTAGGTAGCAATTTTTAAATGTTTTCATAAATTGCCATGATACCATTTTAAATCTTATCTCGATTCAATGATCAGATTAAAGAACCAAAATATTCCAAAGTGCTCAATCTTCCTAAATATTACACATATTTTAAAATTACCTACGTTCAGTGTTTTACCTCTCGTGTTGCTACAAGGAAGATTTGGGGACACTCCTTTTGCTGCACACCTATGTCATCGCAGGACTGGAGAGCTGAGCATCCTACACAAGTCTTTTTATACTGTCTATTTTATTTAGAGCTCTGATTGCTTGTTAGATTTAAGGAAATCCTTGAACAAGCTCATCGGATGTTTTACTTCTCTAAATAGTAGAAATCTGACTGGGGGCTTGGGGGGGGATGCAATAAAAATAAGGTTGGGAAAATGCTGATCTAATGCTTTAAATTTTGGGTTTTAGCTGTATTTATGCTGGTCTGCGGCTGTAATAAATCTTTGACTGAAACTTATTTAGATTCCCAGCTTATTTAGATTCCTTAATAAAGATGAAGGATAATATAATACCTCTAACTTAAATAAAAATGAATGTTTAAGAAATGTAAATTCCTTATTTTTGTCCCTTATGGCACCAAATAATGAGGATGGTATTAGACAGGGTAACTTGCTCAAAAAGTTTAATAAAAATCTGCCAGACTCTGTGGAATTTTATGTAATAAATAATGTGTTTCAGCCTATAAAATGCAAAGGGGACAGCAGATTTATGTGCTACTTTTCGAGGGCTAAAGAGGAAAGCATTATGTTTTGCTGTTCTAAATATGGTAAAAACTTGTCACCTCATAATTCCAGTTTGAGGGGGAAAATGAATGGTAAGTACTTAGATTAGGTCTCATATTCCACCTCCCAACATTACAAGTGTGTGTGTGTGTGTGTGTGTGTTAAGGAGGGTGGGGAAATCCAGTAAGAGCTTAATGTCATCATTCAGACAGCATCAGCATCCCATAGAAGCTATATCATTGCTCCAACAACAGCAACAATTAAGCGAGAACGTTTGGTCAGATCCCCACATCCTCTGTCACACCGGATATACAGACACAAGAGAAGAAAAAACTTATCAACTCAAAAGCTTTTAGAACAGCACTAAAAGGAAAAGCTCCAGAAACCAGAGGGCACTCAGGCGCCAAACTGGGTGATGCTGGCCAGTGGCGTAGCGTGGGTTGTCAGCACCCGGGGCAAGGCAAGTAATTTCCGCCTCCTAACCCGTGGATTTGCGCCCCCTAACCTGTGGATTTGCGCCCCCTAACCCTAACCCCCAGATGTTGCGCCCGGTGCGGTCGGCCCCCCCCTGCACCCCCCACGCTATGCCACTGATGCTGGCACACCTCAGCTCCATAGGTCAAGTGGTGGCTTATGACATAAGGAAAGGTCTGTTGCAGAAGACCAAAGTCCCATTTAGTCTAGGATCCTGTGCTCACAGTGGTCAACTAGAAAAAGCCTGCAAGTAGTATAGCCACTACTGCGGCCTGTGTTTTGTTAGCCCCAAAATGGAAAACGAGTGAGGTCCCAACTAAAGAAGAATGGCCACTTAAAACTGATGGTTTGCGGATCTAACTTACAGAATAAGAGAACAAGAAGAACATGTATTTAAAGAAAATTGGAAAATGTTTATTGAATATATGGGGGGAAATTATGTACACTTGAAAACGCTGGCAGCCTTAAGGTAAATTCAACAGTGTAAATAAGTTTTGATGGATGGAATACTGGAATACTGAATGGTTTAGTTTATATAAAATACACAGGGATTTATGCTATGCAAAATGAACCATGGAAAGAGAAGGAGGGAAGTCGTTGATATTTTAAGGTTGTTTAAATGAATATTCTAAATTGTAAAACAGAAAATTTAATAAAACGTGAGAGAGAGAGATGGAAAAGCCTGCAAGAAGGTGGCGATTCCTCCTGGCAACTGGCAGATTTTATTTATTTGTTTTAAAACATTTATAACTGATACCAGGGCAGGGTCCAATACACACAACGCGAAGCAAACCGTACAATATAAGGGCAACACAATGAAAACCCCATGTAAGAATAAATGTGGGCAACTAAACACAGAACAGCAGTAGAAAAGCAAGGCAAATAAGACGGCTCTCAAAAGAATGTCTGGACAAAAATGACCTTTTGCCAGTATAATAACAACCTTGATGCCTTCACACTGCTAAAGGGAGGGCATTGCACAGGCTAGGGTGTTATTGGAGGTAGGGGCCTTGTAATGGGCCCTAGATCTCCTGCCTCTCCCCCATTTTTTGTAAACCTGTATTTTATTTTTATGAAGCATTGTCTATAGGACTGCTGTCCAGGCTGAAAAGGAACAGTGTCGGCGAGATCTCAGCAACCCCCATTTGCACTATACAGTGGTACCTCGGGTTACATACTCTTCAGGTTACATACGCTTCAGGTTACGGATTCCGCTAACCCAGAAATAGTGCTTCAGGTTAAGAACTTTGCTTCAGGATGAAAACAGAAATTGTGCTCCGGCGGCGCGGCAGCAGGAGGCTAAAGTGATGCTTCAGGTTAAGAACAGACCTCCGGAACGAATTAAGTACTTAACCCGAGATACCACTGTACATTTAAAGCAGCATCATACCATTTTAAGAAGCCATGGCTTCCCCCAAATAATCCTGGGAGCCGTAGTTTGTTTAGGGTGTTGAGAGTTGCTGGGAGACCCCCTATTCCCCGCACAGAGCTACACTCTGACCACTATGAAAACTATAGCTCTGTGCAGGGAATAGGAGTCTCCTAGCAACATTTAGCATCCTTAGGAATGAATCGTTTCAGGATTATTTGGGGGAAGCCAGGATTGTTTAAAGCGGCATGTCAATGTTCTAAATGTGCAGTGCAGCTGAGGGCTGAATTTGCTCAGAGATACCTACGTACCTTTTTGCATCTCTACACATGGAAATGGACAAATTAAAATCCTATATAATTTTGTGCTACGGAGCCTGTGCCTTGAGTTCTTTTCAGCACCTAGCAACACCTCTGAGTGCTATGACAAAGGAAAACTCTCTGTTCAGGTTGCACAAGTAAAGTTGATTTGGTGATTTTACACGCCAACCCCCCACACACAAAAATAAAATAAAATCATACTGTTTTGTGATTTGGGAAGTGGCACAAAAACCACACTGGAATACCGTCACAGCAACTGCTCGACACAACACTGTGTAGCCTCCCCACAAACAAATCAGAATGAACACGGATCTAACCTCTCTGCAGACTCGGTGCAACCAAACTGGGGCAGGTTTACCTGGAAGCAACCCAAATCTGCTCCAGCTTCTGTGGGGCAGCCCTTCAGATCTTCAAAGACTGCCTAGGCCGTTTTCCACTCGGGGAATGTGGAGGTGGGAAAATGGGAGGGTTGGCTAGGAAAGGAGCAGCTGGCTTGCATTTGCATTTTCTTTTAAGCTTGTGTCTGATAAAAGCGCTTTGGGCTTGAAGTAGGCTGCAGATGTGTCCCACTTCTTTATGTTAGGGACCCAAACAAGCCAGCGCCTTTCCCCTGCCTCCTGTTCAAGCAGCATAAAGTGATGATGAACATGGCTGCGCAGTTTTGCTGAGAGACCAAGGTCCCAATAATTCACCTGCCCTTTGATTTCATGCTTGTCAGTGCGACTGAATACACACAACAGCGACGTTACTCTGGCACTGAAGTTACCAAATTTGGGTAACGGTTGGGATAGGAGTTGGGAAAGGATGGCAGAAAACCTGTCACACTTCCTGCATCCTCCTCCTCCTCCTCCTCCTCTGTTCTCTCTCCCCACCCAGCATAGGACCAGCAGCTCCTATTAAACAAGGAAAAATGTCTACTTGACCTCTCTGGGATTCCTGCCAACGAAGACTTGTCATGCTACAGAATTGGCTACGGAGCCTGTCCCTTAGGAAATCACCGAGGGGAAAAGGAGGAGTGGTTATTCCAAAATATGCTCATTACAAATTACAAATAAGCACATCAGGAAATAGCATACATGTGTGGTTTCTTTAATAGCAGGCTGCTGGCGAGGAGAGGAGGGGGAAAGAAATCAGAACTCTGGAGAGCCTTGGGTTGCTTGTAGGCTTCGAGAGCAGACTATTTAGGACAGGGAATGTGGCCCTCCAGATCTCTCTCTCTGTGGCCCTTGGAATGTTCCACGGGCCATATCCTTTCATCTCAGGCCACATTCTTCCCCAGTCTGACATGTGGCCCCTGGAAGGTTGCCAAGAAGGGAATAAATAAATAAAATTATCCAGCCCCCTACTGACCCAGCTAAGTAGGTTATGCCTGATGGTCAAACCACACATGACGATGTCTGATCAGGGATTTATTTGTTGGGTAAGAGACACCTAGCAATGCTCCCAGCAATATAATTTACATATTTTATTGCATTTTCTGTGGCCACAAATGCACATGGAACAACAGCACAAAACCCTCTGCTGAACATTTCCATTTTGAGGATGTCATACTTGCTTACTTGTCTTGTCTCACGTTTACAAGAAACTGAAAGGATGTCTAAAGGTCAAGTAGGGAGAAGATGCTTCTGTGGACCTTCCTGCCTCATTTTTTGGCTAGCAAAGATCAAAGGCTAAACTATTTCCTGTGTTTGTTTTCTGCCTTTTTCTGAACATCCGAGCGGACCCTCACAGGTCTGCTGTGAGTGCTGTGGGCATTGAGATGTTTCTTAGAACACTAAATGGCCAGACGAGCTGAAAGTTATCCGTTTACCTGTCTTCATTATACCGTTTCCAGCAAATACTGAACATCTACCTCTTTACCTGGCCTTTGACACCTGAGATGGATAATTCAAGACGGACCCTATTTGTTGCAATGCCATTTGTTGTAATTGTAAGTTTTGAAAATTGGTTTTAATATTGTGCTTTAAAATGCTGTGACTCTCCCTGGGATCTCAGGCTGAAGGGCAGGTAATAATTTAAAATCATAATCATCACCACCTCCATGATCACCTTGTATGTCAATAATGGTTAGACTCCAGCCTTGTCTTTGCGGGGAACTGATAGTGGATCTCTTGAGGTCCACCAGCTGCAATGAAGAGTTTGAACAGTGGCTAAGTGAGACAGACACGGAATTAAGGAAAGGTTTGAAGCGCACACTCAGCCTAGGGGTGTTTACATAACCTGTCATGAGCTCTCAGCCTTTTCATGGACAAACCCATGACCATACCCCATAGATACCATATCTATGCTTCTATCCACACTTTGCAAAGGAAACATTATTCTATCTTAATACGTTATGTAAATTAACCAGGTTTACATATAATTAGTTATGCCTCTTTTGCATATACAGTGGTGCCTCGCAAGACGAAATTAATTCGTTCCGCGAGTTTTTTCATTGAGCGAGTTTTTCCGTCTTGCGAAGCACCACTGCAGTTAAACACTAACAACGGCGGGGAGGAGCGGGGAGAAGCAGGACAGCTGCCACAGCCGGTACCTCGGACTCACCCGTGCATTGTGGCCACCGCGCGACGCGGCTGCTGGAGGGCGGCGGGGCTCAGGAGCGCGACGCTGGCTGCTGGCGGCAACGGATCCTGAGGGGAGCGCGCGAGGGTGGTGGGCAGCGGTGCAAGGCAGCCGGAAGGTCAGCCGGAAGGTGGGAGGGAGCCGGAGGAGCGGGGAAGTGAGCGTGCGTGCAGTGACCGTCGCCATGACAGGAGAGGCAGGGCCGTTTCGTCTAGCGAAGCAAGCCCTTAGAAAAATCCGTCTTG
The DNA here is from genome assembly GCF_965153285.1 of Podarcis tiliguerta. Lineage (NCBI taxonomy): Eukaryota > Metazoa > Chordata > Lepidosauria > Squamata > Lacertidae > Podarcis > Podarcis tiliguerta. The sequence goes on from NC_139536.1 coordinate 19,948,343, forward strand.
CGAAGCACCTCAGAAAATGAGAAACCCTTTCGTCTAGCGAGTTTTTCGTCTTCTGAGGCATTCGTCTTGCGGGGTACCACTGTAATAAATTGCAACAGTGCAGAGCCCCAGCATCCAAGATCTTGGCTAATGGAACTACCACATGGCTTCTGAAAATTCAACATGCTTATCTCTGGCTCTATGAGGGCTGATAACTCAGCGGTGTAGCTAGTTGCTTGGGCATCTGGGGCAGGCAGCATGGAGCTTGCATGCAGTCCACCCACTGGGTCCCTCTCAGCTGCAGTCCGCCGGCCGGGTCCCCCTTCTGGGCAGCGCGGAGGCTGCAGACACCCAAGCTACTGCGTCCCTACTCCCAGGAGAGATGTGTGGCTCAGGCAGTAAGTGCTACCCCCGCGGTGTGGCACCCAATGCCCCCCGCCCCCCTAGCTATACCTCTGTGCTAACTTCTTCATTTTAAAAAATGAAAGCTGTTCCTTCTCCCCACCGATGTTCAATGCTACCACCCAAACCAAATTTTGTGTGTGTGTGATGCAACAGCCAATTATGTCACACACAAAGCAGTACATCAAAGAAAGTATCACACACACACCGTCTCCCTGACGCCCATCCTACATCAACAGCAACCATAGGGGTTTTCCTTACTCATTGTCACAGCCGACTTCATTCACAGTGTCCTGGGAAATTATGAGCTCATTCGTTTACAAATTACAGCAAGTCACTGTCCCAGGACAAACAGGCAGCCACACCAACATTGGACCACCTATCTATAAAAAGAAATTCAACATGCAGGATATGAGTTAATACTTCATTATCTGAACACCGAAGGAAAGAGCGGGTATATCCCCTCCCAACAAAATTTGACATGTGAGTGTGACTTGATCACACTTAATAAGCATTTTCCAAAAGTAAATGTGTGATTTATTTCTAACGTCCAGTGTACTTTAATAATAATAATAATAATAATTTATTATTTATACCCTGCCCATCTGGCTGAGTTTCCCCAGCCACTGTGGGCAGCTCCCAATTGAGTGTTAAAAACAATACAGCATTAAACTTTATGTCATGCTGCCAATAAACTCGTCTCAGATTGTTGCTTTAGGATGGCATATCTGAGCTGCAATCCTATTCGCACTTACCTGAGTGCGTATCAGTGTATCTCTGAGTAAGCAAGGCCAGCCCGAGATGTTTTGGCACCTGAGGTAAACCACAAAATGGTGACCTGCCCCCCTGTCCACCAGGGAAGAAGGGGTGAGTGAAGATCTACATCAGGAACAAGGAGGAACTGAATATTTACCTCAGGAACAAGGGTGGGAGGAGACCAGAAGTGTCTCCTATTTGCCAACAGCACCCCATATGGACAGCATTGGGGGGGGCACCAAGGAGGTGCAGATCTGGCATCCACAGAGCACCCCACAACCATCGCTGACCCAGCAGCAGCAGCAGCGGGTGATGCATTCCTTGGAGGCCAGATCCGCTGCCCCTGCAGACCTTGACACCTGAGGTCGCCTCACCTTGCCTCATGGGTGAGCCGGCACTGTGATTGGGGATGCACGAATGCAGCAACCAGTTTGCAGAAACTTCCAGAAGAGCAATCCTAACCTGCTAGGAAGGGCAATTGAGGGGCATTTGGACCCTGTAGTTCTCTCTCCCTTTAGGAGAAGAGGGAGGTGTTTGGGTAAATAAGGAGATATGCAACCAGAGGCTTCCTTCTTGGGGAGGAGAAAAGCTCCTCCATTCAGTAGAGAATGAAGAGGGTGAGGTGAGGATATTTATAGCAAGAGTAACAAAAAGAAATTGTTATTTAGGGGAACTGAATTTAATTCTAAATTATATTCTGGAAACGTGGGAGATTTCAAGGTGTCAAAAAAAATGGATGTACCGTGCCATATTAGAAGCAAAAAAACCACACTTGTCTTGATGAATTGGAAGAGCCGCAAAAAGAGTACATGGATTGATAATATGGACAGATTAGCTACATACGAACAAATTGCATGTCGATGCAAAATAAGAATGGATAAATACGAAGAAATCTGGGACGAATATTTAAGTGATAAGGCGGACAGTAGGAGGAGGACAGAGAGGTGGGGAAATATTGTTTAAAAAAGGTGTAGTCATAGGTATATCAGTGTATTCAAATCTGAATTGTCAAATTGTGTTATTGTTACTATGGTTTTTGTTCTACAGTGGTACCTCGGGTTAAGTACTTAATTTGTTCCAGAGGTCCGTTCTTAACCTGAAACTGTTCTTAACCTGAAGCACCACTTTAGCTAATGGGGCCTCCTGCTGCTGCCGCGCCGCCGGAGCACGATTTCTGTTCTCATCCTGAAGCAAAGTTCTTAACCTGAAGCACTATTTCTGGGTTAGCAGAGTCTGTAACCTGAAGCGTATGTAACCTGAGGTACCACTGTATGTGTCTTTTGCAGTTGATGTTTGTATTGAAAAAATGATTAAACTATTTTTTTAAAAAAGAGAACGAAGAGGGTCATGCTAGGGTGGGGTAAGGAGAAGTCTTGCAAGCAGTTGCAAACAGTTCCATAGGCTACCTGCTGGACTATAGAAGAGCAACCAGTCATACAGCTCTGCCATCAAATGGAGCACCGTTACTAGGGAGTCTGCACCAAAGAAAAAGCCATATACTGTACAGAATGAATGTGTCTGAAGTCTCCATGACAGTTCAGGGGATGACTCAATCCCGCCCCCCCCCCCCCAATTTGACAGCAGGACATAATCCCAAAAGAATAAAACCGAAAGAAAAGCAACATTAATAAGTAACAGTAAGAGCTGTTCGACAGTGGAATTTGCTGCCAAGGAGTGTGGTGGAGTCTCCTTCTTTGGAGGTCTTTAAGCAGAGGCTTGACAACCATATGTCCGGACTGCTCTGATGGTGTTTCCTGCTTGGCAGGGGGTTGGACTCGATGGCCCTTGTGGTCTATTCCAACTCTATGATTCTATGAACATTCCCATTTGCTGCAGTTTAGGCTCTTTCAGCGCTCCTGAATACGATGTGCAGATGGAGTGAATTTCATGCAAAATTATCTGCAGCAGCTGTGCAGTAAAGTTTTCACATGGCTCCTTAGGGGTTAAAAAATATCCTCCACCACGCCCCCTACAAAACCCCCACACCATTACATAATGTATCCTGACTGAAAATTCCATTAGGCAAACCTGCATTTTGTACAGCTGCAAAAGGATGCATTGTCATGATGAAGTTCATTCTAAGGAGCAAAGGAATTCCTGTTCAGTTAAGGTCATGCGTCAGAAATACCCTTTTTCTGTGCCATTGGGCTTTTGAAGCACAACACCTCACTTCCTGCCTTGATTCACATACGGTTCTTATTCCAAAGGAAATACTTGAGGATTTTAGGTATACTTTTGCATCGCGACACATCAACTTCTAAGATTATGCCAGGGTTCCATCCGTTTATCACCACTTTATATGCGCTACTAAAGGCTCTGTTTTTTAAAAAACTCAGCAACATTCTTATTTTGTTGCTGAAGACAATGGGAAGTTGTTCCTGATATAATTATTATCACACCTGAAGGGGTATAAATATAAAAGCCGTTTTTAGTGGGGTAGGGGTGCTCTCAAGACTTTTATGCACTTGGGTACAAATAAGGGGAATTGTTTCTAAGAGGTATGCAGGTTAAGTGCCCTGAAGGAGAGAAAAAGAAAAGAAAAAATAATATCTCTCTAGAAGAATGGGGGGGTTGCATCTTTTTAGGACTGCGTGTGTGTGACAAATTGCCCTTTCAATTTCTGCATATTGAAAATCATTTGACTGCCAGCCTGCTCCAATTTTTACCCAAAAAAATCTATATGAGATCTTTTTTTTCTTTTTTATAAATAATAAATATTGCTATTACACTACACCACAAACGTTCATCAGTTTCATGTCAATGTGTCATGTTCTCCCTCCTCTCTATTAGACACTGTCAGAACTCTACTCAGAAGACTACATTTCCCAGGTTTCCCTGAGGAGAGGAAATGACTATTTAACCCATTTAAATCTGCAGCACTGATGTAAACTTCTCCTGTGCAGGAGTGATAATAATCAGACGTCAGTGACTATGAACATCAACCGCTTTGAATGATAGCTTGCGACTCATTCTAACCACATTTACGAAGATCAATATTTTTATCCACTGTGAGTAACTTCTGTCCTTTTCGATATGGAAAAACCTTTGCAAAAACAAGAGAGAATATGCTAAGAAAGAACAATTTAAAGTATAATCTATACTAAAAGTGACCTCTATGGGGGGAACTTGAGGTGCGTGCAAACTGGTGATTACAGTTTGGCACCAAGCACTTCTTGACAATCTGAGTGTGAGCGCTCAGCCCTTCCTGAAGGTACCCAGCACATCACAGGATCCAAACCTTCTTTTCCAAAACCGCAAGCTGCATTGTACTTTGTTTACTGCTCGCTTATCCTGAACTGCAGGGCTTTCTGACATGCAGATCGTTTTGGAAACAGCTTCTCTCATCTTCTTTGATGGCTTCAAAAGGCCGGAAAGAATCTCTCCCCTTTTGGACAGCCAACCAGCCAAACCCAAGAAAACTGCCGTTTAGCTGCGTGATAATTAGAGCCCATTTATAACTCAGCTGACCTTCCTTGGCCTTAAAATAACTTGCCGTGTCCTTGCTAAAGGAGTACAGGCGCATCAGATCTACCAAGTTCAATCGTTTTTTTACATAGAATGAAATTTTCAAGAGCACCTTAAGTGGTTGGTGGAAGTCAACAAATGCAACAGTCACAGGATAAAAAGCTCTGCAGAGGTCAAGGGGGAGTCAGCGGAACCTAATATTCCCATAAACCTGCCATCCTTTAGGCAACCTACTTCTGCAAAGTTAACCAATTCGGGGTAGAAATTTGGTTCCGTTTGCACTTGAAAGCAAAGCTACCTAATCTATACGTCAACAAACAATACGTGAACTGATTTGGTAAAGTTTGGAAAATCAATGAAAATGGTTTGGCAAAAAACAAACAAACCTACCCCGATTTAGGACATACGTTTCAAAACATGTAGGGACGCGGGTGGCGCTGTGGGTTAAACCACAGAGCCTAGGGCTTGCCGATCAGAAGGTCAGCGGTTCGAATCCCCGCGACGGGGTGAGCTCCCATTGCTCGGTCCCTGCTCCTGCCCACCTAGCAGTTCGAAAGCATGTCAAAGTGCAAGTAGATAAATAGGTACCGATCCGGCAGGAAGGTAAATGGCGTTTCCGTGTGCTGCTCTGGTTCGCCAGAAGCGGCTTATAGTCATGCTGGCCACATGACCCGGAAGCTGTACGCCGGCTCCCTTGGCCAATAAAGCGAGATGAGCGCCACAACCCCAGTCAGCCACAACTGGACCTAATGGTTAGGGGTCCCTTTACCTTTAAAAACATGTAGTTATCTAAACATGCATTCTACGGATTCAATGAGCATGCAGATTTCCCATGGGCATCTTGCTGGCCACTGTGAAAACAGGATGCTGGACTAGATGGGGCCATTGGCCTAATCCAGCAGGTCTCTTATTATGTGAGGCTCTTGTTCAAGACAGTCATCTCCCCCTAAACCTGTGCGTCTGAAACTCTGTTCCAGGGACTGCAGTAGCCCCTTGGAAACATATCAGGAGATTCTCACCAAGATCGGCAACGACAGATAAGTGTCGCTGGTGGCTAGCTTCTCCATCACAACCAGACATCCCCTGCAATATGCAGCTGTAGGGGAGTGTCGGTGCAGTCATGCTAAATAATATTCCTTCCAGATTTGCAATCAGCTCCAGCAATATCGGCCTTCAAAGACACCACCTCACAGACTCACTTGTTCCGCTTGGCTTTGCATTTCGGATAACTTTAAGGCCTTTCACAATAATCGTTTCAATCTCCTGGTTACTTTACGCAGGGCTGTGTATTGCTTTAAATCGGCGGTTATTGCCACTGCTTTGTGATGTGTGTGCGTGTGTGCGAGCGAGAATAAATAACTAAAATGAAAATATGTCCAAGACTGAATCTACTGAGCTCTTTGGTCCTTCCCCACGTACAACTGCGAACTGCAATGTGTGGTCTTAAAAATGCAGCGCTGTACAGTCATACCTCAGGTTACAGACGCTTTATGTTACAGACTCTGCTAATCCAGAAATAGTACCTCAGGTTAAGAACTTTGCTTCAGGACGAGAACAGAAATTGCACGGTGGCAGCATGGCGGCAGCAGGAGGCCCCATTAGCTAAAGTGGTACCTCAGGTTAAGAACAGTTTCAGGTTAAGAACGGACCTCCGGAACGAATTAAGTTCTTAACCCGAGGTACCACTGTATTAAAAAGCGCAGGACACCAAGTCCATTAATATAAATTCCAGTGGAAAAAAAGAAGCAGGAGTTATCACCATGCGCAGGTGTTAATTAGGAGCATGTTTCTCTCCCGCAGCTGAGCACCTGTTACCAAACATTTACAACTCATGCTGCACTCAGCTGGCGCAGTGTCAGTCAAGCAAAGCCCTGGTGCTTTTATCATTGTGCCACCTCAGGCTAAACTAGACCTGTAGAATCAGGATTAACGCAACCGCTCATCTTTCAAAGATGAGGCCGATTTGCAATCCTCGTGTTTACAAGGCCCTTCACTGCAATGTCTGGTTCTGGAGGGCCCTTGGGTGAGGAGCACCCATCTTGGGGCCACCGCCTCTACGCCTGCCTCTCCTTCCATGCATCTCCTGCAGGAGGTTGCTGCTCCTTCCAGAGCTCGCTCGCAGAAGCTGCTCCAAGATGCAAAATGAAATTCCAAGGTTTTGTTTTAGTTTTTGCTCCTACGTCCCGCTTTTGTGAGCAATCACAGAAGAAATTCACCAGCGGATTGCTGGAGAGCACTCAAACACTGTAGATTTCTGGCAAGCGGTGGACTGCCTTGAAAATTATTACAGGAAGATCCACCTCGTGGCGAGCTTTTCCCAGGTATCCCTAGCTGACCACTGCTGGGAGGCAGAATGAGTTGCCAGATGGGCCCTCGATAGGATCCGTCAAGGCAGTTCTTCTGTTCTTATTGGCAGCCTTTACTACCAAGCAAACAAACAATTCAGTCTACATCATACTGGTAACGAATCCCAGAGACCAAGAAAACGTGCAGACTTTTAGTCTCTAAAGAGCCGGAATAAGATTCCAATAGCAGCAATCTCGCTCACAATTAGGTAGTTCCAATCTCGTTGAAGTCAATAGAGTTCATTTGTTTCATTTTCTTGCATTCTTGTTCTAACACACTGACAACAGACAAAAGCAGGGACGGTGCTGGATTTCAGAACTGAAGGAGAGAAGTAAGTGCTTGGAAACAAATTACCCCTGTTTGGGGGGGAAAAAAAGCCTGAACCAATTACAAACAGAGCCCAAGAAATCTCTGAAGTCTGGCTCGACTCATGATTAGTTCTGCTCCACAATAAAGTCTCCCACCTCCCCTCTTTCCCAAACATACCTCAGAAGGGAAATGGGGGGGGGGGGCAGAGGCAAGGAAAGATCAGGGCAAAGATGTTCCCAGATTTAAGTTCACACTATAGACTCAGCTACGTTAGTAAAGAAAAAGCGTTTTAAATGCGTTATAACACTGTGACACCAGATGGCGCTGTGGAGTCCCGTCTTTCATCAATGTGATTTCCCACTATAAGGTTTACAACGAGTTTTCCTGAAATGCTTTTTTTGTTGTGTCTAGATCCAGCCTGTGTTTTGGGAAATACAGTGGATAGCTTTCAAACAAGCTAAGAAGCTCTTCATCACTGGTTGGGACACAGAATCATAATCCCACCATCTGAGCTCTCACCAGAAGTGGTACGGCCAAGTTACAGGTCAACCTCACCTGGAAAGAATTAGACCCACAATTAAATTCTGCGATGGAGCCATTCTAATTCTGCAACAGAAGAAGAAAACCCTGGATCTACCTTAGTCAACATCCTTCGGAGACCCAAGAATATCTACCATTTGGAGGCTATGATTTCTCAAGAAAGGAGCTGTTAAGGGACAAACTCTGATTGTGTTTATACCCGTTGTAAATACGAACGAACCGTACTGGTTTCTTAAGAGAAGGTTCATGTAAACGTTCCGGCGGCCAGCTACTCTTGTTTATTGTGAGAAGCTGTAAATTGAAAATGTGTAAATGGAATTTCCCCTTGAGCAACAATGGAGTCAACCGCACTCTAGATATAAACACACCAGGCTTGCCAACAAGTCTGCATAAGTTACTAGTCCATAAGAATGTTTAATTAATTCATATATTAGTCATTTGTGGCACATCGACAGCTTAAGAGGGAAACAAAAGCACAGCTCTTACAGGTTCCAAAAAGCTTCACAGCCAATTTGCCCAGAGAAAGTTCTTACACACAACAAGGCAACGAGGCAATTCACAAGCCTCAAAAGGCTGTCCAGCTGAGGATCTAACACAAAGCACATAAGCCAAGGCCAACGCAATGGCTTTTTCTGAGGAATTACTGCAGGACACCTTGGCTTGAATCCAACTGAGGATGTTTCACTGCATTGCATCAACGCCTATCTAGATGGACCAATGCTCTGACTCGGTATAAGATTCAGTACGGACATAGGAAAAGCTTTCTTTATTTACCTAATTTGTCAAATTTCTATACTGCCCTTCATCCAAGGATCACCCTCACACCCACATACCAAAGTTTAAAAGGCTATTATCAGTGTACTGGAAGAAGCAAAGATCACCAGTGTTGAAGCAAGGATTCTTCCACATCCACTTTGTTGGACTGGTCATGAGCAACCAGAAAGAATTTCAGGAACAAAATTCACTGCAGGAGCAGTGAACAACGTTACAGTTCATTGTTGTATAATAACAACAACAACAACAACAACAACAACAACAACAACAATAATAATATATTTATATCCCGCCCTCCCCAGCCGAAGCCAGGCTCAGAGTGGCTAACATCAGTAAAATGATACAACATTCTAAAATCATTCCATTATAAAATCAGTTCAAATCAAATTAATGGCAACCATGGGGCTAGAGGATTGCCAGGAGGGGGTCAGGCTGTGCCTTGGCCAAAGGCCTGGTGGAACAGCTCTGTCTTGCATGCCCTGCGGAAAGACGTCAAGTCCCGCAGAGCCCTAGTCTCTTGTGAGAGAGCTTTCCACCAGATTGGAGCCACAGCCGTAAAAGCCCTGGCTCTGGTTGAGGCCAGCCTACCCTCCCTGTGGCCTAGGACCTCCAAGATGTTTTTGTTTGAAGACCATAAGGTCCTCCGTGGGACATACCAGGAGAGGCGGTCCCATAGGTATGAGGGTCCTAGGCCGTATAGGGCTTTAAAGGTTAAAACCAAAAGGTTAAAAGACTCCACTGGGAGCCAGTGCAGCTGGTATAGCACCGGATGAATGTGATCTCGCAGCAAAGACCCCGTAGCTTGTCTTCACTCATCCCAGCCCACTGCCATGCTCACAGCTGTAGAGAATATTCCTACATTATGAATGGTTCATGTCACCATTAAGAAAAAGAGGGAGGGAGGGAGGGTCCAATATACACATGGACCGTCCTTGGTTAAGGTGACTTTTCTTTTTTAAGTTCTCAAAGTTCTTAACCTAGCTCAAGGTTTTCATCGGAACTAGGCAGATGTGTAACTGAGAATCGATCACAGTCAGTCCATCATTTGAAAAATACAGTGGTACTTTGGTTCTCAAACTTAATCCGTTCCGGAAGTCCATTCCAAAACCAAAGCGTTCCAAAACCAAGGCGCGCTTTCCCATAGAAAGTAATGCAAAATGGATTAATCCGTTCCAGACAACCCATAAAACAGCAGTTTAACATGAATTTTACCATCTAACGATACAATTGAACCATAAAATGAAAGCAATAAGCAATGTACTGCAGTCACACAATCAAACCATCAGTAGCTGAACTGGGTTCCACACAAAAACAAAAACAAGAGCCACAAAAACGCAAAATAAATAGCAAAAACAGACAGATCTCAGTGTAACACTCAAAACGGAAGTGTGGCACTCAAATCGGAAGCATAAGACTCAAAATGGAGCACGTTCGACTTCCGAAAAAAGTTCGCAAACTGGAACGCTTACTTCCGGGTTTGCAGTGTTTGGGTTCCAAGTTGTTTGAGTACCAAGGTACCACTGTAAAGTCTTTAGAGCCGTCTTGGCCAAAAAAGGCAACTAAGCATTTCGTTTTGGTGACTGTAACCTTGGTTGAAGGAGCCATTTGGTGATATCATGATATCTCTGAGCTTATCTCTGATTGCTCCACCTCTTTTGGTACCATTAACTTATCCCTCTGAGTTTCTAACACTGGAGCTGGTTAGGGGTCACCTGCCACTTTAACAATGCATAGCATTAGTCCAGAGCACTGTGGGAAATGCAAATGTGGACAGGCTCAAATATTTGGACCAGAAATAACTTGAGCAAATCACTATCTCTCAGCCTAAACTCTCTTGTAGGAAGAAAATCGACAATCCCCATCTACACATCCCTAAGCCTCTTGTGGGAATGGCAGGATCTAACGGTGGTGAATAAGTTAAAATTTCGGTAAGTAATGATTCCACCTCTCTATTTTACACAGTGCTACTTTATATTCACAGTAACTACGGCTGTTACTCACAACTTCGACCTTTCTCTTCACTTCCTACACCACCCATATTTTTGCTTTATGCTCGCATTTACACTGTAATTATTTTTATACTTTATTGTAACCCACCAAGGAAATAGGATCAAAGGGCAATATATTTTTAAAAAAATTTTGAATGTATGAATAAAGTCAGAAAGAAAATCTGTTTCTGAAACATTAGTCACTTCACAACATACCTCTACATGCATAAGTGGTGTGCTAATCCTGAAAATAACCTGATCTTGTTGCTACTATGGAGTTTTGGGCAATATAAGATAGACCTCTCTCAGGCTCCGTTCTCAAACCTCCTCTTTCAATGGATGGCAAACACACAAAAGGAAATCACTTCAGGGATTTCCCTTAATCCAAGACAACTGGTAGCGTCAATGTCTCAAGGCACATACAGTGGTACCCCGCAAGACGAATGCCTCGCAAGATGGAAAACCCGCTAGACGAAAGGGTTTTCCGTTTTTCAATGCGCTTCGCAGGACGAATTTCCCTATGGGCTTGCTTTGCAAGACGAAAATGTCTTGCAAGTCTTGAGATTTTTTTTCGCTCCCCACCCCCTCTTTCTAAGCCGCTAAACCGCTAATAGCCTTTTAGCAGCTAATCCGCTAATCCCTTAAGCCTTTAATAGCCTTTAATAGCCGCTAATAGCCGCTAAACCGCTAATATCGCTAATCCGCTAAGCCGCTAATAGGGTTGCTTTGCAAGATGAAAAAACCGCTAGACGAAGAGACTTGCGGAACGAATTAATTTCGTTTTGCGAGGCACCACTGTATATTGATCACCTCTCTGAACCTTGGTTATTGTTTCTGTAGAGTGGGGCAAAATATAACTTTAGCTAACTTTAGCTTGTCTGCACAACAGGCACCTCATGATATCTCTGAGCTCATTTCTGATCGCTCCACCTCTTTTGGTACCATTGACTGATCCGATCTGATGTCACAATGGTCCTCACCAAAATAGATGCTGGAGCCCATAACTGAGGGACAGCTGTGGCGTAAGAGGGCAACCCTGCTCCATGGTTGTGGCTGGAGGCCTTGCAACCATAGAGAGTTGACTGTTTAGTGAAGGGATGGCGAATCTGTGGTCCTTGAGATGCTATGGACTCCAACTCCCATCAGCCCCAGCCAGCATGGCCAGTGGTCAGGCATGACTGGAGTTGTAGTCCAGAAACATCTGGAATGCCACAGGTTCCTTGTCTCTCCTTTGGATTTAGAATTCCAAAATCTACAGGCAATGCTGCGCTAAATTAAATATTGTTGGGTTGCATTAGCACTGCAGGCAGTTTGAGTCGCACTTAAGAGGCACAGACTTGTCGGGCAGTCCTTTACCTTTTACCACAAACAGGCAAGCAAGAGCAGCTCCTTTTAAGATAGCATAATCAAAGCAATGTTTCTAAGAAGCACATCGCTAGTAGCTGACCGTGAGCGGACAATCTGTATCTAGACAACCAGCAATTATTTTAAAACAGCGCTTTCTTTATTTTGGTGTGTTTATTGTCTTGATTACTTCACGCTTGCGTGGTTTATGTGTGTCCACTGCCAAAGTTTATGTACACTGCTGAGTAATTGAAAAAGGAGGACACAGAAACCCAGGCATCCCATCATCCCTGGTAACACAAATATTGGGCCATGTGATTGGCACCTGGGTCTCTCAAGAGGACAGGAAATCTCTCACGCATGTTGCTGCGTCTATTCACCTCCCCATCTTACCTGCTACTCTTGTGATTTGCCTCCCCATTCATTGTGGGTTTCCATTCTTATTCGTCATCCTTTCAACCCTCTTTTCTCCTTTTCTCATAATTTTCTCAATATCAGCCCAGGGGTTGGCAACCTGCAGCCCATGGGCCACACGCAGCCCACAGGAGTCATTTAAACGGCCCATGAGCCACCCCCGAACTGAGCCACCCGCTCGGCGAGTCTCTGTGCGCTGCGCTAAATCGGTGCAGAGCGGAGTGGAGTCTCACTTTTACAGCACTGGAAATCGCGTCTGCAGAGATGCAGACACCAGAAATCATGTCTGCGAAGATGCAGATGCCAGAAATTGTGTCTGGACAGGCGCTATCCAGCCCACAAAGCGATCTCCGCAGGAGTGAACCGGCCCAAGCGAGGTAAACCTTGCCGACCCCCGTCAAAGTCCCTATTGTTCCCCTTTGCCTTTTCTCACCCTCACCTTCTTTTTCTCTCCCCACTTCCCCGCTAGGGCTGGGCGATATCTAGTTTTCAACGTCATGATATATCACCAGCTAAACGTCGCGATATGCCGATATATCACAATGTCTGAAATAAGGGTGGAGCTATTTAGGGGCACTGGCTAGCTTCACAATTTTTCCTGCATCATGGTTGTTGTGCCTGCTCTTGCAATTCGCTGCCCCCCCTGCATGAGGCCGGGCAGAGCTGAACTGTCAGAGCTAACAGAGTTAACAGCGGTTACAGGAATTGAGAGAAGTGTTGGCTGGCTTCATGATTTTTCTTACCAGTGTGGTGTAGTGGTTAAGAACCGGGTTCGCGACTCCGCTCCTCCACATGCAGCTGCTGGGTGACCTTGGGCTAGTCACACTTCTCTGAAGTCTCTCAGCCCCACTCACCTCACAGAGTGTTTGTTGTGGGGAAGGAAGGGAAAAGGAGATTGTTAGCTGCTTTGAGACTCCTGAAGGGGAGTAATAAAGCGGGATATCAAATCCAAACTCTTCTCCTTATTGTGATTTTTGCATAGCGCGAGCACACATACACACATTATGATTCGCGATATAGTTCCAGGTCGGAAATTATGAAACCGACACCACAATATGGACTTCAAGCCGGTTTTGGACAATATATCAATATATCGCCCAGCCCTACTTACTGCTTCCACAGAATACTTTTCTTTCCCTTCATAGCCTTCTCAGGGAAGTGGGACATCATTCAAGTCATAGTTTCGCAGGACAAAGAACCGGAACGTCTTCCAATATTAGCGCTCAAACTGAGAGCATGTAAATCAGTAAGGAGCGGCAGCAGCCATGGATGCAGTTCACCGCTAGTAAGACTTGACATGGTAGAAGTCAAGAACTGGGAATAGGGACTGTGTTAAAATCTGCGAGTTTCTGCAGTTTTCTGCCCCAGTTGGATACACCAGCACTGATATCTGGCCTGGGCTGGCAAGCCGCCATTTTAAATTTCTCACAATGTCTCCAACATTGTAGTGCTGTCTGAAGCATTGTGGGAAATCAAAATGGCCACCTGCTGCACCCATAGCTGTCAACCTTCCCTTTTTTTGCGGGAAATTCCCTTATTTCAGCGCGTTTCCTGCTGCTATCCCGGATTGTTAGATATCCCGTAGACTGTCTGCGGGACAGGTGAGGCTGCTGATCCCTTATTTTCAAATCCGAAAGTTTACGGCTATGCTGCTTGATCCCTTATTTTCGAGGCTGCTGATCCCTTATTTTCAAATCTGAAAGTTGACAGCTATGGCTGCACCTGCATCACGCAAGCCCATGGCCAGGGGCCCACCAGATATAGGAGAACAACTTGCCATTGGGCCCCTCAGACTTTGAGGGCCCCAAGTTCTAGACTGGCTTGAACCCTCTCAATTAAGCTTTGCCTGGAAAGTTAAGGTTGGGAAGTAAATAAATCCAAACCACCAGAGAGAACAGATTCTGTTCTTTCACTAGTACATTTGGGACTCCATGCCCTCTTCTTAAAAAAAAAAAACTGCCTGGTTTTTAAATTCTGCAAAAACATTTGCACCCCAGGAGAAGGTAATATTTTGCATCAGAGGCTTTTGGCAGGTTAAGAGAGGGTGTGATTACACGTCTATCTTGGTCAGAGGCGAGCTAATTCTACCGTGGCAGATGGAGGAAGTTATCACACTCATATGCAACCCGCCTCAAATGCCTGCTAAGCAAAAATAAATCTATTGATCCACAGCAAAGATATGTTCAAGGAGATGCTATACACAACAACAGGGATTGTCAAAAAAGGGGGGAAAAAACATATTGCAAGTTTGGGATGGTAACTTGAAGGCACCCTCCCTGCATTTCAGAAACAGATTGAGATGGGGAGAATAAGCACATGGGGCTGCAGAAAAGGCAATCGACAGAGCACAGCAGGTCATGGGCAGAATTACTCTAAACACCCGTCAACCACGCGGCCATAAAACTCGCCTGACCAGTTCCAATTGGGCAACGCCAGGGAGAATTTATTCCCTATAAGCATTGCTGCAGCTTATTAAGTAGAGAGACACGGCTGTCAAGCAGGAAGTTGCAGGAACACTGGGCTGGTCCAATCTGTTTTGAGCCAGACAAATTAATTGGAACGACTTTCAAACAGTTTTGTGGCTGTAATTCTGCAAACAGTAGTCTATTCATGTCATCTGTACAATGTGTTAAGTGGGTTTCTACATAAACAAGATTCCAGTGGCTATTGCTCAGGCCTGCCCCCTTCATTGCCTACTTGATGACAGGCCTGAGCTAAATCAACCCGGACAGTACCTACAATGCACATAAAACAGATACAGAACTCGCCCCAAACCAGGCCCCTTTTTATAGAGGGGCCCCCTTAGCCCTAGGCAGCCCAGAGAGCAGAACCTCCATATTTCAGAAAGCATCACTGAGAGGCAAAAAGGCAACTAAGAAAGCTATTGCTGTTAATTTATTAACGAATAACAACAATTATTATTATTATTATTATTATTATCATCATCATCATCATCATCATCATCATCATCATTTGCCCTAAGGTCCCGGAACAGTTACAACAATTAAAACACCATGTGAAAAACAGTTCAAAACAACTTACAATAACTGAAATAAAACGGGTCCTAAAAACATCTCTCTCAAGTGTCAAAAGCCAGGGCAGCAACTAAAGAAATGCAACAATGGATCCATGGATCATGTACAAAATTCAGTGATGTACGGTGCAAATTCCAGCACTAGCTGGTGGTGCAGTAGGGAACAGACACCCTCCCGCCACCGGCATCGCTGCAACCTGCCCAGGTGAGCCGCAAGGAGTGGTGGCTTGGCCCCGGTGGGGCACACATGCAGCCTTGACCTTGCTGCTGCCTTGTCCACTCGATCCTTATTCATCCATGAAAGCTGCAGTGGTGCTGATGTCCCAAGACTGGCTTTACGTCTCCGCCCCAACCCGCTGCTGAATGCCACAAAGGACAACAGATACCACCAACATTCCTTTTGGACATATTAGGCATGTTGCAAAAACAAAACAAAAACAAAAATCTGGTCCACTTTAAAGAAAAAAGGCACTGTAGATGTCAAGAGATGCTTAGTTCAAAGTACTGGAATATTTTAGTGCAAAATTTGGTAACCCTGGTGCCGAGATAAAGGCCAACCATCTCTGCTGTGGAAAAAAAAATCCGATATTGCAGTGGGTTGAAGTGAGTCAGAAGCAATGTAAAACCATGGTTTGGCATTCTGTAGATGGGCATTGCTGGACCCCCAGCTAGAAACTTGGTTTCAAGTCTACAAGCAAACCATGGTTTACTGGCTCAGGGAGGAAATGGCAAACTGCCTTTCCTGACTCCAGGAAGAAGAAGAAGAGTTTGGATTTGATGTCCCGCTTTATCACTACCCAAAGGAGTCTCAAAGCGGCTAACAATCTCCTTTTCCCTTCCTCCCCCACAACAAACACTCTGTGAGGTGAGTGAGGCTGAGAGACTTCAGAGAATGCATAAACCATGGCAAGTCAGTATATGAAACCATGATTCAAAGAGGGTTTGGAAACCATGGTTAAGCAACCCTATCTTCTCTACTCATCTGTTAGGCACACATTTTATTTCCGCATTCCACAGATTTCAAGTCTTCAGCTTTACTTCCTAATTTTCACCCCAGCTTTCCAGAGATTGTAGCACTTGCCAAATGATCTTCTCACACTTCAAATCTTGCTTAAAAGAAGAAGAAACCTTGTCTCCAATCCAAACTTTGGATTAAGCAGTAAGGATTTTGAAAGATTTCTGACAAGCTACTCAAACTTAAATAGGAAAAAGGGGGGACTCACTTGGCTAGAGTACATGTCCTTTCTAAAGAGACTGTAGCTGCCAGAATATTTTAAAATATGTCAGTTTTGATGCCCACAAATTCATTTAAATAAGGCTTGAGTCTTGACAAACTAACAGTATGGTTTCTTCATCCTGTATGAGTATTTTATTATCAGAGACTGGATAGCAATTAGACCCTTCATGTTTATGTGCTTTAAGCCTGTGTTTTTTTAAAAAATAAAAAAATAGATGTTTTCCTGGACACGCCTGAGAATTCAGGCGGATAATGGCATTTGGGCAGATTTTCTGCAAATCAGAAAAATGTCCAGGAAAACCTGGACATATGGCAAGGGGGTATAAAATATTTTAAAAGTCATTTTAAATAGTTCAGCAACTTTGTCCAGATTTTCACTTTTGAGAATATGGCAATCCTACTTCAAGCAAAATGGAAACAAAATGATCAATGTACAGTTATAAGACAATCAAGAGAATAAAACTGATTATGCAATGCTTTTAAGAAACGAAAGCTATAAATTCAAAAGGTTTCATACATGAAATTGTTTTATATACGCTCTTACTGTTAAATCGCTTCAAATTGTTTCCCGAGAAGCGATTCATAAATGGAACGAGACAAACAAATCATATCAAATGTGTTCAAATACGTTATTTTCTAAATGGTTGGAAATGTGTACGTAGAAGTTTTATTTCCAGTGCGCACACCCCAAAATTGGCAAAAAGTACCAGTCACCAGGTGCTGTAGAAGTGGTCTGTTCTCTATCCAACCTCAAGGAACTGCTATATTTTCTACAGTGTACCATAAAAGTAGTGCCTGCTTTCTGCTGGTAAATGACAGGCACCCCCCAAAAGTAGCTCTGCTGACCACAGCTCCTCTCCTCTTTAACTCAGCCCTTTTGCACATTTGAAAATGGCTATCACACTTCCCCCATAATCTTCTTTTCTCTAAGCTAAAGATGCCCTGGTCTTCCCAGCCTTTTCCCACATGGCCTAGATTCCAAAGCCCTTATTATCTTCAGCGCTGTTCTGCAAACCCAGCTCCCTTCTCAGTTCCTTGGAGCACAACATGAAAAACTAGCTACTGATCTCACATGCAACTGCCATCCTTTCGCAGGGAACATTCTCTATTTCCTGGACCCTGAATCAAGGCTCCCCATTTTGTTTTCAGGGTATGCCGTGTGTGTGTATGTTTGTGTGCGCTAGACCTGTCATTGATCAGGGTTCAGTTCTCTCTGCAGGGAAAGCCTGCAGGACTTAAATTTAGGATGACCGCTTACGTATCACTAAGGAAACAGGAAATTCATCAAAAGAAATCACCTTGAGTCAAAGGACGCAACTTTGCATCAGCTCATTTATACACACAGGTGCAATTTAATATATAATTACTATAATTAATCCAAAAATACAATTGTCATCAAGGCCAGCTGGCGCTACATGGCAAAATACCTGGGCAAATGTTTGCTTAAATAATTTCTAAACCGCTTTGTACAATGACCTCTCGATAAAGCTTACAGGCGCATAACAATCACACAATGGGCATTTGCGTGTGTCATTTTCACCAATGTATTTGTGTTCATGCACGCTTTCCCCCAATATATGCACTTTCAACAATGTGTGGTTATCAAGCCGCATAGCAAAATTTGGATAATGGCGAAGTTCGAAGGACAGCTGTGTTTCAGTTCATCTACTGATTAAGAAAGTGCTTCAAATTGAATTATTTTCCTTATCCTTATCCTAACCTGATTAGGTGGGAGCTCCCTTGACTCACCCTGGCTGCCAGCCCTTGGCACCTATGTGGGTAGGTCTCAGCCTCCTAAATTGCATTTTGACTACAGTAAACTGCCCAGTGTGATCTTTGGATGAAGGGTGGTCTATACATTTAATAAATGATAATAATATAATAATACAATAGTGGAAAAGCAAACTCTTCCATATGCATAGCCCTGGACATTTTATGCATGCTGCGCTGATAAAACTCGATGCATAAGAAAGGAGAACAGTATCGTTAGAAGGGAAACGACGTCTGCGCCACGAGTCTGCTATGAACACAGCATGTTGAAGCATAAGAAGAGGTCAACGTGCGGCTGACCTGCACTAAAATGATTATGATTTAATTCCGTGTCCTCTGGTTACAGCAGAACTCCTGGGCTCTGTCAGCTGCAGTGAGTTATCACAGCAGGCAAGGGGAGGCCAAGCAAAAAGCTGAGAAGCAGGGGCAGGCACTGAGGCAACCTTTACAATTAAATCAGCACACGGAGAGCAGCAGTTTGTTGGCTACAGCATGATCCTTGCAAGGGCTACTGCCAGAGTCTCCAAATGAATGTCTTCTGTACCCTGCGTGTGCATCTCGTTTATCTGTTCTTTTCCTTCCTTCTATCCATACCAGCCTCTGCCGGAGGAACATCCTTTCTCAACAAAGAGTTTCGTTTTGAGTAAAGAAGCTCGCTGGTGCAAAATGCAGCGCTTTAAAAGTGGAATCGGAAAGAAAGCGTTGCAGCGTGGGATATTCCACCCCGCCAGCTTGCCATGGCTTCTATGGTTCTGTGATACTTCATTCCATTCCCCAGCAGTAGACACTCAGCACTCTCAGTCATCTTCAGAGTATTCGGGGGAACCCCCTCCCGATGTTTTTTTCCCAACTTCCACAAACCTAGGGATTTCCCCAAGGATACTGATGCTGCCTGGTTGTTTATCTGCAGCCCCATTTTGGCCACAAAGCCATGATAACTCATTGCTTAAGTTAATTGCTATTATATTTTACTAGTGTTATGATCAGTCTCCCCCAGCGGGATGGGGCCAGGTGGTCCAAGCTGTACTCAAACTCAAAGGAAGGGAGCTTTATGAAACCCACAAGTCCCCTCCCCCCCAAAAAAACCTGACTCCCTCAATTTAATTTGTTCACTTGTATCATGCTGGCATCCGTCTGTTTCGGGAGACAATGGAGGAGTGAGCCTTTGGGGTTAAAGATAAAATGTTGGAAGGTTGCAGCGCTTGCTGTGGCAATAGAGACCAAAGCAGGGGAGACATGTTTTGTTGTAGCTGGGGCAGATGAAGACGTCCAGTTGTGCTTCTACCTTGGCTTTCTTTCTTCGCAGAAGTCATTCCTCCTATGGTCACTGCTCTGGATACACAACCTGACCGCCTGTCGCCAGGCACTGTGGTCACCTGCAAGGGGTTCCCATGAGGCAGCGTTGATGTTGCCAGCCTTCATGCCACACGCAGACTGTCTCGCCAGAGTGGTGCATGTTCTATCTCCTGCTTGGACTACTGCAATGCGCTCTATGTGGGGCTACCTTTGAAGGTGACTCGGAAACTACAACTAATCCAGAATGCGACAGCTAGACTGGTGACTGGGAGCGGCTGCCGAGAACACATCATACCGGTTCTGAAAGGCCCACATTGGTTCCCAGTACATTTCCAAGCACAATTCAAAGTGTTGGTGCTGACCTTTAAAACGGCCTCGGCCCAGTATACCTGAAGGAGCGTCTCCACCCCAATCATTCTGCCCGGACACTGATGTCCAGCACCGAGGGCCTTCTGGTGGTTCCCTCACTGCGAGAAGCCAAATTTCAGGAAACCAGGCAGAGGGCCTTCTCGGTAGTGACGCCCGCCCTGTGGAACACCCTCTCACCAGATGTCAAAGGAAAAAAACAACTACCAGACTTTTAGGAGACATCTGAAGGCAACCCTGTTTAGGGAAGCTTTTAATATCTGAAGGACTATTCCATTTTAATATTTTGTTGGAAGCCACCCAGAGTGGCTGGGGAAACCCAGCCAGATAGATGGGTGGGGTATAAATAAATTGTTGTTGTTGTTGTTGTTGTTATCATTATCATCATCATCATTATGTCACGTTGGTGTGTCAACAAGCCCATTGTATCTAGAAATAATTGCAAAACAATTCCCTTTCTGCAGTTGATTCCAAGACACACCCAGCCCTGATTTCTTACTGGGGCACACTAGGGCACATGATAACTCCTTAGTTATCCATCTTGTGGATGTCTCTTTAACAACAGTTTTAATTAGGTGATCTAAGGGTTCAGCTCCATGCCTCCGAAGGCTTCACCTGCTGTTTATGCCAATCAATCCTCTCTTAAAGGGACAGAAAACAGTCCAGAACTTTTAGCTTTCTGGCCAGTTGGCAACCCTTGGTTCCCAGAAAACTTTTTCAAGGTCTGAAAGCAGACCTTGGAATGCTGTTGTCTGATCCTTACCAGGCTTACTCAAAAGCAAGCCCTATTTATTTTACTTGTAAAACTAACATCCTGGCCACATGGGGCAACAGGCACATCACGCCAAAGATTAACAAAAACAAATGTCTTTTTTTAAAAAAAAAAAAACACCAGAAAGATATTTCTCATGCACAAGATTTACTCCTTAAAAGTTCGGCCATTACCCACATTGCCCCACCCCAAATAAACTCCAAAACACAATAAAGAAGTCCTTTGCTAGCTTCCTAAAGCTTAAAAAACAACTCAAAACTGGCAAAGCTCTCTAGGGCGAGAATGCCACGCCAAGAGCGAAATACATTCTTAAACCCTGCAGAGGGTGGAGAAAGCTACTTTGGGGGGGCAATTTAGAGAGGGGGGCACCAGATGGAAGAAGGTTTAAGTGCTCCTTATACTGCTTTCAGCGCTGCCTTCCTAAGAATAAAACTGGGATATTTAACTTGTGTTGTGAATTTCATGGGGTGTGAACAGGAACCTTAGGGGCATCCATGTGTTTTGGAACTGGGCAATTGCCTGGGCAATGGTCAGGCATGATGGGAGTTGCAGTCCAACATGATGTAGGCATGATGGGAGTTGTAGTCCAACAACACATGGCACCAGGCTCCCCACCATTATAAAAAGTATGGCTCTCAGTCCTATTTATTTATTCACTACATAAATAAGGGTAGAGATGGACTACAAGTTTAATTGTTGACCATGCTGGCTGTGATTGTCGAATTCCACTGGCATCTGGATGGCCACAGATTTATATAAAGCCACTCAATAACGTTGTTCTGTCTCTAGCTTGAGAGCACATTACGAATACTACTACTAATAGTAATTTTATTTATTTATACCACACCCATCTGGCTTGGTTGCCCCAGCCACATAAAATGACAAAATGAAATTAAACACACAATATCATTAAATTGTTTTAAAATCCAGCATACAGAAGAGTAAAAGTAGATGAAAATGTGATTATGACCAATAAGCACACTGCTTTTTATTTTTTTTAAAAGGCCTTGGAGGAGAAGAATGTCATCTCACCTGGTGTCAAAATGACAGGTAAGGATTCCAGAGTTGGGGGGAGAAGGGGGGGGAGAAACTATTGATTTGCAGCCCATTTTAGCTTGCGTGCTTTCACTCACAATCCCATTTTGTTTCCACATAACTCCCTGATCTTTATTTTAAAATCTCCTAAAGCCACATTTCAAAGGCATATTTTGATATAGTTAATATTGCCAAGAACTGTGTTGCAATGCTCCAAAAAGGGGGGAAATAAAAATAAAAAAGCCAGGAGATGAAGAGGTATGGGTCAGGTCACTTAGCACACCAGGATGAACAGAGTTCAGATTCCTGGTTCGGACTGAAATCCTGACAGAATGGAGGAGCATCAAACCACTTTGACCTGGGAAAAACACAGCTTGCCTCAGTCTGTTCTTGTTTCAATCAAGATGGCTACCCTGGCGCAGAACGAGAGAAAGTGCACAGCCGTTGATAACCTAGGGTTGCCATATTTCAAAAAGTGAAAACACAAAAGTTGAGCTTTTCTTCGGCAAAGTTGTTGAACTATTTTTAAGGAAACGCACCAAAATCTACATTTCCGACATAGGCTGCCACACATCCAGACATTTCAGCAATTTGCACCCTGGATAACCACAACCTGCTTCCCCAAAGGTTCTTCCTTCACATGCTCCACAACAACCTGCGTCTTTTCGAATGTGCGAATACGGAAAGGGAAGCCAGACGCAGCAACTTAAAGGGAAGTTCTTAGGGAGGAACAGAGTTCTGTTTGGACCAGGGTTGTGGAGTGTCCTTGGTTGGGAAAAGACAAGAGCTGAAATATCCCGCTTCAGATACAACAGCGAATCAAGGAGAGCCCTGTCGCCTCCGCACTGAGGTAAAGTGCCAACAGACATCTCTACCACAGTGAAATGCAATTAAGCAATACTTTCATTTATCACGAAACAAATCAGGCAGTGGAAAACGGGGCCGTTTGAAAGGAGAGCATCTCGCTGACATGTCTTTGGAGCTGGCAAGACTGTGGCGTGGAAGAAATGGAAGGGGGGGTTGCAATCACATGACAGTCAAACAAATCCTTGCTAACCTCCCCACCGCCACCCCCCAATCATACACACAAACCAAAAAGAAAAAGAAAAAATTCTGAGTTTGGAAGGCCCCTTGTTTAGACAGAGGTTCTTAAATTCAGGCCAGCATATAAAGCTTAAGTGCAGCTTTATTGCATTCTTTCACAGAAACCCGAGGAATGTGCGACTAAAACCTGCGATATCTCACTTTAATTCAAGCAATGTGATCGTTTGCAACGGAGGAGCTTCCTCTTCCTGCCCTATAAGGAGGACCACAGTGCAGCAATTTTTTGGTGACTGCTTCGGAACAAGCTGCGGCAGGGCTGAGGTGGGCACTTGACAAGGCCTGTGCCACCGATTGGCGGGAGGGTGGCATACATTGCCAACCCCCAGAGAATCCCCAAACCCTGCTGTTAAAGTACAGTCATACCTCGGGTTACAAACGCTTCAGGTTGCATTTCTTCGGGTTGCGGACTGCTGAAACCCAGAAGTACCGGAACGGGTTACTTCCGGGTTTCGGCGGTTGCGCATGCGCAGAAGTGCCAAATCGCAACCCGCGCGTGCGCAGATGCGGGTTGCGAACATGCATCCCACATGGATCACATTCGCAACCTGAGCGTCTACTGTAGTCAGATGGAAGAAAACAAAAGAGACGGCTGTGGGTGAACCCCCCCCCCTTTTCCACACAACCTGCGGCGCAGGTGGCCTTGGTGGCTAGGCGTACCTACGGCGTAGTGCTAGGACTAGGACCTGGGGGTCAAGGTTTCAAATCCCGACTCGGCCATGAAGGTCCCTGGGTGACCTTGGGCCAGTCACTTTCTCTCTCTTAGCCTAACCTGCATCACAGGGTTGTTGGGGAGGATAAAAATGGGAAGGAGACGAACAATGCCTGCCACCTTGAGCCCTTTGGAGGAAAGGTAGGGTACAATTGCAATAAATAAACAAATGCAATAAATAAATAAAGCAAGCAAGCCAAAGGAGGTGGCGACTCCTCTGTTAGTCACTTGTTGAGTTTCCTAGCGGAGTGGGAATTTGAACCCTGATCTTCCAGGTCCTAGCCTGACACACTAACTTGGCCCTGAATGGCTGTGGTGAGGAACCTGGCCTGCCCTATAGAAAACCCTCACTTTTCTGTACCCCCTGTTCAGGAGGAAAAACCCCACAAACTCCAACCCAAGGGCTAAATAATTTAGGTAATGAAGCAATCTGGATAATGTATGTTCGGATGATGATAATGATAATGTAGATTGCGGGAGGCGTTAATGCTCAAAAGAACTCAGAGATGTTATTGCAGTGATCCTTCACAACCATCATGTTTAAGCTGATAAGACTCAGGATCAAGCCCTCTCTTTCCCGTTGTCCGGCTGCGAGTGCCTCGTTTGCGTAGCCAAAGGGACACCATTCACACACTCAATGTAAAGGATGAGCTACCAAAAATTTGGAAGGTAGAAACCTGAAGAATTGATTAGAGGGGGAGACAGGAGGCAGGAATGAAAGAAGAAGAAGAAGAAGAAGAAGAAGAAGAAGAAGAAGAAGAAGGAGAAGAAAAGAAGAAGAAGAAGAAGAAGAAGAAGAAGAAAAGAAGAAGAAGAAGAAGAAGAAGAAGGCGGAGGAGGAGGAGGAGGAGGAGGAGGAGAAATGGAATCTTCTCACTGAATTCATGAAGTATGCTATAAATGTTGATGAATGTAACAGTTTTTCTACGTGGTAAAATGTTAATATATACACACACATAAATGTATAATGTAAGTATTTATAATGTGTGTATGCATTAATATTTTACCACATGGAGAAACTGTCATATTCATCAACATTTATGTTATATTTATTCTTCAGTAAGAAGATTCCATTTATCTTTATTTTTTTTCCGCTCTTGTCTACCACCTCTCCCTATGTAATGTGTTCATCAATGTGAGGTGTTGCTTTTAAAGATTCAATAAACTATATTAAAAAAACAAACAGGAAAAATAGCAATAGCACAAAAAAGAGAGGTATGTCCTTTTTTTGGGGGGGGGGAATCCCAAGCTTTGCAGAAGTACAAAAAAAGGAACAAACTCAAGGCAGGGAAGGGAAAACAACCCAATTTGGACTGTTTGGTAGCCATCTATCTGCCTAATACCAGGCAAGGATATTTCCTCAGCTAGAACAGAACTGTCTAATCTGAGTGACAGCAGCTCTCCAGGGTCCTGGAGGAGAGGGCTTTCCCATCACCTCCTGCCTGACCCTTTTCCATGGAGACCCCAGGGCTTCCTCTGTAGGTCCTTCCGCATGCATGGCATCTGCTCCCTTCCACTAAACTACAGTTTGGTCAATGCACTGCAATGGAAAGCATAATGCTGGTGGTCAACTAAAGAGGTTTAAAGACTCTCTCCAAGCAAATCTTTAAAAATGTAGTATAAACACTAACAGTTGGGAAACACCTGCCTGTGAGCGCTCTAGTTGGAGAACAGCCTTTACCAAAGGTGTCACGGGCTTTGAAGACACTCGAACTCAGGACGCAAGGGAGAAACGTGCTAAGAGGAAGGCACGCTTGGCAAATACACACCGTGATCAACTCCCGCCCAGAAACCAATGTCCCCACTGTGGAAGGACATATGGATCCAGAATTGGCCTCTACAGTCACTTACGGACTCATTGTTAAAACCGTGTTTATGGAAGACAATCCTACTCAGCTATGAGTGATCGCCAAAGAGAGAAAAGGAAAAGAAAGGGGAAGAGCCTGATGAGGTTACCCAAGGTCCCTTCTAGGGTCTCTTCTGACAGTACAATTCTATACTTCTATGACTCTATGATCTCAACCCAATGGCTTGACTGTAGCTTGCCCTGCACTGACTTTCCTCGATGTGACAATGGAGGACTAAGATGCCTCGTGATTCATGAGGCGGCACAGCCGCACAAGATGTGCGTCTTTCGCTCCACACAAATCAGCTCGCTTGATGGAGATGTCCGTCGCAAACCTGGCACCCAGAAATCTCCACGTTGTCGCAACTGGACCCTTGCCGGTAGCTAAATGTGCCTCGCGCCCGGGGAATTTCGAACGCTCGTGGCCCATGGTGACTCAGCTGTGAAGGAAACAAACTTCTATTCATGCTCAGAAGCAATTATAGATTCTATATATTACTATATATTATTCTATATATAAAGATATTATTATATTTTTACTTTACATACTCCAAGCCTAACACTTAGCTTTCAAAGCATGTTCTGGGAGTGAATTTTTGGCTTAAATAAACTCCGGTGTTGAATTTAACCCACTGCTCTGGCCTGGGAGTTTTTGAGCCTGCAGTGTTGCTGAAGTGAAGCAGGCATAAACCTGATCAAACCCTTGATTGGGAGGCTGGCAGGAACCTCTTGTAAGAGCAGGACAGAACTATCTGCGTTTTAAAAAATGCTTCAGTTCCTGTTTTCAAAAGTCACAATTAACAATTAATCTTAGGCATACTTTCGGGGGGGGGGACATATCCTCACAACAGTGTTATGGCTATTATTCCTTGAGGCAGAAAGACAGCATTTAAAAAAAAAAACCACCATAATAATATTCCCATTTTACAGATGTGGAGCAAAGTAAAGAGGAAAATCAGTGGGGCTTAAGGTCATAAGACAAACCCTTCTAGATCAGATCAAGGCCCTTCTAGGCTAGGATCATGTTTCCTACAATGGCCAACTGGATACCTATGGGAAGCCAACTGTTCTTGCCTAATGCTGCTCCCCCGGAAATTGTTCTTCAGAGCCTCTGATTCTGGAGGAGGTCTACAATGGCTAGTAGCCTTTCACAGCCTTATTAAAAGCACACGTGATTGCAGGCAGGTAGCTTACAGACATATGAACCCAGAGTCCTCATTTCCAGGCCTGGTATGTTCTCCTCCCTATTACACAAACTCACTTCAAAGCAAAATTATCAGAGCATCAGTTGTACACTCCCAGATAGGTCTACACCCAGCCTCCTAATTGTGACAAAACAGGCTGCATGTTAGCTTTGAGCCTGATGTGCTAAGGTCAGAAGCTTCGATTTATTATTTATGTAGAACCATCAATTCAACAACCTAAAATCCACCTTTAGGAGCTTACAATCTAAAGTTTATCAAAGAAGGGAGAATACAAGAAAAAGGGGAAGAGCCTGTAACAACGTACTGATATTATAAATAGAGGACTGGGAAATTGAACTAAAAGGATGAATTTGAATTTGAGGAGGATTATAACAGAGCTGGGAGGTAACAGCAGAAAGATGCTCTGGCAGAGAATTCTAGGCATAAAAGTTGACCAGTGCCAATCAAAGCCGTTCCTTCAAAGCACACATTTGTCACTGTCACGCCATAGCACTTCATCCAAGCTGGCCTATTAGCAATGCCGTTCATTTTTCTTCACTATGGCTGCAACGGTTGGTCTTCTCAGAGAACGCTCTTAAGAAGTCAGTGGTATTTGAGATGCATGTGCACTGGGTTACAGCCTTTTGGGCTGTATCCAACATTTGTCCAATTCAAAGTAAGCCCATTGAAATTAATGGACATGA
Organism: Podarcis tiliguerta; assembly: GCF_965153285.1. Classification (NCBI taxonomy): domain Eukaryota; kingdom Metazoa; phylum Chordata; class Lepidosauria; order Squamata; family Lacertidae; genus Podarcis; species Podarcis tiliguerta. The sequence goes on from NC_139536.1 coordinate 19,975,717, forward strand.
CAAATGTAGGTCCATGGATTTCAGTGGATCTACTCTGAGCATAACTTGGCTGCCTATATAGGCCTGCAGTTGGTTTTTGCAATGTTTGACAGGCAGTTGTTAGAACTTGAAGCCTGCAAGCATCAAGCAATCTTTGCCCTATTCTAGGGATGAGATTTTCCATTCTGTAGTTCATGATGTTCCCTGAGCATCGAACCTTTAAAAGCCAGTGTTCAACACTCTAGAAAAATCATGCCAGTCTCAAAACCTGTTGCCAAAGATGCACCATTGCCACAAATAGCTATATTTCTAACTGCTGCTTTCAAAAATGGCCATTGCTGTAAGTATGCAGTCGTCCCGTCCCCCCCGTCGCCCACCACACTAAAGCATTCCTTGACCTCATCCCACCATTAAACCATTTGATACATGGCAGCAATTGTATAAAATAAGGTCTCCCATTGGCCATCTCCTGAGATTCAGATGTAGCCCATGTAAGTCAATAAAGGATTGGATTGTTTGGAGAATTGCCGAATATTCCACAATCTAAATGTAAAACTGCTTTGTGCATGCATGCCGTGTTAGCACAACAGTTGCTATCGTGATTCTTTAGCACTCTTCTTGTGTATCGCTGCTCTGTAACCATGGAATCAGTCTACATCACAGTCATAACAGAGAGAAAGAGAAAAAATATCTAGCATCTTCCTGCAGAAGAACAAAACACTCCAATCTCTTAAAACCCATCCGTCTTCAATGGGTGGGACATGACCCGTCTTCAAGTCATCCCAGTGGCACTGCTGCCTCCCTCTTAGTAATGTTTGTGTTGACTTAGAAGAAAGTAAAAAATGTGCAAAGGAGGAGACATAAATGTACGATAAAAACAAATTAACATTGGGGTCAAGCGTTGCAGGTTGGGATGAGAGGGAACCGGAGTTTCAAAAATTGACAGTTTCAATCTCAAACAGCATGTTGAAATATGTGTAATGAACTACGACAACCAAAGCAAGGGAAACGACCAACTCCAAAGGGGTTGTGTCTCCCCATCAAAAACAATAGAGCGCTCTTTTTTAATGCGCAGAATTGGCTCCGGTGCCATCTCTCCATATGGATTCCCAAACTATTGTTCTAGAATTCTGGAACACTCCTTCGTGCCGACATTCCCAGATAAAGAATGACATTTGCTTGGAACCGCACCACTGATAATTATCTTTAAGTTTTTACTGAGGAATGTAATCAAGCTGTTAATATGCTGATAGGACATGTTATCAGCGCGCTTGGATTTTGGCAACTCTTAACCTAATAAGAAAATGCAGCTCTGGGAGCAGCGCACCAGAGCATTATGCTAGATGCTAACAGAAAAGCAGCTGTAAGACATCAGAGATTTAACATGTCAGATCTCAATGTTCCCTTAATACAGGGGTAGTGGGTGAACCTGCGGCCCACCAGATGTTCCCAATCCACCAGCCCCAGCCAACATGACTAATGGTCATGTTGGGTTGATGAGAGCTGTAGTCCAACTCCATCTGGAGGGTCACACGTTCGCCATTCTTGCTCTAATACCTGCCGTTGGGGACCAGAAAAAGACAGTGTTTGCCCAAATTGTGAGTAGGAACGTGAAGAGTTTGACCACTGGTCCATTAAGCTAAGTATTTTCAACGTAGTCCAACCACCTGCAATGCAGGAATATTTTGCCCAACATGGAGCTTGAACCCATGACCTTGAGGTTAAGAGTCTCACACTCTACTGGCTAAGCTGAGTCCTACCTGGACACCTTTCCCTAAAAATAGCATTGCAAAGAAAAACAAAATGAAACACTAACAATAAAGTAGGGGCAAAACAGAATGCAATTAAAGGAAACTGGAAGATCAAATACATACTTAAAATTGTTATTTGGAACAAGGCTGCCCTCACTCTCAGAGACAATATGCTGGGAATTACAAGTGAGAAAAGTGCTTTTGGGGGCTCCCCATCACCTTCTGACTGGCCACTATGAGAGCAGAATGTTGGACTAAGTGGGCCTTTGGTCTAATCCAGAAAGTTTCTTCAAGTTCTGAATCATTCTTTCGCTCGTAATAATTTTATAAAAGTAAATACAAGGAATACAAGTACATGTTACATGAATGTTCAATTAATGTATGTATAACCTTTATGCCTGCATAAGCCAATTTAGACCACCTCAGACTATTTATGTCAGGCACCCCCAAACTCGGCCCTCCAGCTGTTCTGGGACTAGTTAACAGGACTAGTGGTCAGGGATAATGGGAATTGTAGTCCCAAAACAGCTGGAGGGCCAAGTTTGGGGATGCCTGATTTATGTGGGTTTTAATTTGAACTGTACCTCTATTTAAATGCATGTTACTAGGGGCTGGATTATGCCTTACAGAGATGAGGGATGTGCTTGTCCACTTTGCAGCCTGGGATGAAAACTGCAGTGTTTGAGAACAGGAGGGAGGTACGTGTGTGTGTGTGAGACAGAGAGAAACAGGGGAGGCATAGGGACAGTAGTCCCTCAGGGTAAATGGAGCACTGCCCCCGCCACACCAGTGTGCCCTCAGTTAGCCCCCACCTGCTAGCCTCCTTACTGAGGACCAATCAGGGAGTGGCTCTGCCTGTCACTGCCTCTGGCTCCACCTCTTGCTGCCTTCACTCCTGCCAGTTCCAGTGAGAACCAGCCACCAATGTATTTCTGGGGCAGGTGTATTTAATGTTAAAAGGCATGTGATAATCAGCCGATAAGATCATGTGACATGGAGAGAACTAATGGACCATTAGAGATATGGAATCAGTGAGACAGTAAGGGTCAACTCAAGGCACAGAGGTGTTTTATTTTTATCTTGTTAATCAGCAGTATATAAATTTAATAAATGAGGATGATGTAACACTGGGGTAGGCAACCCAGCACTGTCCAGACTACAACTCCCATCATCCCTGACCTTCGGTCATGGTGACTGAGATTGATGGGAGATGTAGTCCAACAGCCGCTGCCTAGAAACCACTTTCCCACCCCTGTTTAAAACAACAAGCTGGTTATTGACGCAGCAAATGGGATTCACTGATCGATCATCATGCAACTACTAGCATTTAATAAAATAAAATAAAATATTACCACTCCTGTTGATTTTACGGCATCTTATCTGACACTGAGCCCACTGGTGACAAAGGTTTTTTTTGTTGTTGTTTTTTAATCATGAATTCAGGAAGCCTCTTTCAGGAAGAAGAAAAATAATACAAACTCATTTCAATTATACATCTGCTTCGTTTTCAAGATAGCCCTAAGCTTCCCCTTCCCCAGCGCCCCCATTTAAAAAACAATGGTGATTTACGTCAACATAAGGATTCCTCCTTTCAAATTACCAATACAATTCTATATTGCTTTCTGCTTCTTTATACCCGTGCCAATGGATATTTGCTTAAGGCCACGTCACGTATTACGTTTTAAAGTGTACGCTTAAAAAGAAATGTTTCAGAGTACTCTTAGAAATGCCAGCATAACGAGCACACTAGGCAGTGTACGTGGGGTGTCAACACAGTGTTCCATTCAGGAACACACCATGCAAGATGTGCCTTCAGATCATGGCTTTGGGACATCTGAATACCAAGATGGGGCACCTTTGGCCTTGAAGATGCTGACAGGCTGCAGCTCCCTCCAGCCCCAGTCAACATCTGGAGTTGTAGTCCAACAACATCTGTAGGGGAACAAGTTCCCCACATTCCTATTAATGGGACCCTGTTTGTTCCAAAAGTAAAGTTCCCTATTTTCTCCAGCATTACAGTGGTGCCCCGCAAGACGAATGCCTCGCAAGACGGAAAACCCACTAGACGAAAGGGTTTTCCGTTTTGGAGGTGCTTCGCAGGACGAATTTGCTATGGGCTTGCTTCGCAAGACGAAAATGTCTTGCGATTCCTGGGGGGTTTTTTTCGCTCCCCAACCCCTTTTTCTAAGGCACTAAGCTGCTAATAGCCTTTTAGCAGCTAATCCGCTAATCCCTTAAGCCTTTAATAGCCGCTAATAGCCGCTAAACCGCTAATAGCGCTAATCCGCTAATAGGGTTGCTTCGCAAGACGAAAAAACCGCTAGACGAAGAGACTCACGGAACAGATTCTTTTCGTCTTGCGAGGCACCACTGGTACTTTTCCTAGAGCTTCCAAAATCAATACCCTTTTTATCTAGAACACTAACTACGTCGCAAATCGGGACGCGATCTTGGGGCGGCAGCAAGACATCTTACCAAAAACAATAGCAACCCAGCAGCCACACTGAAATGCTGACAGCATATGGCTTCATCAGTCAATTTCTAAATGCTTCCTGTGAGATGACGATGCCAACGCAGATATACCTGCACCAGTCAATTTGTTCCCGCTGATTTATTCCTTTTATACCATATCAGAAAACACAGCACAAATATTTCTTAAGTCTGATGTATCATCACCAAACACTGATGTTCCAAATTCATGACTCTTTACTGTTTGAGGAGGTGAGCAGCTCGGCACAGTGTGGCTCAGCTGGGAATTTGCTTCTTCCAGTGGGTTTTTTTTCTTTTATTTCCAAGGGAAAGATTATAAACACCTTGGCTCCTATCGACCTGTGCAAAAAGGGAGGTGAATTCAGCATCCTTGCAAACCTGGAGCAGTCCTCCTTGTGTTGCAATCAGAACCTCCCAGCTTCAACCCCCCAATATATCCAGTTTAAAAAAATGGTTTTCAGAAAATATAACTAAGAAAAGCCTCTGGCTGAAAACTTGCAAAAGCTGCTGTCAGTCAAAGTACACAGCACTGCACTGAGTGCTATCCTGCAAGAGAGAAGTCAGTGGATGTGGTTGAACACACACTCGCAGTGTTTCCAGGTATTTGCTTACAGGACAGAACATACGTGCTCAGACCACGTCCACCACAGAATGCCTGTCTGCCTGCACCAGCTTCCTATGTTCATTGCCAATTCTGCTCAAGATCTAAGACCTAAGACAGGATCAACAACACCCTCTTGGGCTCAGCTCCTGCATGCTGCAAGACCAAAAGTCTTTTCACCTGCCTCTGAAAAGCTAATGCGGCCCAGCAAGATGGCAGATCTCAGGCAAGCCAGCTCAGTCCACCCCTGCCAAGACATGTGGAAAGTCAGTCTCTCTTGGTCTCCCCATCTGTAAAATGGGAATAGCAATCACACAAGATTGTTCTGGACCTAAAGGCTGCAAGCTACTTTGTTTGAGTGATGTGCCATGTAAATAATCATAACAACAAGGGCTGCCAAAATATGTCTACAGGCCCAGATAATATTGCAGGTTATAATATTGCAAGTTTAGCATTGCTCCCAGTGTCTGAAGCCTAAAGATACTCCCATCTTCACCAACCAAAACTGTAACCTTCATATCATATATTTTAGAGTAAACCCAGGGAATTGCCAGAAATAATTCCAATGGAAAGGATTGGGATCAAAGCGTGCATATAACCTTATTCAGTTCATGTACCACAGTACAGTACTAATCTCTGGGGTTTAGATTCTGATCAGACATACATTTTTTTCTACTTGCAACAGATAACTTGTTTAAATAGTGCACAGAGGAATGTAACGTGTGAAATTGAAACAAGGATGCAATCCAGATCTTGTCTACTTCCTAGCCAATTCATAAAGCAGGCTGGAGTATCTCAAATGTATATTTATAATACCATAATGTCAGTGCGGGTAAACGTTCTTCATGGTTATGCACTTCATACCCTCAGTTAAATCATGGCAAGATGCATCAAAATCAAACAAGAATCTTAGTCTGTATTGATAAGCCAACTCCCCCCCCAACACACACACACACACTACATACAACTCTCAACAATTGCTCAGGTGTTTATATGGCCAAGCAACACAGCTGTTCTCTGAAAGTCCAAATACATTCCACTTTCACAGTCCTGCCCTGTAAGCCTTGCCCCATCAACCCTACGGAGGTGCGCATTTTAAGGCCTACTAAAATGTTACTTCATCCCCCCAGGAGTGAAGTATTACATCCACAGACCCCACACTTGCGGGCCAAGAGATTTCATGGTCAAATATACACTGGGTTCCCCAGTTCATTCATTTATTACTCACGAGCTCGAAACCCATTCTCAGTACCACCCCAAGCAGAATCCAATGGGGCCGGGCAACACCTGAGCCAATTTGACACCACCTCTGCCAGACGTATCTCCCGCACTCAAATGAGACTGCTTTATTATCAACATTATTTTTCAAGCTAGCTTTCATGCTGCCTGGGTTCTGGATGGTCTCAGGCTCTAGGCAACTGTTTTCCACCACCTCTTAACCCTCTTAAGATTGTGACATGCAAGTTATGCCCTTTTCATGAGGGGAAGACAAGGAATCATTAAGCATCAGGATGCTTTTAAAAAGTGCATACGGACAACTTTGTCGATCGTGCAGGCCGTAGAAAGCAGCAGAGAGCCAGGAAGTCTCACAGTCTGGGTACCATATCTAAGAATCTGATGCTCTTCTTTCATTGACACATGCCCGGCCTGTTTGGGATTTTGTGTGGTGCATGCATGCGAGGGAAGACATGAAAAAAAGTAGCTCATCATTTGTTTTTGCCATCAAGGACCCAGGCAATTACGGCAAAAGATTGTGGAGATTCAAGAGCTGGACAAGTGTAGCATTATTATAACCCAAAGGCAACATGAGCCCAATTCTCCTGAGGCTGCAGAGGTGGGAAGACATGCTTTCTTAAGCACAGGAAATGAGAAGAAAATATACAGTATACAGCCTTAATGAGTATGTAAGGCAATGGCACTACCTGGGGACGCTTATGTCTCCCAGGATGAGCAACACGTGAAAACAAAACTAATGGGATTCAGACCATATCGTGGTGGGTTTTCTTTTGAGGAGAAATCATGCCTTCATTCTCACAAAGCAGGCAAGACAGCCTCGACATCTATGTGAACAGCTCAGCCACCTGCCTCAGCATCAACAAAGCCCTCCATCCAAGGGCCATGTCATGCCTTCCAAGACATCTGTCAAACAAAGTGGGGGGGGCACATTTCCATCCAGCTCAAAGCCCAACCTGCCACAGACACCTGCACAGCCTGGAACCTCTCAGTGCCGCGGATGTGTGTGTATGTACGACGCGAACACTCACCCAGTCCTCAAAGTGGTGGCTCCCGTTCTGCAGCAAGTCCTCAAACTGGATGGTGCAGTTGGCCACGAAATCGTCGTACCCAATGGGGGCATCGTGGAAAACGGCCATCTCGATCTTCCGTCCGTTGCAAACGTCCGTGACAAACTCATCGTTCCAGGCAGGGCTGTTGGTCTTCTGCTTGGTGGAGGTCTGGCCGATCCGGGAGTCGTCCACATTGAGGGCAATGTAAGGGTCCAGCAGGAAGGTCTGTGGTTTGGGACCCACCGCATGCCGCAGGGACCAAGCTGTGGGCTTGAGATTCACCGCTTCGCAGATTTTTATTTTCAGCATGCCATTGAAAACCACCATGGTTAGATGGCTTCACTAGTTGTTGTTGTTGTTTAATTTTTCCCTGGGATTAAAGCACACACTCTGAAGTGCGGAGGGATCCGAGGAGATTTCTCCAATAAATAAGAAGGCAGGTTGGAGTGGAAGGAGGTGCAGGCTTCAGAACAGCAGGGCGGCGGGAAAGGGGGGGGGGCTCTCTCCTTTTGTTGCTTTTTTCTGCTACCTGTGATTATTTAGCCCTTCCTCTCGCGACGCCCGGGGAATACACACACGCCTGCATGCAGACATGCATCGAGGTCTCGTCCTTTCTCTGCCTGTGTGTGTTTCCTAACGGAAAAACAAGGAAGGGACGGGAGGGGAAGGGAGGGGGGGAGACGTCCCTGCTTGCAGGAATCCAAAATGCAATCGGAGCAAAATCAGAGGAGCCTCTGGATAGAGAGAAACAGACTTTCTTTCCCCCCCTCCTCCTCCGCACCCCCCCTTTTTTAGATCATAATCCTGGATCAGTCTTCTGCACACAAACACACACACACAGAAAAACAATCCGAAGCTCTTGCACACGCTAGTGCTGTCTTGTCTGTGTGCGGCGGCGGCGGCGGCGGCAGCGGCAGCCCAGGAGGAGGGAGGAAGAAGGGGGAGTTTGAAAAATAATAACAAAACCCACCCAGAAGCAGCAAAGCGAGCGAGCCGCCCTGCCTGCTCCGCCGCCTCCCCGGCTGGGAGACGAAGCAGCAGAGAAATCACACAGTCCAGCCCAGCCAGGGAACCTTACATCCGCCTCGGCTGCAGGAGCCTCCTCGCCGCCTTCTCCTCCTCCGCCTCCTCCTCTTCCAAGGCCAAGGATCCAGTGGATCGAATCCAAGGCATGGGGAGAAGCGGCTCCGGATCGGACTGCTCAGCGCGGGAGTTCAACTTACGGAGCTTATTTTTAAAAAAATAAAATAATAATAGATATAGAATAATAATAATATTTCGCCAAACGACCCAAACCAGCACGGCGATGGGTTGCTCTCTCTCTCTCTCCGGCTCGCTCCCTTTGGCACTCGCTCTCCCCGCGCTCGCTCGCTCGCTCGCTCTCTCCGGGCGCTCGCTGTTTTTGCGCCGCTCGCCCGCCTGGTGTGTCTGGCGCTGGGCTGGAGGAGCCCTACCCCACCTCTCGCTCTCTCTCTCGCTCGCTCTCTGGGTCTGTCTCCCTAATGCAGGAAATGCGCAAAAGACGTCAGTGTGTGTGCCTGCGAGCGAGGCAGCGCGAGTGCGCGAAGAGAAAGTTTTTGCCTGTTGGGGGAGCACTTTGAGCGATCGCCGGCGAGCAACAGCTCCGAGCGGGGAAGGCAAACGAGAGCAGCCGCCGCCGCCGCAGCTGCTTCTCCTCCCGGGGTCGTGACTTTCAGCCGATCCCCGGGCGCAAAAGGGCTCCGTGCGCCCCGCTTTACGCGCGCCTCGCCGCTACGTCTCCAAGTGCCGCTTCTTTTCAAACCGGGCCGCTTTCGCCTTGCCTCTTGCTCGCTTGATTTTCCTTTAAAGACGTCTCTCTCTCTCTCTGGTTCGCATTCCTTATCACCGGCCTGGGAGCCTAAGGGGGCTCCCTATCGGGAGACTCCTCTTGGAAAAGGCAATCAAAGGCGATAAAAGAGCCACGACAATGATGACTCCGTTCAAATCGCAAGCAGGGCAAAGGGAACCGTCGACGCCCAGCCCCTCAAATCCCGCTCAAGGCGAAGGCTGCCAGGCTTCTTGTCAAGCACATAGCCTTTCCCACAGCGCGTAAAAGTCAAGGAACAGGCCTCTTCGCATCTGAATCTGGCACACAAATGGGCCAGAGAGATGTTCTCACACGCCATAGTTAAAAGACTATGGGACTCACTGCCACAAGAGGCGACGATGGCCATCAGCTTAGATGGCTTTAAAAGATGGTTAGACTAATTCATGGAGGAGGGCTAACAGCGCTAATGGCGCTCCTCTGTCGCCACTGGACTAAAAGGAGGTTGGAGGGTCATCTGTCACGGATGAGATTCTTGCATTGCAGGGGGTTGGACTAGATGTCCCTTGGGGTCCCTGGGCAATTCTATGATAACAGTGGATGGGAATCACAGGTGGACAGAGCCGTGTTGCACTTGCATGCTTCCCACAGACACCGGGTTGGCCGCTGTAAGAACAGGATGCTGACCTTGTCGGGATTTCGTTCTGATGGAGCAGGCACTTCTTATGTCCTTCTGCATAATCCATACGAAGGCCAACAAAAAATTGCATGAATCATCCTAGAATTAGAAAGGACTCTGAGGGTCATCTAGTTTAACCCCCTGCAAGGCAGGAATCTCAGCTAAATCATCTGTGACAGATGGCTATCCAACCTCTGCTTAAAAACCTCCAAGGAAGGAGAGTCTATCTAACCCCCCCCCATTAAAATAAATAAATCAATCAAACTATAAAAGTCAGCAACACAAGCAGGGAGTGGTGCATTGTAAAAACTTATCTGTGCCCAGGACTGATTACATCATGCTAATGTGGCTTTTGCTCTGCAGCAAAAGAATTGCTACCTGATCCCTGGGGGGTGGGGGTGGGTTTTTTAAAAAAATGATGCTGATGTTTTCAGCAATAAAATGTGATTTTATTATGCTTCCGAGCCAATTTGTGGCATAGCACAATATAGCAATATAGCATAGCAATATAGATACACATAATTTTTAAAAGCTAGGAAATCTACGAGCGATTTCCAGCCTGGCAAGGTTTTAATTCTGTGAGAAGGAACAGGATTGCATGAGTAGGAATGACCGTAGCTCACCTTCGAAATGGCCCTGCTGACTGTGGCCCCCATGGGAGGTGTACAGAATTCAGCCTCACACGGACATCTCTGCACAGAACTAGGCCTCATGCACAGACAACCTGGCCCACAATTTTGCTTTAATACTGACGCCCCTATGAAGCACTAGGACTAACAGACATATCTCTCTGTCAGGGCCGGATTAAGAGCTTTAGAGGCCCTAAGCACTGAAAACATTACGGTGCCCCCACCATATGTAATTCGAAATCGAAACAGCACTAAACCATAACAAAAAAGTTTATTTTTCAAAACGGCACAAGGATGCTGAGATGCACATGCATTTGAGTTGCCAGCTTTGTTCTGGCAAAATGTGGGGCGGGGAGGTTGGGAGGCAAATTTTATGGTGCCGAAGCCTAACAGGATGGCCCCTCTTTAATTCCTCCCCCGCCCTCAAACACACACACATCTACAAATGAATTTTTAAATCTGTCTCTACTTGGCTATCCAGAGCTTAAATACTTGACCTTTCACACACCCTTTGAAACACACGCATTTGAAGAGGATCCCTAACTTGGCACACACAGAGAGAAGACCTGAAATCCAGGACAAAAATGATCAATACGGGAATTAGCCTTTTACATTGAAATACGGGACGATCCTGTATTATACAAGACAAGTGGCATCCCTAAATGTATGTCACGTGCGACACACGGCAGGATCTGATGACCTCACATTGTTGTGATTTATGTTACAGTAGTAGGATGCTCCCTGTTTTAGGTGAGGATACTTAAATTTTAGAAAAGGTGCAGAGAATTGTGTAGAGAAAGATGCAGGAGACAGGAAAGGAATGGTGAAGAACTGAAGAGAAGGATGGAAAAGGAGCAGGGGGAGACAGAAACAGAGATGACTCTAAAAATTTAGCTACAGAAGTCTTGGCTTATATTGAAGCAAGAGGATGTTTTGTGCACTAATTTTAATTACTGTACTGTGTTAGGTGTTATTCTTGCTCCTGTTTAGTATTAAGCTGTTCAATGTGTCTGTATTGTTTCATTAACACTTGCATGGATTTTTAAAAAATGATTGATATTATTATTTCTAATTGTTTCTAATATGCCTTTTTTAAACCATTGTACAGTGGTACCTCAGGTTACAGACGCTTCAGGTTACATACGCTTCAGGTTACAGACTCCGCTAACCCAGAAATAGTGCTTCAGGTTAAGAACTTTGCTTCAGGATGAGAACAGAAATTGTGCGCGGCAGCAGCAAGAGGCCCCATTAGCTAAAGTGGTGCTTCAGGTTAAGAACAGCTTCAGATTAAGTACGGACCTCCGGAACAAATTAAGTACTTAACCTGAGGTACCTCTGTACTTAATTGTTTGCTTGAGATGTGAGTCACTTGGGGCACAATGTTGTGGGAAAGTGGCATTCAAGTAAACAGATGGTGATGATGATGAGTAATAAAAAAATAACAGGGAAAATAGGAGAAGGGTGTGGAGTGGAGCAAAGTTCTGACTTTCCCCCATGATAACAAATATATATAATTAAAAAAAACAAAAACTTAATTTTTCGGTGCCCCTTGCTTTGCTGGGGCCCTAAGCTTGGTCTGCCTAGTGGTTAATCCTGCACAGGTCCCTGTACAGAATTCAGGTTAGAGTGTGGTGCTGATAACACCAAGGTTGCAGGTTCAGTCCCCATATGGGACAGCTGCGAAGTCCTCAGGGCCCATTGCAACTCCACAATTCTACCATCCATGCACAGAGCTGCCGAACAAAGAAATCCAGGCCTTCCTTGCAGAGATTTTAGCCTTGCTTGCTTCCAGAGATTTGCATACACAAACACACACTCAGTGGTTCTACAATAATATTGTCACCGGTGGCTTGTGTGTATGTGTTTGCTTTTGGAAGGGGATGGTTTGACGATGCAAACAGTATCTGCACACAAGCAGCACCTGGCTATGAGCCAAACAGCAACCCTTCTGAGCGGCACTCCCCTCCAGAGACTCTCACACGAGGCCTGCTATAAATGTGAGCAAGTTTTAAGATGCCCTGTTTTTCCCGACTGGATTTTAACCCAAGGTACTAGCTGCCATCATATTCTGCCACATATTTATTTATAGCCATATACATAGAGATAGAGCACACGGGTGGCGCTGTGGGTTAAACCACTGAGCCTAGGATTGCCGATCAGAAGGTCGGCGGTTCGGATCCCCGCGATGGGGTGAGCCCCCGTTGTTCGGTCCCTGCTCCTGCCAACCTAGCAGTTCAAAAGCACCTCAAAGTGCAAGTAGATAAATAGGTACCACTCCGGAGGGAAGGTAAACGGCGTTTCCGTGTGCTGCTCTGGTTCGCCAGAAGCGGCTTAGTCATGCTGGCCACATGACCCGGAAGCTGTAAGCCGGTTCCCTCGGCCAATAAAGCGAGATGAGCGCCACAACCCCAGAGTCAGTCACGACTGGAACTAATGGTCAGGGGTCCCTTTACCTTTACATAGAGATAGCTGGCTAACAAAACACTGTTATGGAGGCTATGCACCCAACCACCCTTTAAAAAGAACAAAAAACCCCACAACATAGGTTTTATAGCTTCTTCAGGAACATTACATCCAAGGGGTGTAATGCCAAGCAGAATGGCCAGATTTTTGGAATATTCTAAGCCAAAAGTAGTACGTCCAAAGGAAGAAATTTATTATTTATTAAATTTGTATACAAAATGCATATTTTAGGAGAAAGTGTACATAAATATGACCATAGTATTAGAAACAATCATATATTATTAATAATAATATTAGGAGGAATCACTTGCAAACAATGTGTACTTTAGTTTAAAATCCAACAACGAAGGAATACAGAGAATCTGATCAAACACAAATCTGTATATAATAAACATATAATGTACACTGAATGTCCCAATGCAATTCGTATTGTGACTCAAAATAACACCAACAGGAACATTATATAGATATATAGATATATATATATATATATATATATATATATATATATATATATATATAATGTGTGTGTGTGTGTATAGATAGATAGTTCTTGCAAATTGCTATTCAGTATAACCGAGACTGAGAGCTCAATAGTTCAACTGTGTAGTTTAAAAGGCACAGGAAAACATGTTTATTGGGAGAAAATGCTGACAAATTTTCATGAATTACCAACAAAAACTGAACAAGGAGTTTTTTTAAAAAAACACACACACATTGCAAATTGCTGCAGAATGTGGAGAAATGAATTTAAGATGGGAACATGAGAAACCGAGAATAAAAACCCACCCTTAGTCTCCGGAATGCCAAGGTCTGCAAAAGTGCACAAAGTTTTTAATGGGAAAATAATCCGAAGAGGAACCGCAAATCCAGGCCAATGAAGACTCAGAGGCCCAGACATGTTGCTTGCTTGCTGAGGCTGGGGGTAAGAAAAAACAGGGAGGATTGGAAAAGGGAATGGGTGGGATCCTGAACAAAGAGAATTATCACGTATTGCTGTGGGTCCCACCTGCTGCTTATGAATGAATAGCCCTTGCGCTGTTTATGTGGATAAAGAACAAGCTTATACGCAGCCACCGGTGCCAAGAGATGACATTAGCACACCAGTAGATGCAAAAGCCTGGTGTGAATATTACGCTTGCTTAGGATTTTCCGTCCAGCTGTTTGGCTATTCCCTCGCCTCTTTTCATTTATCTTAAAATCAGGTTCCCACTGGAATCTTCTTCGCACGGTCCAAACTGTGAGAAATTGTTGGCAAATGTAAACTCGGAAGAAGGCAGAGCTGCATTCCTCCTGGCTCCCAATAATTGCTTTGATGAGCTGTGGTTGGCTTCACTTAACCCCTGGCTTCACCACCACCACGGACAGTGAGGTAATGTCTTGAGATTTCAGCATGTGCTCCATTTGGCCTGGATCATCTGCACAGGCTTGACTTCCCACACCATCAGAAGGTGCAGAACTTTGCCTTCCATAGAAATAACATCCTTGCCCCACTCGGCACCCCCCTCAAGGGTTTGGGAAATGAAGGGAACACCAAAGGGAAACGGGCTTCCCAGCTGGATCCAAGGGGAAGATGGGACAATGTAGATCAACAATACAACAGAACAGGATGGAAGTTGCATGATTCTTCCGCCAATGAGGTCCTTTGGCCTCCTGAGCACCATATTTGACCAGGGATGATGAGATGCAGCCAATTCTGTTAACTTGCAGCATTAGAATTAATGTTTATTTATTCAATTAATATACTGCCTGTATCCAAAGATCTCAGGGCGATATGCAACATTAAGAACAGAATTTATGCAGCACAATACACAGCATAATAATATAATAATCATGACAACATGCTCAGGGGTCACAAAATGTTTGGTTGAGGGTGTTATGTACTGAAGTTCTCACCCTGGGCCAGCAGGGGGATACTGTAGATAGTTTTCATTCAGGTCCACATATGCTAATAAGGGATTGAAAGTGACTGAACCCTTCAGTTCAGTTCAGTTCTGGCCTGTGAATAAACAAGAGCTGTTTGATGAATCGCTGTGTCGTCTGATATGTTCACCCACAACTTAACAGAGGGGGTGGTCAAATAGGAAAAAAACAGGGAGGTAAAATGGAATGGAATATCCTGAAACACAGTACAGTTGGTTGGTTGGTAGGAACACTGAGCAGTTGCATTCAACCACCTGTTTTAATTTATTTAATTGATTTAAAAGCTCAAATGATTAATTGATTTGGATTAGTTGTCAGCAGTTGGGAGAGCTTTATGTCACCCATGGCAACGGAGTCAGAAATTCTCAGTTGTTTGCTCATGCAATGACAAATCAGCGCTTCTGATTATCACCAGTTGTATATTGTTGATAACCTTACAAATGCAGAGCACGCATGGATGAGACTGTCATAATTCACTTTGCAGGCCAGACTCCACATCTGTCTAGTTCAGCGCTGTACTCCAAGAGCAGTCAGCCAGATGCCTTTTAACGTAATGGAGATCGCCTTCCTCTGTGTTATACCCCCGGCATCTGATCAAATGGAGTCTTTGCCTTTAGAAGACCCATTTCAGCTGGCATTGGCTAATAGCTGCTGAGATCCTGGGCGGATGTGAAACTAAAATGTTGCTCCAAGCTCTTTTAGCACATGTAGCTATTTTCGCACAGTGTTATCTACTTTGACGGGCAGTGATTCTAGGGTCTCTAGCTGTTTTCTAGCTCCTTTCTAACTAGAGATACCGAGAGATACTAACCTGGGAGATTCTACATCAGGTGTAACTTTTGCCGAACTGCAATGGTCAAGGATAATGTTCCCTGGATCCCCCAAAGAGCATTGTTTTTCTCACCAAGGACTAGGATTATTAGTCCAAAAACACACCTGCTCACCTTTCATTATTCTTGTAAGCTGCATGGGACACAGGTGGCGCTGTGGTTTAAATCACCAAGTCTTCTGGGCTTGCCAATCAGAAGGTTGGCGGTTTGAATCCCTGCGACGGAGTGAGCTCCCGTTGCTCTGCCCCAGCTCCCGCCAACCTAGCAGTTTGAAAGCACACCAGTGCAAGTATATAAATAGGTACCACTGCAACAGGAAGGTAAACAGAGTTTCTGTGCACTCTGGTTTCTGTCACAGTGTCCCGTTGCGCCAGAAGCAGTGTAGTCCTGCTGGCCACATGACCCGGAAAGCTGTCTGTGGACAAACACTGGCTCCCTCGACCTGAAAGTGAGATGAGCGCTGCACCCCATAGTTGCCTTTGACTGGGCTTAACCGTCCAGGGGTCCTTTACCTTTTTACCTTTATTCTTGTCAGCATCCGAGATGGGGTGCTCACTTTTGCAAGTCACCCCGGTGGAATGTTCATGAGCGCAAAGGTAGAGGTAGAAGTTTACTCACCCGTTGTTGCCACCCAGTGGCTCATAACACATGGCTAGTGGAGTTCCACTTGGGGAGTCACAAATGAGGCAGGCCTGATCTACATACCCATCCAATAGCACCAATAAAAATCAGCAGGGAGCGTAATATAATGATGGCTGACTGGGAACAGTTATGGACCACAGGTATGAAATTTACGGCATGTAATGCCTTAAGAGAAAATTTAATGAAAATTATTTATAGGTGGTACATGACACCAGTCAAGCTTGAAAAAAATTATCATTTGCCCGACAATAAATGTTGGAAATGTAAAGAGACTGAAGGTACATTCTTTCACCTTTGGTGGACGTGGCCAAGGATTAAGACTTTCTGGGAGATGATATATAATGAAATGAAAAAGGTATTCAAATATACCTTCCTGAAGAAACCAGAGGCCTTTCTCCTGGGCATGGTCGGCCAATTGGTGCCAAAGAAGGATAGAACTTTTTTTATGTATGCAACAACAGCGGCAAGAATACTCATCACGAAGTATTGGAAGACACAAGATTTACCCACCCGGGAAGAATGGCAGATGAAGTTGATGGACTACATGGAACTGGCGGAAATGACTGGCAGCATCCGAGACCAGGGAGAAGAGTCGGTGGAAGAAATACTGCAAAATTAATGAATGTTAAAAGAATGGTGGAATGAAGTTATATGGCTTTAGCAGAAATGTTATAAGGATTTAAGTATAAATAGATTAATAGAATATTATAGGTAAAATAAGGTTAGAATGTGTTAAGACAATTATAGGACAGAAAACAGAGAAAGATGGAAAGGAATTGCTGAAATAATTGATAGAAGTGGAATACAAAAAGGGAGGTGCGAGGAGGTCGGTGAAATAAGTGAATGAAAGACAAGATATTGAAACTGTTTGAGTGTTTTAAACTGTTTTTGTTTGGTTTTGTTAGTTTAATATGTTAGTGTTATGTAGTGTCTTTGTATTGTTCCTTTTTTGTGTTCTTGTTTTTGTTTTGTTTTGTAGTGTTTAAATTGTTCAAAAAGTAATAAATATTATTTTTTAAAAAATCAGCAGGGAGCGGGGAGTTAGGCTGCTGCAGATTTTAGATAATCCCTGTCCCTATGCAGATATGAAATAGGCAAAGCTTTTTGGGGAAGGGAGTAGAGACAAAGACATGGGAAAAGCTTTATGTGGTTAACTTTTGCCTGTCAGCCAGTTCTTAATTCCTGCATGAATTCCTGCATTGCAGGGGTTTGGGGAGTCCCTTTCAACTCTATGATTCTCTGATTCTAATGGCACTGGATCAAGACTATTAGAACTTTGCTGTCAAGTCCAGGGGCTGCGGCTCAGTGCTTGGCCTGCAGAAGCTTCCGCGTCCAGTCTCTGGTTAAAAGCGCCCCAAGTAACAGGGCTGGGAAAATCTCTCTGTAGGAAAGCTTAAAGAACTGCTGCCATTCAAGGCAGACAGACAATCTGGGGCCAGACAAGGAGCTGCCTCAGTGTGAGATGACCTCACATGTTCATTTACTACTGGGTTTGGGGGTGGGGAGGCAGGAAAGACCCCAAATCACCTCTAACAATTTGTGTGTGTGTGTGTTTATTTCTTGCCTTAACGCAGCGATTTGAAAATGTTATTTCATAGGTGCCAAAATCCCAATGGAGCAGGAAAGGCTATTTATGTACGCGACTGCAGCTGCTCGGATGTTAATGGCCCAGAGGTGAAAAGAAGACAAAATCCCGAACAGAGAAGAATGGCAGATTAAGTTGACGGATTATGCCGAAACGGCAAAAATGACCAGAAGAATCAGAAATCAGGAAGACCAAAATTTTAATAAGGAATGGGGGAAATTTATAATTTACATTAAAAACCATTGTAAACAGCTGAAATCATTAGTAGGATTGGAATGACACTTGTAGTTTAATGTTGAATTTTGGATATCATGGAGATGTAAAAGATTTGGATTATTATTAAAGGTGAACAAAAGGACTCACATAGCAGAGGAGGGAAGTTCAGGAGATTCCTTGGAATTCTGTTTTTATGTTGGCTGTTAATCATTGACTGTAAAACTTTAAACTGAAAAATTAATAAATTTAAATAAAATAAAATGTTATTTCAACCTGTGCCCCTCAGGAAGCTGTTGGAATCCAACTTCCATGAGCCCCAGCCAGCAGTGGGATGATTTAAGGATTTTCCAGGATATTTTTGCAATTTCCGTTTGTACTCTGCTTCCGACTACAGTATTATGGCTATGTCTGGGAAATTATGGTCGTATGGCAACCCTAGGTGGGAGCTGGAGTCTAACAACATATGAAGGTCCACAGGCTCTTCATCCACTGTTTAATACAGTTTCCCAAAATTGGGTCTGTAGCTGTTGTTAGACTACAAATCCTATCATCGTTATCCAGCTGTCAGGGATGATGGGAACTGTAGTCCAAAAACAGCTGGAGACCCAAGTTTGGGAAATCCCCAGTTAAACCATCACAATATAAAATTTGCAATAATGCACGTAGCGATGGGAAGTTATTGCTTCATTTTGCTTTGTGGACTGCTTGTAGACCTGTTGTTTAGTCGTTTAGTCGTGTCCGACTCTTCGTGACCCCCTGGACCAGAGCACGCCAGGCACTCCTGTCTTCCTCTGCCTCCCACAGTTTGGTCAAACTCATGCTGGTAGCTTTGAGAACACTGTCCAACCATCTCGTCCTGTGTCGTCCCCTTCTCCTTGTGCCCACCATCTTCCCCAACATCAGGGTCTTTTCCAGGGAGTCTTCTCTTCTCATGAGGTGGCCAAAGTATTGGAGCCTCAGCTTCAGGATCTGTCCTTCCAGTGAGCACTCAGGGCTGATTTCCCTCAGAATGGATAGGTTTGATCTTCTTACAGTCCATGGGACTCTCAAGAGTCTCCTCCAGCACCATAATTCAAAAGCATCCATTCTTCTGCGATCAGCCTTCTTTATGGTCCAGCTCTCACTTCCATACATCACTACTGGGAAAACCATAGCTTTAACTATACGGACCTTTATTGGCAAGGTGATGTCTCTGCTATTTAAGATGCTGTCTAGGTTTGTCATTGCTTTTCTCCCAAGAAGCAGGCGTCTTTTAATTTTGTGGCTGCTGTCACCATCTGCAGTGATCATGGAGCCCAAGAAAGTAAAATCTCTCACTACCTCCACCGCTTGTAGACCTAGGGATTGGCTTTTCACGGGCTGCTGCTTTTCACTCTTCTTTGCCTGTGAAAAAGCAAAGAGAAATGAGAGAGGCTTGACAGCTGCAGGCTGTGTGTTACCTTGAGCCAGCCCCTGACCTTTGCATGGCCTGCACATTCTAAGTGGCTGTGCGGAGAAACAGCACTATCTGGTGGAAGGAGCATGCAAAACTCTCAGCAAGCATTGAATGTACAAGAAGCACTCTCATTAATCACGATTGCCATCACTGTTGCAGGGGAAGGCGCCCCTGTTCCAGCACAAACACCCCCCCCCCCCCGCAGGGTTGTCCATGATGGTGCTGAAGCAGAGATGCCACAGAATGTTTGCAAACACCCTAATTGTGGTTGCGGCGAAAGGTTTGGCCACAAAATGCTGGTAAAACAGCGCAGCTGTTATAAAAGGAAAGACAATTGAATTGTGAATAAACAAATGGGATATGGGTGAAGGTGGTTTCATATGCTGATTAGATACAACTGGGCAAATTTCTGAGTGCAGATCTCCTGTTACCTAGTTGATGATGATGATTTTATTATTATCATTTGAATATTACTTCCAGATCAGTAATTCTATTTCAAAGCTATCTGAAAAGGCTTGACTTTACTCTACATCAGGGGTCAGGAAACCTTTTCAGCAGGGGCCGGTCCACTGTTCCTCATACCTTGTGGGGGGCCGGACTATATTTTGAAAAAAAAATGTATGAACGAATTCCTATGCCCCACAAATAACCCAGAGATGCATTTTAAATAAAAGGACACATTCTACTCACGTAAAAACACGCTGGTTCCCAGACCATCCACGGGCTGGATTTATAAGGTGATTGGGCCGGGTCCGGCCCCTGGGCCTTAGTTTACCTACCCATGGGTTAGAGTGTAGGACTAGGACCTGGGAGATCAGGGTTCAAATTCCCACTCGGTTGTGAAGCTCACTGGGTGACCTTGGGCCAGTTGCAGCCTCTTCAACTACTTCACAGGGTCTTTGTAGTGATTAGCGGTGTGTGTGTCAGTGGCATAGCGTGGGGGGGTGCAGGGGGGCCCGGCCGCACCGGGCGCAACATCGGGGGGGGGGGCGTGCTCGCACTCGCAGTGCTAAAATCCAGGGGTTAGGGGCGCAAATTACTTGCCTTGCCCCGGGTGCTGGCAACCCACGCTACGCCACTGGTGTGTGTGTGTGTGTGTGATCCATGTACTCCTTTTAGAAGAAGGTAGGATATAAATGCAATAAATTAGCTCTTCTGCTTACCTGCTTAAGAAAGCTGGAGGGGCCAGCAGGATCCAGAATCAATCTAGATTGAAAGCAGCATACTGAAGAAGAAGATGAACAATTCTGGGTCGAGGAAAACGACATTTTTGAGATGCAGACAGGTCAGTGTGTAGGCAGTCTGAATGTTAGGCTGCACTGAATGGCCTAGGAGCAAGTTCAGTAAAAAGAAAAGGCCGCAGCCCAATGGACAATTCATTTTCCAGCAGCAAAATCCATGCCAGTGAAAGCAATTATAGGAAGAAGAGGGGAAAATCACCTTCTCTGTGCCAGGAGGTGACGGAATACCAAGGACGGCAAAATCCCAATTAAGTGCAGCTCCTACTCTGCTCATGCTTGCTGATTGAATTTCATGCCTTAATGATGTGAAAATCTTCATAAATATATTTAACCGGAGCTTCCTAAGTGTAATTGACTGACATCCAAACAACTAAATAGCTGAAGTCTCCCACCCGGAAAACAAAATCCAAACGCATTTAGGAAAGTGATTGGCTCACAACTTCCTCCCGTGATGAAACGTTACATTCTTTCTTAAAGAGGAAATATGGGCTCTAAATTAGTACTAATTGAAAGCATGCATTTATATAAATCGGTTACAGTGTTGTCAGTTCCGAGATGGCTCAAGCTTTCTGATTCTCCATGCCGAAAGCACCCGGTTAGATTAACAGCTGTGTGAAGTAGGTAGAAATAAGCGCTGCGCTGGCTTCTGCAATCCTAAAGTCCCACATGATAACTCGGTGAAATATAGCAGCTTTCACAGCTTTTAGCAAATGTGAGTATTTCCCCAACATATCAAAATACTGTGCCTGTCAGCAATTAAAAAGGGAAATGTTCACCCTTTCAAAATAGTGCAGTGTAAGGAACAGCTGTACAGGTTCACAGAATTCTAGAATTGGAAGGGACACCATGCGTCATCTAGTCCAACCCTCCTACAATGCAGGAATCTCAACTAAATCATAATGTGGTAGAACAGAATCATAGGGTTTTGGGATTACAACTCCCATAATCCTTGATCATTGGCCATGCTGGCTGGGGTTGATGGGAGTTGTAGTCCAAAACATCTGGACAGTGCCAGGTTGTGCTATCTGTACTGGTGTTATATACCATCTACACATCATTTTCATGTAATTTTCTTTCAGAAGGGAGCAATCTGTAAATTTTAAATATATTTTCTTCAACTTTTTCCAGTCCTCAAATTGTATATTATGTCCTATATCTTGTGCCCATTTCATCATGACCAATTTTACCTCCTCATCTTTTGTTTCCCATTCTAGCAAGATGCTATATGTTAATGACTTATGTTTTAATGTATTTTTAATCTTTGTTGAAGCCACCCAGAGTGGCTGGGGAAACCCAGCCAGATGGGCGGGGTACAAATATATTATTATTACAGTGGTGCCCCGCAAGACGAATGCCTCGCAAGACGGAAAACCCGCTAGACGAAAGGGTTTTTCGTTTTGGAGGTGCTTCGCAGGACGAATTTGCTATGGGCTTGCCTTGCAAGACGAAAATGTCTTGCGATTCCTGGGGGTTTTTTTCCGCTCCCCACCCCCTTTTTCTAAGGCACTAAGCTGCTAATAGCCTTTTAGCAGCTAATCCGCTAATCCCTTAAGCCTTTAATAGCCGCTAATAGCCGCTAAACCGCTAATAGCGCTAATCCGCTAATAGGGTTGCTTCGCAAGACGAAAAAACCGCTAGATGAAGAGACTCGCGGAACGGATTCTTTTCGTCTTGCGAGGCACCCCTGTATTATTATTATTATTATTATTATTATGGGTAAAATTGCTCCAGACCAAGGTTTTGTCCAAATTCATACCGGTAGGGCTGCGAAGTGGCATTAATCTGCTATATGTAAGCTGCACAAAAGGTTCTTGTGTAGCATATAGTTTAGACTAGAGGGTGAATGGAAGTGCATGTATACCAACTGTATTAATAAACGAATAGTTGTGAAACAGCTACTTTCATGTTTAATAGAGGTGGAATCTACACACATTTAAAAACTGTTCTGAAAATGCTTTTTTTAAAAAAGCGGTTTTTAAAAATACATTGAATTTTCCATAAAGCTAACCATTGCCATCTAGTGCCACATTGTATATTGCACTTAAAACACACTTAAAACGTTTTATTTGTAAAATATTATGTCTATCTTTTCCTGGTTGTTGTTGTTCTCCGTCATAATATATTTACAAGGACAGGAAGAAACATCACAGACAGAATAATTGCCACACAAGGAAAAACAAGGATTTGGTTTGAAAGCTGTAGTTTTATAAATCATTTAACGTGTCAATACGAATGGAAGCCATTAATATTGCAGCTGTTGTATAAGGGATTGTTATTTTGACTGGAGTGTAATTGAAATTAATAAGATTTTGGAACACAGAAATAAAGTAATTCATCAAACCAGCAATTCTAGCACGCGGGAGGCCACCTAAATTATATAATTTGGCATCAGAATGATTGTTATTAGTAATTGTATTAAAATTTGGCAGTGTTATGATGAGGCTATTATTGGATTATTGTAACTGAAAACTAATAAAAAATATTATTAAAAAACCCCCATGTTTTATTTGTGGCTGCATAGCTGAATCCTAGAGTCTCACATTGTAAAAAAAAATTCCAAAACCAGAGAGCTTCAATTATTAAAATGCTGCTTGGTTAGTATCGGAGTTAACCCATCTCATGTTGACTCAAGCTCTACAAAAGTGAGAGATTGGGACGTTGAGGATCATGTCTTAACGGGAGTATCCCACGATCAACAATGAGGCTGTGCAATGTCACAACTGTGCTTCCTTACACCTGAGGCTCACTGTTTTTATCGTTCTGTGAGTTGACCCATGTCTGTTTGTTACATCAGTGGCTGTCAGGATGGGATAACAGTGGAAAGGGAGCCTTCACCACCCTCAGGCAGGCTCACTGCAGATGTTTTTGTGTGTGCCGCTACAGAAAGACTAGAGTCGCGAGTGGCGCTGTGGGTTAAACCACAGAGCCTAGGACTTGCCGATCAGAAGGTTGGCGGTTCGAATCCCTGCGACAGGGTGAGCTCCCACTGCTTGGTCCCTGCTCCTGCCAACCTAGGAGTTCGAAAGCCCGTCAAACTGTAAGTAGATAAATAGGTACCGCTCTGTTGGGAAGGTAAACGGTGTTTCCGTGTGCTGCTCTGGTTCGCCATTAGTCATGCTGGCCACATGACCCGAAAGCTGTACGCCGGCTCCCTCAGCCAATAAAGCGAGATGAGCGCCGCAACCCCAGAGCCAGCCACGACTGGACCTAATGGTCAGGGGTCCCTTTACCTTTACCTTTACAGAAAGACTGAATGACATGAGAGTTCAAATGTCTTGTTGTGGATGTGGAACTGGAACACAATGGTCTGGTGTTGCAGTTGAAAAGAAGTGGGGAGGGGGGGTTAGGTACCGTCTTGTAACATCCCACTTGCACACACATACACAACCTCCTTGCAACAGAAAAGACCTGCGGGGGCCTATGGTTTGTCCAAACGTCTATTTTGTGCAAAGTCCTTGAGAGCATCTTTTAGAGGAGAAAGGGAACAGGCCTAAAAATGCACCAAGATATAAATAATTAAGCGACCCGTTCCGGCTCAAAATCAATTATGTTCATTGCCCTGAAGCTGCCAAGATGCACTGTTCCTTGGTGCCTCTATGGAAAAGGTGGTTTATTTTCAAAACTTGCTTTAGGGTTTCTCATTACTGTTACCCGTTCTCCATCACAGTAGTGCTGGGAAACCCAAATCATTAGCATCAGTGTCACTGCCATCCTTGCAGCATTCGAAGGTACCCATCCTGCACCCCATGTCACTCTGTTTAACCCACCCTGCCAGGCAACAAATCGGCATGCAGCAGCTCACATAATTATTTTGTCTGGTTGTACAGCAAGGCTCAGATGCCTCACAAGCTAACACAGGAGCAGGAAAACATGGGGCATCTTTGTGTTAGAATTCCTGCTCCGTGATTGCAGTCATGGGATTGTTGTCCATCACATGACGGTGTATGTTTTGACTCCACAGAGTGGGAAGTGATGGTGACAGGATGTTTGTGTAACTATGTTCCGTGAAGTGGGACTATTGTCCTTTGTTCTTTCTCTCTTTGCTGTCTGATGCTAGAGAGAGAGGGATCCACGTTGCAGTGCTCTGTGTGTGTTTATATGTAAATAAAGTAGATTAGCTAAAATGCTGAGTTGCTGAGGACTGTTATGCAAGCTGCGAAGACTCTGCGGATCCCTAAGTGTGCCGATGTCTGTTGGCATCAGTCACTGTGATGTTCAGGCTGAATAAGCTTTGGAAGCTCCCAACCGGTAGACCAGTCTCTGCCAGGGTCCTACTCGAGAGTAGGATGTTCTCCTGACACTTTGCAGGTCCCATGCATGGCACCCCACCCTCCCCGTTTAGATTTGGGCCTGAAGGACCAAGGAAAAGTGGGTGCGTGGAGGGCAAATTGTAAGCAAGGCCAATTTGTGTCGGTGCACAACATAATTGTTCATCATGGTATACGCCTGCTAAGGCATAAGCTTTAGTTCCCAGTGTTTTGGCTTAGTGGAGCTTGAGTCTTACACCTGATCTAAAACTGGCGGTGGTGTAGGAAGGAAGGGTGCAGTCCACTCCAGGTGTCATCACTGAGGGGGGGGGTGACAAAGTAGCAAAAGGAATTGATTTTGATGCGATGTGATTTCAAAATTTGCAGAGAACAAAGTTAGGAAAAAAGGTTTTACGTGCTTATGTGCCTCATGCCTTGGCCCAGTACAGTATACCTGAAGGAGCGTCTCCACCCCCAACGTTCTGCCCGGACGCTGAGGTCGAGCGCCGAGGGCCTTCTGGCGGTTCCCTCACCGCAAAAAGCAAAGCTACAGGGAACCAGGCAGAGAGCCTTCTCGGTAGTGGCGCCCACCCTGTGGAACGCCCTCCCATCGGATGTCAAAGCGATAAATAACTACCTGACATTTAGAAGACATCTTAAGGCAGCCCTGTTCAGGGAAGTTTTTAATCTGTGATATTTTACTGTATTTTTTGTTTCTATGGAAGCCACCCAGAGTGGCTGGGGAAACCCAGCCAGATGGGCAGGGTACAAATAATAAATTATTATTATTATTATTATTATTATTATTATTATGCTCACAATGTTAAGTAAATAAATCAGAAAATAACACTTGCAACTGTAAACATCTTATTTTCCCTTCTTTTAGTAATTTCAATGGGGGGGGGGGGCGGTGACCAGAAATTTTCCTCCCTGGGTACTACCTGACCTTGCTACGCCACTGAAAACTGTTTTCAGTGTTTTTCATCATTATTACTGAAAGTTCTCTTCAGCGCGATGTTGAACGGACCCTCTCATTCATGCAAGCACTGTTGCCGTCGTCGTAGTTCTCATTGTACAATCAGTTACGCTGCTTCTGTGCGATTTCAAACTATGCAAAGCGATGAATGAAGTTTGCTTTTGCTTCGTCGGAAGACACGGAGTCCTGCTGCAAAGCACCGTAGGAAGCAGGTGACGCACACAGCTATTTTTGTGGCGCACCAAACCCTTTCATCACAAATATTGAGCGCGCGCACACACACACACACAAATTAACGAGGGCAAAATATTTACATTTATAGCCTGGGTTATTTATAGTCACACAACCTCTGCGCATACAAAGGAAGATGGTGGGTGTATCCCATATCCCTTCTCCTCCAGAATACAAAGGTTGTTTCAGGACAAATGTTCTTTTATGGTTGCCAGCTTACCTGACCAAAGAGATCTGTCCTGCTACTGACCCTTTAATAGGAGCAGCCAGCCACACATGCAGCAGTTAATTAGGGTAGTTTTTTCACAGCGTAATAATTATCCTGCAGAACACCTGCTGTTCAGGGCACAGGAGTAGGGATGTGTGTTTTTTTAAGCTGGCAATCCTCTGGCCTATAACCTACACATGACACAATCCGTGTGTGACGGAGGGAATGCGTGTGAATGAGAAATCCAGCTGTTCTTGTACAGTAATTTTTCATCTTAGGGCAGGTTGGTATCGTTGCTGAGACAGGACAGTGCAACAGGAAAACCCTGGCTCAAATCCTTTGTAGACCTAGAGTCAAGCCACTATATCTCAGCTTTAAGTCTCATCCGCACAGTACATTTAAGACTGCATCATCCCACTTTAAACAGTCATGGCTCCCTCCAGAGACTCCCAGGAAGTGTACTTTGCTAAGGGTTAAGAGTTCCCGGGAACAGGGATTGATTGCTAAATCAAATTGGGAATTCTCACTCCGAGGGGGAAGAGCTGTCTCCTAACAACTCTGAGCACTCTTAACAAACTATAGTTCCCAGGATTCACTGGATGAAGCCATGACTATAATGTGGGATGACACCGCTTTAAATATATAATACAGATGCGAGATCTTTAGTTTATTCTTCAGTCAGCAATACTTGGGTAACAACACTGGCCTACCCAGCATGGCTGTTGTGAGGAAGACTGAAATACAAATACAGTGGTACCTCGGGTTAAGTAGTTAATTTGTTCCAGAGGTCTGTTCTTAACCTGAAAGAGTTCTTAACCTGAAGCACCACTTTAGCTAATGGGGCCTCCTGCTGCTGCCGCGCCGCCAGAGCACGATTTCTGTTCTTATCCTGAAGCAAAGTTCTTAACCTGAAGCACTATTTCTGGGTTAGCGGAGTCTGTAACCTGAAGCGTATGTAACCTGAAGCGTATGTAACCTGAGGCACCACTGTATAGGAAACATCTTGAACCCTCTAAAGCAGGCATGGCCAAACTCGGCCCTCCAGCTCTTTTTTGGACTACAACTCCCATCATCCCTAGCTAACAGGACCAGTGGTCAGGGATGATGGGAACTGTAGTCCCAAAACAGCTGGAGGGCCGAGTTTGGCCATGCCTGCTCTAAAGTCAGTTGTCTTTAAGTTGAGGAGTCTTTAGCTCCCACAGACAGTTGGGGACCCATTTCTTAATGGCTTTTTTTAAAAAAAAAAAACACCACATATTTGGACAGTGGTTGTGCTGCTGTAGTGACCCACCTTGGGTCAAGCTGTGAGCCAGGAATGAGGAGACTGTGGGCCCCCTCAGACGGTGTTGGACTCCAACTCCCATCAGCCCCAGGCAGAGTAATTTCATGGTCAGGGATGATGGGATTTGAAGTTGAGTGACATCTGGAGGGCCACAGACTCCCCCTCCCTGCATAAGCATCTCCTGACCCACCAGCTGAGGACCAACGCTCTAAAGCGCTATATACATGCTAAGTATGAGCCATATTTAGACATTTCTCTCCCAGCAATTGTAATCCAAGGGAGATACATGGCAGTAAGCTCCCCTGCCCTGAACAGACACCCCCCCCCCTTAATCTGTGGGCGGGAGGTAGATGCCACCATGAAAGCGTCCCCTCCCCGCACTGTGAGTTCTGCACAATCTTGGTATTAATTATTCAAGTAGCAGCAATAATGATGAATAATCACGCACACAGCCCTGTGCGTTTTAAAACATGTTGGGTTGCCAAGTAGGAAATAAATGCTTGACAGCACACAGCAGCACCTAGTGGTCAAAAGTTAGAAAACTACAAAAACATTATATTCCTTATGACCTTGGCTTTGCAAAAAACAAAGAAAAAACCATTAAAAGCTACAAAATAAACCAGTAAAAGAACACCTAAAGCGAGTGATTTATTGGGGGACAATTGGGCTGCAATCATATATCCACTTTCCATAGAGTAGGCCCCATTGAGCAAAACGGAATGAAGATTTGTACAGGATTTCTCTGTTTAGGTTTAAAATGCAGAGGGGGGAAAAGACTTAAGTCCATGGCCAGCTCTTCCTGTGTTAACTGGAATGGGGGTGGGGGAGGGGGCAGCTCAATCCACAGTTAAACTGTGGATTTTGATACAAGGCATCAGCAGCTTGGAGGTTTTAAAAGATTAGGCAAGTTAATGGAGGATGGCTACTAGTCATGACGGCCGTGCCTCCAAATACTGCCCCCCTCGGCTCTGCCCATGTTCTCTTGCCACACCAGTATGATGTACACCCTTTGAGAACCACTATTCTAAGTGTTCTAGCCTAGACAGCATCTTAAAAAGCAGAGACATCACCTTGCCGACAAAGGTCCGTATAATTAAAGCTGTGGTTTCCCCAGTAGTGATGTATGGAAGTGAGAGCTGGACCATAAAGAAGGCTGATCACCGAAGAATTGATGCTTTTGAATTATGGTGCTGGAGGAGACTCTGGAGAGTCCCATGGACTGCAAGAAGGTCAAACCTCTCCATTCTGAAGGAAACCAGCCCTGAGTGCTCACCGGAAGGACAGATCCTGAAGCTGAGGCTCCAATCCTTTGGCCACCTCATGAGAAGAGAAGACTCCCTGGAAAAGACCCTGATGTTGGGAAAGATGGAGGACACAAGGAGAAGGGGATGACACAGGACGAGATGGTTGGACAGTGTTCTTGAAGCTACCAGCATGAGTTTGACCAAACTGTGGGAGGCAGTGGAAGATAGGAGTGCCTGGCGTGCTCTGGTCCAGGGGGTCACGAAGAGTCGGACACGACTAAACAACAACATTCTAAGTGTGATGTTCCCCCTGCTAAATCCATTTCCCAGGACAAGCACCTTCTGGCTCTCCAAATGTCCTTGGACCCCAACTCCCATCATTTTCTGACCGCCAGCCATGCCGACCGAAGGTGAAGGGACCTGCAGTCCAGCTACATAGCTGTCAACGTTTTCCTTTTTTTACGGGAAATTCCCTTATTCCGAATAGGATTCCTCGCAAGACAAGGGAAAAGTTGACAGCTATGGACCAGCAACGGAGTCCCTAGCGGAGTTCCACCTTCCCCACCCAAGCGAGAAACTCCCATTGAGCACAGCGAGCCCAAACGCGCGCAATTACGCACGGGATTGCGCCGTGCGCAAGACCTCATCCTTAGATCGCTATGGATCCTCAGGTCACCAGAGGCACGCGCCTGGGTTTCTCTCTTGGCAAGGGGCGAGCTGGGGAACCAGAAGATCCCCCTTCCCGACTCCTTCCCTCCCCCGCCCTTGGCTCCCGAAGTAATCCGGAGTGCGCTCAGCTTCCTTTCCTGATTGGAGCCGGGGCTGTTCCGGGGCCTGGTCGCGCCGTGCGGCAATCACTTCCTGCTCCTCCCCTTCGCCTCTTGCCTTGCCGGGTCTTGGAGAGCCTGGGTTTCCCCCGCAGGCTCCGGTGGCGCTGCGCGCCGCTTTCAAACGCCGAGCCTGCAGCCGCGATTGGAGGGGCGCAAGGAGAAGGCGTCGCCTTCAACAACAAAACACCCGGCTCTTGGCGCCGCCGGGAAACACCCGCTACGGGAAGGTGAGTATGGAGAGGAGATGAACAAGGAGCGTGTAGCGGGAGGGATGCGGGGAACTCGGGAGCTTCCGGGGCGACAGCGGGGAGCTGCGTTCAGACGTCTTGTGGTTCTCCCGAGTGCCCGGTGGGTTCTGGAATAAAAACGGGGCGTGGGGAAGAAGGCAGCCAGCCAAGCAACGCCAGGGCTGTCGGATCGCTGCAAGTTTGTGATGATACAAGGGCAAGTGACAACTGGAGTCGCCTTCCTTCAAAAACAAAAACCAAAACCCCCATATCAGTTTACCATAAAAGGCTTGATCACATTTGTTTTCAAATGCCATGTGCCGTGGAGGCAAACTTTAATTTATTTCTGTGCAGCAGGCTGATTCCCCTCCCTGTGCTTTGGACTACAACTCCCATCTGCCACTGCCAGTGCAGTTGTGGTCCAAAGCACGTGGAAAGCTTGCAAAGAATGCTGTTCATTCATAATATGAGTGCCCATGTGCGTATGTGGCATGCCTTGTCTTTGCTCTTGTGTAACCACAGCAGGTCCTCAGTGGGCTCATTGAGACTCGGCAGCAAAATGCACTTTTTGCTATTCCCTTTTGACAGCTGCTTGCTTGTCCTGACCTTTCTCAGATCAACCTTATTATTTCCCAGGATTTTTTCCCCTTTTGGTGGCCTAACATGAAGTAGGTGTGTAATTTGCACCATACTATGCCATCCTGTCCACCTAGCAGTTCGAATGCACATCAAAGTGCAAGTAGATAAATTGGTACCGCTCCAGCGGGAAGGTAAACGGCGTTTCCATGCGCTGCTCTGGTTCGCCAGAAGCGGCTTAGTCATGCTGGCCACGTGACCTGGAAAAAACTGCCTGAAGACAAACGCCGGCTCCCTTGGCCAGTAAAGCAAGATGAGGACGCAACCCCAGAGTCGTCCGCGACTGGACCTAATGGTCAGGGGTACCTTTACCTTTACGCTACTCCCCCAGGCTTGGTTTCTATTCTCCATTGTTCCCCTCTCAAAAATCTGCCCATACCTCCTTATGGACATGCACAGTGTCCTGGGACTCCCGTTTTTTAAAAGAAGGAAGTGCTGCATCCAATCATCTGCCTGCCTTTGTTTTAATTGATAAAAAAAAAAGAAATAGAGAGGATTTTTAGGGATTCTTAAAAACGTCTGCTTTATTTTGTGCTGCTTTCACTTACAGCTGCTTGTAGCTTGTTTGCACAACCTTAATTTATGTTTATAAAAATATTTCTATGCTGCCATCAAAGTAGTTTACAACAAAAGTAGATAAAACCGTACAGTAAAAACCATATAAAAAGTCAGGCGTCAGTAAGCTGTTGTCGATGGATGTATTCTTAATTGTCTGCATAGGCCCCCGGCAGAGTAGAAACGTTTTCAGCAGGCACCTGTTGAATCTGTTGTCTTGTTCTTCTTATTTGGCGATCACTTGTAGCCAAGTAAGATTGCCTTCCATAAACACGGTTTTAAAAGTGAGTCCGTAAGTGACTGTGGAGGCCAGTTCTGGATCCACACGTCCTTCCATAGTGGGGACATTGGTTCCCGGGCGGGAGTTGATCACGGTGTGGATTTGCCAAGCGTGCCTTCCTCTTAGCATGTTTCTCCCTTGCGTCCTGAGTTCGAGTGTCTTCAAAGCCCATGACACCTTTGGTAAAGGCTGTTCTCCAATTGGAGCGCTCACAGGCAAGTGTTTCCCAATTGTTAGTGTCTATACTACATTATTTTTTTTAAATTTGCCATGAGACAGTCTTTAAACCCCTTTTGTTGACCACCAGCATTATGCTTTCCATTTTTAAA
This sequence comes from Podarcis tiliguerta, assembly GCF_965153285.1. Classification (NCBI taxonomy): domain Eukaryota; kingdom Metazoa; phylum Chordata; class Lepidosauria; order Squamata; family Lacertidae; genus Podarcis; species Podarcis tiliguerta. The sequence continues at coordinate 20,007,297 of NC_139536.1, forward strand.
TTTGAATCTATTGACTGGGGCGATGACACTCAAGGCTTGGTTTCTGGTTGACAAATGAGCCACATCAACTTGAGGAACGACCAGTGATGCCCCTACAGATGATCTCGGTCACTGAGCTGTACAAGGGTTCAGACAATCCCCAACATACCCTGGACATAAGCTGTTCAGGGCTTTGTAAATCAATATGAATAAGATTGTTGTTAGCATGCTGGATATTTGCTTCTTTATGCAAACAGTGAGGCTAAAATGGCCAACTTCTTCCTGCCTGCTAGGGACCCAAGTAAAATACAGAGAGATGACCATATGATGAAGCTCTGTTCAAATCCAGAACTAGCCCAACCTGTGCTGTCACAGGTTGGTATAACTCAGTGAAAAGTGGCCAAGAAATGGCTATGGCTTCAGAACAATGTGGGATATGAAGCCATGGGTTAAATTTGGTGTCCTAGCCTACTTGTTTTGAACCTGTTAGCCATAGTTTCTTGGTTTAGATGAAACAGGAAACTATGGTTAGTGGAAGAGTTCCTGGTTTGTTTGTTGGCTCAGCTCAAGAGAGATTTTTTTAAAGGGGTCTGTTGATCCAGCTAAATATCTGTTGTATAATTTGACTTCTTAAGGTGAGATATGATTTTCCTAAAATTGCTGAAGTAAACGGCTAAGTGTGGTTTATCCCCATAAGGAGAAAGTGGGCTCCTAAGGAAAGGATGAGAGAAGGAACGCAGGATCCTATGGCCTGATCTGGAATACTGAATCACACATTTATTATTATTATTATTATTATTATTATTATTATTATTATTATTATTTATATCCTGCTATTCTGCTGTCAGTATCCAGAGTCACAGTTAAGCAGTTGAAAGCGTTATATTTGCCCAACTGATTGAAGTGGGAAACAGTGTTTTGATATTGGATATTTCACCTTTCAGATGTCAGCTTTGCCTAGAAGAACTAGAACAGCACCAAAACCAGGGATTCCAGAAGATGAGCTGCCTTCCTTCCTTAAATCGTGAGTTGAAATTTGTGTGTAGTACTTTTAAAATCCAAATTACCCATAATTGGAACAAGTTTCATCAGTCTAACTGTAGTATGGTTTGAAAAGGTATACATACGGATATAATACATTGGAATAAATAGAAACTGTATAAATTGGCTGCATCTAAAATGATGATTGTACCTTGTACTTTTTTTGTTTCAGATGCTAGCAGTTTGGATACCAACAGCTTATCTGAACAAATGGCAGAATTTTTAAAAATAAGTTTACCGTATTTTTCGCTCTATAAGATGCACCTCGTTTTAGAGGAGGAGAACAAGAAAAGAAAAAAATCTCTCCCTCTCTGTGCAGCGCCCCTTCAGCGAAGCGGCAGGAGAAATGGAGCCCCTTCCATTTCTCCTCCCGCTTCGCTGAAGGGGTGCTGCGCAGAGAGGGAAAGCTGTGCAGCGCCTCTCCAGTGAAGCAAAGCCAGGAGAGCAAGAGGGATTGGTGCACACTGACCCCTCTTGCTCTTCTGGCTTCAGGGATAGCTGCCTGAAGCCTCCGGAGCACAGCGGGAGCTTCGCGTTGCTTTCACTGAAGCAATGGAGCCTGCATTCGATCCATAACACACACACACATTTCCCCTTACTTTTTTTTGGGGGGGGGGAGTGTGTCTTATAGAGCGAAAAATATGGTATATTTTGGTTTGGATAACAATAGCTCATGAACAAGTGACAAATTTTAAAAATAAGTTTAAATTTCAATTCATAGAATCATAGAGTTGGAAGAGACCACAAGGGCCATCGAGTCCAACCCCCTGCCAAGCAGGAAACACCATCAGAGCACTCCTGACATATGGTTGTCAAGCCTCTGCTTAAAGACCTCCAAAGAAGGAGACTCCACCACACTCCTTGGCAGCAAATTCCACTGTCGAACAGCTCTTACTGCCAGGAAGTTCTTCCTAATGTTTAGGTGGAATCTTCTTTCTTGTAGTTTGGATCCATTGCTCCGTGTCCGAGCAGCAGAAAACAACCTTTCTCCCTCCTCTATGTGACATCCTTTTATATATTTGAACATGGCTATCATATCACCCCTTAACCTCCTCTTCTCCAGGCTAAACATGCCCAGCTCCCTTAGCCGTTCCTCATAAGGCATCGTTTCCAGGCCTTTGACCATTTTGGTTGCCCTCCTCTGGACACGTTCCAGATTGTCAGTGTCCTTCTTGAACTGTGGTGCCCAGAACTGGACACAGTACTCCAGGTGAGGTCTGACCAGAGCAGAATACAGTGGCACTATTACTTCCCTTGATCTAGATGCTATACTCCTATTGATGCAGCCCAGAATTGCATTGGCTTTTTTAGCTGCCAAATACATGGACTGACCATGTATTAAAAATAACTTTATTACACCTCCACCCATTGGTTGGCGGTTGGGGCATTCTGAATTTAAGTAGTTACCTCAGTTTTCGAACGTAATCCATGCTGGAAAACCGTTTGAGTTCTGAAACGTTCGAAAACCGAAAACTCAACAGCCGACAGCTAGGCCTCAGGATCTTGCACACAGCGGAAGCCATGTGGCATGTTCGACTTCTGAGGTGTGTTCGAAAACTGAAGCATTTACTTCTGGGTTTACGGTGTTCATAAACTGAAATGTTCATCAACAGAGACGTTTGAAAACCCAAGGTACCGCTGTATTATGAAGCAAGTCAACTTAGCCACATTGATGTGATCCAATAAGAGAACCTAGTGGTCAGCACTGGAGGATATAGTAATTGATGGTGTTCTTAAAGTGGTATTAGTTAGCCTACTGCACAGTAAATATTTCCTGTCAGGCCTGGTCCTCACGCTGCTGTTAGTGTTCCAGGTGTCCAACACAATAAACTAGGGTTAATGCTTGCTCTGGGATTTGGGCTCACCTAGTGGCAGCAGTGGGGCAGCTGTGTGCTAACTGCCAATTTAAATTTCCCATATAATGATGATTATTTAAAGGTAAAGGTAAAGGTACCCCTGCCCGTACGGGCCAGTCTTGACAGACTCTAGGGTTGTGCGCCCATCTCACTCAAAGAGGCTGGGGGCCAGCGCTGTCCGGAGACACTTCCGGGTCACGTGGCGAGCGTGACATCGCTGCTCTGGCGAGCCAGAGCCGCAACGCCGTTTACCTTCCCGCTAGTAAGCGGTCCCTATTTATCTACTTGAACCCGGGGGTGCTTTCGAACTGCTAGGTTGGCAGGCGCTGGGACCGAAGGACGGGAGCGCACCCCGCCGCGGGGATTCGAACCGCCGACCTTTCGATTGGCAAGCCCTAGGCACTGAGGTTTTAACCCACAGCGCCACCCGCGTCCCCTATTTATTATTTATTAAATTTGTCAGGCGGTTCACAACATAAAGTTACAATATAAAAAAACACAAGATACATAATAAAAATAACAACAACAAACCAATAATCCCCCCCCCTCCCGCAACATATTTAAAGGGCATTGGATGCCAGTCAGCCCAAGGCCTGTTTGAAGAGGGACGTTTTTGCCTGGCGCCTAAAGGTGTATAATGAAGGCGCCAGGCGAGCCTCCCTGGGGAGAGCATTCCGCAAACGGAGAGCCCTAAACTCCGAGCCTGCCCTGGCATTTGGCAACAGCACCCGCAGACCCGAGGGTTGGCTGATAGGACAACCGCAATTCCCCAGGTAGGAGAAGGGGCTGGCACAGGCCACAGTCATCAACTGCCTGTGCTGTGTGCCCCTTACCTGGCCTGCCCCACCTCCCACACCATACCTCCCTCCCTACCCTGAACCACTGCGATTCCCTCCCCACTCTCTCTGCTCCTCCTCTTCCCTGGCACATCCCACAAAGAACCCCGGATTTAAACACATACAAGTTAATAACAGTTTTAAACATTTTAAATATTGAGGTCATGGTGACAAAACCAAAAGCAGCATGCCCCAAACCAGAGGTCTGTTCAGCCGCCACAGCTTTCACATTGCAGTCAGCCATGGCCGCACCCTGCTAGGCTGGGTGGAAGAGGCCTGCTTGCCAGGCAGGGAGCAGGTCCCACAAGACTCGTATCCCATAATGACATGGAGTGACACTGTTGTCAGGACATCCTTGATTGAAGTACAGTGGTACCTCTGGTTGCGAACAGGATCCGTTCTGGAGCCCCGTTCGCAACCTGAGCAGAATGCAACCCACGTCTGCGTGTGCACGGGTCGCTATTCGCCAGTTCTGTGCATGTGCGTGATGTCATTTTGAGCGCCTGCACATGCGTGAGTGGCAAAACCCGGAAGTAACCCTTTCCGTTACTTCTGGGTCGCTGTGGGACGCAACCTGAAAAGATTTAACCTGAAGCAAAAGTATGACTGTAGTGAGCAGCTTGTAACCACCGATAACTTAGGGTTAATGTTTTTGCTGTAGGCCACACCTATAATGATGCCAAGTGTGTTTGTGTGGAGTCGAGGGCCTCCCCCTGCCCTAGTGGACCACAATACAGTGGTGCCTCGCAAGACGAAATTAATTCGTTCTGCGAGTCTCTTCGTCTAGCGGTTTTTTCGTCTTGCGAAGCAACCCTATTAGTGGGTTAGCGGATTAGCGCTATTAGTGGTTTAGCGGCTATTAGCAGCTATTAAAGGTTTAAGGGATTAGCGGATTAGCTGCTAAAAGACTATTAGGAGCTTAGCGGCTTAGAAAAAGGGGGTGGGGAGCGAAAAAAAATCTCAAGAATCGCAATACATTTTCATCTTGCGAAGCAAGCCCATGGAGAAATTCGTCCTGCGAAGCGCATTGAAAAGCGGAAAACCCTTTCGTCTAGCGGGTTTTCTGTCTTGTGAGGCATTCGTCTTGCGGGGCACCACTGTATATGGTGGGTGAGCAAGTGTTTGGCTTGGTTGCTCACACTTTGTATAGGTCTCCTGTTTTGTCAAAGTCACTTGAGTAACGCAGATGAAGGGAGTCCAAAGAGAAAAGTCTTGATAACAGTTTGCTGAGAAAACGGAACAAAAACTGCGTACATTTCAAGGGAAATGTAACAGAAAGTTTTTTTTTCTTTCTTAGGTCACGCCTTGTACATAGAGAGATGTACAACCAAGCATAAAATTTTCCTCAGAATAACACACCAATCAGAGCACATGTTGTTACCTCAGCAAATGCCATGCCACTCTGCCACACCTCTACCTGTTTCCCTGTCGGCTAGCTGACTTTAGCACAAAGATAGGACTAAGGTGGTACCTGGGGTTAAGAACGTAATTCGTTTTGGAGGTCCGTTCTTAACCTGAAATTGTTCTTAACCTGAGGTATCACTTTACCTAATGGGGCCTCCCGCTGCTGCTGCACGATTTCTGTCCTCATCCTGAAGCAAAGTTCTTAACCCGAGGTACTATTTCTGGGTTAGTGGAGTCTGTAACCTGAAGTGTCTGTAACCCGAGGTACCACTGTACAATTTCAAGATCCTGAGTTACTCATGATGGGCACCCTGCTTCTCAGAAGGAGGCAACAGCAATTTGTTGCTTTTATCTCCGTCCTTGCCCTCCATTGTGCTTCTGAGATCTCTTGCATGCCCTTGGCCTCAAATACTGAGATTTGTTTTTTCCTCCCCCTTTCTTTAACACAACAGAATCGCATATAGCTTCTCTAAAGTCAGTTCCTTCTTTATTTAGATCTTCAGAATCGGAAGAGGAAACACATGAAGAGGAATGGGAGCCCAAAAAGAAAGTCGCAAGGAAGGCCAGAGCACCCAAAACAAAAGTGTCGAGAGCGAAAAAACCCGCTGTAGCTGCCCAGAAGAAACCAGCTGTGCCTAGGAAAAGGACCAAGAAGGTGGCAGTAAAAGAGGAATTGGTAAGTCGTAGAATCTAGGAAGCACTTTACTTTTCAAAGCATTGGAAAGAGTGGATAACAATTGTCGTAAAGGTAAAGGACCCCTGGATGGTTAAGTCCAGTCAAAGGCTACTGTGGGGTTCTCATCTCGCTTCAGGCCAAAGGAGTCGGTGTTTGTCCACAGACAGCTTTTTTGTCATGTGGCCAGCATGACTAAACTGCTTCTGATGCACAGAGGACCGTGACGAATGACAGAGCACACGGAAACACCATTTACCTTCCCTCCACAGTGGTACCTATTTATCTACTTGTACTGGCATGCTTTTGAGCTGCTAGGTTGGCAGGAGCTGGGACAGAGCAACAGGAGCTCACCCCTCGTGGGGATTCGAACCACCGTCCTGATTTGCAAGTGCAAGAGGCTCAGTGGTTTAGACCACAGCTCCACCCGTGTCCTTGTAAAAATAAATTTCTGTGGGAGCAGGGGGTCTACACTTGGAGATCCCCATACCCAGTTTGATTTTTCACAGGTGCCTGGGGAAATTTTACTTCTCTATAAACTGTAATCTGTAATTTTATACTTATGTATTTGGGAGAAAGTCCCACTGAATGCAATGGGGGTTTCTGAGTAAAGATGTACAAGAGTGCAGTGGTAAAAGTGAAAAAGACTCTTGAGTCCACAGTCTAAAGCTGTGCAGACCCTTTGCTGTGTGCACGCAGAATTTCATGCAAGCAGAATCTGACCTTTCATTTTGTTCTGGGCATCAGATGAATTTATGTCGCACGGACAGCACAATCCATGACTTATGGAAGAGAATGGGAAAGTCTCTGAACACATGAAGAACATAAGAGCATGCTGGATCAGTTCAGTGGCCCATCTAGTCGATTATCCTGCTCCCAGAGCCTGTGAGAAACCCTCAAGCAGGGCCTGCAGACAAGAGCTCCTCTCCTGTTGCTTCCAGCAGAGCAGAGCCATTGCTGTTAGTAGCTATCAATAGCTCTATTCTCCATGAATTTGTCCAGTCCTCTTTTAAAGCCACCCAAGTCGGTGGCCATCGTTTTGGAGTTACATGTTCAACTGGTTGACCGCGACCATGGAGCTCCAGGTCGATTGTGGGATTAAATAAAGTGGGCAATGAATGTTCATGCGCACCGGTGCTAGGTTCATTGCCGCCGCTCAATAACTCTCGGCAAAGCTCCCCCAAACAAGTTCTTGCCAATGACAATGGGTAGATTTTTTTAAATACTGGGAGTAGATTGCAGTCTCTTGGGAGTTGGACGTGCGTGCTGTAGATTAACAAAACTGAGTCTTGTATTGAAAAAAAAAATTCTGTCTAAAAATATGGTTCAAAAGCTTTACCTCGCAGAACTTAAACTCAAACAACTTAAAAACAAAGTTACATTCACTTAGTGAGCACAATTCAAAGTGTTGGCGTTGACCTTTAAAGCCCTAAACGGCCTCGGCCCAGTATACCTGAAGGAGCATCTCCACTCCCATCGTTCTGCCCGGATGCTGAGGTCCAGTGCTGAGGGCCTTCTGGCGGTTCCCTCATTGCGAGAAGCAAAGCTACGGGGAACCAGGCAGAGGGCCTTCTCGGTAGTGGCACCCACCCATCAGATTTCAAAGAGATAAACAACTACCTGAAATTTAGAAGACATCTGAAGGCAGACCTGTTCAGGGAGGTTTTTAATGTGTGACATTTTAATGTATTTTAATCTTTGTTGGAAGCCGCCCAGAGTGGCTGGGGAAACCCAGCCAATTGGGTGGGGTACAAATAATAATTTATTATTATTATTATTATTATTATTAGTGATGCATTTTTGTTCTGAGGTTATGCTTATGGAATGGCCAGAACCCTACAGTTGTACTTCCAAAGCGGCTTCCAGCATATCCGTTTATGACTCTTGGAGGGAGGCTGAAACTGGTGTCATCATGTGACTAGGCCGGGCAATGTCTGTGTGTTTAATCTCTCTTATTTTTTATCAATGTGCTTTCTAAATGTGTTTTTGGTGGCTTGGGCAGGACACATCGGTGCCTATTGCTGCTCCTGGAGGGAACGAAGGTGCCTTTCACCTGCTGCAGCCTAAGGAAGAGGAAGATGTCAAGCCGAGATCCGCAGCCGAAAAGCTCCCTGTGAAAGGGCGCCTGGCCCACAGCCTGGAGAACGCTGAAGGACCCTCCACAAGTGCCGCCGCAACGAAACGAAAAGTGAAGTCGGAAGAGTCGGAAGAAGATTTTACATTCGACGAGCCTCCTTTAAAAAAATCAAAATCAGCCACATGTCCTCAGGGAAAGCCTGTGAAATGTGCAGCGAGTGCCAGATTGGACGAAGACCATAAAATGAACTGGGACATTGTGCAGGTATGAGATCTTTTCCCTTTCATAACAAAGCTCATATAAACCTGTTGCAGCATAAAGAAAGCCTGTGGTCTGGACCGAGGCATAAATTTGGTTTCTGCTGTATATAATAGCAGTGCTGGATGTATTCCAGGAAGCAAATTAGCCTTTATTTATTTTTATAAAATAAATTGCATACTTTCCCTTCTTCTAATGAGAACCTACCCTGAGCGAAAGCAACGGTGCAGGAAGGTTACAATTAGTGTTGGGTTTCATGAGGGAATATCTAAAAGAGGTCATTCAGATATTTGTGAACAGAATGACAGGGTGGGATAGGAGGTTTCTGTTTTTCAAACTATTGAACTTGGTGTTACAAACTCCACAGGTAGGGAGATAATGAAAAATTGAAAAAGAACGGTGTATCTTGTTCACCTTCATTCTGGTTTACAGGTTTTTAATCTTATTCATAAAAGAAGTACAGCAGTTTTATAGGCAGTTAATTCTCATTCCCAGTATTTTATATTTGGAATGGATGTAACTCAGTGATAGAGCATCTGCTTTGCATGCAGAAAATCCTAGATTGAATCCCTGGCATCTCCAGGTACGGCTCAAGATTGGCCCCGGCCTGAAACTTTGGAGAGATGCTGCCATTCAGTGTAGACACATCTGGGGTGAATTGACCCAATGAGCTGACTCTATATAAGGCAGTTGTTTCCTATGTCCCCATTTCTTTTTAAGCATTAGTTGCTCTGAGGTAATTTTGGAGGTATTTGATTTAAAAACAAGAAGAAATCAACATGGCTTCAATAACAAAAACAAACAAACAAACAAATATAAATTTATTTATACCCTGTCCATCTGGCTCCCAACAGAATACAGTGGTACTTCAGGTTTAAGTACTTAATTTGTTCCGGAGGTCCGTTCTTAACCTGAAACTGTTCTTAACCTGAAGCACCACTTTAGCTAATGGGGCCTCCTGCTGCTGCCGTGCCGCTGAAGCACGATTTCTGTTCTCATCCTGAAGCAAAGTTCTTAACCTGAAGCACTATTTCTGGGTTAGCGGAGTCTGTAACCTGAAGCATATGTAACCTGAAGCGTATGTAACCTGAGGTACCACTGTATGATAAAGACATCAAACATTATGAACTTCCCTAAACAGGACTGCCTTCAGATGTCTTCTAAAAGTCAAATAGTTGTTTATTTCCTTGACATCTGATGGGAGGGTGTGGCAGGAGGTGGCAAGAGGTGTGCTTGCCAGAGGCCAGATCTGTCAGCCCTCCCAGCTGCGTGGAGCCTGCTGCCATGAGGACATTGCCTCACCTTGCCTCCTTGGTGAGCTGGCCTTGGCTGCCGGAGATTGAGATTTTTTGGGGGCGGGGGGCGGGGATTGCCAGGCTTATTCTTCACTGCCAGGAGAAAAGAGAAGGAGCTCTTTTGCCTCTGTTGCCTCACCGCAGCCTGCCCTCTCCCACACAGTACCGTGGTACTTCACGTTACAAACGCCTCAGGTTACAAAAGCTTCAGGTTGCAAACTCCGCTAACTGGGAAGAGTTACCTCGAGTTGAGAACTTTGCCCCAGGATGAGAACGGAAATCGTGTGCCGGCGGCGTAGCGGCAGCAAGAGGCCCCGTTAGCGAACGCACGCCTCTAGTTAAGAACAGTTTCAGGTTAAGAACAGACCTCTGGAACAAATTAAGTTCGTAACTAGAGGCACCACTGTACTGGCCTAACAAGCTTATACAGTCATACCTTGATTCTCGGATTTAATCCGTTCTGGGAGTTCGTTCGACTCCGGAAACGGTTTGAAAACCAAGGCGTGGCTTCCGATTGGCTGCAGGAGCTTCCTGCAGCCAGTCTGAAGCTACGCCGGACGTTCAGCTTCCAAAAAACGTTCACAAACCGGAACATTCACTTCCGGTTTTGCGACGTTCGGGAGCTGATTTGTTCGACAACTGAGGCGTTTGACTACCAAGGTACCACACTACAACAACAACTACCCTCTTTTGTGAGAATCCCAATTGACTTGCTGGACTTCTTATTTACTGTTTCAGGTCTTGTCGCAAAGGACTGGCGTTGAAGAATGGGTGTGTGCGAACATAATCCGCCTCTTCAACGACGACAATACTATTCCTTTCATTGCCCGGTATCGGAAAGAGCTTATAAACAACATGGAGGCCGATGCATTGCGTGAAGTGCAGCAGACACTGGAGGAACTACAGTATGCCGTGGGGTGGAGGGTGGTGGCAGTGGAAAGGGACAGAGGACACATAAAAAGTCAATACAGTGGTGCCTCGCAAGACGAAAAGAATCCGTTCCGTGAGTCTCTTCGCCTAGCGGTTTTTTCGTCTTGCGAAGCAAGCCCATTAGCGGATTAGTGCTATTAGTGGTTTAGCGGCTATTAGCGGCTATTAAAGGCATAAGGGATTAGCGGATTAGCTGCTAAAAGGCTATTAGCAGCTTAGTGCCTTAGAAAAAGGGGGTGGGGAGCGAAAAAAAAACCCCAGGAATCGCAAGACATTTTCATCTTGCGAAGCAAGCCCATAGCAAATTTGTCCTGCGAAGCACCTCCAAAACGGAAAACCCTTTCGTCTAGCGGGTTTTCCGTCTTGCGAGGCATTCGTCTTGCGGGGCACCACTGTAATAATAATAAGTTTTAAATTATGGCATGCCCTTCACTTGCAGGTCCCAGGGCAAGGCAGGTGGTTGCAACCGTTTAAAATTAGAAACAATCAAAACAGATTGCAGTCATAGGAATCGGGTAGGCCTTGGTCACTGAAAGCTGTATAGTGAAGGTACCAAACACACTTTTGTGGGGCGGGAATTCCACAACTTATGGGCTACCATAGAGAATATCCTCTCTTGCCCTCACCACAAGAGTGGTGGAATTAGGGAGAGGGCCCCTTCTGCTGAGAGGGTCTGTAGAGAAGGACATGGCCTTTCAGATATTTTGAGCCTAAATTGTTTAGAGTATTTAAATGCTTATAATAACAACAATAATAATTTATTATTTATCCCTGCCCATCTGGCTGGGTTCCCCCAGCCACTCTGGGCGGCTCCCAAAAGAATATTAAAATCATGACAAAACATCAAACATTAAAAACTTCCCTAAACAGGGCTGCCTTCAGATCTCTTCTAAAAGTCAGATAGTTGTTTATTTCCTTAACATCTGATGGGAGGGCGTTCCACAGGACGGGCGCCACTACCGAGAAGGCCCTCTGCCTGGTTCCCTGTAACCTCACTTCTCGCAGTGAGGGAACCACCAGAAGGCCCTCGGCGCTGGACCTCAGCTGAGCAATGGGGGTGGACACACTCATTCAGGTATACGGGGCTGAGGCCATTTATGGCTTTAAAGGTCAACACCAACGCTTTGAATTGTGCTCGGAAACATCCTTGGAACCAGTCTTAGATCTTTCAGGACCAATGTTATATGGTCTCGGCAGCCATTCCTAGTCACCAGTCTAGCTGCTGCATTCTGAATTAATCATCATCATCATGAATTTATAAAAAATGAAAAAACCTTGTCCAAGTTTTCTAGGCGACACAAATGTATGTCTAAGAAACATTACTAAGGGAATTGGTTTCTAGTAAAAGAGGTGCCTCCCCTAAAACTAGAACTTGTTTTCAGGTGAGCAGAAGCTACATGGGAGGCTGTCAGCCATCTAGTTCAGTATTCTCTACACTGACTGACAGAGGTTCTCCAGGGTTTTAGGAAGGCATCTCTCCTAACCTTTCCTGGAGATGCTGAAGACCTAACCTGAGACCTTTTGCATGCAAACCAGTTGCTCTACCACTGCGCTGTGGCCCTTTCCCAATGCTCTAAAAGTGGTTCTCAACCTGTGGATCCCAGATGTCGTTGGACTACAACTCCCATCATCCCTTAGCTCTGGCCTTGCTAGCTAGGCGTGATGGGAGTTGTAGTCCAACAACATCTGGGGACCCACAGGTTGAGAAAGGCTGCCTAGAAGGATGTTCTGGTACATTGCCTTCCTACAGGCCTTTAGGTTGGGAGAGATATAATATAGGAAATGCATTAATATCTAAGGAGCTGGCTTGCCCACTGCCAGTTTGTCCAGGGTGGATTGCAGAACCTGTCTGAGATGCCACAGTCCACTCCAAAGTTTTGGTGGAGCTGAATGAATTAGCTCCAGTTCGAGACAGTTTGATGGACACATTGCCTTGGCTTGGGAAGTTGCCCTTTCTGTCGATGAAGTGGGACACTATGTAAATGTAAGACTCTACGTCCTTTGCAGTCGCATAGTCCACACAAATTTCTTTCTTCACACTAGGAGATGCCTGCAGAATTAGGAGTGGTGTGTCTACATGTGCATTCATTGGTATGACATTCGCCTCCTTTGCTTTTTAATCTTAGGACTGTCGCGAAAAAAGTTCATGCTTCGATCCAGAAGCTTAAGAAAGAAGGAAAACTCTCGGAAAGCCTTTTGACGGCTTTATTAAACTGCAGAACCTTGGAGGAGTTGGACCACGTGGTTAGTATCTTCTTTTTAAAATGTAAATCCATTAGATTCTTTTAAAGCAGTGTTTCATCAAACATCCATGCCCCTATCCACAAATGTTTTGTCTTCTGAGAACCTCTTCCTCATTGCAGAGGATTATGGGGGTGAATACTAGGGTGCATTCTCAATTTGGAACATAGGAAGAATGCCTTATGCCAAGTCAAACCATCTGACTCAACATTGTCTAGAAGAATGTTTTTATAAGGCTCAGAGTGTCCTTTTTCATAGAATTGTTATTCAAAGCATTCTGCGTACCTCTTGTGATTTTTGCTTTGAACGCTCCTTGTAAAGTGCAAAAAGATAATGAGAATTGGTGGCAGAAAAAAAATATATGAATTGATACATAAAAATATCCAGCTGGTGTGCCCCCCTCTCCACACACACACACACACACACACACATATATATAAGTGAAACAAAAATATACAGTGGAACCTTGGTTTTCAAATGTAATCCGTTCCGGAAGTCCATTCAACTTCCGAAACATTCAAAAACCGAGGATCAAAGGGCTGTTGGCAAAATGAATGGAGAAAACTGAGAAACGCACCTCAGAAGCCGTTCAATTTCTGAGGTGCGTTCGAAAACAGAAGCATTCACTTCCGGGTTTTCAGCGTTTGGCTTCCGAAACGTTCAGCAGCCGAGACGTTTGAAAACCGAGGTTTCATTGTATAACAATATATATATTTACATATAAAGGTAAAGGGACCCCTGACCATTAGGTCCAGTTGTGGCGGACTCTGGGGTTGAGGCACTCATCTCGCTTTATTGGCCGAGGAGCCGGCGTACAGCTTCTGGGTCATGTGGCCAGCATGACTAAGCCGCTTCTGGCGAACCAGAGCAGCGCACGGAAACACCGTTTACCTTCCCGCCAGAGCGGTACCTATTTAACTACTTGTACTTTGACATGCTTTCAAACTGCTAGGAGCAGGAACCGAGCAATGGGAGCTCACCCTGTTGCGGGGATTTGAACCGCCGACCTTCTGATCGGCAAGTCCAAGGCTCTGTGGTTTAACCCACAGCGCCACCCGCATCCCATATTTATATATAACTATCTATATATTATATATAACTATAGCTGAAACAAAAATGCAGTGTAAACCTGCAATAAACAAACAAAACAGGAATTCAGGGGATTTAGTTGTATAAAACAAGGTCCTGTCTTATGGGTCAAGGTAGGCAAATCCTGCGCAACAATATGAGTCTGTACAAGGATCTGAAGTAACTGATGGTTGCTGCTTCACAATTTTTTCTGTGGTTTTTATATTGTCATAAGCAGTGAACTGCCCTGAGATCAATGGATGAAAGGTGGTGTACCAATTTTAATAATAATAATATTAAAAAATAATAATATGGTGGAGTGAAGGGCATTCAGATTGTAGGGCCAATGGCAGAAAATGCCTGTTTTTTTGTCACTGCCCTTTTAAATATTTTCTTTAACAAAATTTATATACAATTTGATTGTTAAAAAATACTTTCTAGGTGGTTTACAAAAGTGTAAAATAAAATACTGATATCATTCATTTAAAACAAGTATTAAAATCTCCAAAAGATTATTAAGATTAACACTAGCTTAGAAAACACATAACACATAGAAATACACATAACCTATATGTGTGTCTGGGTAGGCTTGCCTAAACAAAAATGTTTTAACCAGGTGTCGAACAAATGTTATGTGACTCCTATAATAGTGCTAGTTCCACAGACTGAAGGGGCAGACTGGGCATATGTGGGGTCAGGCGATCACATGAACAAGCTGTTCCCAAGCTGTTAGGATGCCAACATCTTGAACATGGCCCCGTAGCAAATGTGCAACCAGTGCTGATCTCTGTGCAGAGACTGACAGGGTCTCACTCCTGTCAGCAACTATGCTGCAGCATTCTGAACTTAGCTACAGCTTCCAGATTGAGGGCAAGGGAAGCACTACATAGAGCACAATGCAGTAATCCAGCCTTGAAGTCACCAACGCTCTGCGATATTCTGTAGAGTGTGGAGCCACATGCATTTTACATCCAGCCTCTGTTCTCTATCCTAGTATGCGCCGTATAAAACGGGAAGCAAAGGAACAAAAGCACAAAGAGCCAGGCAACTGGGATTAGACCATGCTGCAAATTTGCTCATTGAGAACCCGAGAGAACTCAACCTACACTCTTATGTCAAGTCCAGTGTTGAAGGTAAGGACGTCCTTTATACTGAAGCAGAGAGTGTTGTGCGGTGGTTAGAGTGTCAGACTAGGACCTAGGAGACAATGGTTTAATTCCTCACTTGGCTGTGAAGCTTATTGGGTGACCTTGGGCCAGCCACCATCTCTCAGCCTAACCTGCCTCACTGGGTTGTTGCTAGGATAAAATGGGGCGTAAGAGAACCATGATCTGATTGGAGGAAAAGGTGGTATACAGATTTATATTTAAAAAATACATCTGCCTCAAGAGGCAATGGAGTGTGCTTCTAGGGGTGAAATCAAACTGCTGAAGAACCTCAATATCTCAATATTTGTAGATATTTGTAGAATAAATTTGGAAGAAATTCTTCCAACTTTTCTTTTTCGTTTCTCTTTGTTTTTTCTTCTTTTTTATTTTGTTCCTTTTTTCATATATATGTGCTTATTTGAAATACAGTGGTGCCCCGCAAGACGAATGCCTCGCAAGACGGAAAACCCGCTAGACGAAAGGGTTTTCCGTTTTGGAGGTGCTTCGCAGGACGAATTTCTCTATGGGCTTACTTCGCAAGACGAAAATGTCTTGTGATTCTTGCGATTTTTTTCGCTCCCCACCCCCTTTTTCTAAGGCACTAAGCTGCTAATAGCCTTTTAACAGCTTATCCGCTAATCCCTTAAGCCTTTAATAGCCGCTAAACCGCTAATAGCAGTAATCCGCTAATGGGCTTGCTTCGCAAGACGAAAAGACTGCTAGACGAAGAGACTCGCGGAACGGATTCTTTTCGTCTTGCGAGGCACCACTGTATATATGTATGTATGTATTTGCTATATTTTGTAACAATTATGTTAAATAAAATAAAAATTAAAAAAATCAAACTGCTGAAGAATCACAGCACCTGCTGTGGCTGCAGAGACCGGTAACTTGCAACTGCTGCCTCCCACATTGTTTTTGCTGCGTTAGCAAAAACAGGACTGGGCTGCCCAGGCGACAAGCTCCTTACTGACATGGTCCAAAGTAAAGCAGAGTAATACATTTGGCACCAGCTTGGCTGCAGGAGTTGCCAGAAGGAGGCATACAAGATGCCACCCAACCATCTTAGGGACTCCACTGTGGATTTGTGTAGGGTTTCCTCCTTTTCTTCTCCTGAAGATGTCCCACTAGGCAGTGGGTATAACTGCAATAATAATACAGTAATAATAAATAAAACACCAGTCGACCATCTATTGTATTCTCACAGACCTGCTAAAACAGAACATACAAAGAATAAGGCCCCTATTAATTTCAGAGGCAGATAAAAAGAAATGAATGGGAAGTATTGCAGTATTGGATGGGAATAATATTCTGCTTTTGAAGAGGAGAAAATTGCTATTGAAATGTGGTTGGTTTTTTTTTAAGTCTCCTGTTAAATCACAAATTCTGTATATTTTATTATTGATTGAATGTATCTGTCTTTCAAAGTGACTTGCAAAGATTTAAAATGCAGATACGCCATAAAATAAACACCCGCCCATACCAGTAAAAACTCACATAATATGAAGACTTTTCATCCAATCACAATACAAGAAGGAAGAAAATATCCTTTCTTACCCTTCTAAAAAATTAATACCAAGACATGCTGAAAATCACATCAATTTTAAAACCGAAAGCTTGCAACTATATCTAGCTATGTGTCTCCTAGTGTAATTATAGATAAATCTGTAGGGGGCAATATTAGACAATAAAACGGGCTGGTTTTTATATTATTCTTATAGAGAAGCTAGTAAATACTTTTTTCTAGTTCATCTGTGGAGAAGTTTTTCTTCTTGGTTTTTTTTTTAAAAAAAAGATTAATTGAGCATTTTTTAAAGCACAGGTTCTAAATTTGAATCTGTTAGACAGTGTCCAGCAAAGTAAGGCTCCTCAAATTATCCCTACTCAGGACTGATAGTTAAATATAGCTCCTAAATGTTGGAGCACATCCACAGTGTTGTGGACGTTATCAGGGCATAAAATATAGGAATGAAATGAATAGCACAAGGCTCAAATATATTTTCTTCCAGGTCTTTCCACGGTTGAGGAGGTAAAATCTGGAGTGCAGCACATCTTGGCTGACATGATTGCTAAAGATAAAGAGACGCTGGATTTCATCAGAGATCTGTAAGTGCCGTTGTTACAGGCAGTTTGCTTTTATCATAGGCCACTTGAATTCTTATTTTGCAGCTTTTATGCATTCATTTCTGACTGTCTTCATAGGCACAGTGGAAGGGGTTCATCAGATATGGATTCAGGTGGAAAACAACACTCCTTAGGTACATAGGAAGCTGTCTTGTAGACCATCTGGCAACAGTTCTTCAGGGTTTCAGACAGGGGCTTCTCCCAGCCCTACCTGGAGAACCCAGAGTTTGAAGATCTGCAAAGAAAGCAGGTGCTCTACTGCACAGCTAAGGCCCTTCCTGTTTGGCCACATTAAAGCCCTTTAAAGCCCTTCACGGCCTAGGACCTTCGTATCTATGGAACCACCTCTCCTGGTATGCCCCATGGAGGACTTAAGGTCCATAAATAGTAACAGCTTAGAGGTCCTGGGCCCTAAGGAAATTAGATTAGCCTCAACTAGAGCCAGGGCCTTTTCAGCACTGGCTCCGGCCTGGTGGAACGCTCTGTCTCATGAGACCAGGGCCCTGCAGGATCTGATTTCTTTCCGCAGGGCCTGTAAGACAGAGTTGTACCGCCTGGCCTTTGGCTTGGAATCAACTTGATCCCCTCCCCCTCTTTCCTTTTTCCTTTCTCCTTCTGTGATGGAACTCCTATTTGGGGACTTCCCTAGCTTTTTTCTGGCCCACGTAGGACCAGTCTGGATAGTTGGCCTTGGTGAAGACTTGCCGTTTACATCCAAAAAAAAGTTTTTGATTTGAGTTCCTACTGAAATGAGGCTGCATTTTAATGTTTTAATGTTGCATTTTAATCTTGTTTTTAAGTTGTGTTTCAATCAATTGTTTTTATACCTGGTGTCAGCCGCCCTGAGACTGGTCTTGGCTGGGGAGGGCGGGGTATAAATAAAATTTATTATTATTATTATTATTATTATTATTATTATTATTATTATTATTATGCCAGCATACCACCTGCAGACAGTTGTGTAGCAGCACTGAGTGAGCTCCCAAGTCCTGTCCTTTACAAGGAGGGTGGCACTGGAGTGTGGTTCAGGGCAGGCAAAAGGGAGGCCCCCGTGGACCTCTGATGTGATCCAGCTGGTTTTCATCTTCTGCATAAACCAGGGATTTCATGTGCAGAGCTATCCAGGCATTTGTGTGCTTAGAAGAATATAGGGAAGCCCAGCACCAGTGCTCCAGATTTGCATGTTGCATGAAGCGAATGTTACTCCATATGAATCAGACCTTGGTCATCCGGGGGGGGGGGGGGCGAAATCCATGGAACTGGAATCCATTGTGGCCCAACAGTGAACAGGAAGGATCAAAGCAGAATCCTGAATCGGGGCATGGACGCTGGGGTTGCTTGCAGCCAAAGTAGCAGATTCCATCTTTGGCCGCTTGGCATATGAGCATGCAAAGAGCCCTGCTGGATGAGGCCAAAGGCCCATCTAGTGCAACATCCTGTTCTTTTGGAAGACCCAAGCCCAAGAGCCTCTGTCATTTTCTGCTCTGTCTTGCTGTGCTATTGGGATACTTCCTTAATTCTGAAAATCATTTGTTTTGTTAAAACATAGTATGATAATAACGGGCAAGTCACTATCAGTCCTTGTAATGACATTAGCATGACTTCTATTCGAATTCTGTTCAATTTTTTTTTTTTTTAAATATAGATGCCAAAGAAAGTACATTTGTATTCAGTCATCCTTGGCAAAAGTGACCTCGAAAAAGGCCAATGAAAAAGATGTCAACAAGTTTCACCTGTACCAGAATTTTTCTTGCAATATAAAGAATATTCAGCATCACCAGGTAGGTGCTTAATGATCGCCCCTCCGCTCCATAGAATATTATTTATCTGTTAAACAAATTCGTAGACCATTTAGCAGCACAAAACCTTGAAAGCAGTGCAACGAAGGGGGTGCACTCTCTTGGGAAGAAGAGGTTCGGACTTTGGGGGTGCTCCTCATGACTGGAAGCTCAGATAGCCTTAGTGCCTTTTATCAGCTTTGGCTGGTACGCTAACTATGGCTGTTCTTGGACAGGGATAATCTGGCTATGGTGATCCATGCAGAGGTAAACTCAAAGCTTGGTTTTTTGCAGGTGATCTGTGGTGGCTGTCTTTGTGCCTGACACAGAGGCACCATCTGGTGCAAAGCACCGTGACTAGACTGTTGATGGGAGCAGATGGTTGCCAGCACATAACTCCAGTGATCAGAAGCTACTGGACTGGGTTCAGGGTTCATTTATTAATTCACAAGGCCCTGTAAACTTGGGCCCAGGATACCTCAGGGGGGCAGCCTTATCTCCTAGACCTCACAGAGGTCTTCGGGGGAGCTGTTCTTGGTGATTCCCTACTGGCCTGTACACACGATTCCTATCTACAAGGAGCCATGCATTCAAAATGGTGGGCCCAATTTCGTGAAACTCCCCTCCAGTTGAAGGCAGACAGCTCCCCTCTCCCCACCGTTGAACTTCCAGTTCTTACTGAGGGCTTTAAAAAAAATAAATCTGAACGCTACACTACTTAGAGACAACTGTGATTAAGTAGCATGCAAATTGTTGAAACAAACGAACAAGGGAAGAAGAAGAAGAGTTTGGATTTGATATCCCACTTTATCACTCCCCTTCAGGAGTCTCAAAGCGGCTAACATTCTCCTTTCCCTTCCTCCCCCACAACAAGCACTCTGTGAGGTGAGTGGGGCTGAGAGACTTCAGAGAAGTGTGACTAGCCCAAGGTCACCCAGCAGCTGCATGTGGAGGAGCGGAGACGCGAACCCGGTTCCCCAGATTACGAGACTACCACTCTTAACCACTACACCACACTGGCTCCCACTGTGAGAGGAAGATTTTGAAGTTCTTCTGCACACAGGCCTTAAAATGTCAAATTCGCTCCTGCAAGTGACGGTCACCATCTTGGATGATTTTAGTGAATCGTAGAATTGTGGGAAGGCAGCCTGATGGGCCAATCTAATCTAACCTCTATAATGCAGGAATCTTGTGCGCTACGTGGGGCTCGAATCCATGTCCCTGATTAAGAGTCTCATGCTTCCCCAACTGAGCTATCTCCGCTGCCTTAGCCTCTGTGAATGTGTCTCTCAGTGGCTATGTTTTCGCACTTTTGCTGTTGGAAACCGTATGTTTCTGAATACCGGCTGCTGCGAATCACAAGCAAGGAGAGACGTTGTTGAACTCTGGTCCCACTGACATCTGACTGGCTACCATGAGAACAGGGTACCGGACTACACTGGCATTTGGTCTGATCCTTGCAAGCCTCTTTTTGTGCCTCCCCCCTCCTTCCCACCTGCACTTTGCTGCCCTTGAACAGATGGCGGAGGGCAGCTGGACCGAGTCAAGGTCATTACGGATTAGCCCAATGGAAAGATTTGCAGCAGACCTTTTAGTATGAACAAACTGTTTCTCCAGAGATACAAGGGAACATGCCTTGTTATTCCGGGACAGTGGCTGAGGAAGAATGAAGCATTTAATCATTTCCTCCTGGGACCGGCAGGAGTTTGGAAGGCTTACTTTGCTCTCCGTCGCTTTGACCCCCAACCCCCCCTTCCTCCGAGTTGTGCCCTCAGCCCCAGTTCGTTCAGTCTTTGCTCCACCATCTTCTAAATCTAACCTCAGACGTCTTGTCTGATGTCATGTCTCCTGTGTCAGCCACTGCGGCACTGCTGAATGGCTTGGAGAACATCCCTGTGATTGACGAGTGCTCTGAGCCATGCGGCGTTAAACCTGTCAGCTGAAATTGGTCCCAAGTGGCCAGAAAAGGTTAAATAATTGTAGTTAAAGGTGACCTGAAAGAAGGGAAGGTTTTTAAAATACGTGTATATATATATATGTGTGTGTGTGAACTTATATATACATCCTGTGCCAAATGTTCCCAATGTCAAAGTAAAAAAAAGAAAAAGAACATCAGCATTTTGGGATTTATTTAAGTGTTGTTCGTTATTGTTTTGCAGAAATTCCAAATTAGTCCTACTGTTTTTCAAAGCCTGCATTGCGACTAAACCACCACAGGGTCCCAATGCTTATCTAATATTTCCTGGTCTCATAGGCAAGGTTAACAGAGCACTCCCATAGTCATCGGATGGGGTTCTTGAGTCCCAGCAGGGCTCACCATTGCTAATTGGGCATAGCCCATTTCCCACAGTGCCCTGAGGTAGTGTGGCTTTGGGGCAAGGTGGGAAATTAAAATGGCAGCTGCCTGGTGCCAGTTAGAGAGGTTCCACTACAGGGTAAGTGACAGTCCGCTGGAGCCTGGAACCAGCTTGGTTTAACTGGTTTTTAATTTATTTCATTTATTAAATTTACCAGTTGATTTTTCACCAAGGTGTAACTCAAAGCAACTTGCAATATATAAACAAAACAAATCAAGCTTCTTCTTCCTCTTTTTTTCCACATGAGCTCCTGCCTTCCTTTGGCTGTGTTAACCGCAGTGCAGTGTCACCTCTGCACCAAAGTTAATGTTCACCAGGGTTAGCCTTGAACCAGGGTTTTGGAAACAAGCTTCAAATCCTTGCTTTAGACTCTGGTTTGAAGCTCATCACATTAGCGCAAAGATTAGCCGCACTACGGATAATGCTGAAAAGGAAAGAGTGGGAAAATTTGCACGGGAGACAGAAAGAGGTTGTGAATGAGCCAGTGGGTTTCTCCCAACCTTTTTAAGGGAAACGTTATATCTGCAGTTGTTCAGAAGAAGTGGTGTGTGGATTCCATGCTGTGCTTTTATTCGCCCTTCAGTTAGCTAAGAAATGAAAAAGCCATTTGAGGATTTTGTTGCTAACCTTGAGTTTCACCTTCCTCCTGAATTCTCCTGAGTCTTTTCAAATGGATTTCCTGTGCTGCATGCTTATTTGAACAAGGGCTGTGATTCGAAACTAGCCTGTACATGAAAAAGCAAGGACTACTGGCCGGCAGCCAGAAATTTGCTGGTTCCTTCCAATCAATATGTGAACTCCAGCTCTCCTCTCTCCTGCAGCTCCTGGTTGTTTGCTTCACTTTGCCCATATCTTCTCTGTTATTCATCCCCTTCCAAGCTCCTCTTGCCTTGTGTTTTCTTGGTGTGCTTCCTCTCAGTGTTATCCAGTTGTTGCTAATGATGATTTTTATCCTACTTTTCCACGTATGCACGACCACTCACAGTATAAAATTTAAACAAATTCTTGTAGCGATCATACGTAGAATTGTAGAGTTTGAAGGTGCTTTGCCAATCAACACTGCAGGTTCTTTAAAGGGTCCTTGGTAGTCAGTAGATGAGGGAAAATATATTTTATATAAAATATATAAAGGTGTAAGATTTTTTGGAGGCACCATTGATGGAATCTTTTGAGAAGTTGGAGATGGCGTTTGTAAGTGGTCCATGTTTCGCAAGCATACAGTAAGGTTGGTAGCACAATAGCTTGGTAAACAAGCATTTTGGTTTCCCAGCGAATGTCCCATTGCCTTAGGCCTCAGTGAAAAGGGGTTGGTTTACCCACATAGAAAGCTTTACTTGATCAGGCCAATAACCCCAAAGGAACAATTCCTCCACCAGACCTTGACCCACATACACCAGATCTAGCCTTAGGAAACCACACCATTTGGTCCATCATTCTCTCCTTGCTTGACCACGTTGCTTTGCACCATTCGTACCTGCCTCAACCAGGCTGGGCTGGATGTCTCCACAGTCACTACCTGTGTCAATTAGGGCTCCTAATCTGGGCAGTCAGGCCCCAGCTGGGCCACTCTCAAGGGCAGGAGTGCTCCTGTGAGGACTCGCAGGAAGGGTTGCCTGCACATAGCCAAATCTGCAGCACCTCGATTTTTCTTGCCCGTTTTCCACTACAGAAGGGACCCAACTCTGCAATGCAGGAATCACAGCTTAAAAACCCCCTGAAAGATGGGCCACCCAGTCTAGTACTGGAGGTTGTTTGCCTTTGAAAACCAGTTGCTTGGAGTCACAGGTGGGGAGAATGTTGCTGTGCTCAAGTCCTGCTTCCCATAAACATCCACTTCCCATAAGCAGGCTTTCCATAAGCATCCACTTGACCACTGTGAGAACAGGATAGTAAACTCGATGGGCCATTGGCCTGATCAAGTAGAGCTTTCTGTATGGGTAAACCAACCCCTTTTCACTGAGGCCTAAGGCAATGGGACATTCGCAGGGAAACCAAAGTGCTTGTGTACCAAGCTATTGTACTCCCAACCTAACTGTATGCATGCGAAACATGGACCACTTATAAATGCCATCTCCAACTTCTCGAAAGATTCCATCAACAGTGCCTCCGAAAAATCTTACACATCACTTGAGAAGACAGGCGAACTAATATCAGTGTACTGGAAGAAGCAAAGATCACCAGTGTTGAAGCAATGATTCTTCAACATCAGCTTCGTTGGGCTGGTCATGTTGTGCGAATGCCTGATGATCGCCTTCCAAAGCAACTACTCTATTCCGAACTGAAAAATGGAAAGTGTAATGCTTGTGGTCAACAAAAGAGGTTTAAATACTGTCTCAAGGCAAATCTAAAAAAAAAAAAAAAAAAAGTAGTGTAAACACTGACAACTGGGAAATGCTGGCCTGCAAGCTCCTCAGTTGGAAAACAGCCTTTACCAAAGGTGCCATGGGCTTTGAAGACACTCGAACTCAGGATGCAAGAGAGAAATGTGCTAGGAGGAAGGCACGCTTGGCAAATCCACACCGTGATCAACTCCCGCCCGGGAACCAGTGTCCCCACTGTGGAAGGACGTGTGGATCAAGAATTGGCCTCCACAGTCACTTATGGACTCATTGCTAAAACCGTGTTTATGGAAGACAATCTTACTTGACTATGAGTGATCACCAAAGAAGAAACCAACCCCTTTTCACTGAGGCCTAAGGCAATGTTGAAAGCTCAGATATACGAGCTTGGGGCCAAGTGCCACCTAGTTAAAATCAGTTAAAATCGCCACAGTGGAATGTCTGTTCGCCAGGGTGTTGGACTGGGGGTCCCATACAATGCTATGGTTTGACGATTCTATGATCTCAACATTACTTGACTGTAGCTTCCTCTTAACAACAATTCACTTGTCCCAGTACGGAAGGAGGAGAAACACACCCAGTTGAGATGGAAATGACATTATCTATGGACTAAGGCAGAGGTGTTTAAGCTGTGGTTGCCAACCTGGCTCCCAAAAATCTCCACATACAGTGGTGCCCCGCAAGACGAATGCCTCGCAAGACGGAAAACCCGCAAGACGAAAGGGTTTTCCGTTTGCAAAGGCGCTTCGCAAGACGAATTTCCCTATGGGCTTGCTTCGCAAGACGAAAAATGGTGTTTTTTTTTGCTCCAAAACCCCTTATTTTGAATCGCTAAGCTGCTAAAAGCATTTTAGCAGCAAAACCGCTAATCCCCCACCCCTTAAAAAGCCGTTTTTAGCCCTTAAAATGTCAATAGCGCTAATAGCGCTACTCCGTCAATGGGCTTGCTTCGCAAGACGAAAAAACCGCAAGACGAAAAGACCCGCGGAACGGATTCTTTTTGTCTTGCGAGGCACCACTGTAGTCACAATTGGATCTACACCAGTAGAAAACGCACCTGGCGCCTGGCTAATTTCTAACACTGGCCTAAGGGGATGGCAACTTGCTTACTTTTCTACAGATACTTAGTTTCCAAGCTAAATTTGGCTTATCGGGGTTGGCTATTAATGAGAAGATGCTCTTCTTCAAGCCATTGTTTTTCAAGCTAGTTTGTTTGGAGGGGCTTGGAAATAGGGCACTTGGTCGGGAAAAACCCCTGTGAGTCAGGAGCAATGATATCTGTATCTGATGAAGTTGTTTGCCGAAAAACATAATTTTGATTTCACTCCAGATAGCTGTTTTAGCTTTCACACAGACACACAGACACACACACACACTTGCCAGTGTAGAATAACCATGAAAGTGTTTTGTTTTTGTTCGGGAAATGTGTACCCTCCTAATTCCTGCATGAGAGCATTTGCTTTGGCAGTCAAGGTACCTGATGCTATAACATTTCACATGTAATTTTTATTATTTGCTGTGTTGTTCAATGATATGTCAGGCCTGGTATGTCAACATGCACAGGGAAAGCTGAGGAATATAAATTGGTGCGATGCCCCCAGGTCATTTTTAGACCATTGTGTTTAACATATGTGACATGTCTGAGTTAGCTAGTGATTGAATTAAAGTTCGTGATTGACACAGCAAGCTTGCTTGTGACAGGGCTGAGGGCCCGTAGCATACATCAACATGCACGGCAACACAGGAATGTCAACTTTTAACAGCTTTTTAATGGTTTCTCTGCACGTCTAATGTATCGGAAATGTATGGTTTTCTTAACTTTCGGGAGCATGTGGATTTCCACGTACATAGCAATCATTGTTTTCCCCCCCTTTGCTGACAGTTAAAATGAATACTTATCAACTCATGGAAATGTTATTATTCCATAAGAACATAAGAAGAGCCTTTCTGGATCAGGCTATTAGCCTATCTAGTCCAGGCATCCTGTTGTCGCAGTCAAACAGGCATTATTATGCTGACTTAGGCCTTCCTACTGGGTCTGCTGTTGCCTTTGCTTTGGAGGCCCAAGGGATGAAGTGGGAGAATCCAGGATCAAGGCAGAGCTTGGGTTGTGGCCAGAGAGATGGGTGGTAGTTATCAAGTGAGACATCCATGAGATGGGTCCCTTGGTTGGGATCATTTCTGGTTCCTTTGACCCTTTAGGTTGTACTCAGATGATCTTTGGGTCAAGTGGGATTGTGACAACAGTTTGGTTAAATCTCCGCACAGCCTTGAAGCACACACACTCTCTCTCTGTCCCTGTATAAACAGGGCAGGGGAGAATCTTTGTTACTTTGAGAGCAGCTCACACTGAAAGATGGGGAAGTACTTAAATATATGAAAAGTACTTAAATACATTTTAGCAGCCATCCAGATGTCATGCAACCCAGTCGCTTAGTTGGGTTTATGTGACTTGG
Organism: Podarcis tiliguerta; assembly: GCF_965153285.1. Classification (NCBI taxonomy): domain Eukaryota; kingdom Metazoa; phylum Chordata; class Lepidosauria; order Squamata; family Lacertidae; genus Podarcis; species Podarcis tiliguerta. The sequence goes on from NC_139536.1 coordinate 20,033,157, forward strand.
AGCATCCTGTGGAGCTTATGTACTCTGAATACACTTTTTAATTTAGCCTAGGGGTGGGGAACCTCTGGCCCACAGGCCTAGTAAATGCCCACCTGCTATCGAGCCACGTTCAAGATCCCTGTATTCATTTACATAGCTCTGAACGACTTAGCTCCAGGGTACCTTAGGGATTCCCTGAACCCTTATATCCCTTCTCAGCCACTGAGGTCAAGTGCAGGAGTGCCATTGCTTGTCCCTTGAGTCAGAGAGGCCCTTCTGACACTGATATGAAGTAGGGCCTTTAATATCATTGGCCCAGTCCTGGCAGTAAGGATTCAACAGGTGGCTTCAGTTTCAACCTTCAGATGCCTGTTGAAAACTTTTCTATGCAGGCAATTAAGATAACATCTTTCCATAATAGTTAGTTGATGGTTTCTGATTTTAAACCCATATGTGTTTTTATTCTGTAGGTATAGATGTAGGTATAATTGTAAACCACTTCGATGTTTTTCTATGATTTAGTGGTATATAAATATTTTCCTAAGTAAAATAAATAGAAATGAGGCCTGTTGGGTCTCCCCTTTTGGCTAAGCTGTGCACACCTGCCCCTACATCTGACGTGCAAAGAAAGAGTGCAGAGTTAGCTGATTGATCTGTATAAAAACAAACCAGGACTCAAGCCTGTGTATACCCTGTGGTTCAAAAACAAAATTAAAATTCTACACCTAGGTAATCCATAACTTGGTCTAGCAAAAATGGGATTCTACATCCTGTATACATTATGCAAGGTGACCACATATACATTCTTTCTCTTGATTTGCATACTTAGTTTTGCATAACTCTGCTTTTGCTAAGTTAGGGGAGGGGCAAAACTGAGGACCCCCCTCCCACACACACAACCCACTGAAAACATAGTTCATTCATCTCTGGGTTTTGGTCCTATGGAAGCCATTTTGGCACATTGAACAACTAACAATAATACAGCTGTAATAGCACTTTCACATGTGAACATACGAAGCTGCCTTATAAGCAGTGAAACTATGGATCCCCCTGCAGTCAGCACAGTCACTAGATCAATAGATTCACTGTGGTTTTGAAGGTGTTCCCTGCCTGTTATGTGTGTCTTATGTGTTCTCCATTTCTATTTGCCGTTTAGATTCTAGCCATTAACCGAGGGGAGAATCTCAAAGTCCTGACAGTGAAGGTCAACATTCCTGACGGTGTGAAGTTTGAATTCTGTAGGTGGTGTGTAAATGCAAGGTCTGTATGAGGGCATTTATTCATTTTTCTGATCAGGGTTCGCTGAATGCATTTCCCTTCTCGGTGTGAATTTATAAATGTTGGGCCTACACTTTTGGACTAGTCTAAAAACCTTAAGCTGGGAGTGAGTAGCCAATGTGGTTCTCTCCAGATGTTGGAGTCTCTCCCATTAGACTCAGCCAACATGGCCAATGATCAGGGTTGACAGGAGTTGTATGCAACCCAGCAATACCTTGAGGGAGCAGCATTGGCTATTGCTGCTTTAGATCTAGTAGGGCTGCCATATTTGGAAGAGCAAAAAAGAGGACACATTTGCCGACTCTACTTCTAACTATGGATCGCTTTGGCGACTCTCACTTTAAATACCCCCTGCTATATGTCGGTGGCGCTGTGGGTTAAACTACTGAGCCTAGGGTTTGCCGATCAGAAGGTCAGCAGTTCGAATCTCTGCGACGGGGTGAGCTCCCGTTCCTCGGTCCCTGCTCCTGCCAACCTAGCAGTTTGAAAGCACCTCAAAGTGCAAGTAGATAAATAGGTACCGCTCTGGCGGGAAGGTAAACGGCGTTTCCATGCACTGCTCTGGTTCGCCAGAAGCAGCTTAGTTATGCTGGCCACGTGACCCGGAAGCTGTATGCAGGCTCCCTTGGCCAATAAAGTGAGATGAGCACTGCAACCCCAGAGTCGGCCATGACTGGACCTAATGGTCAGGGGTCCCTTTACCTTTACCTTACTTCTAACTATGGATCACTTTGACGACTCTCACTTTAAATACCCCCTACTATATGTCGGCTGTAGAAGCTGTGATATATTGCTAGTAGCAATGTTCTTAGCTTGCAACAACAAAATAATAATAATAATAATAATATGTATTATTGCCACATGAAAGTATTTGGGCTCACGTTTGCATCTTTGTGAACATAAGCATGCACAGAACAATTTATTAAACTACATGTACATATGGACTCTCCTGAAGGAGACGGGGATGTTAACTCTTGCACTCCCAGATTCCTTCTCCAAGATCTTGCAGCTGAGCCAGCATCCTTTTAGTTCAGCCACAAGAGAAGGGATTCATACAGTATGTAGCTAGTTTAAGATGCTGCTGTGTTGTGATTCTCTTCTGGGTTACAATCCTGAAAAAAAGGTTGTGTCTGGGGAAAAGAGTACATGTGGCAACCAGACCTGGAAAAGAGGATGTATCCTAGAAAAAAAGGACACATGGCAACCCTGCAATGGGAATGTGCCCTGCAAAGTAAACTGGAACAGTAACTGCTGGCTTGGCTAGCAAATAGAGCACTGGGCATGGAGATGGGGGAAACCTGGATCAGATCCAAGATAATAACATCATCTGTATAATGCAATAATATTTTGCATGGAGAAGGTTGAGGCTGAAGTTGGTAGAACTCCTAAGGCCCCCTTGTGGCTCGATGAGACTTGACCTGGTGACTATCTGGATCACAGTTTCCATCCATTGACCTTTGGCTATAACAGCAATAGTTGCCTGGATTTGCTTGGGGTTGTTGTTGTTGTTTTGTATGCTTGCTGGGTTAAGCAGTTGTTGTTGACTGTTTTTATTTGAACTCTTAAGTGCTGGGGAAACGTAATGCAGTAGAAGATCTAAGATTTCTCCGGGAAAACCCGAAGCAGCAGTCAGTCAAAGTTCTGTCTGGGAAATCCAAAGCAACAGAAGATCTTAAACAGATGTACATAAAATGAATTGATGAATGCATGCAAGTAGTAGCCAGTTTTCCATTTATCTCTCTGGTAGTCTTGGCAGTTAGCTCGTAAAATACACGTTGGGTAACCAATAGGTGCTGGCTGTGACCATGAAGATTTGACCATGCTTCTAAATTGTGACAAGTGCCCTTGGCTGCTTCTGGACTTGGCCAAGCTGTTTCAAGCTGTTACACTTGAGTTAATTTCCTACAAATTTGGTTGATAGTAGTCACCCAAGTCTTTGTCATCTGTTTGGCTTCTGTTACACAGATTTTGTTAACCGCCTTGTATGTATGCATATTCTTAGAAGAAGTTAGTCTGCAGGTTTCAAGGACTTCCAAGTCCCATAAAGAGGGTATTTGTAATGGACTTTGTAAACCCTGTGCTAAGATTCCATTTTGCTGAAGCTATAGTATGGCTTTCAGCAGGTTACACTTGCAACATGTTACCAAATAATCTTTGTTTTAAACATTTTGGTGCACAGATGGAGACCAAAGGCCTATGCACAGCCTGAATTAATGGAGCTTCTACGTTATTCAACAGAAGACTCCTACAAGCGCCTTATTTATCCGCTTCTCTGCAGAGAATTCAGGTAAAGCAACACCCTTATGGATTGTAAACTGCCTTGTGTACCGTGATGTAGGAATATCAAATAAAAAGTATTTGCTTAAATTTTTAGAAGCAGCACTTTCATAAAAAATACAGCAAGGCAATTATCACTGGGACTGGGTGATATAGCGATATACAGTGGTACCTCGGTTCAAGAACAGTCCGGTTTAAGAACGATTTGATTTATAAACTCTGCAAAACCGGAAATAGTGTCTTGGTTTGAGAACTTTACCTCGGTCTAAGAATGGGAGCTGAATGTTGGAAGGGCACCGGTGGCGGGAAGCCTCATTAGGGAAAGCACGCCTCGGTTTAAGAACGGACTTCTGGAATGGATTAAGTTCGTAAACCGAGGTACCACTGTATAGTCCAAAACCGGTTTGAAGTCTATATTGTGATATTTTTATTTCATAATTTTTTAAAGGTAAAGGTACCCCTGACTGTTAGCTCCAATCGCAGACGACTCTGGGGTTGCGCGCTTATCTCGCTCTGTAGGCCAAGGGAGCCGGTGTTTGTCCGCACACAGCTTCCGGGTCATGTGGCCAGCACGACTAAGCCGCTTTTGGTGAACCAGAGCAGTGCACGGAAATGCTGTTTACCTTCCCACCGGAGTGGTACCTATTTATCTACTTGCACTTGACATGCTTTCAGACTGCTAGGTGGTCAGGAGCTGGGACTGAACAACGGGAGCTCACCCCGTCACGGGGTTTCGAACTGCCGACCTTCCGATCGCAAGCCCTAGGCTCTGTGTTTTAGACCACAGCGCCACCCGCATCCCTCATAGCTTTTTACCTGGCAATATATCGTGCATCATGATGTGTGTGTGTTTGTGCGCACATGTGCGCTATGCAAAAACCATGATGCAGGAAAATCTGTGAATCCAGCCAGTGCCTCCACATAGTTCCATCCTTATTGCAGACATTGTGATATTTCGGTATCTTGCGTGAAGGAGATTGCTTGATGCCTTAGTCCTCACTCAGAAGTAAGCCCTGCTTCAATCAATATTGATTGATTGATTGATTGATTCATTGATTGATTGATTTCTGTACTGTCCTTCATCCGAGGATCACAGGGTGGTTTACGATATATAAATAAATACCATAGTGACAAAAAATGTCCCACCCCCTTAAAAATTAAAAGGTCAATTGTTTAATTAGACCTGGGAGAAGAGGAATATTTTTGCCTGGTGGCTAAAGATAAGTAATAAAGGAGCCAGAAAGCCTCCGTGAGGAGAACTTTTCCACAAGTGGGGAGCCACCACAGAAAAGGCCCGTTCTCGTGTTGCCACCTTCTGGACCTCTCACAGATGAAGCACATAAAAATGAACTACAGTAGGGCCCATGTTGGTTCATATAGGGAGAGTCCTTGAGGCATTGCAGTCCTGAGCTGTTTAAGGCTTTGTAGGTAAAAACTCATTGGCAGAAGGTGCAGTTGGGCCAGGGTTGGCAACATATGCTCAAACTGTTTTGTCTCAACCTAGCCTCTGAATTGCACCATCTGAAGTTTCCAAACCATCTTCAGAGGCAGCCCCATGTATAGCAAGTTGCAGTAATCTAACAATAAGCTGTACTTCCAAGTAGATCTGTGTAGGGTCGATCTAATTGAAGAATTTTTAACACATGCTCTTTTAGTAGCGACGGTTTCCTGATTTGTTCTTTAGATCACAAGAATATGCAAAAGAAATTTTGGCAAGTTGAAAGACATATTTCCCCTGGCAGCTAGCATGGTGGGAAATAACTTAATGATCAAAAAAAAGCATTGTAAATGGGGAAAAAAATTGACAGTTTGTGTATGCAAACGGCAATTTCCTTAACATTTTTAATGACAGCACCATATTGTGAGCCCCCCATATTGAGTAATACATCAGATGGTTATAATGGTCTTGATGCAAACTGCTATGCTGCTAAAATTGTTTTATTGTATCCATTTCACAATCACTGTTTCGGTAATGTGCGCCATCATGTCTCTCTAATCCCATTTCTCATACTTCTCTGGAGGGATTCGTGGAGGCTAATTGCTCTAGCTATAAGTATCTTTTTAGCTGTCATTCCCCCCCCCCCTTCCTAAATTAACGACATAGTCATAATATTGGGCTCAACTCTGCCACGGTTGCTGTACTGACTAGACTATGAAGTAATCTGTTTCACCAATGACAATATAATGGCTTTTGTAACCAGCTGAAGTGGCGTTTTGGCGGTGCAGAAATGAAATGGGAATTAAAAGCATTTTAGGCTTTTTAAAAAAATGTAGAGTTCTTGTTTATTTGAAATATCACCATTCAGGATCTCCAACCTATCCACATCCTCTCTAAAAACAACACCTTCTACATTCTCAACAATAGCCCTGTTAGTTAGCAGTCAGCATCTACAACGAATAGTTCAACCGCACTGATATCCAGTGCCTTTGTCCAGATAGTGCAGGAGACTTCCAGTTGGGCAATGAAATGTTCCCCTCTTCTTCTTTCCCCTACAGCCCTCCACATGCCATCAAGTTGGCTCCAGAGGACCTCCCAGAGGGGCATGTGGGGAGTGGAGAGGAAGGAATAAGTTGTAGAAGCAAGACACTGTTTAGGAGCCGGGAGAAATCTGTACAGGCAATGACCAATTTACCGTATTTTTCGCTCTATAAGACGCACTTTTCCCCCTCCAAAAATAAAGGGGAAATGTGTGTGCGTCCTATGAAGCGAATGCAGGCTCCTTGGCTTCAGTGATAGCAACGCGAAGCCTCCGAAGCGCATAGGGAGCGCTATTAGGGATAGCCACCTGAAGCCTTCGGAGCGCAGCGCGAGTTCCCGTTGCGCTCCGGAGGCTTCGGGTTCCTTTTGCTGAAGCCGGGGGAGCAAGATGCTCCTGGCTTCAGCAGAGAGGGAGAGCTGCGCAGCGCCCCTTCAGCCAAGCGGGAGGAGAAATGGAAGGGGCTCTGTTTCTCCTGCCGCTTCGTTGAAGGGGCGCTGAGGAGAGAGGGGGAGAATTATTTTTTCTTGTTCTCCCCCTCTAAAACAAGGTGCATCCTATGGTCGGATGCGTCCTATAGAGCGAAAAATACGGTACATGCGCCTGGTTGACACACATGTGCATGCACGCATCACAGCTACCTGGAAGTGGCTGGAAAAGGGGGTGGAAAGGACTTATGCGCTGTCCACAGACATGCACAATGCAACCTCCACATAAATGGGGAGTTGCCTGTACTGATTCCTTTCTGTAAAGTACTTATGCGATGCCCTCCAAATGTTGCTGGACTACAATTCCCTTCACCTTGACCCATTGGACAAGCTGCCTGGGGTGATGGGAGCTGGAGTCAAACAACATCTGGAGGGCACTAGAATCATAGAATCATAGAATCATAGAGTTGGAAGAGACCACAAGGGCCATCGAGTCCAACCCCCTGCCAAGCAGGAAACACCATCAGAGCACTCCTGACATATGGTTGTCAAGCCTCTGCTTAAAGACCTCCAAAGAAGGAGACTCCACCACACTCCTTGGCAGCAAATTCCACTGTCGAACAGCTCTTACTGTCAGGAAGTTCTTCCTAATGTTTAGGTGGAATCTTCTTTCTTGTAGTTTGGATCCATTGCTCCGTGTCCGCTTCTCTGGAGCAGCAGAAAACAACCTTTCTCCCTCCTCTATGTGACATCCTTTTATATATTTGAACATGGCTATCATATCACCCCTTAACCTCCTCTTCTCCAGGCTAAACATGCCCAGCTCCCTTAGCCGTTCCTCATAGGGCATCGTTTCCAGGCCTACGTTGGCTACGGCTGATGGCCTGTGACAAGTCTCAAAGGCCAGACAAAAAGGGCCTCATTTGGCCCCTGGGCCAGAGGCTCCTCACCTCTGCCATAGATGCAAGTAAGGAGGAGGCAGAAGTTTCCTTTGAAGCAAGAGCAGAGTTTCTCTGAAAATGTAATTCACTCAGGCAATGAAAAAGCTGAGTCACAGTCCACAGTAAGTGTACTGTCAAATTTCAAGTGCCTGAACAGTTTCTCCTATACATTCTTTTTAAACTAACTTTATTTAAAAAATAAAAAAATTACAAGCATGAAGTGTTGTCTTTCAGAGCAAATGCATGTTCTGCATTTGTATGCAGTCATCCACGCTGCATCAAAACAGACTGGGGGAGGGGAGTGTTTGCTCCTTAAAAAGTAAGAGTAGGAGAGATGGAAAAGTCATGGAAAAGAAGAGTTTGGATTTGATATCCCGCTTACCGATATATCACTACCCGAAGGAGTCTCAAAGCGGCTAACATTCTCCTTTCCCTTCCTCCCCCACAACAAACACTCTGTGAGGTGAGTGGGGCTGAGAGACTTCAGAGAAGTGTGACTGGCCCAAGGCCACCCAGCAGCTGCATGTGGAGGAGCGGGGAAGCGAACCCGGTTCACCAGATTACGAAACTACCACTCTTAACCACTACACCACACTGGCTCTCAACAGAAAAGGGCAATGGAGTGTTGGTGTGAGGAAGCCAATATGCAGTTTTGCCTGCCTGTGATGAAATAACTCTGTTTTTTTGCTACACTCCTTTCTTAGATCTAAACTGACTTCAGACGCAGAGAAGGAATCTGTAATGATGTTCGGAAGGAACCTCCGCCAGTTGCTTCTCATGAGCCCTGTCAGAGGACGGACCTTGATGGGAGTTGATCCTGGCTATAAACATGGTTGCAAACTGGCCATCATTTCACCAACCAGTAAGTGTGGTGCTCCAGCTGTGAGAAGCACTGGTTGTGTTATCAGGACATGTGTAGCTAACATCATGCTCTGCGGATGGTGTCGGATTATAGCTTCCATTTTCTGTGACCATTAGCTATGCTTGCTGGGGTCATAGGAATCCTGCAACATCTGAAAGGTATTACGTGGGCTACCCTATACTAAGCTAATGCTTTAGGCTGCTCAGCAGAAGAGGGAAACCCCAGGCAAATGGGGGGTGGGATGGGGTAGCAAAGGCATAGAAGAATTACCGTATTTTTCGCTCCATAAGATGCACCTAGTTTTTAGAGGGGGAATGCAAGAGAAAAAAAATTCTTTAAAGGGAGCGCTGAGCAGAGCCTGTACGCATCCCAGGCTCTGCTCAGCGCTCCCTTTCACGAGCCACGTGGAGTGTGTGTGCGCGGTGCTTGCAGGCTTTTCCCCGAGGAGGGAGAAGCCCCCAAGAGCCGCACACATGCTCCGTGTGGCTCTTTAAAGGGAGCGCGGCTCTTGGGAGCTTTTCCGGGAGGTGGGGGAAGGGACTGAGGGGCTAAGCTAGAAGCTAGAACTGCAAGAGGGAGCCCTGCGCAGCGATCCCTCTCGCTGTTCTGGCTTCTGGGATAGCCACGCGAAGCCTCTTCAGGGCAGCAGGATGAAGGCTCCCTCTGCCCTGAAGAGGCTTCGCACAGCTAAGCCAGAAGCTAGAACAGCGAGAGGGAGCGCTGCGCAGTGATCCCTCTTGCTGTTCTGGCTTCTGGGATAGCTGCGCAGCCTGCATTAGCTCCATAAGATGCACACACATTTCCCCTTACTTTTTAGGAGGGAAAAAGTGCGTCTTATAGAGCGAAAAATACAGTAGTTTAATTTCTAATAGTTTGTAGCCCAATGCATTCTGGACTTATCTAGTCCTTTGGCAGGGAATTTCAAAAGAAAGAAGCTCGGTCTTTTGTTACTGCTATCTCCACTTTCCTTCCATTGCCATGATTCCTTTTAGGCACATTAGAGAACAAGGGAGGGACAGTAAAGTAAAAGGGAAGACACAGTAGAATAAAAGGTGATTCAGGATAAGCCAGGATAAAACACAGATGCGTTTAAGGAGACGCTTGAATGTAATCTTGGAAGAAGATGGTTGAATGCCAAGAATTAATAGGAACAGCTGCCTTATACTGAATCAGACCATTAGTCCATTTAGCTCAATATTGTCGGCACGGACTGGCAGCGGCTCTCTAGGTTTTAAGCAGGAGTTTATCTGAGCCCTAAAACTGAGACATTCTGCTTGGAAAGCAGATGCTCTACCAATGAGCTGCAATCCTTCTCCAAACACATTTTGTTGGGACATGCAGCACAAATCTTTGCCGTCTTGAAAACTGCGCTACAAGCTTTTCCTAAAAGATTTGGCTTGTTTTGGATGCAACTCTGAATTATGGCTCAGCCCTACAAGAATACGCTTTGGGCTTCTGTGTTTCTTTTCTCTTCTGATGTGGCTATGCAGAGGTTGGAAGTTTCCCCTCCCTGTTTTAAAGTAACTAGAGATCCTGGTTATGTTTGAACTGGGTAACACTGGTTAGTTTAAGCAATGGTTTGTAAGCAAGCCGGGTTCATAAACTAAGGCTCGATCCTGGCTTGTTTCAACAAACCATAGTTTAAAGCAGAAATAGCAAATGATGTTGGAGTCCAGCTTGCATCACCCCCACCCAAATTTGTTAACACTCAGAGGTTACCATTGTATCTGTCCATAGTTACCCAGTGTCCCCTCACTTTGCACACAGTGAGAAACTCTGGTTTGTTTAAAACAGGAAGCAAAAGCTCCTGTTTGCTGCTGCAGAACAGCAAGAGAGAGGAGGGGTTCGTGCATGAGCCTGAAGCTTGCTGAAATTTGTTCCAGTATCACCAAACCATGGTTTAGTGTTGCATATGAAACGGACCACCAAGGTTATTCTTCCTAACTAGATGGCTTTTCATTTCTTGTCACCTTAGGCCAAATACTCCATACTGATGTTGTCTATTTACACTCTGGTAAAGGATTCCGTGAAGCTGAGAAGATACGGACACTTCTGCTGGATTACAAGTATGTTAAACAAACCTTCCCTCTTTTGGTCTGCCCGTGCATTAGAGCTGAACCAAAATGGAAGGGGTGCCTTTTTGCAATCCTGTTTGGTGGCCCTAGAAATCTGCCTCCCCTGCTTTTTGGCAGCCTTTTTCAACCAATAGCAGGGTGTTGGGAAGAGGGAGAAGAGCACATGTCTGTTGCTGAGACAACAGGGCCAACATTCCCTGTCTTGCTGAGCTGTGTTGGGCGGCAATGGTGCTACCAATGCGATGTGGCAAGAAAGGGGCCATGTTTGCTCAATCATATCCTGGCTTCATAAACTGAGATATGAATGAACCTTCCTTGCTCCCTTCTCTGGGTACTTGAATGCATTATGAAATCACCTTCCTTTAACCATAGGTTCCCACTTCATCTTGAACCAGCTTCAAACTGTGGTTTAAAGTCTGGCTTGTTCCGTTGTTTCCCTGTTTGAATGAAATGGGAAACCATGGTTAGTGGGATACTTCCACACTGCATTCAGGTATGCTGTGAAGCTGAGATACCTCAACTGGACCAGGGAGCATCATTCCTCTTTCTTCATTAATGGATGTGTGCAGCACTTCCATCTCCATTCACAGTAAAGGAGTTTTCAGAGTTCTCTCTTTGTTCAGGAATGTATGGGAGATGCATTGTGCATTAATTCATTTCGGGTTAACAGGGCTGCCCTTCCCCTTATCAATTTTAATCGTGCAATGTTGTCTTGTGAGAAGATACTCATCCCATTCTCAGCCCATGAAATAATTATGGTAGCCTGTGTTATTACAGTTTCCCATTGCATTTTCTGATTCAATCAAGTGATAAAAATAGATATACATGAATGGAATCAGGATAAAGAGTTGAAGGAGAAGCTTACGATTACCTGCACAATTTTTCATTCAAAAATACTTTTATTTCATTTCATTTGTAAAAATTGGGGTTAGTTTTCCCAGACAGTTTGCTTAAGGGTGGTACAGTATATGAGCTTACAAACAAATAAACAAATAAACACCAGCTCTTTGCATCTCCACTATCTGAAACAATGTACTATGTTAGGTGGCCTCTTCATGTTAACTCAGGTAGGTTGGCCTTCTTTTTCCCATTCCATATTGTTGAGCCAGGTGCATTTTCTTCTCTCTGATCTGTTGGTGGAGGAAGCAACAGCACCCCCTACTGGGACAGATGGTGCCATGATGACTTCATACTTTCTCAACCTTAACATTCTCTCTTTCCCTCCCTCTGAAAGCTGCGGCACCGTTGTGATTGGCAATGGAACGGCTTGTAGGGAAACAGAAGCTTACTTTGCTGACTTGATTACGAAGAAATACTTCGCGCCTTTGGATGTCACTTACTGGTAAGAAAATATATGAAGCGTGGTCTTTGCTTTTGTAGAAATGTAGCTTCTATAAGAATTTATTTTATTTTATTGAGATGGCTATTTCCCCATTTATCTCCTTCTGCTTGGTCCAGCTGTTTTCAGGCAAAACCTCAAAACAAACAAAGAGACTTTGAACATAATCATCATCATTAGTCGTCTCCAGAGGGCCTGTAGAAACAAACAGAAGGAAACAGTTCGTTGATAGTCCCAATAATTATGGTCATGGTACGGTGCAGGAATGGGGAACACTTTTCAGCTGGGTGAGGCCAGGGGCAAAACTGATTGGAGCAATGAATGCATATGTTAACCATTGTACCATAGGCAAATTTCGACAACACTCACCAATTTTAATTTGGGGTGGGGTGGGGTGGGGAGTATTCCCAACTAGCAAAGGTTTGGGAATGCAGTTGTAGACCTGATTGTCTTCATAAAGGTAAGGTAAAGGTAAAGGACCCCTGGACGGTGAAGTCCAGTCCAAGGCGACTATGGGGTTGCAACTCTCATCTCGCTTTCAGGCCGAGGGAACCGGTGTTTGTCCACAGACAGCTTTCTGGGTCATATGGCCAGCATAACTATACTGCTTCTGGTGCAACGGGACACTGTGACAGAAACCAGAACACATGGAAATGCCATTTACCTTCCCGCCAGAGTGGTACCTATTTATCTACTTGCATTGGCGTGCTTTCGAACTGCTAGGTTGGCAGGAGCTGGGACAGAGCAACGGGAGCTCACCCTGTAGCGTTGATTCGCACCTCCGACCTTCTGATTGGCAAGCCCAAGAAGCTCAGTGGTTTAGACCACAGCGCCACCTGTGTTCCATAGTTCCTGACTGGGCTGGGCAATGCACCACAAATTACAATTTTCTAGGTGACACGTTTTTGTCGTCATCCACCTGTCTTGGGAGGCAATGGAGGAGTGCATCTTTGGGGTTGAAGCAAAACTGTTGGGAGATTGTAGTGCCTGCTGTGGCTGTAGAGACCTATAATGGAGAGACATGATTTGTTGCAGCTGGGGCAGAGGAAGGCGTGCCACTGCAGATGCGCCACGGCCTATCTTAATAATAGAACGGCCTCGGTCCAGTATATCTGAAGGAGCGTCTCCACCCCCATCGTTCTGCCCGGACACGGAGGTCCATCTCCGAGGGCCTTCTGGCGGTTCCCTCACTGCGAGAGGCCAAGTTACAGGGAACCAGGCAGAGGCCCTTCTCGGTAGTGGCGCCCGCCCTGTGGAACGCCCTTCCAGCAGATGCCAAAGCGATAGAAGACATCTGAAGGCAGCCCTGTTCAGGGAAGTTTTTAATATGTGACATTTTAGTGTATTTTTCATCTTTGTTGGAAGCCGCCCAGAGTGGCTTGGGAAACCCAGCCAGATGGGCGGGGTACAAATAAATTATTATTATTATTATTATTATTATTATTATTATTATTATTATTATTATAGAAGAGCTTCAGGCTGAAATCTTCTGTGTAGTTACTTAGATAAATCCCACTGAGGTCAATTGGCCAACAGTGAAATCCTAACCATGTCCTGTAAGTGCTGTTGAGCCCAACTGGGCTTACACCTGGGTAAATGGAGTTAAGATTGAAACCGTCTCTTGAATGGAGTTAGATCATTGGAAGCTGCCTTATTGTTGGTCCATCTAGCTCAGTATGTGTGCAATGACTGGCAAGGGCTCTCCAAATTTTCAGACATGGAACATTCCTAGTTCTACCTGTAGATACCAAGGATTGAAGCTGGGGCCTTTTGCAGGTGTCCTACTACTGAGCCATGGCCCTTCCCTAATTCTAGCTTATCTCACTGAAATATGTGGGATGACTCTGAAAATGTTTATGTTGAAATGGAATGGATTTTGATGGACTAAGTCCACAATCCTCTACACGTTGTTCCATGAAGCTCAATGGACTTTCTTCTGCATATATATATTCAGGATTGTGTCCTTAGTGCCTCTTTAACCACCCTTGACCGCTGGCTGATGAAAACACTGTTACCAAGTAAAGAATACATACAGATTTTCTGCATCTGCCGCTTGTCTTCCCTGAAATTTGCCTGTATTAATAGTTTTTGAGCCATGTGCTTATTCACTCACTTTGGGCAAGCACTTCCCCCTGTTCCAGCTTTCGAGAAATTGGTAGCATTTGCAGCCACCGGTCATCTGGGAGCATTTAACTATGCCGAAAGAGATTAAGCAAAATCCACTGAGCGTCTAATATCCAGTGCATTCTACTCCATTGCTTAAGCAACTTAAATATCAGTATTAAACGCTTTGGTCTCTCCTAATGGAATCACTTCCTAGCTTTGAAGTGGGCCCCTTACTGGCGAAAGTTTTAGTTTACGGTTCTCGTTCTTTTGTATTTTATATGTGTCTGCGCAAACCTTTACGTGCCCCTTTTGACTTTAATGTGTGTTACATTTCCAAATATCTGCATTAGTCTCTCCGGACTTTGCCACTTTCAAGTCCCCTTGCCCTCCTCTGTTTCTAATGTTTCACCCAGCCTAATTACATTTACTTTTCTGCTTCACAGCACTCTCAGTTTGAAGGGTGATTTAACGTTTGGGGTTTGCATTATGATAATTATATTTCAAGACCGTGGTGGGGGGGATTAAGATGTATTTGCTCCGGTTGCAGATAAAAAGGGTTCAGATCCACTTGTAAAACTTGATTGGTTAACAGCCCATAGTTTTTATTATTATATTTGCTGCTCATGCAGCATTAATTCTCAATTCATCAGGGTACCCAGGGTGCTGTAACTCTAGAGGTGACCTTGGGACTTGATTTACCTCCGCTCGGTTTTCTTTGTTAATGTGCCATGAAAGAAGTACATGAAAGATAGCCAACTTCAAAGCACCTTTTAAAGGAAAATGGCTGATACAAATCCCCTGGCTTTTAATAATGCCTGTCAAATGTTTCAGCTGTCTTGCGTCCTTTTACAAGCTTTTGCTTGCTGCAGTAAATCAGTTTGTTTCAGGTTGGGATGGGGGCCGTTAGAGAACAACAGGATTATTTTTATTTTGTTTTGTTTTGCTTTTTGTTCACTTTGCAATTATTACAATCACTTACTAGCAGCACAATCCTGGTGCAAGCCTACTCAGAAGCAAATCCCAATGAATTCAGTGGGACCTATTCCCAAGTTAGTGGCACATTAACAAGTAAGTGTTTGGGATTGTAGCTTAATTTTTTTCTTAGTTGCCTTCCTCTAGAAAAGTTGGCTTTCAAAAATTCCAGGTAAACAAGTACTTTCTTGATTCTTAATAATAATAATAATAATACTCTTAAAACTAGTAAAATGATAAAATTTGATATGAATAACACAGCATTTAAATAGATAAGCTCATCAGCCAGTAGTTGGGAGTTCTTAGGAGATTTTTTTTTTTTAAAGGAAATTGTAAAAAGTTAAAGTCCATCTTTCTCAAGTGAAAGATGAAAATTTCTTACAATGAAAATTAAAACAGCAAACCTCAAATCCTAGGACATGGTTGGAAGATGAGTGATGTAGCAAGGTTGAAGCAACACAGGTATAGGTCTTTGTCCGTTCATGCAGGCGAGATCACTTGGGATTTACTATATGTGCCATTTTGAGTTCTATTATGGAAAAAAGGTGGGATAATAATGAAATGAGTGCAAGAAGAAGAAGAAGAAGGTTTTCACCAGGCAGGGATGAGAAGATCAATTCCCCAGGAGGCATCTTCAACTAGATCTAGTGGGTTTATTGGTTTGTTTGTTTACTATTAAAAATATAGACCACAAAGTGCGGTTTACATAAAACAATAAAAATACTGTGATAACGTTCGCTAAAGTTCCCAAAAAAAACAAGATAAAACAAAACTATATATTGCAGATGAAACTTCACAGTGTACAAAACACTGTTAAAAGGCAGGGCCCAGGAAAGCTTAAGAAAGCATATATACATTTGAAAGAGGTGGTCAGAAGTAGTGCAAAGCAGTGTCTCACCATGTAGAGGAGACAGTAATTATAATTACGTGGGCATATTTCACTCTGACTTCAGACTTGGTTTTGGTACTGCGACAGCCCTGGTTGATGATGGAGTAGAGCCCTGCTGGTCCCCCTTGATCTCTCAGCTGCTTTTGATACTATTGACCTCAGTATTCTCACTGGTTTGGGAGCTGGAGGTTCCACTCCTACCTTCAGGGCAGTTTCCAAAGTGGTTCTGCTTTGCCCCTGTGGTGATGCTGCTGTAGGATCTCACAGGCTTCTGTCCTCCTTGGTATTTCATATCTCTATGAGGTTGGTGGGAGCAGTCATCGGGATTTGGAGCACAGCATCGTCAAATGCAAATGAAGGTGAATAATATTTATTTATAATAGCTGAACCAAGTGAGGCTGAGCTGGTACTGGACAGATGCCTGGAGGTATGAATGGACTTGATGAGAGCCAGTAAGCTGAAGTGGAGTCCCAACAAAGCAAAGGCACTTCTGTTGGGTAGTTGTTGTGACTGGGAGTTGGGGGGGGGTATGGCCTGTTCTAGATTGAGTTCCCACAGGAGACAATGATGGCCACCAACCTAAAGGTAAAGGGACCCCTGACCATTAGGTCCAGTCGTGACCGACTCTGGGGTTGCGATGCTCATCTCGCTTTATTGGCCGAGGGAGCCGGCGTACAGCTTCCGGATCATGTGGCCAGCATGACTAAGCCACTTCTGGCAAACCAGAGCAGCGCACAGAAACGCCGTTTACCTTCCCGCCGGAGCGGTACCTATTTATCTACTTGCACTTTGACGTGCTTTTGAACTGCTAGGTTGGCAGGAGCATGGACCGAGCAACGGGAGCTCACCCCCTCGTGGCGATTCGAACCGCCGACCTTCTGATCAGCAAGTCCTAGGCTCTGTGGTTTAACCCACAGCGCCACCTGCGTCCCTAGGCCACCAACCTAGATGGCTTCAAAAGAGGATTAGACCAATTCCTGGAAGAGAGGGCTAGCAATGCTTCTGAATGCCAGTTGGTGGAAACCACAGGAGGGAAGGTTGCTGTTGTACTTGAGTCCGCCTTTCTCACAGGCATCTGGTTGGCCACTGTGAGAACAGAATGCTGGACTAGATGGGCCATTGGCCTGATTCATTAGGGTGTTCTTGCACATTTACTTACCCCCTTCCAGCTCTTAATGTCCGTGAATGACTTGGGACTCCTCTGCCTTGCATAGCAAGCCTTTATATTAGATATTCTTAATGCAAATCCAGCATGTCAACTTTTGTAATCTAGGAGGCAAATCCTTACCTAGTCCTCATGGACCTTCTGACAAATTGCTGAGATCAGTTACAGTCCTACATACTGGCCTGCATTAAAAATGTGCTGTTACCGGTTTTGACATTTTAAAGGTTTGGAAATGAGATACTCCCAAATACTATTTACAGTCAGCGGAAAAAGGAAGTCCTGGAACCTACTAAACATTTTGTCAGGCAGGATTTTCAAACTGCTTCAATAAATGGAACTGTGTGATATCACCTTCGTAACAGCCTCCCCCAGCACTGACTTTTTCTAGTAATATATTATTACTTGAGGCCTTTAATTCAGAATGGAAAACAAAATGGATGGTTACCTATCTACCTATCATTGAACTGAGTCTCTCCAATATGAAACTAATATGTTTTGAATCTCAGGAACTCTTGTGGGATCTCAGGAGCCAAGCCAGTTTGAATAACTGATTCGAAATAGCTCTCTCCCCCCCCCCCCCAATGTCGGTGTCTGTTCTTATTTCATTGTTTCTGAAATTATTCCTGCAGTTGACGTGCAGTGCCCCCTCCTAACACAACCTTTTCTCTCTCTAGCCCAATTGAATTGTCTCATTTAATTAAATGCAATTAATTATTCGGCAAACAAATTAGTCAGCCTGCAAATCGGAAGCTATTTGGTACTTTTGGTTGGAATGCGCTAGAATTAGCATTTGATAAAATGTTGTTTGACATTTGAACCTGTTAAGAAGCGTTTCGGAGAAATGGTTTAGACGTGTGCCTTCGCTGGAGCACTCTTGCCTCGCTGCTGTGTGGAAGAACTTTGGAAAGGAAATTTTGGGGAGACCAGTGGTACAGTTCCCTTGATGAGTCTACTCTGTATAATTTCACCCTTGCAGTGCCAGGGCTGAAACATTAATAGCAGTAGTAATAATAACAACAACAATAACAGTAACAACAACTTTCCATACCACCCTTTATCCGAAGACCACAGGGCGGTTTACAGTGTAAAACATATCTTGCTATGCTGCCCTCTTCAGTCAGCAATGGGAAGTTCAATCAATTTTGGTGTTTCATTATTTCAAACGATTGTTTATAGATTGGGTCGGGCTGGACAGTATATCATCCAAAACTGGTTTGAAGCCCATATCGTGATATTGGTTTCATATTTTTTGACCTGGCAATATATCACGAATCATGATGTGTGTGTGTGTGTGTTTGTGTGTGTGTGAATGCGCTATGTAAAAATCACAACGTGGGGGAAAACTGTGAAGCCATCCAATGTTTCTCTTGATTCCTGCAACCCTGCTATAAGGAGGTAGGGAAGGGAAATTGTAGTAGTGAGATGGATTGGAGTGACTGGGAATCAAGTGAAGGGATCAAGAACATAGAGCAAGCTTTCTTGGCAGGCTTAAATACCGCTAGGTCACTTACCCTTGCCTTGGGGGGAAGGGTTACCAAACTCTTTGTTCTCACACTTCTACCATGTGAACTCTACCAGGAAGGAGGTCCAAACTGGATGTTCCAAGCTTAGACTTTTGTTGTTGTTTAGTCGTTTAGTCGTGTCCGACACTTCGTGACCCCATGGACCAGAGCTTGCCAGGCACTCGTGTCTTTCACTGCCTCCCGCAGTTTGGTCAAACTCATGTTAGTAGCTTCGAGAACACTGTCCAACCATCTCGTCCTCTGTCGTCCCCTTCTCCTTGTGCCCTCCATCTTTCCCAGCATCAGGGTCTTTTCCAGGGAGTCTTCTCTTCTCATGAGGTGGCCAAAGTATTGGAGCCTCAGCTTCAGGGTCTGTCCTTCCAGTGAGCACTCAGGGCTGCTTTCCTTAAGAATAGATAGATTTGATCTTCTTGCAGTCCACGGGACTCTCAAGAGTCTCCTCCAGCACCATAATTCAAAAGCATCCATTCTTCGGCGATCGGCCTTCTTTATGGTCCAGCTCTCACTTCCATACGTCACTACTGGGAAAACCCTAGCTTTAACTATACGGACCTTTGTTGGCAAGGTGATGTCTCTGCTTAGACTACATGGCTTAATAATTTAGAAACATTTACCATTTTGGAACCCAAGTTGTACTGCCTGTCTTTTCTTGCTGCTGTATGAAAAAACCACATGAATCTGACCTTTGAAGAGTTTGTAAGTACAGTGGTACCCCTGGTTCCGAACGCTTCAGGTTACGAACTCCGCTAACCCGGAAGTAGCTGTTCCTGGTTGCGAACTTTGCCCCAGGAAATCGCGCGCCGGAGGCCCCATTAGTGAAAGCGCGCCTCAGGATAAGAATGGTTTCAGCTTAAGAATGGACCTCAGGAACGAATTAAGTTCATAACCAGAGGTACCACTGTAAAGCATTTTTAACTTATCAGCAGTATGCTTTCTTTCTATGTTAAGGGAGGAGGGGAAATTTGGAAGCAACTCAAAAGGGGGTATTTTAAAGGTTTGTAACCCTTCCACTTTATCTAAGTGGCTTAGGGTGTGCATCTCTTTGGCCTACAACTCCCTGAATCTGCCGCATCCTGGAAATTTGATGGCCCATTCTACCAGAGCAGCAGCAAACTGCTGCATTCTGCACTAACACCACCCTAGCCAACACTTGTAGGGCAGCCACATTGGGCATCTCCCAGCACGTTTACGAGGCATTACAAGATGGGCATTTATGCCTTTGCTGAAGCCACCTTTGCCTGCAGGGTCCTAGAACAGCCATCAGTGGACTCAAGGCTGCCATTTAAAATTTCCTACAGTGCTGCTACAGTGATAACATGACAAGTACTCCAGGGCATTGTGGGAAAATTTTAATGATGTGCGGCCCATGACTGGCACCAGCAATGGTGTTGACTGGGGTGCTTAAGCAATGGGTTGCCTGAGGATACTATGTGCTTCCATTGGTCTTTATTTAGACCTTTTCTTCCCATGCTATATCCCTTATCTAATTCACTTCCAATGCTGCTATGCCCCACATAGATTTAATAGCAGATGGGGGCGGGCGGATTTAGATTGGGGAAGTGGCATAGGAAGAAGGGTTAAGTACCCCTTCCCCTGGTACCCTCTTCAAAGCAGCTGTGTGTGACTGCTGGTTGGTAAAATGAAAATCCACAGAGATCCTAATTGTGGATTTCCTGTGTCCTGTCACATTTTGCCCTGATTTGGCCGAATATAGTGTTCATCTCTTCCCAGGAGATTTCTGCCTAGGTCCCGTGTTTGTCATTTCCTAAGCTGCGTTAAACCAATGTCTGAAGATCTACAGTGATTAGATGTACGATGTCACTGGAACACCCTGGGCTGATTTAACACTGCTTTAATGGGAAGTAAGTGTGATCTCCGAAAGCAGGGTTGTATCTCTGCTCTTCTGTCTTGGAGGGAGTGGAGCAGTGGTGATGATCAGAAGTCCCAATATTTGGAGCTGGTTTGGATTCAGATCAGCATCTGTGATGACAGATGCTGAGCAGATGTGTTCGATAACTGGCACAAACAATCTTTAGGACTCTTGACGATGAGAGCAATGAAGAGAAGACACAAAAAGAGGCCTGAAGGAAGACGACTGCATGATTTCAGAGTGTTTCACGGTATCCGTTCATGTTGCTATGTGGCTATCAGTATAATTTTTCCTGACTATAGGTCTTTAGGGCTGATGAGAATCACTTCAGGATTTGTTTTTAAAAAGACATTTTTATATATAATATTTTGCTGGGTGGCTTGGCTTTCTTGTGCTCCTTCCACTCTGAATGGTAGTCTTGCATATCTTTTCTCTCTCTTTTTCTTTAGCTTCACAATGATATATTCTAGCAGAACATGCAATTTTGTTTTTGAGTCTGCTTTTCTTTTTGTTGTTCTGCTGGACGTTAAATGTATTGACTGGATCTGCCCAGTCCCATTACTACCTCCCAGCAAACGGCAATATTCTTTATGACAGACGGGGCAGGATTTTTAAAAACCATGCAGTCTGTTATTGGCATACAAATACCGTAAGCGATAGAAGCTCTGTTGGATCATTCTGTTGGCATCTGATAAGCAAAGACAAATGAGGGATGCAAAATCAGATTTGTTTATTTTTCTTCATTAAAAAACTTTATAGCCTGCTCTCCGCCCCTGACACACACATTGAGTTGCCCAAAGTGGCTTCCAATGAAAAGAAACAAATGCAGGAATAATCTAACAATTAAAGAACAAATTAGCAAAACTAGACATTAAAACAGGAGCTGAAACACAAAGGAGTCACGCTAACTATTGATACATTAAACAGCCACAGAATCAAAAGCTTCTTTAAAAATGAAAGTTTACAGTGCTAGCCCAGAAAAAGTCCTCTCACCTGTTGCTTGTAATCCAACAACAAAGCTTGGCTTCAAATTGTAGGTTTCTGCCCAAAACAAGCTGTAGTTAAGCTGTTGAATAGAGTTTGCATGTAAGGCAAAGCCATGGTTTAATCAACCATGAGTTAGTGTTATGTGCAAACCAGGCCAATATATGTAAATTTTGTCAAAGTGGAAGTAGTTGTCAAAGAAGTTGATCCATGAATTTGATGGTGTAAATCCCAACTAACTTGTACCCTTCTCTAACTTATATGGAATAACATACAAGAGTAAGCAAAATTAATGAAAGAAAGCCATGTATTCTGCCGTATTTTCCATCCCTCGCCTTCTACTCCTGGCCAAGAGCTTTGTATCACACACCCTGAGCCTTCTGATCATATTTACTTGGAATTTATTTCTATTCATTTAAATGGTGACTTAATTTCCAAGTGAATATGCATACGATTGCAGCCCAAGTCTCTCAGAGTATCAACTTTCTCTCTGAGTATCCGGACATCTTGAAGTTGGTATTCTTTTAATTAAAATAAAATGATAGAAGCATTTAATGAAAAGCAAAGCAACCTTATTTTACCATCACAATGAATCTCAAATTATGTGTCAGGCATCCTTGAAGAACAAGGAAGCCAAATCGGATCCGTGCTCTGATTTATAAACATTGCTAGGGTTTGTATGGGACTTTAGCCATGTCTGAGGGTTTGCATGTGCCCTCTGCGACTTTTTCTTTTAAATCTTATTTTCTTTGGACAGATGGCCTCCATGTCTCACCACACACAGTTTTTAAATTTGCCCAGAGCTTCAAAAGTGCTTTGGTTTGCCATATCTGTTGGCAGGGTTGGGCCCTGCTGTTTGATTTACAAACCGGTTGGAAGCTCCACCAAGCAAGTGGAATCAGTTGTGCGGGACTTTGGTTGTGCGACATGCTTTCTTGAATGGGAACAATGTTATACCCATGACATCTTTCCCAAATCTGTACCCATGAGTATTAAAGAAAACTTGATAGCAGCTTCAGGTTCACTTCTTCTACCTTGGGATCCATGTATGAATGATTATTTGACTGTTTTCCTGCATAGGCCATTCCAAACATTACATGGCAAGCTAACTCATCAAAGTTAGCTTCCCCATATGTGCATTAATTAATTTACTTAAAAGGCTTCTGTGCTGCTTTTCAGAACAATGGCCTCACAAAGTGCTTTGCAGTCAAATGCATCAATAACAAATCCCTTCCCAACATTTTATCAGGCAGCCGTTGCCAATCTAGACTCTTTAATGAGTGTAGAAAGATGCATGGGTTTTGCAACACATACTTGGTTCATTCTTACATCACCACACTTAATTGAACACCTTAAAAGCAGAATATCTGAACAGGCTCTACACCTGCAGAATCTCTGTGATTGTTATAGACTAGTTTGTCATTTATTTCCATTTGTGCCCCGGTTCTGCATATCAGCTTCCTTGAAGTTTGTCTAGGGCAGAGATGTTTAAATTGTGTCCCTCAATATGTTGCTGAACTACAACTCCGATTAGCCCAGCTCGGCTGGCCAGTCACCAGGAATGGTGAACATTGTGGTTCAGAAACGTCAGGAATCATAGAATCATAGAGTTGGAAGAGACCACAAGGGCCATCAAGTCCAACCCCCTGCCAAGCAGGAAACACCATCAGAGCACTCCTGACATATGGTTGTCAAGCCTCTGCTTAAAGACCTCCAAAGAAGGAGACTCCACCACACTCCTTGGCAGCAAATTCCACTGTCGAACAGCTCTTACTGTCAGGAAGTTCTTCCTAATGTTTAGGTGGAATCTTCTTTCTTGTAGTTTGGATCCATTGCTCCGTGTCCGCTTCTCTGGGGCAGCAGAAAACAACCTTTCTCCCTCCTCTATGTGACATCCTTTTATATATTTGAACATGGCTATCATATCACCTCTTAACCTCCTCTTCTCCAGGCTAAACATGCCCAGCTCCCTTAGCCGTTCCTCATAAGGCATCGTTTCCAGGCCTTTGACCATTTTGGGTGCCCTCCTCTGGACACGTTCCAGTTTGTCAGTGTCCTTCTTGAATTGTGGTGCCCAGAACTGGACACAGTACTCCAGGTGAGGTCTGACCAGAGCAGAATACAGTGGCACTATTACTTCCCTTGATCTAGATGCTATACTCCTATTGATGCAGCCCAGAATTGCATTGGCTTTTTTAGCTGCCGCGTCACACTGTTGGCTCATGTCAAGTTTGTGGTCAACCAAGACTCCTAGATCCTTTTCACATGTACTGCTCTCAAGCCAGGTGTCACCCATCTTGTATTTGTGCCTCTCATTTTTTTTTGCTCATGTGTTATCCGCCCCTGATTTATAGAAATAGATGAGCTGAAAAAGCGTGGTTTGGTGTGATGTTTGGCCATTCTTACCCCTAGTGGCTGCTTGCTTGTGCCATGGAGATAGGAGTGACCTTGGAGAGCTGAGTGCTGACAGGACAGAAAACAAAAAACAGGCAAGCATCTCTACACCACGGCTTGCCTGTCATACTCTAGTTGTGATTTGGCTTTTAAACTATGGTTAGCACAAACTATGGGTTGGGATGATGCTTAGTAGAGCCTGGAAGCATAAATGAATTAATGGATGATTAATTTGGAAGTGGACTATGGAAGTTCATGTTTATGGTGCTATTTTCAGTAAGGAAAGGGGAGCTTTGTGTCACAATAGCTTTATGACTTAAGATGGAAACTCTGTCCTCATGCTGTCAATAGAAAACAATGGGGGACAAATGCAGGTAACTGTCACCTTTTTAATCACAAGACCTGCCATTTCAGGGCTTCACTTTCTGCCACGGACTTGGGATGTGTATTTCTGCTGGGGGATGAATTGCCAGCACCAGCTTTCTTCTGATAACAGCATCTGGCACTAGATTGATTTAACAGACTCTGAGGTTTGCTCTTTTCAGATATGCATTCTTACGGCAGCTACTGTGTAGTTCTGACATGGCCACACGCTGCTGTTGTTTTTTCTGCCTCCTAGCACCACGTGTGAAGCTAAAGCTCTTTGACACCTGCCATTTGGACCCTTTTCTTACGGAAAAATGTCATCGTTTTCCGACAAGATGAAGACAGATATCTGATCGTTCTTCTCTTTGCAGAGATATGCTGAGGGCATGGTTCATAGATGAATGGATAAAGGATTCCAGTGTCACAATTGCACAGTTTGCTACGTTTGGTTTAGTAAGCCAGAGGAAGATGTGGTGCTTTGTATTGGAAGATCCTCTTCCAAATGAAACATAGGAGAGGTTTCATTTTATTAGGCTAAAGTCGTCCTGTTCCACTGATTTTTCTGGGAACCAATTCATCATGACCGTAAAAGTGTGTGCCCTTAGAAGAAGCCAGGACTGGGGGAAGGTGTTTTCATAATAATTGCAAAATAGTCAGAATTATGACGGGAATGTATCAAGTGAAGATATCTGGTTTGCACAAGGACTTCAGTTTGCACCATGGAATTTTCCTTCCATCTCCTCCCTTTCCTGAAAACCTGTTTATAGGTGTGTGTGTTTCGGGAACCCCCAGGACAGATTGGGGTGCATGTGGGGAGGGGAAGCGAAAGCCCTTGTGTGAACAGGACAACTTGCTTGGATGCAAACCCATGTATCCAAATTGTGTGTTGGGGAAGTTGCCGCAGATCCTTCACCCCACTCCAATCAATTACCGTATTTTTCACTCTATAAAGACACACTTTTTCCCTCCTAAAAAGTAAGGGGAAATGTGTGTGCGTCTTATGGAGCGAATGCAGGCTGCACAGCTATCCCAGAAGCCAGAACAGCAAGAGGGATCACTGCGCAGCGCTCCCTCTTGCTGTTCTAGCTTCTGGCTTAGCTGCGTGAAGCCTCTTCAGGGCACGGGGAGTCTTCACCCTGAAGAGACTTCGCACGGCTATCCCAGAAGCCAGAACAGCGAGAGGGATCGCTTCGCAGTGCTCCCTCTTGCTATTCTAGCTTCTGGCTTAGCCCCTCAGTCCCTTCCCCCACCTCCCAGAAAATCCCCCAAGAGCCGCACACATGCTCCACGCGGCTCGTGAAAGGGAGCGCTGAGCAGAGCCTGGGATGCATACAGCCTCTGCTCAGCGCTCCCTTTAAATAATTTTTTTTTTCTTGCATTCCCCCTCTAAAAACTAGGTGCGTCTTATGGTCGGGTGCGTCTTATGGAGCGAAAAATACGGCATCTTCTGACGTGCTCCATCCGAAGTCTCTGCGTGAGCACCACACACAGCAGGCACAGAAGACTGCTTGGCAGTTGTTACAGAGTTGCTTTTGTCATATGAAGCAACAACACCATTGTGTTGGGATTTTTTATTTTTTTATTTTAATTTTGCCTAGAATGGCAGGCTGGGCAACTTAGCATCTTTGTTGAAGGACAGAGATAAATACAGAACCTTAAAAATGATCCCAATTCTTGTTTAAGGGAGCAATTCCAAGCACAGGAAGCTGGCGTATATTACGCTGACTTAAGTTAAGGTGGCATAAAGCACACCATATCCAGGGTCAGCCAGGGCAGTTAGGAGGGGTGAGGCAAGACATGCCTGCAGCGATAGACAACTCCAGAGTCTCTCTCCTGCAATAATCCACAACACCGCTTTGTTTCTTTGGGAAGCAACAAGTCCAACCCCTTTAAAAGGTAAAGGGACCCCTGACCGTTAGGTCCAGTCGCAGACGACTCTGGGGTTGCGGCGCTCATCTCGCTTTACTGGCCGAGGGAGCCGGCGTACAGCTTCCGGGTCATGTGGCCAGGATGACTAAGCCACTTCTGGCGAACCAGAGCAGCGCACGGAAACGCCGTTTACCTTCCCGCCAGAGCGGTACCTATTTATCTATCTGCACTTTGACGTGCTTTCGAACTGCTAGGTTGGCAGCAGCAGGGACCGAGCAAAGGGAGCTCACCCCATTGCGGGGATTCGAACCGCTGACCTTCTGATCGGCAAGCCCTAGGCTCTGTGGTTTAACCCACAGAGCCACCCGCGTCCCTGCAAATGAGCAGACGCCGATGAGCTCCTCGAGACCACAGTGCCAAGCAAAGTGAGTAAGGGGTGTCTAGGAACGTGGCTCCCCTCTGTTGGGCAGCAGGCCACAGCAGATTCTCTGTAGTGACTTAGACACCTCTCTTATAATACATCTGGCCGAGAAACAAGGACGTGGGCTTTGTGGGAGGATGAGTTCTGTGGGGATGGCAGTTGCCTGTCTTATCTGTGCAGGAACATCTTCCTGGAGCCATGCCTAGGCAGGGAGCTGTTCATTGCTACGGTGCTGGGTCTGACAGTGAGAGCAGGGTGGCTGTGGTGGAGAATGAGGTGCTGTTGGGTCTTTTCCTCCCCACCCCTTGGACAGAGCTTGTTTTCTGTCTCCTGGCTGCTTCTCTTGCTGACTGTCCAGTGCAGCTGGCAGTGTTGCTCCTATATTCCTTTTTTTTCCTCTTCACTTTAATACATCACACACACAAAAAGAGAAATATGAAAATAAACAAATATCCATCACCACTTGACAACTAAAAACAACAAGAAGAACAACAACAACAACAAAAGAAATAATACATTGAATAGTGTTCACAATACTTTGACATAAAAATGGTCTTTTTTCTGTAGGCCTGACTTCTGACGTCTGCACCTTACTTCTATTTCTCATCAATTGTTCACAATTGTTCATATCATAACATATTTTGGTTTTAATATTATTTATTTTATCATGGGTTTCCCCTCATACTTGAAGCCCCTGCTGAAGTTATTCAAATGCTGCTGCAGAGTTTAAACTGTCATTACTATTTTTCAAATAAATTTTAAGGACTTCCCATTTTGAAATAAGCACTTCCTGTGATTTATTTTTTATTCTTTCTGAAAGATTGTCTAATTTCACATATTCAAGCATTTATTTGAGTCCACTCTAATCTAGAAGGGACTTTATCACTTTTCCAGTTTGTCGCAGTGAGGACTCTTGCTTTGACCGTGGCGTAGAGAAAAATTTCCTTTGCCTTTTTGGGGATATCTGGGTCTGTGATTCCCCAGTAAGTAGGCTTCTGGTTTTTTGTTGAAAGATATTTTAAACATTTTTTCCCAGTTCAGAATGAGCTGCTGCTCTATTCCTGTTGGGGAGAAAAGCTTGGGTGTTGCCATAGAGGCCTCATTCCACCCCCACCCCCCCATTTCTGGGGTGCAGTCTCTGCTTAGCAAGTGCTCAGCCTGACCGCTGTGTGGAATGTGTTCCCTGACTGCAAAATGCCTTTCACCTTAAGACCCCAGAAGAGCTACTCTAGATTAGCTCTGATGGTGTTTCCTGCTTGGCAGGGGGTTGGACTCGATGGCCCTTGTGGTCTCTTCCAACTCTATGATTCTATGAGATTAATCACATCCTCATGTATCTTTATTGTGCCTTCTTTCTGATTACTTGGAACTTCACATCTTCTTCCTCCTCCTTGAAACAGTTTCTTTCCTGTGACATGTTTTTTTTTTAAAAAAAAATAGCAAGGCTTACATACCACTTAATCAAATAATTTTAAGTAAAACAGCTCAGTTGGTTAGAGCGTGGTGCTGACAACACCAAGGTTGCAGGCTTGATCCTGCATATTCCTGCATTGCAGGAGGTCAGACTAGATCAGGGGTAGGCAACCTAAGACCCGTGGGCTGGATCTGGCCCAATTGCCTTCTCAATCCGGCCCGCGGACGGTCCAGGAATCAGCATGTTTTTACATGAGTAGAATGTGTCCTTTTATTTAAAACGCATCTCTGGGTTATTTGTGGGGCCTGCCTGGTGTTTTTACATGAGTAGAATGTGTGCTTTTATTTGAAATGCACGTCTGGGTTATTTGTGGGGCATAGGAGTTTGTTCATTTCCCCCCCAAAAAATATAGTCCTGCCCACCACATGGTCTGAGGGACGGTGGACCGGCCCATGGCTGAAAAAGGTTGCTGACCCCTGGACTAGATATTCCTCAGGGTTCCTTCCAACTCTATGATTCTATGGAAAATAGTGATGAAACAGACATTAAAAATAGTAGGGAAAACAAGGTTTGCAAAATGTAGATGAAATACAATGGTACCTCGGGTTACAGATGCTTCAGGTTACAGGTGCTTCAGGTTACAGACTCCGCTAACCCAGAAACAGTATCTCGGGTTAAGAACTTTGCTTCAGGATGAGAACAGAAATCGTGCGGTGGGGGCGCGGTGGCAGCGGGAAGCCCCATTAACTAAAGTGGTACCTCAGGATAAGAACAGTTTCAGGTTAAGAACGGACCTCCAGAACAAATTAAGTTCTTAACCCGAGGTACCACTGTAATAATAATAGTAATTATTTATTAAAATACTAATCACTTATTGCCCAAAGGGTCTCCAGGTGACATACATGGAAAATGAATCAATTATACCGTAGAGGAAAATGGGGCATTATATAGCACATTAATATTGCTTTGGGGAAGAAAATACACACATTACGTAGCTGGGTGGGCTTGTCAAAAACAATGCCTAATATTGAAAGGCAGGGCATTTCAGTGAATAGGTGTTGCCACATTAAAATATAATTCCTTGAAAGTGTGGCATGAACATTATGTGGCATTTTTAAAAGTGCCAGTTTCACATATCAGTTGATCCTAAAAGTCCCAAGCTGTTAAGGAGTTTATGTACTAATAGAAACACATTGAGTTTGACCATGTGAAATTTGGCAGCCAGTTCAAGATCACTGAGCAAAGGTGTAACATGCCGGCAGAGTCTCTTGTCTTGTCAGCAGTAATTCTGTACTAACTTCAGTTTCTGGACCAAGCTTGGGGGCGGGGCAGGATGAATGAATAGCTTAAATTCCATCTGCGGATATTGATGCTGCTGAGGCACTGTTGTACACTCTCAAGTTTGCATCACTTTCTTTAGTCGGCACGCAAGGGGCCTATCCGTGCATTGTGAGCCAAACATGCTGAACAGAGTGTTTCAAAGACCCTCCCCCCATTTTTGGTCAAGTTTGCAGGCTAGTCATTGCTTAGAGCTTTATTAAACAACATGTGTAGTGGTCCACAGTAGATGAATCTGATGGAGTGGGCTGTTGAATGTGGATTTCCATTGTCATGGCTCAATTAATGTGCCCGGGACAAAAAGGCCTAAATCCATTGCACAATTAAGCTTGCTTAAGCCCATTGAAATAAATGGTCTCAAGCATGCCTAATTCTGTGTTGGATTTAGGTCAAATAAATATTATTGTAAGTGGTGAAAGACATATTATTGCAGGAATAATACTGTAGAAGACGCATGCCATGAAGGGGAAGTGGCGGCCACGGTACTTAAGATTCCACTGGGATGTAGTAGGAGCTTTAGCATAATAGTATTGGTATTTTATTCTACCTATATGCTAGTTTTCAGCTTTCTAACTATTGTTTGTGCCCTTTCTTTTTAGCGCTGTTTTGCCGGACCATGTCTAAGCATAGATAAATAACCAATATGATTTTCACCAAATAAAGTTGTAGCTTAGAGAATATCAAAAGTGTATGTCTGATGGGGGAAGGGGAAATACTGTATTATGTCGATGTATTCTCAATTTCTCATGTTTCAGGGTACTGTGATTTCTCTCCCCCCCCCCCACTTATAAACATTGTTTTTCATGAACTTTCCCTGACTCCTTTAAATTTATTGAGAAGAGGGGTTTCAATAAGCTCTGTAGAATGTGAGAGAATGATTAAATATGTCAGTATTTGATACATGAGTTATTCCAAAAGATCCTAAGGTTAACAAAATAATAAAATTGGACATAAATCCAACCTTCCTCGAATCGGCTGTCAAATCACGACGCTTTTCTCCCACACAAGTGAAAATACGTGTATTTTTCCATGGCAGGGATTTACCAAGGATGATGGCACATGGCAAGGCTGACAATCCCCGTCTGAGATGCATGATTTTTGAGACATATGCCACCTCCCTTGACCCGTAGCTGGCCTCCAAATGCATTCTCAGGTTTAGCTGCCAAATGGGGACCTGGTGTAAGTGAATGCCGCCCCATTGCCTCTAGGGTCCTTTCTCGCTAGGGCTGGGTTTGGCTCTGGCACTGCGAACTGTCAATCCAACATTCCGCTAACTTAATTGGAGTTGAATTTATTTATTTATCTGAGCGCACATGTGGGCGCGTACAAAAAAAACACCACCACGTTTGACTTTGTCAGGGAGAAATTGGCAAGAAATTGCCTTTGAGAAGCATTCGTGGTTTAGAATTATGCACAATTCAGCTGTTGCCATGGGCTGCTGACAGTAGTTCAACTTACTCAGTTCTTAAGTCTATGATGATTAGGTGCCGGCTGTGTTCTTATTGTGTTCTCTTTCTGCCCAACTTGTTGGCCTAGCATTGATGCTTTGCTTGGCATGTTTTGAATCCTGATTGTACCTGGTGCATTTTATCGTAAGCACGCTGTGTTGCTTCAGTTTATAGTGAAAGGATTTCTTTATCTTGACTTTTTGGAGAATTCTTCACATTGACAGGCCACAATGTTTGAAATAAGCAATCGTGTTCTTTCTACTTCCAGTTGACATTTTTTTGAGAACAGGGCTAAAAACCAGGCCTCCTCTTGTATGTGTGCAGAAATACGGTTGCAAATTCATCTCTACTTTTCACTCATCAAACATTATAAGAGCTTCCTTTGACATAACCTTGAAAGTATCTGTTTACAAAATGTTTGTACTGCATTTATGGGGAGAATAATGAAGAGTGTTGAACGAGCTAAAGTAGAGATTTAAATCCAGTAGAGGATAGATGGGAGTGCATTCGTTTCATAAGAGGGAAAGGTCTCTCCCCCCTTAAAAAAACAACACTTTAATGTATTGAGAATCTACCTTAAAGAAAACAGATGACCAGAGCGGAGTTACATTCCATCTTTATTGGCAAACACATGGAATATGCTTCTAGAATTGTGCCACGGCCTACAAGAGCGCAAGCTCCACTTAGGAATAAATTAGGAAGGGTTAGTCTTCTCAAGAGCAGAATTAAGCTCCTGACCTCTTGATTGTTGGAGCTTGAGTCTGTTTGATGAAGGTCATGTTGGCTGCATTCTCTAGAGACAGAAGGGCAGACTTGATAAGCACATTGTACTTGATCTGGTGATTTGGCAGGGGGTGGCGGCAGTGTGTTGAAAAAGTGAAGTGCTGCTTTGTTGAACGGTAACAGGAAGGTGGGGTGGTACCATGGACATATCAGAATTTGTGTATCTGCATGTGGTTTTGCTCTGTCCACCTAATCATGGTGACATTTTGTTTGTACTGGGGCGAGGGGAGTAAAGTGAGGAACATGGTAAAATTATGAATGTTATATGGCCTGAGTAGCTAACCCATAGCCCTCCAGATGTTTCAAAAACTTTTGATAAAGTCCCTCACTAAAGACTCCTAAATAGGTTTAGCAGCCATAGGATAAGTGGAGAGGTCCCCTTCTGGATCAGGAACTGGTTACACAACAGGAAGCCAAGAGTTAGGAAGAAGTGGGATGTTCTCACAAAGGAGGCATATGGGTTCCTCGAAGGATCTGTATTGAGTCTGGTCCTTTTTCGCTTGTTCATAAATGATCTGTAATTAATGGTGAGCAGTGGAATGGGTTGGCCGAGTTTCTTGGCGAAACCAAATTGTCCAGGGTGATGAAAACAACAAAAAACAGAATTGCGAGGAGCTCCAAAAATATCTCTGAGAACTCCAAAAGCTGCAGTGCTTCTACATACATACATACATAGTTTTATAACTTTCCACAGTTCAAACCGTGCTCAAGGTGGCTCACAGCGTGAACAAAATGCAGAGCTGCAACATAATTCTAAGTAGTCATAAACAATAAATGAAACATAAAAAATACAAAACCAAACTGAATAATTTCCACATAAATAACAACAAAGTCCTTAAACGGATACAAAAGCCCAATAGCAACAGCAGCCACGCTCAACAAGAGTCAGCCACCCTCAATACCCCAGCCCAAGAGTCTTCAGCAGCCTCAGCTTTTGTAGCTGAAATCAAGAGCCCCGCCTCTCAGGCCAGGTGGAAAAGACCTATAAGAAGTAGTGAGGATGGAACCTGGTACCTTCTGGATGTGACGCAGAAGCAGTTTACCACTGAGCTATGCCGCCCTCCAAAGCTGGCTGTGTAATTAATTACCTTCTCTAACTTTTCATGGTAAACTCAGATGAAACTGCCTAGAGGCTTGGAACTGTGCTGCAGGGAGGTAGCTGCTACCCAAGCAGGTCTACTTGAAAGGGCCAGTGTAATAATGTCCAGTGGAGATATATAGGAGACTTGTATGCAGGAGAATTGGTATCAAATAGGAGAATTGGTATCAATAGGAGTATAGCATCTAGATCAAGGGAAGTAATAGTGCCACTGTATTCTGCTCTGGTCAGACCTCACCTGGAGTACTGTGTCCAGTTCTGGGCACCACAGTTCAAGAAGGACACTGACAAACTGGAACGTGTCCAGAGGAGGGCAACCAAAATGGTCAAAGGCCTGGAAATGATGCCTTATGAGGAACGGCTAAGGGAGCTGGGCATGTTTAGCCTGGAGAAGAGGAGGTTAAGGGGTGATATGATAGCCATGTTCAAATATATAAAAGGATGTCACATAGAGGAGGGAGAAAGGTTGTTTTCTGCTGCTCCAGAGAAGCGGACACGGAGCAATGGATCCAAACTACAAGAAAGAAGATTCCACCTAAACATTAGGAAGAACTTCCTGACAGTAAGAGCTGTTTGACAGTGGAATTTGCTGCCAAGGAGTGTGGTGGAGTCTCCTTCTTTGGAGGTCTTTAAGCAGAGGCTTGACAACCATATGTCAGGAGTGCTCTGATGGTGTTTCCTGCTTGGCAGGGGGTTGGACTCGATGGCCCTTGTGGTCTCTTCCAACTCTATGATTCTATGATTCTAATTCAGAGGACTATGAAGTTGGGGATGTCACCAGTTGTTGGGGCACTCCCAGTTTCAGGTAGGGCATCCACCAGAGCCAGACTAAGACATTTTGGTGCCTGAGGTGAACCACAAAACAACACACACCCCACAGTCAGGTAAGAAGTGGGGAGTGAAGATCTATATTGGGGACAAGGGGGAGGGGATAAACTTTGACATTGGGATCTGCCACCCCTTTGGATCCTGCCGCCTGAGGCTGTCGCCTCACCTTGCCGTATGTGTGGGCTGGCCCTGGCATCCACACCTTAGCATGGATTTTTTTTTTAATCCTCATTAGTAAAAATGAGATTCATGCAAAGTACTGGAAAATGTGATCTCTTGCTATAAAGTGGGGATATGTTAATGCATCTCTTGAGTGCTAATAAAATAGGAATCTGGTTTGAGTATTGTTTGTTGCAAAGCTCCCTGGGCTGGATTCAGAGTGTCTCTTCTGCGAGTGAAAAGGCCTTGAATGCTTGTGGCAGGGACTGGAATCCAGCAGAGATTCTTGCTGGGTGAAGGGGAGGTGCCGTTTTTCAACGAGGGTCCTTCAGCCCTCCAGAACGGTTCCATGTGATAATCATCCTGGGGGCAGTTTCAACTTAATAAATCTAACCCTTCCAAAAATAATCATAATTCCAAATGTTCTTGACATGTAATAAAGAGAAAACATTATTAGCTTAATTTTGCATGTATGTGTGTCTGCAGTGTACTAAAAGAAGTATAATTTATCATTTAGATTTTCCCCACAGAATTTCCAGCAGTAAGCACAGACAGTCACCAGATGGTGCTAAAGCAACACATTTAGAGAACTGGCAATGAACATAATGCTGTTTGCTACTGTCTGATAAGTTCTGATGATATTTATACTGTTCACGACGGTTTCCTTGATTTGACTTGCAAAGCAAACAAGTTGCTGAGAATAACCGAGAAAGGAATAATAGTTTGTTGGTGTTCAAGTGAGTTTTATCTGACCACTTTCTGAGTTCCATTTTAGGGGAGGAAGGAGAGAAATAGCCTCTTCCCTTCCCTTTTGCTTTCATTATATTTCTCAACAGCATCTATAGCTTTGGCCTACATGCCTGTCGACCAATGTGCACACCAATTAGCATAGATTTATTTACAGTGGTACCTCAGTTTACAGATGCTTCAGGTTACAGACTCCGCTAATCCAGAAATAGTACCTCGGGTTAAGAACTTTGCTTCAGGATGAGAACAGAAATCGTGCGGTGGCGGTGCACCAGCAGTGGGAGGCCCCATTAGCTAAAGTGGTATCTCAGGTTAAGAACAGTTTCTGGTTAAGAACAGACCTCCAGAATGAATTAAGTTTCTAACCTGAGATACCACTGTATTTGTTTCATTTCATTTATCAGCTGCTTCCTGCGAACCGTCTCCAAGTGGATTTAATGATTAATAATAAATGGTTGTACATTTTCCACATTGGATGGCAGGACTCTGTGCTTGATCCCAAACCGTGGATCTCCTTCCCCATAAGTATGCTTCTGGTAACTTCACTCTATCGCTTTGGGCAAATACCCCAAAGACACCTCTTTACTCCGATCTTTGATGCCTGAGTTGTATATTTTGTAATTGAAAGTTGATTTAAAGCAGGCTTCCTCAACCTCGGCCCTCTAGATGTTTTGAGACTACAACTCCCATCATCTTTGAGCTCTGGCCTTGCAAGCTAGGGGTAATGGGAGTTGTAGTCCAACAACATCTGGGGACCCACAGGTTGAGAAAGGCTGCTCCAGATGTTTTGAGACTACAATTCCATTCATCCTTGACCACTGGTCCTGCTAGCTAGGGATCATGGGAGTTATAGGCCAAAAGCATATGGAGGGCTGAGGTTGAGGAAGCCTGGTTTTAATGTTGTAAGCTAGCCTGGAGCCTTAGGGTGGAGGGTGGGTAATTAAGATCATCTTCATCATTTGGTGGTAGCAAACTCCATACTACTGTATGAAGAATTCTTCCCACCACAGTCCAGTCCAGGTAAACTGCCATAACTAGTTTTGGGAGGGTGGCTCTCCAACACACCATCTGCTGCCATTTTTCACTGGATAAAATTATTACTGTTTATTTCAATTTACACCCCTCTTCCTTTGGGAGGAGCCCAGGATAATGCAATTAGGATCTTCAATCACCTATAATTAAACCTTACGTTTTACATATTTATTGCACAAAGTACTTTGCAATCCTCATTGCTTTCATTCTTCTGGGAAAAGTCTCTTCATTCCGCCCCCCCCCCCCATTATTTTCATTGTATGGAAGGACACCTGAAATTGAAAACAGCATGTCCAAGAGAGAATGGTGGACATCTTAGGATCTTTGTATTAGACTGTAGGCCATTGCTGTGCAAGAATATGTAAGCTTTTTTTGCATACCTAATTGTTCATCAAGCAGGACAAATTAATCACTTTGGAGTGAATTCTGTGTGCTGCAGAATATTTTGCATTCTTCACAAATAGGAGTAAAGGGATTTCTCCTTCGCCTGTTTTATATATTTTAATTTTGAGAGGGCAACCAGCTATGTGTAAGATGTACAGAGAGTGCCAAATTCATGCTCAGTCCGTCCCCCCGACTTTAAGTAAGGGGGGGGGGGATGAAATAGATTAAAAATCCACATGAGACATGCTGTTTCCCCTTTTCTTTTCTTAAATTTATGTAATATCACTGTCTTCCATATATTGAACTTCAAAGAAGAAAATGTATGGACCAAATTAATCCTAGAAACCTGATGACTTTAACTCTGCTCACGCTATCCCCTGAATTTGTTTCTAACAGCGCTCTTAAAATCTCGAGCCATTTGGTACTGCTTATTTATCATTTGTACAGATCTGTTAAAAGTGTGAAGGGCTTTACCTTTATCTCATTCCAGTAATCTGCTGGAACTGTTTACATTTGTACCAACTGAGCCAGGATGATGCACATTGCAGTGAGAGGGCTCTAAGCTTGGATCTTGACGCCAGGAACAGACTATTTTGAGGCCAGGGACAGCCATTATGAGGTTGACTTTTGTTCATATTTATCCTGTGGTTCCCTTCCAAGGAGCTCTGGTCTAGGATCACCCATGAGTTTAACGGCTGTGGAACTAGTCCAACATTCTGTGCAGTCCACCTCACCAATTATAACCTTATTATTCAGGGATGGGGAGGAATATGTGACTTCAGCCTTCCACGACACTTGATGTGTGGTGCGGACGTTTGTTTTATTGTCGTTTAAAGAAGCCGGTTAAATATTGTTTACGCTTAATTAAAAGACAAATGTTTAAAAAGACATTTCTTGTGTGATCGTCACCAAGAATCAAACCTCAAAATCTGCATGCTCCTTGTGGCATTTAATATTCTTCTTCCTTTTGCTTCTGTTCTTTTCCTTCATGTGGCTCAGAGCCAATACCTGAAGTGGGAGGAAAAAAAGAAAGGGACTTTTATTTATTTTTATCCTCCCTTCACCACAAGGTCCCAGGGCGAGTCACAACAGAGTATAATGAAGCATTAAGAACAGTTTGAAACAAATTACAATTATAACTAGACGAGGGTCCTAAATATTTCTTAAGTGGCAAAGAAGTGTGTCTTCAGCATATTACAAAAGCTGTATAATGAAGGTGCCTGATGCATCTCTGTGGGGAGTGAATTCCACAATTTGGGGGCTGCCACAGATAAGGCCCTGTTGCAAATTAGACCAGACTCTGTTACATCCGTTGAAAAGAAGTGGGATGCTTTTAGGTTGTCCTTTTGAGCAGACATAGACAGGGTGATGTCTTGCCTTATCCCACCTCATGTCAGACACCGCCCAGAACAACAAGTTCCCCATCTGTGGCTCCTTATACAGCATACGGTGCATGAAGCATAGCAAAACTGACCAAGAATAAAATATACAAGATTCACCTAATCTGCACAGGCAATCATGCATATGCAGTTCAGAAACAGATAAGATTTTATAGACTTACTTATTATTTAACAGTGGGTGAAACGTGCCCTTCTGTTCATGCTGCCTCCTGTTTCGTGAGGGAGTTTTCCAATTTGAGCTGCAATAAGTGTAATTACATCTGGGCTTGTGTGTGTGTGTGTGTGTGTGTGTGTGCGCGCGCAAAAATTATAACAGCAGATTTTTCCTCTGGAAAATACCTCTTCAGTAATGCCTTTAATTTTCCTGACAGTTGCATGCAAAATTTTGTCCCCACAAAAAGAAGAAAGCACAAACTTTCTAGATAGTATTTTGTGTCATATATATTTATGTGCCATTTCTACTGGTTGTAAGAGATCTTGACATACAGGCAGGGAAATCACTTTACTGTATCTGTAAATTTTTAAATACATTGTACGCTTTGCTTGAGAGCATATTCCATTTGTATCTGATATCATTTAAGTATTTTTTTGCACATGTAAAAAAAGGCATGCAAATCTTGCAAATGCATTTTTCCATAGAAGTGCTTCTCCCCTTTTCTAACTCTGTTATTTTGTTTACTTTTAAGCAATTTATTTCTCCAATATCCTTTATTTAGAAGCTGGTAGTTTTCCTTGTGCTGTGCAGCAAGGTTAGCTCCGGGAGCAAAATAATCAGTGTTCACTGATCTAATAAATGATTTAAAATATTCATGGTTGAAAATCAATAAGATACCGGTTATCTTTGGATACCTGCTAAGTTGCTTTTTATGTCATTAATGAATAAATAAAAATTACTTCCAGACGACAGTCTTGAGAAAATCCAGGCATCGTGTCATTGTGTAGATTTCTGATCCTATTCTTATGCTACTGTGAAGTAAAATGTGTTTAACTTGGACGGTATTTTAACGTGGTTTATTTAAGAGACAAAATACACATTTGAAAATGTTTGCAGTCATGTCCAAGTATAATTGACAAGTGTTGAGATAAATTACTAGGGAGGCAATTCCTCTTGTGCGTCCTAAGGAATATGATTTAAAACTTTTCTCTGCAAAATTTTTGGCATTATTGCCTGGCCTCAGTCAAGTCTATATATACACACTGAATTTCAGCTAGAATAAGTAACCAGCAGTTTTCGCAATCTGGAGCATTTTCAAAAGAGACTCCAAAAACTAATTTTTGTCTGGGAAAGTGTTGCTTGTAAATGCCATGAATGATGAATGGAACGCTGAAAAACGACTTTTTGAAACAGAATAAATATGTTTCAATTTGGGCTTTTCTTTTGTATTGGAGTCTTGGAAATGTTAGAGAAGTGATTTAAAAGCAAATTTGCTTCTAAGAAAACTAACCATCCACCTACTACTAAAGTTAATTCTCCCCTTCCCTCCCTTTCCATTTTTCAAAGCTGCGATGCGGAAGAGGAGACTTGCATTCTCAAGTTGCGTTGTTAGCGATCTGTGTTATAATTCAGAGCATTCTGAAGGTGTGCTAATTGGTCTGGTTCCTGCCTGCCTGCCTGCCTGCCTTTCCGGCCAGGTACACCCATGTAATACCTCTATCTTAAAGCTAGTAGAGTTACCCACACATTTGATGGTGGGGTGGGGCTCTTGATCATTATTTACTTACTTCTCAAAGCTTCCTTCTCCATAAGTGATTTCTTGGCAACTTCCGCAGCTGTATGGAACTCGGACTTTGAATATATGAATAAAATTGAGCCCAGTTGCCTCTGACCTGTAGATCTTTAAAGGGACTGGTTCTCTGGTACGAACAGAAATCTCATTGTCTCTCTCAAGTTGGAGGTTTTCGGTAGTAGGTGGGAAAGAGTTCGTTTTCTCCCAGCCGATCCTCCCCTCAAGATTTCTCTGTTGGCCTGTTTCAAATACGATACAGCCTTGATTGCTATTTCAGTTCACCTTCATATCTCATTCTGATTCAAACTTTGGGGACATTTGAAGTGTGCCTCAGCAAAGGAAAGGTGATACTTCTGCCTTTTGGGGACTGCCAACTTCAGGTTTTAAAGCTGGCCTTGTATGTGATGTTGCGATGCTGGTACTTTTTAGAGAAGACAGCTGTGGGTGCGGATGTGGGGGAACCCTGGTGCTCTCTGTTAAGTCAGGATAGGAACAAAAAATGATAGGTTTTATTCCAATGTTGCGAGCTGGTTTTGTGCTTTATATTTAGGAACGCAGAAAAATGCATGTATAGGAGTGTGTGAGAGAGGGAGGGGTAAGTAGCCCTACACTGAACTGGTGTGTGTGTTATTTTTGCATTTGAATGACAACTGACTTGAAGAAAATTTCCAGGGCCACTTTTCATAATACACAGAACCATGTACAAATATTAATTAAGTGCAAAATAAAAAGGAGATAATTATGTGTCTGCTGTTTCACAGAAATGTGTAATAAATCAGTGTGCCCATCAAATGCACCCGGACTCTGAAGAGAAGTAGCTGACATTATATATTTTGCTTTATTCAGTAAAGTTTTTTTTGAGATTTGAAAAAAAAGAAGACTGCTGATAACACTCCAGTCGGCTGTAATTTCCAATTTATAATTTTAGAATTAATGCGTTGCAATTAGGAACTGAGTGGTTCTAGTTCTGGTGGGCGGGCTGTGTTATGTCTCGTTACTCGTGTTATCTTAGCTTTTTGTTAAATGTGCCCTAAATAAAGTTTATAGTGGAAAGAAAGAAAAATAGTTTTTGTGATTAGTGATTTCCAGTTTTGCAAAGTTCTTTACAACTCTAGATCTCATTCAGATGCATATGTAGATACTTTTATGAGAGATACACACATTTTTATATGTGTTCAGAATGCTTTTTGTGAAATAACAATTGGTGTGAGGAGTACAAAGCCCAGTGTAAAAGATAGGATGCAGTCTTTCACAAGCCCTGTTGAAAACAGTGGAGCGTGTTCATATGTAAACAGCCTAAGATGGAGAAGGGAGATACAATTTTCAGATGGGAGGGGGAACAAAAATAAGAATCCAACAGCACTTTTTCATTTACCTGTGACATATTGAAATCACAGGAAAAGGTGGCATGGGTGAGAGGTGATGTGGAATATCACAGCTCCTAAATTTTTGAAATAAATCTCTTATATTTCAGTTCAAGAACGTATGTTTAGGATCACAGCCCAAGATCACACAAAACTGTACTTTCATATAATGCATGATGCAGATTTTACAAGCTTTGAGCCTGTATCTTTATATTTTGTGAACCCATTATTAAGATTTTTTAAAAATTTATTTTGTGTTGCAAGGTTTTAATGATTTGCTTTCTGTTCTGCAGCATTACCAATGAAGCGGGAGCCTCAATATACAGTGTTAGTCCAGAAGCTACCAAGGAGATGCCTGATTTAGATCCTAACCTACGAAGTGCAGGTAATTATTGGCTACTTCAGTA
Source organism: Podarcis tiliguerta (assembly GCF_965153285.1). Lineage (NCBI taxonomy): Eukaryota > Metazoa > Chordata > Lepidosauria > Squamata > Lacertidae > Podarcis > Podarcis tiliguerta. Next base: position 20,073,502 of record NC_139536.1, read on the forward strand.
TTTTCATGACACTCATAATGTATATATATGCACAACCACTTAAATAAGAGAAGATAATATTACTGTTGCCACCCTTAACTCTTTATGAATTTCCTTTCATTATTTCTTTTCATCATCCTTGAAACAAATTATAAATTGAGAACTCTACTTACTGTAAATATGTAAATACTGTGATGACCTACTTGTTGCCTGGATTGAGCCATATAATTGGGATTCATGTCTCCCTCATATTTACATGATAGGAAACCACAGGTTTTTTTCCTTTATTTAATGCCATATATAGTATACTTACTGCACGGGCATGTGACATATTGACTAATATATCTAATATGCTTGACAAGGCTGTATCTTGATAATTTGGTATCTGCTTTTTAGGTAGAAATAGCTCCAATAGGGAAATTAAACGAGGAATAACTGAATGTGATAGCTTTTACATAATTTATCTCTCTCTGGCTGTATTCGGGCATAAGATTAAACCTTGGTTCAACACTAGATAAATGTACGCAGCTTCCTCACGCTCACTCATTATTCAGCCTGCGTGTCTATCTTCTTGTCTTACGTGGCCAAGAGGAAGAATTTAGAAACTTTAAATAACCACAGTATCTTGTTTCGTCTGAACTGGAGATTGTGGTTAAATGCTAACTATGGTTAATTTCAAAAGAAGCCAACTTCAAACCATGGGTTATGAAGCCAGCTTGTTGAAATTAACTATAGTTAGTGTTTAACCACAAGCCCAGTTAGGACTAAATGGCAAACAGAGTTCATTAAAAGCAAAATATTCCAAATGCTTCCTCTTGTCTCTTGTGAATAGGTGGGAGCGGCTCACTCCCGTAGTGCTAAACTGTGGTTTAGTGTTACGTCCAAACACATTCTTCCTGGATAAAGAAACCCGTTTCTCATTGCAGGGGGTATCAAAATTGCAAAGGTACTTGCAGAAGTTATAGGATATTGGTAAACGTAAACACATTTTTTTTTAATAAAAAGGGGACATTTTACCCTTCCATCATAACAGTGGCCAGCATAAAACAAGCCCAGACACAGATGGACTGTGGGAGTTGCAAGCCATCTCAGCTTGGCATACTGAGAAGTGCTTTATACTGGCTGTATGTGGGAATGTCTCATTAACAATAATTTAACAGTCTTTGTAAAGGGAAAGTGGTGGTTTCCAGTGGCAACCTGAAACATATCTGTACTTGAATAACACGAACTATGTTTACTGCTAGTGATGTTTGAAGAACTTAATTTCTATGAATATTGATGCAAATTGACCAAAACTGCACTTCCCAGATTAGTGTGCAGAACAGGATAATGCTATCATTTGAATTTTTCATTTCCCCAAATTTTTTGATACATCACTAAAAAAGTAATGTACCAAAATGCATTGAAATGCATATTTTAGAATATGTGTGAGCATTGAGCTACAACATGTTCTTTAACGTGAATTTGTGATAAATGCATATTATTATTATTGATTATTTGATTTACATACCACCCTTCATCAAAAGATCTCAGATTTAAATATGAGGTTTAAATATGAACTTTCCTCTTTGTGTGGTTTTCTTAAAATAATAATAATAATAATAATAATAATAATAATAATAATAATAATAACAACAACAACAACAACAACAATAACAAACAGATTAATGCAGAAGCTGGACTTTGCAGACTTAGGTAAGAACACTTGGAAAATTGATTCAGACTAGAAATTAACTGATCTGTCCATTCTTGAGTACTACAGCTGAAAAATGTAATAATAATTTTGGGAACTTTTGGCTTTTCACGCGTTTAATTTTGTGTCCATTATAATGCCTTTAGATTGTTTCTAAACCAAACAAATACTTAGAACACAAAAAGTTAATCTATATATTTTTAACGTTAATACCGTCAAATAGCTTCATCTGTAGTTCCTGCTTATCTTTTATTTCTGATTTCTCTCCTCATCAGACTTTGTGCTCCTCATTCATCGCTTGCCAGAATCTATCATGTTTCTTCCTCTGTCTCACATCTCTGTGCTTTTTCCTTTTATTTCTCCTTATCTATAGAAACATTTACCAGCCAATATTTATTCAATAAATCTTCTCTTTTTTAAGAAACCCTAACCCTTAACTTTCCTTTAATTGAACTGCAATGTCCAATTTATTTTATTGAAAGATTTTGCTTCCATCTCCTCCAGTTGTGAGTTTCAATTCCATGTTATTTTGACTAACTTGTTCTTTATCTGAAGTGGGCAGGAGCTTTGCTGTTTGTTTAGCACCCGGAATCTTCAAAAATCAATACTGTATTTCCTCAAAAATGGAGATGTGCAGAGTGTTTTGTCAAGTGGGTGGGTGGGTGGGGCAAAATATGAATAAAGAGCAACTGCACGTGTGCAAAGTTTGGCAGGTTGCAATTCAAGGGTGAGTTCACATGACCAGCTACAGTCTGGTTTGGAGAGCCACGTAGAATGTAGTCCTGCAACCATATTGAAAGAAGGAGTGACTATCGCTCTTGCTGTGATAGTTCCTGAGGTGATGGTTGACAACCTCCAGCTCTGTTCATCCATCCCCTTCCTTAGTAGTAGTAGCAGTAATAGCAGCAGCAGCAGTAGTAGTAGTAGTAGTAATAAGAAGTAGTAATAGTAGTAAAGTAAAGGTAAAGAAAGGTAAAGGTACCCCTGACCATTAGGTCCAGTCGTGGACGACTCTGGGGTTGTGGTGCTCATCTCGCTCTATAGGCCGAGGGAGCCGCCGTTTGTCCGGAGACAGCTTCCGGGGCATGTGGCCAGCATGACTGAGCCACTTCTGGTGAACTAGAGCAGCACACAGAAACGCAGTTTACCTTCCCGCCAGAGCGGTACCTATTTATCTACTTGCACTTGATGTTCTTTCGAACCGCTAGGTTGGCAGAAGCTGGCACCGAACAACAGGAGCTTACCCCATTGCGGGGATTCGAACCACCGACCTTCTGATCAGCAAGCCATAGGCTCTGTGGTTTAAACCACAGCACCACCCGCATCCCTTATAAGTAGTAGTAGTAGTAAGTAATAATTTTATTATTTAAACTCTGCCCATCTGGCTGGGTTTTCCCAGCCACTCTGGGCAGCTCCCATCAGAACTTTAAAAACACAATAAAAGAACGTTAAAAACTTCCTTAAATAGGACTGCCTTCAGATTTCTCCTAAAAGTCAAATTGTTAATTTCCTTGACATCTGATGGGAGGGCGTTCCACAGGGAGAGCCATTGCCAAGGAGGCCCTCTTGCTTCTACTGCCTACTGCTGCTGTCAGCTCTCCTGACCTGTGGGCACGGTGCATTCTTCGGAAAGACCATTCTCTATGCTTCCTTCTCCAGTTTACGGGGAGGAAGGACAAACTTATTCCTTACCTCCTTCATTTTGCTAGGATCCATGGGTTGCAACCAGCTAAGCCCGGCATGGGGAACCTTCAGCTTGTTGACCTAATTACCATATTTTTTGCTCTAGAGAATGCGCCACCCGACCATAAGACGCACCTAGTTTTAGAAGGGGAGAACAAGAAAAAAAAATCCCTCTCTGCGCAGCACCCCTTCAGCTAAGCGGCAGGAGAAGCAGAGCCCCTTCCATTTCTCCTCTCGCTTTGCTAGAGAGGCGCTGCGCAGCGAGGAAGTCAGGAGAGCTCCGAAGGCTTTGCTATGCTTTCGCTGACGCCATGGAGCCTGCATTTGCTCCATAAGACGCACACACATTTCTCCTTAATTTTTGGAGGGGGAAAAGTGTGTCTTATAGAGCGAAAAATGCGGTAGACCCTGTACAGGTCCTGCTTTGGCCCGCGAGGCCATTTCCCCAAAGCACACCTATCTGGTGCTATATGTGCCTAATTACAGTGCACAGTTGGGAGCCTTAATGTGTAATCTCATTTGCTCATTGAAAAAGGAGTCTTGCTCTCACCTCTGGTCAGCTGGCTGTCGGTGAGAGCAAGCCCGCTGGTATCAGAGTTTCTACAGGGAACCCCATAGGGCAACTGACGCCTTCAGAAAGTAGAGCTTGGACTCGGCACCTAGCCAATGATAGGTGGTGAATTCAAGTCCTCTGGGATTGGCTTTGCTACTTCCTTACCCGGTCCAAAGCCTACACAGACTCAAAGCAGACTCTCTGAAATTGATGGACCCGTGTTAGTCGTGCCCGTTGGTCTACTCTGAGTAGGACTTCGTTGGATTCAGCCTCGTGACTCCAGGTTGAAGCTGCATGCTCTCACCATGTCAGACATTACACTTTGCTCTCTCTCCCAGCGGCTGCAAATATTCAAGGCAAAAGGTAGATGGACAGAGTTGAACGTGCATCCCAAAAATGGCACCAGCCAATCCGGCCCCTTGTAGCCTCAGGTGGCAGAAGTAGAACTGGTGGCAGCACTTGCGGGGCTCCATAAGGGCTGAACATTGACACCCACCCACCCGGGAGGTCTGTAATTTCTTGCTCTCTGCAAGAATGCAATTTCCAGTTACAAATTTCATCATTATGTTTGCAGACAAATGTTGATTCGAAAAAGCCCTGAACTTAATACTATATGCAAGTAATAATAGAATCTGTTCAAGTTGCTTGGAAGCCTATAATGAATAAAATGCCTGCCTCTCAGGAGAAGTGACAGCACTTGGCTGGTCATCATGTAGGTTTAGCGAGATGTCTAGTCTGGTGAGATTAGTTTCTGTGGTGATTTTGTTTTTTTCTTGTTTACTGGATCTCCATTTTGGTTTGGTAGGCCACGAGGTCACACTTAAATCAAGGAAATCTGACTTTTTCTCTTTTCGTTTTAATTGTGTTAATCGACGTCAAGTTCTGTGCCGGCGTGATTTAGTTCAGTACATTGAGACAACGACAGCAGCTGACAGCTGCATGATGAAGTGTGACATTTGGAATTAAAATAAAAGGTTTTGCAGGCGTTGCACCAGATAGCTGTGATCCTAACCCGGTTTGCCACTTTAGCATTTCACTCAGTACAAAATAAGATAGTGAGGAGCAAGGGAGAATTAATCTGACAAAATAAAGTGAAGAGACCTGTATCTGCTAATAAAGAGTAGTTACATAAACTCAGTCAGAGGAGGCTTTTGTAAAATGAAGTTGTGCACTGTTTGGTAGCCTTTTTAGATCTATCATTCTGATTCTGACAATCTATAATTCTGATTCCGATGATCTGTAATCTCTGTTAAAAGCCGCCTCTGCTTTTGTTCAGCATATCATATATATTTTTTAATGAAACCCACCAAAATCCAGTTGTCTCAGCAAAAGTGGAAAGGGTTCTTTGTTGATTGGTACATTGGCTGTTGTATATTTCAGCCAAATAAGATTGCTCTTATTGCTATTTTGAATCTAGGGAGCTGATGCAGAGAGATAGTGAATAGCCCCAGGTCAATTCATATAGTGGGTGATGGCCTACATTGGTCCACGTAGCCCAATGTAATGGTCTGGAGCAATTGGCAACATTTATTCAGATGGGTGGATTCCTTCCGCCCCCGGGAGGGGGGGAGGCACCCTGCCTCAAATATTTTTTATTGGGGGGTTGGCAAGGGGCATCCGCCCCTAGGAGTTGGCTCCTATGGGTTGAGGATTGTGTGACTCCTCTTCAACATGTTGCAATAGCTTCACTGTTAAGTATAGTCTGCTGGGTTATGCACATCAATTCCATTCAAATATATATTTCTCCTTTTAGCATAGGCACAAGAATCCTTGACCCTCAGCACAACTGATGTTAAGGCTGCAGTCCTGGCGTCCATTGAGTAGGGAGTAAGTCCCATCAATTTTAGAGATATGTTTTTGTGTAAACATACTTAGTCCTGCATGAGAAAGTGTTAAATATATTTATCTATCTGCAAGACCAGGTTAGATCATGGGCCGAGTGGATTGCAACCCAGGGCCCCCTGTCTCAAGGGGCCACTAGTGTTCTAGGCCACCTTCAAAATATGATGTGTGTTTAATTCTTACAGCGCAGGTGTGTTTGCCTGTTTCTGCTGCGCCTTACCTATATAAAAAGGTAAAGGTACCCCTGCCCGTACGGGCCAGTCTTGCCAGACTCTAGGGTTGTGCGCTCATCTCACTCTAAAGGCCGGGAGCCAGCGCTGTCTGAAGACACTTCCGGGTCACGTAGCCAGCGTGACAAGCTGCATCTGGCGAGCCAGCGCAGCACACGGAACGCCGTTTACCTTCCCGCTGGTAAGCGGTCCCTATTTATCTACTTGCACCCGAGGGTGCTTTCGAACTGCTAGGTTGGCAGGCGCTGGGACCGAACAACGGGAGCGCACCCTGCCACGGGGATTTGAACCGCCGACCTTTCGATCGGCAAGTCCTAGGCGCTGAGGCTTTAACCCACAGCGCCACCCGCGTCCCTTACCTATATAGAAACCTATATTATAAAACACTTGAACAACGTATTCTCCAAATGGGTGCACAGATAAAATTATAGATAAAATGCAGCTAAAATGCGGAATCAGAAGAAAAACAGATATTCATAAAGTTGCCTGCATTAAAGCAAAGATTAAAAAAAACACCCTTAAATTGTGTGTCTGCGAAGGATTGCCAAAACTAAAAAATGTTTTCAGTACTGCGTATACCTGCCTAGTGCCAAGAGACAGGGAGTTACAAAACATGGGTGCTGCTGCACTAAAGGAATGAGTCCTTGCAAATGCAGAATGGGCAGGTGACACTCATCAAAAACATTGAGTAGTCATATGATGAGCTATTAAGCGATATGTATGCAGGCAGGTGTGAAGCAGGCTCCTTAGAGTTGAATCACTAAGATTTTCTGTCCAGCACTTTTGCTTGAGACTGAACATACATAAAATTCCTTAGAGATGTTAATTATTTAGCACAAATTCTATTTATTTGGCATTTTGTAGAGTACTGGAAGCAAAGAGGGCAAGTCCTCTGCCCCGAGGAGCTTGCAGTCTACATTTTGATAGATGAAGAGCTGGGAAAGGGAAGGGAGGAAAGGGGGAGCCAAGGAGTTCAGTGAGCGATGGTAGGCAACTGCGGCTTGATGGATGACTATTTTAGTACAGTGTGTATCCCAAATGTTTTTGTTCACAGATTTGTAGACTTCTGAAAAAGAATGAAATCTCCCACTAATATGAAATCGCACAGATGAGTGTGTCATAATCCAGAGCAGCTGTTTGAGAGAAGGAGGGAAAGGAATTCCCTCCCCTCTTTTGCTTCTATGTTGCCTAACAAAAAACCTTGACCAGCACGTTTCTTCCAGATGCTGGAGAAACACTGGTGAGTCTTAATGGCTACTACTTAGAAGCAAAACCAGTTGATTCCTACGTGGAAGTAGTTTTAACCATTCTTAAGAGTAAAAATGAGACAAGACAAGACTTAACTGACTGTTTTTCAGGTAACTGGATTTTAGCTCAGAATTAAAGTCATAGTATTTAGGAGAAGGGTGAAAGCTATGCTTCTGCAATTCATACACCAAGGAAACATTGCAGAAAGGTGCTTATTGAGCAAATAGCTTCAATCAGCCAGACTGCATATTGCAAGAAAGTCCAGGGTATTATTGCTTGGTTCATGGGTGTTGTTGTTGTCGTAGTTCATTTTGGTCCCTTTAAGGGTCCCTTGGTGGAAATGAGAGCAAAAATCATTGCCTAAGAAATCCTCTGGGGATTTTTACTGACCACATTGCAACCCAACACAGCACATTCTATACCTCCTCAGACAATCCTTTTTGGTGTTGGGATGCAAGGCAGAAGTAACCAGTCTTTCTGGACCAGTGGGCACATTTTGAGAGAGAGAGATGGAGGTACCAGTTGCAAAATAGCTGGTATGGGGGTGGGCATGGCACAACACAAAATCAGAGAGATTTGCTTACCATGGGAAGTCGGCAATGTCTTGCTGGTCCAGATTGTGAAGATCACACCACACTAACTCTCCTTTCACAGAAATTGCTTAAAAGATACCTGCCCATTTTGCCCCATAACTTCCTTTCTAGGAGGGCTAGAGACGTACATTTCCAAAGCATGAAAGCAGAGAGTCTGGGGCAGCTGATGAGGTTCACCAGCAAAAGCTGGAAAGAAGGCTTGATTGTTAAGTCACTCTTTAAGTTGTAGCCCTGTGAGGGGAATAGGGGTCTTCTAACAGCTCTCAGCACCCTTAACAAATGACATTTCCCAGGATTCTCTGGGGGAAGCCATGACTGTTTAAAAATTGTATGATACTGCTTTAAATGCATAGCAGTTCGAAAGCACCCCCGGGTGCAAGTAGATAAATAGGGACCGCTTACCAGCAGGAAGGTAAACGGCGTTCCATGTGCTGCGCTGGCTCGCCAGATGCAGCTTGTTACGCTGGCCACGTGACCCGGAATTGTCTGCGGACAGCGCTGGCTCCGGGCCTATAGAGTGAGATGAGCGCACAACTCTAGAGTCTGTCAAGACTGGCCCGTACGGGCAGGGGTACCTTTACCTTTACCTTACAGATGGTGCCTAAGGCAATTGCAGGAGTCCCTGTGAAACAAGGGAAGCCAACACAGGCCCCTTCAGATGTTGTCAGACAACAGCTCCCATCATCCCTATTTGCCATGCTGTCTGGGGCTGATGAGAGCTGGGGTCCACAGCATCTGATGGGCACCATGTTGGCTGCCCCTGGCCTAGAGATACTTTCTGTGCAGCATTGTTCAGTGTTATATGTGTTTTGGTTCCCTATGACAGGTCAAGTTGCCAAGTTCCTCAGAAATCCCTTGGCGCTATCAAGTTTTGTAAGGTAGCTTCTTGTCTTTAACTCTCCCCTATTTGTGATTTGCCACTGTGTTTCTCTGGACAGCAGCCATTGGGTGCAATCCAGAGAAAGTTAGCAGGCTCAAGTCCCATTGAAATTGATAGGGCTCAAGTGCTTAATAGTGCAATTTCATCTCGCTGATTTCAATGTAATTTAAGCACGCTTGACTTTCCCTGGATTGCCTCCATTGTGCATTGGTGGTACTTTGAAGCATCGCACCAGTTCCATTTCTTAATACGAAAAATAAAAATAAATCTATTTTTTAGAAATAGCAAATGCAATATATTATCTGGGTTGCCACTGTTAACAGAGAGTGTGCTGACTGAGATAGACCCAATCCTGCACAGGCAATTCTTAGGGTTCTTTAAAAACTGTATTACACTGTTCAAATTCCTTTCACAACAAGGGGCAGTGCTGATTTGTATGATAGGCGTGGGAGAAAACATGTTGTCAGAAACAAACAAAAAGCATTCTGAACTAACTTGGCTGTTTGTGTTATACAGACAACCACTGATCAAGTGGTGCATTTGCAGGAGATAAATCCTTTTTGAAATTAATGGGTCTCTTTCTCCCTCTAACCCGAAGCAACTGTGGAAGTGCCAAATCTTGAAAGAATAAGCCTCCTTAAAACTGAGCTTGGCGATAGCTCTTACAATGAAATACAGTTATTGGGAAGATTGGCTCCATGCATTTTGCTTGGCACCGGCTACGTTGATTCAGTTCTGTTTTGGGATACCCAGCGTAGTTTCAAAATGTCGCCTTTCCCCCTGACTTTTCTTTTTATGCTTCTTTTACCAAGCCTAGCCACTCGGTGTGCTTCATTGCATCAACTCACAGAAAGAAATATAGACAGGCCGCAGTACAAAGATTCCTTCTGACATGGAATAAGATAGGAAAGGGCATTTCCTCTTAACCGACAAGCGCATTTATACTAGCCTATGTCAAAAGAGATCTCCTTAGTATAGCTTGTCTGTATTACTTTTGTAAGTTAGTGCAACGAAGCACAGAGGGACACTTTCATTTTAATTTCCGTTTCACCTATTAAAGCAGAGACTGCACACTTTTTTCTGGTTTTGTTCCTACACTGCGATGCCTTCAAGATGAACTCGCTTTGCTCAAAAGCTAGTCAGAGCAGCCTGGGAGCCTGTGTCCAGCTTCAGAGCTGTCTCTTGTCTTGCCATGTGGCAGAAGTTAGTTGTTAGAATGTACATGGCATAATGTTTCTTCAAGCCAATTTCCCTTGGACTGATTTAGAGTGAAATTGAGGGATGGAGTGTAGTTCAATGTTAGATTATTGGCTTTGCATGCAGAACATCCCAGGTTCAATGTGAAAGGTCGCTTGAAAAGACTTCTGCCATAAACCATGGACAGCTACTGCCAGTCAGTGTAGACGATATTGAGGTAGATGGACCAATGGGCTGACACAGTAAAAATCTCTCCCATATCCCATGTCCTGATCTCATGAATTACCCAGTTCCAATTATCTCGGAAGCAAGTCTTCTATTCCTTCCTGAAAGAAAGGCATTTCCATAAACAAAGCATGTATCTCCTGCTATTTTCTTTGCTTGCTATGCATCTGGACACCTCTTAGTCTATAGTAACCAAATTTTTAATGGTGCCTGAGATGCAGGAGCAGGTATTCCTCTATGTGTGGATACAATTGAATGAACTGGACCGTTTCAAATGGCACTGATTTCAAAACTGCAGTGATTTCTTTTTTGGTTTCTTAGAATTCCTGATCAATGCAGAGTAGGAGGCTCCTGGTTTTAATTTATTTAAAAGAGTTGTACGTAGATGGTGCTTGTTAATGTGCGCTGCTTTTCCTTCAAGGAGCGCCAGGCAGCACATAGTTCCCCTTCCCCTTATTTCATCCTCACAACAACCTTATGCAGTGGATTATACTGAGAGATGTTGATGGCCCCAGCTCACCCAGTGGGCTTCATTGCTATGTAAAGATATGATCCTGGGTCTCCCTGATCCTAGTCCTGCACTCTAACCACTACCCCGTAGATAATCATGCATAATAGATTTTCACTGCTAGTGCATGCACTGGAAAGCACCTTGCAAAGGGAAAAAATGAAAGCCTTCAAGAGGGAAACTTTGCAATAATTCCTGCATGGAAGTACCTTTCTGTGCAGAATTTGGGCATCTTGTTTGGATGCTGCTGCATCAAGCTGCAACAGTGTGTTTACTGCCCTGCCTCTTATTAGAGTTTGGATGATAATAATAGTAATAGTAATAGTAGTAATAGTAATAATAATAATAATAATAATAATAATAATAATAATAATTTATTATTTGTACCTCGCCCATCTTGCTGGGTTTCCCCAGCCACTCTGGGCGGCTTCCAACACAATATTAAAATACAGTAATGCATCAAACATTAAGAGCTTCCCTAAACAGGGCTGCCTTCAGATGTCATCTAAAAGTCTGGTAGTTGTTGTTCTCTTTGACATCTGGTGGGAAGGCGTTCCACAGGGCGGGTGCCACTACCGAGAAGGCCCTCTGCCTGGCTCCCTGTAACTTGGCTTCTTGCAGTGAGGGAATCGCCAGGAAGCCCTCGGAGCTGGACCTCAGTGTCCAGGTAGAACGAAAAATGCCTCTCATCATTCTTAGTCCCAGATGCATCTGTCTTTGTGTGTCTCTAGCAATTCTTACTAGCCAACAGGAGTGCAGGATTCTGCTGGTTACCCAAGTCAGACCAATTGGTCCATCTAGCTCAGTACTGTCTGCATTGATAGAGCCCACAGCCTTTCCATGGTTAGTAACAGAGGACATTACATGTCCTACCTGGAAATGCAAGGGAATGAACTACTTGCAGGAGAGGCAGATGCTCTACCACTGAACTACAGCCCTTCCCCTTGTTTCTTTGCTCCTCTCTTTTTGGTGACTCTGCTTCCAACTCTGCAAGACCAGCCCTCCATCTCCACCAGATTGTTTTGTGTGTTCCCCTGCAAAATGATTAACTTTCATCACTGCAGTAGGGGGCAGCGCTGGTGTAGACTTACCCTGAATGCGTCTTGGGTTAGAGGTTGGGAAGGTATTCTGCAGGGTGCATCAGAGGTGAGCCTACATCCCTGTGTTTGAATGGAGGTACTAACTATGGGTAAAAGGAGCTGCCTGGATAAGTAAAAGGATGGCTCCTGAGTGAAGGGAAAGAAAAAGAGAGCAAAAGGTCACGCAGCGCAGCTTGGCTTAGCATTGTCAAGTCCCATCTGCTTGTATTCTCTCCACAGGGCAGAATACATTGGATTATTGTACATTCAAAGTTCAGCAAACCACTTGCACTTCCCGTTGCAAGAGAATGCCTTTTAGGCATTTGGGGCTTGTTAAGACTTTTAAGACTGTCATGCTACAGGGGCTTATACCCTTGGGTGCTTTTACAGATAGAGATGTACCGTTCAGAGCTGTCACAGTGCCCAGCAAATGGAAGGTAAAGATCGGAGACAATATAATTTCTTTTGACTTTATCTCAGGGAAAGTAAAACCATTTGATGATTAGATGTGTGGGACATAGTGCCTTTATGTCTACTTGAGCTAATTTCTTCGGCTTCTTTAAAAGAGCACTGTTCCCCTTTGGCTGCTTCGGAAGAGAAGGTCACTTTTAGAAAACTTTGCCAGAGAAAAGTCGTACACTTAACGGCGCACTGGAGAGAGGTGGTTTTAAGTGGAAAATACTTGCAGCTAACCACAGAGAGCCAACGTGAATTAACTCGGGATTAGAAACATATTTTAAAAAGGCTACATTATTATTAGTCAGTGTAATATGCTGTCAAGCCTTTTCAGCTCAAGTGTGAAACTAGCTGTTTCTTGGAGAGGATAAGAGGAGATACAGGCCTAATTCGCGTGTTACAATAAACCGTAATGACTTCTAGCGAACCTGCCAATTTCACTCATTTGGCTGTTACGCAGGAGAAGCAAACCATAAGGCTTAGCCTTACGTCTGAACTGGGTTTTGTGGCATATTTCACCCAAATAAACCATCATAGGCAAAGCAGAAAATCTTAGTTACAGATCTTAGTTCGTTTGGAGTGAAATAGGACATCATCCCCAGGTTAGACAGAATGCAGTGACAGGGATAAAAGTTTGCTCCAAGCTACCAAGGAGGAGCAAAGCATACATGATTGGCTTGTTCATGGTAAACTATTAAATACTGGTTTACTGGGAAGTGCAGACTGGGCCATGGACTGCAAAATGGAGCCATTTTTATTTACTCTGCTAAATAGATAAAGTCTACTGTGGGATGGGCAAGGTTTACTCTGAGAAAGATTTATTCTGAGATCCTATCAGGCATCATTTTAGTCAGGATATGTAATAGACTACCTCCCTGACGACAGACCAAACCAATCCTAGTGATCATTAGAGGAGAATAATGGCTATCAGACTGCCACCTAGGAATCTCACAGAAATGAGCCTTTTGGGTTTCAGCATATACCTTTGGGAATATGTTCCCAAAAGAGATTTGGGAAGCATAATTTGTTGAATGTTTTAAACATCTCTTAAAAACCCATTTGATTACGCATATGGTTGCACTGATGTTTAGAAGAGTTGTCCTGCACAGGTGGTGTTTATATATATAAACTTTCATTATATTTGTAATATTTTGTGATCTGTGTAAGTTGCTTGGAGATTTTGCTAAAAATGCTGTGTGGTATATAAATTATCTAAATAAATCATGCTAGTTTGGTCTCAAAGCACTATGAACAGAAGTTTGTTTGCACAAAATAGCCTTTCACCTTGCTCTTTCAACCCTTTGCACACTCCAAAACATGTCCCTGAGATTGGAAAGGGCTTTAGGCGTGCTTGTGAAGTGGTGAAAGCAGCTGAAGTTGTGGGTGGTGAGATTCTTAGGGAATCTGTGAACCCTCTCCTTGCATAAGCAGAAATGTTTTCAAGGAGCTCTCTGGATCCAGGCCACTATATTTATTATATAAGCTGCAATGTATTTGAGGGAGTTTTGCATCATCAAAACAAGTGTCCGGTTTCTGCCATACTAGAAATACATTTCTTTGGCTCTTCATGTAGCATCAGAGGATATAAAGACTCCATGGAATATTACAATATATTCAAGTTAGTTGTGGTACATTTGTATGTAACAGGGGTGGCTAACCTGTGGCCTTCTAGAAAGTGCTGGACTACAACTCCCATCAGCTTGGCCAACATGGCCAGGGCACAGGAATGATGGGAGCTGTAGTCCAACAACATCTGGAGGACCCCAGGTTACAAAGCTAAGCGAGTGAGGCAAATTTGATAGGGAAGGCAAATTTAATGGGGAATAAATGTGAGTCCTGAAGCAAAAACCTGATCCAAGTCTCCCGTTGTGAGAGTAGAAAACAAGACTTTTGAACCAAAATATATTGTGACTAAAACTGCATTGCTTTGGAATTTCTGCATTGTTCTAATGATTCTGTTTGTTTGGCAAGGTCTGGTTGGGAAACCACTGAGGTAGCCAAGATGCTGGGAAGAATGAAGGCAGGGTGGGGAAAGGAAAGGAGAAAAATCTGTGTCAGCATAAAGTTCAGTGGTTTGTCAAAGCTAACTGGTGCCACAAATCCTAGCATTGCACTCAGCCACAAACTGTAGGAACTTGGACAGAATACAGGGAGCATAAGGAAGCTGCCTTATACCAAATTAGACCATTGGTCCGTCTAGCTCAGTATTGCCTACACTGACAGGCAGAGAACTCTCCATACTTATTGGAGATGCCAAGAATTGACCCTGGGATCTTCTGCATGCACAGCAAATGCCCCTCCACTGAGTTTACATCCCCTTCCGGTCTCAAGTGGGTAAATACTAGGTGTAGATTGACATTTCCAGGTGAATTTTGCTGTTGGTTTTTGTCTTGGAGCCTTACTGTCTTATTGTTTTTATATACCTGTGTTATGAGTTTCTCGCCTTGGGTTTTTTGCATGTTTGCATGTGGTTACCAATGTTGTTGTTGTTTAGTCGTTTAGTCGTGTCCGACTCTTCGTGACCCCATGGACCAGAGCATGCCAGGCACTCCTGTCTTCCTCTGCCTCCCGCAGTTTGGTCAAACTCATGCTGGTAGCTTCAAGAACACTGTCCAACCATCTCGTCCTCTGTTGTTCCCCTTCTCCTTGTGCCCTCCATCTTTCCCAACATCAGGGTCTTTTCCAGGGAGTCTTCTCTTCTCATGAGGTGGCCAAAGTATTGGAGCCTCAGCTTCAGGATCTGTCCTTCCAGTGAGCACTCAGGGCTGCTTTCCTTAAGAATGGAGAGGTTTGATCTTCTTGCAGTCCGTGGGACTCTCCAGAGTCTCCTCCAGCACCATAATTCAAAAGCATCCATTCTTCGGCGATCAGCCTTCTTTATGGTCCAGCTCTCACTTCCATACATCTGGGAAAACCATAGCTTTAACTATACGGACCTTTGTTGGCCAGGTGATGTCTCTGCTTTTTAAGATGCTGCCTAGGTTTGTCATTGCTTTTCTCCCAAGAAGCAGGCATCTTTTAATTTCGTGACTGCTGTCACCATCTGCAGTGATCATGGAGCCCAAGAAAGTAAAATCTCTCACTGCCTCCATTTCTTCCTCTTCTATTTAGAACACCATAGTTAAGGAGTGAGGACATTGGATGGCATGATCTAAATCAATAACAGAGCTTGTCCATTGGGACTGACTGGGCAGAAGGCAGAGGGACCAACAGTAGGAGAAGCCGGAACCAATGACAGGGAGAGCCAACCAATTCTAGTTTTCTCCTCATCTTCCTCGCTGCTGAGTTCTACAAGGACGATCCTGAAATTGAGGAGGAGGAGACTGAGAGGCAGTGCCGCAGCCTGGGCAGGCAGGTGGGGGCTGGCTAAAGGCAGGGTGGGCAGTGCCTCATTTGCCCTAATGGACCACCCTCCAATGGTAGGAGTGGCAAGTGAAACAGTACCATCTGTAAAAGGAAAGTAACTAAGCTTCCTTAAGAGATACTAAAGCATGTATAGAAGTAATTTTAAAATGTTGAAGTTGACCCCTAAAATAAATAGTGAGCAGCGCAGATGATGATGATGATTATATTTTACAAGTAATTTTCACCTGCTTCACATTTAATGATGTGTGGCGCAATATCCTTTGTTTAAAATGTCCTGAAGTGCTTTTATTACTTTTACAAGCCTCTTCGTGTCTAATATCTCATAAAAAACCCTCAAACAACTGGTATAAATACATATTCCATTGCAATTTACATTTTTATTCCACAAGGAGAGAATACTAGAGAACTAGACTTCCACAACCATTGGAATACTTCACATTGTAAGCAACTACCTTAGTCTGCACTGAGGCCATGATATCAGTCTATAAAGCGGAATTCTAGCACACATTTTTCTGTGTTATTTTATCTAGATAATGAACAGTAATCTGACTCAAAACAGTAGTAAAATCAACAGTTAGTTGCAAGGCAATCATGGAAAATATTGTGATTAATATTGTTAAATGTTAACGATGGCAAAAATCATTGGGTGGGGAAACACTAAATTAATCTCAGATTAGTTCAGTACTATCTGTGAAAGGATCTCCTGGATATTTTTTTTTGGGGGGGGGGGTGATGGTTTGGATTACTTTTGTTCTCTGTGTCCAGTCCTGAGCATCCTTTAAGAAGGATGTTGACAAGCTGGAAGGTGTGCAGAGAAGGATGGCCAAGATGATCAGTTGTCTGGAAACCAGGCCTTATGAGGAACAGTTGAAGGAGCTGGGTATGTTTAGCCTATAAAAGAGGAGATGAGAGGAGATATGATAGCCATCTTCAAATATCTAAAGGGCTGTCACAGGGAAGATGGAGCAAGCTTGTTTTCTTCTCCTCTGGGGCGTAGGACTCGAACCAATGGCTTCAAGTTACAAGAAAGGAGATTCCGACTAAACATCAGGAAAAACTTTCTGACAGTAAAAGCTGTTCAGCAGTGGAAGAGACTCGCATGAGAGGTGATGGACTCTCCTTCCTTGGAGGTTTTTAAGCAGAGGTTGGATGGCCATCTGTCATGGATGCTTTAGCCGAAATTCCTGTGTTGCAGGGAGTTAGTCTAGATGACTCTTGGGGTCCCTTCCAACTCTACAATTCTCTAAGTGTGTTTAGGATTACAGCTGTACAGAAAAATGAGATGATATTTTAATTGGCACAGGTAATGCAGGCTTTACTAAAGGAGAGGTTTCTGTATTACAGTTTAGCTTTTAGAAATTGAGTCGCTTATTGCCCTGCTTATAATTTGTACATTTACTTTCAGAATTGCTTCATTACCAAGCCAAGGTAATTAAAAAAAATAGTTTTAGTTTTAGCTTTTAAGTAGGTCATACACATTTGTAGAGTCATGTTTCTTGTCCTCACCCCCCGCTAGCTTACACAATATATTTGCTTATTGTGTTTTTTAAAAGTATTTCCACATTTTATTCATTTTATTAATTCATTCAATTAGTTATTCTAAATCTCCCTTTTTGTTAACAGAAGACTGTCGCTTTGTTTTTATAAATCATAGCCATGTTGCAGGTTATCAGTTTTATAGTGTCAGAAGTAATCCACACTCTAATCTTTTCAAAACAAAAACCTGACAACTTTTGCAGAATTGAGTTTTGGATGAGGTACAGCTGTTGAGCAGCTGCTTAAAATAAGTCTCATTTTAACCCCGCCAAGAAGATGTATGGGGAATCAAATTTGTGCCACAAATCCTGCCCTACTGAGAGCAAATTCTCAACACAAAGACTACTGTATATTTTACTGTATCCTTTACTTAGAAGGTGAAATTCAGGTCAACAGGATAGAAATCTCCTGCGGCACAAGAAACCTGAACAATCGATCACTGAGTAAATATTATCGTGGGCAAGCAAAAGCCCCTGAAATCTTACAGATAGGAGGAGAGGGCAGGCTCCATCCCCGTCCTTCACCCTCTTCCCACTTCATCCCTCCTCCACCCATCTTTGAAAATAAGACCACAAAGATTACCAGATTGCAGTTTTTGTATTTATTTTTTCTAAAGGAGAAGAAATATTTGCTAGCCTGCTAATAAACTAGCAGTCTGCATTTCCATGCTGGCTATAGAGCAGGGTTAGGCAAACTAAGGCCCGGGGGCCGGATCCTGCCCAATCACCTTCTAAATCCGGTCCACGGATGGTCCGGGAATCAGTGTGTTTTCACATGAATTTAATGTGCCCTTTTATTTAAAATGCATCTCTGGGTTATTTGTGGGGCTTGCCTGGTGTTTTTACATGAGTAGAATGTGTGCTTTTATTTAAAATGCATCTCTGGGTTATTTGTGGGGCATAGGAATTCGTTCTTTCCCCCCCAAAAAATATAGTCTGGCCCCCCACAAGGTCTGACGGACAGTGGACCGGCCCCCTGCTGAAAAAGTTTGCTGACCCCTGCCATAGAGAATGGGAACCTGGGATAGTATCAGCTACCGGGAGTAGGAGATTGGGATGCCTCCCCAAAAAACAGACTGATGGAGGGAGGGTTGGGCTTCCCGTTGCCTGAGGCCACCGTGGAAATCAAGTGGTCTGGTGGAGAAGGGACAGAGAGTTCTGTTCCTTTTCTGCTAGTCTACTCACTCTCTTACGTGGAAGTCCTTGTCTGCTGTGGTGACCGGGTAAGTTTAATATGAGGCTGCCTCCGTTCCACCACTTTATATACATATATATATATATATATATATATATATATATATATATATAAAATAATATTTATTGGAATTTTAAAATTACAAGAGAAAGAAAACAAGAAAGACAGGAAAAGCAAAAAAAAACAAAAAAACCCCCAGAATTAACCATACAAATCAATAAGAAAAGAATAAAATAAAAATAAAAAATACAATACACCAACATCCAAAAACAAAAACAAAAACAAAAAGTAAATTTAAAAACAAATCCAATAACTCAATATTCTTATCTTCGTTAACTTATTTCCTTGACCTCCTCACACCTCCCTCTTTTGTATTCTAATTATTAATTATCTCAGCAAATCCTTTCCATCTTTCACTATATTCTGTCCTTTAATTATCTTAATTTATTTTAGCCTTATCTCACCATAAAACGAAAAAACCCTAAAGTTTAAAAAATTATTTGTACATAACTCCTTATAACATTTCTACTATAGCCTAATAGTTTCATTCCAAGATTTTCCTGACAGTCATTAATTTTACAATACTTCTCAAAATGGTTTAAAAAAAAAAATTCTGCCAAACTTCATCCACCGTCTCTTCTTCCTGGTCCCGAGTTCTGTCAGTCCTTTCTGTCTGTTCCACCTAGTCCATCAACCAGGTGATCTTATGTCCGAGGCTCTTTGTTCCACCACTTTATACAACAGTTTCCCTCCCCTATCCACACCTGGAGCCATTTTCCTTGCTCTTCCTCCTCTTCCCTCATGGACAACAGTATATGATTACAGTACAGCCATACCTTGGAAGTCAAACGGAATCCATTCCGGAAGTCCGTTTGACTTACAAAACGTTCGGAAACCAAAGCGTGGCTTCTGATTGGCTGCAGGAAGCTCCTGCAGCCAATCAGAAGCTGCGGAAGCCCCGTCGGACGTCTGGCTTCCAAAAATAGTTCACAAACCAGAACTGTCACTTTTGCAGTGTTCTGGAGCCAAAAGGTTCGAGAACTAAGCTGTTCAAACATTACATTTCCCCATAGGAATGAATGGCAGACATTTGATTGTGTTGCAGAAAGTAACGAGATTTGATTTAATATTTGCATTTCACTTTTCCAACAACAAGTTGCACCCGAAGTGGTTCAAAATAGCATAAAAATGAACAAGCATTTCAATTACCATAGGGATATCAGGACAGAGTAGCATATAAATGAGGCGAAAAGCAAACAAATTCATCACACGATTAATACAACTCAATATAAACTCATAGGGGTTCAAAATGAGAATGCATTCAGACTGACTATGACTGCTGTCTTTTGACTGCACTCAATTTTGCACTTACGAATGCAATTTTATTGTTGATTTTATGCTCTTCATTGCCTTGGTATTTCTTCCCTCCATTTTGGTGGTATAGAAATAAATAAATGACACCAGGTGTTTCCAGGTGTTACTGCATACTTAAGTTTTAATTAGAATCAACCACGTTTACATCATTCTTGTTTCTCATGATTTTATGTGTTTTGTTAATTTGCTTCCCAAATGCAGTGCTTTCATTTTTGGTTGTTTCTTATGTATTTGTAGTTCTAGTCTCTCTCTCTCTCTCTCTCTCTCTCTCTGAGGGGGGCATTGTTAATTTTGTTATTGTGTTATGTTTTTTCGTGTTTTTATACTATAAATTGCCCTGTGATCCTCTGATGAAGGACAGTATATAAATTTAATTAATAATAATAAAAATAGTAATAATTGATACACATAATAGTTATTTCATATTATCAGGCAGAAATCAGCTTCTTTCAGAAAATAACCTTTCGATTCAGCAATACAAAAACCCAGAAAGTTTGGAAGGAGCTAGAGACAAATTTGTACTTTGTTCATTCCAGGAAACAGCACCAAAGACTGGACCAAAATGATTTTATTTTTTATTAAAGTAGAAAATAACAGAGCTTCATCTGGCAAGTTGATCTTGGGTTGGGGGTGGGGGAAGTTCAGCAACCTTTTGCTAGAGATATCAGACCCCTTTTCCAGAAATCAGAGGAGCCCGGGGAATTCTCTGGACCTTAGCCATTGAGATCCATTACATTACTTCCTACACAGTCTGTTCCTGAGTTCTGTTCCTTGGTCACTGTGACTAGTGGCAGAATATCGAAGGAGTGGGGTGGTTTGTTGATGGCTTTATAAAGGTTCTTATGGCATAGAATTAATCTCAAACCCAAGAAATAGGCCGAAAAATTCCCATTGCTGTGTTAGATAATGTGCTGAAATCCTTTACCTAAAAGGATGGCAGCTACACACATTCCCCTTATTCTCAGAGTACCTTAATAGGTGTATATATTTAGCTTTAATTAAGAATTATTTTAATGACACCATTTTAAAACGTTGAGTTGGGTTTTTAAAGCAAAGGAAATATAATCTGCAGGCGTGCAACATATGTTTTGTACTTGCACATTTCGACACGGAGAAACGACCAAGGCTCAAACAAAAAAAAGCAGAATGTTCTTATTTATGGGAAGATTGAGGTTGAGCTAATCCTCATCTATTAGCTTGTGGTTGTCATATGTTTGTTTATATGGTCATTTTGTAAAATCGTGCCCATTCCACTAGCATCTGGAAGGCTCATAATATTTCAATACACAACCGTTCTTGTTGGCTTAGAACGGTGAAGCCATTTCAGTTGATGTTGCCTGGCAAGTGGTTTAAGTTTATAGGGTAACTATGTTCAAAGTGTTTGTTTAAGAGAACGGGATCCAGCAAAGAGCTTGCATATCTGATTGCAAACATTTGATCTGTGTTCCGCGACTGTGAGAAGGAGAAGAGGGAGAAACTGATTCTCCTCCTCCTCTTACTATTTTCCTCAGGCATTTCCCCCCTATTATCTTGGCCTTAAATACCACAAGAAGGAGGGGAAACCTGTGAAGAAAGGGTTGGTACTGCAGCAAAAAAAAAAAAAAAAGGGGGGGGGGGAGGCCTGCCATTATGATATACAAAGCTGGTGTAGGGCAGGGCATAACTTGTGACCTATTAAGTTGAATGCAGCTCATCAGTTCTGTATTGTAGTTCACCAGATGCTTGACATTCATCCCTCCCAATTTTTGAAGCAGCAAAAATTGAAGGTTTGGCTAGTAGGTTGCATTTGGCTTTGCAAGTCACAGATTGTGCAGACCATTTGTAGTGGGCTTCCAGGGTCCCTAGGCTAAACTGTAGTAGCTTGGATGTGAATTTGGACGTATGTAGCCAGTCCTGTGGGACGCGGGTAGCGCTGTGGGTTAAACCACAGAGCCTAGGACTTGTCAATCAGAAGGTCGGTGGTTTGAATGCCTGCAATGGGGTGAGCTCCCATTGCTCGGTCCCTGCTTCTGCCAACCTAGCAGTTCGAAAGCTCGTCAAAGTGCAAGTAGATAAATAGGTACCGCTCTGGTGGGAAGGTAAAGGGCGTTTCCGTGCACTGCTCTGGTTTGCCGCAAGCTGGCCACATGACCCAGAAGCTGTATGCCAGCTCCCTCGGCCAATAGTGAGATGAGCACCGCAACCCCAAAGTCGGTCACGACTGGACGTAATGGTCAGGGGTCCCTTTACCTTTACTTGCCAGTCCTGTAGTGTGTGGCTCATAGGATATGGTGGGTGATTGCTACTGGCCATCATTTGGCAACTGGTTTCACCTCCAAGGCCCCCATGCCTACCCTAAGGCATTCTACTTGGTGTCTGCTAGTCTACCCAATGTCACGGGCACATTTGTTTCCTGAGGCACAGCACTTTTAATTTTTGGCATAGAAGTGTCTGGCAGCTCTTCACCGATAGGTTTTAAGGTGTATTGTCACTGTTGGACTGGAAGAACAGGTCAGCCTTTGATGGCCCTGTTTCTTGGCGAGAAAGACTTCTGCCACTCCTTCACCAAGCCTGCTTATTGCCAGTCTTATACATTGCCCCACAAAACTTAATGGAATTAACCCACCAATAAATTATAGATTTTTTTTTCTGTGCTGGTGGCATTTCCCCCTTGGAAAAATCCAAACTGTACATTCTCAGTGTGTTTTGAATTCAGATGATGAGAGAGGGAGAGAATTGTGGATTCTAAGGGGACACTTTCTGAGACCTAGGAAGATGAAACCAATGTTCTGTCTAGTCCAGCATCCCGTTTTGCACAGTGATCAACCATATGCCTATGGGAAGCCCTCAGTAAGGACATATGGACAGTATCCCTCTCCCATTGTTGTTTCCCAAAGGCTAATATTCAGAGGTACATTGCCTCTGAACCTGGAGGTTGTCTTTAGTCATCATGACTAGTAACCATCAACAGACCTGTCCTCCTTTAATAGGTGGCTTAAAGTCATCTAAGCTAGTGGGCATCACTACCTTATGGCAGCGTATTCCTCAAATTTATTACACAGAATTGTATGGAGTGCTTTCTCTTTGTCTCCTGCCAATCAAATTCACTGGGTGACTCCCAACTTCTAGCATTTTAACACTGGGGTTATGTGTCTCCCTATTTTCACAACTCTGTGCCTAATTTTAACACTCCCTGGATTGCGGCCTCTGTTAATATGATGAAAAAGTGCTTTCCATGCCACTACAAATATCTCCCCATATGAGGAAAGGGACGTAAGTGAGCCAAATCAAGTAATATTTTATTACTTTTTCAATATAAATTGAAAAAAGCATGTTTAATGTTTATTATGCATATTATTATTTAAAAGTACAAGCCAAGAGGACTCGTTGCTGCTATAGTAACAATTTTCTTCATTGTTCCTTTTCCAGATGTATTTTTTCCCCCCGAGTCCCGAAAGATGTAAGCAAATTTTAGGCCCCTTTCTAAATTATTCATGTATTCCAAGCAAGATTTTCCTAGGTGTGATCTATCTTCTGATGAATCTTTTAAAATTCATCACGGTTTTCTTTTTGCCGGCATTCTGAAAATACGGGCAAACCGTTTCAAGCCTGTTTTAGATATTGCCATCTTTATGCTGAAATGTTTTCCCCACCCACAACTGCAGTGCTCAGCATGAAGTGGTGATGTTTACATTTTTATTATTATTCGGCACATCTCCCTATCGAGCCTGAATCTGGCAGCTGCATAACTGGGTGCCATACATAGTAAGGAGAATTTAAACACTATTATTTATTACCATTTTTTATTTACGGATGCATTTTCGGGCTGCTTTTTGGGTGTAACCCACACAAGACAACTTATTTCCCCAACTTACTGCCAGTGTTTTGGACATCAGCTCCCCTTGGCTCCAGCCAGCTCAAGTCAGGGATGATGGGAGCTGTAGTTGACTTGATCAATGTCTATGTGCTTTGGACAGCGGTTGATGTCCGAGAGTGTTCAAAAAATCTGTGTGAGCACCCAAATACCCCCTGCATTACTAGTATAGTGTTGGTGTGGTGTGTTTTCACGCCCTCTTGGTTGTGTCTGCTCAACTTATGGAATGATTCCTCATCCTCAACAGAATAGTTTAAACTCCTAAAAACGAGATGCTGTAGTACAATTGCCACTAATTCGACCCAGGTACCCCATCTGTGGGTCTAGTGTTCTATTTCCTGGTCAAGGAAGCAGTCTTCCAGTTTACCGTATTTTTCGCTCTATAAGACGCACCAGACCACAAGACGCACCTAGTTTTTGGAGAAGGTAAACAAGAAAAAAAATATTCTGAATCTCAGAAGCCAGAACAGCAAGAGGGATCGCTGCGCACTGAAAGCAGCGATCCCTCTTGCTGTTTTGACTTCTGGGATAGCTGCGCAGCCTGCATTCAGTCCATAAGACGCACACACATTTCCCCATACTTTTTAGGAGGGAAAAAGTGAGTCTTATAGAGCAAAAAATACGGTACTTTACAGGGCACATTTTCATTAGGTCTAAAGAAGGCGTAGTCAACATGGTACTCAGAGTTGTAGCCTAGCAGCATCGGGAGCACATCACTTTGTCTGCTCCTCTTGTACAGTATATAAATAACAGTGACCAAACCTGCCTGCAAGTCCTCGCCCGAGAAACAGACTTCCTTGTCTCGGAAATAGATGAGACACATGAAGAAGAGTGGGAGGGATAAGGAAAGACAACGGAGAAAATTATTGTTGTTATTAATTTGTACACTGCCCTATACCTGTAGATCTCACAAGATAAAATCACAACACAAAATTATTCCCTCCTTTTCTCCTTAGATACCATCCCTCCAGTTGTATTTGCATTAGGGCATGTGGACATCTTTTGCTTGCGTATCCTTTGGTTGTGAGCTAACGCATTTGTAGCACCACTGTTTCAGCTACTGTAAAAAATTGGGTATAAAATGCCACTCCTGAGAAGGGAATGAATTAACAGTGCTTTGAGGAAGAAGAATGTAGCTCAAGTTTGTTAGCCAGGCAAGGAGTCGACATTGTTCGCTTGTGGTTTTCGTTTTGTTCTGGTTTTTGCTGAAGACTAGCTCCTCAAAGCCCCTGCTCCCTCTCTCCCCAACAGCACTGTCAAGACACTTCACTGCTCATGGGCAAAAATGTTAAAACTGTGCGGTGGCTTTGTCATGTCAAATATGTAGCATGGGGGTGGACTGAGACCACCAAACTGTTATTAAATCACTTCTTTTTGCAAGGCGCCCCAAGCTATCTGGATGATAAGATGGTATCCGTACTGAAACATCTGCATTGTATGCCAGAGATGCCGAGGTGAAAAGTGTGTGTATGAGATTCGCTTTGCCACCTGGCTCCTCCCCTCCCCTCCAGCCATGAAATTTTACATGGGTTTCCTGCATGACAGCACAATATGCTGTTGTCATGCCAGATGTTGCAATCGTGTTTTATTCCTAATTGATGACCTAAAAGGTTTTGCCTCAGCTTCGCAGGAGGAATCTTCAGGTTATGTTTCCTCAATAAACTGAAACAGCCTCGTGTAGAAGTCAAAACACTGTATCACTCTTATTTCTTTTTAATTTTAAAAGAAGCATGGTCTGACTTCACAAGATTCACTTCACACCTCCAGCCTTCAGATGTCTTGTTTTGACAACACTATTTTAAAGATTATGAATGTGCCTTGATGTTTGTCCCGGCCGACCTTTAAAAGAAACTTTTTAAACAGAATCTTTAGCCTCCTCATCATCATACTTATTTTTAACTCCTTATATTTTTCTGTTGGAAAGAAAAATCCAATATCTGTTAATGAAAACACTATTCAAGATTAGTATAAGCATTTAAAAAGAAATGTGTCTCTTACTTTGCTCCCAAAAATAGATATAGAAGTCAGTTAATTTTAATGTGTTGTAAAATAATTCTACTCCACACTTTAATATTTTGTTATAATATTTCAAAATGTGTATAATAACTATTAATGTTATTCTTTCCCAGGGAAAGAATCCCTGTGGTATAAGTCCTGTTAGTCTGTGGCAAGAAACAACAACATAGAATCTTGTATCATGAAGACGAACAAATATATCAGCTTTTGTGGAACAGAAACCATGTCCCTCTGGGGATGTTCAGAAGCAGTGTGGTACCGTGGTTAGCGTGTCAAAATAGTACTAGGTGTACCCAGTTTCGAATCCCTACTCTGCTATGAAGCTCTCTGGTTCATCTTGCACCAGTCACAATACTCTTCTTCTCTGTGTGTTCAACTTGTGTGTGGCCAAGTGGGGTGAGAAGCTGGGCCACTGACCCCAATCTTTGTGGTAGACCCCCAAAGGTCTAAAATGGGGTCATCTATGTGTGTATTGGGATGCAGGTGGTGCTGTGGTCTAAACCACAGAGCCTAGGTCTTGCCGATCAGAAGGTTGGCAGTTTGAATTCCTGTTGCTCACTCCCTGCTCCTGCCAACCTAGCAGTTTGAAAGCACGTCAAAGTGCAAGTAGATAAATAGGTACCACTCCTGCAGGAAGGTAAACAGTGTTTCCGTGCGGTGCTCTGGTTCTCCAGAAGCGGCTTAGTCATGCTGGCCACATGACCCGGAAGCTGTACGCCGACTCCCTTGGCCAGTAAAGCAAGATGAGCACCGCAACTCCAGAGTCGGCCATGACTGGACCTAACGGTCAGGGGTCCCTTTACCTTTATGTGTGTAGAACGCTGTGCATGTAGGTCAGGGTCAAGGCTATCCTGGCCCATGATGTTGTGAAGACCTAATCTGACTCACGGAAATGTTGTGAGGGGTTTGTCAAAGAGGATTCATTCTGTTCATGGTGTGTAAGACTGTCGGTGGCTAGGAGCCATGCCTGCTATGTTCTCTCTCCACTGCCAGAGGCAGTATTCCTCTGAACACTGGTTGCCGGAAATCATGAGAAATCATGAATCACAATTGCGCTCATGCCCAGCTTGCAGGCTTCCCATAGTTGGCCATTGTGAGAAGGGGATACTGGGCTACATGGGCCAATGGCGTCATTCAGCAGGGCTGTTCTCCATTGCTGGCTTTCAAGGATGCCAGTGGTTGGCAGCAGAAGCTGAGATTGGAAAACAGCTGTGCTTTGCTTTGTACCGGTTTGTAACTTAAATAATTCTGTGAGGTTATATTTGTTGTTCTTAATGTTTAATGAAAATAATAAAAATCCTTTTTTTAAAATAAAAAAAAGACAATAAATGGAAAATATTAATTGTTGGCAGCAGAGGATGGTTCCAAGGAAAACACCCCTCTATTTGCCATTTTTAAACTCAGAGAAAAATAAAGTGTTGGCTACCGAAGGAGGACTCAAACTTTGCTGTTAATTTTTACGTCGGAGTATTATGGCACTTTATATTATTTGATGTTAGGCATATATTGTGTCTGTTAGAATCAGTCTTGTATTTTATTTGCGCAGTTTTATTTTAATTTGTGTTGGCTGCTCCGATCGTGCCTAATGTAAAGGTGGGCTGCACTTCAAATAAATATGTGCGTCTCTGAACATACACAGATAAATTTGTTCTATGCTGTGTTTGCAACTGGGCTTCCCTTCACAACTTTCTTCCTGTCTTCCTCTTCCTTTAAAAAACAAAAACAAAGCAAAACCGTCTACTCCAACCCTTTGTTACCTCTTCACCGATTCTTCTTTGGTAAAATAATACCGCCTTTTAAAGACTGTTCTTGATCTCTTACCACTGGAGCTCCAATTGGTAATTATATGTGTGATTATTATAGGAGAGCATTTCTCTCCTAAGCTGTACTGCTTGCACTGATTAACCTTTTGTGTTTTTGACAAGAAAGGCATATGTGAAAGCCTTTGAATTCACAAGTTCTCTGTTATAGAAGCTGGCGGATCGGATGTCACCAGTGTGGTTCTTTCTAAGCCAAGCCTGCGAGCTGCCATTGTCGGTGTATGTTAAAACTTGTAATAAAGGATGTGAAAACTTGTGCGTGACCGAGCAGTGAACTTCACCTTAACTATGCATCTTTATCGGAAGGTGGGGATGTAGACCTGTGAATGCAGCTCTCTGCGGTGTGCGTAGGTGCGTGCCTTTGTGTTGTGGTACTGGAGAGATCTCACGTAAACAATTACGTATCGGGTTTGTTCTCTTGTCTTGAAGCATCAGTTTCTAGCAAAATGCCTGGGACCCTTTCAGAGCAGTGTGTTTGTAATTATGTGCTAAGGTAAACATCATAGTTTTCTGAAACTCTGTTGTAGCTAATGGTCAAGAGATCACTTGGAAGGATAGGTGCCTTGTATAGTCATTCTGCATTTCTTGATCTTCTAGTGGCTACAATTTAGAGCATGGGTAGGCAACCTAAGGCCCGGGGGGCCGGATCCGGCCCATTCACCATCTAAATCCAGCCTGTGGACAGTCCGGGAATCAGCGTGTTTTTACATGAGTAGAATGTGTGCTTTTATTTAAAATGCATCTCTGGGTTATTTGTGGGGCCTGCCTGGTGTTTTTACATGAGTAGAATGTGTGCTTTTATTTAAAATGCATCTCTGGGTTATTTGTGGGGCTTAGGAATTTGTTCATTTTTTCCCTCTTCTTCAAAATATAGTCGTCCCCCCACCCCCCAGGCCTGAGGGACAGTGGACCGGCCCCCTGCTGAAAAAGTTTACTGACCCCTGGTTTAGAGCTTCTTGCCTGTTAACTTCCAGCAAGCTACCTTCACTGTACTCTTTTCAGCGCCTGCTAAAAACACTTTTGTTTAGACAAGCCTACCCAGATACATATAATGTTTTCATCTGTTTTTAGCTTATCGTTAATTTGATTATTATTTGATTTTTTTAAATAGTTGCTTTGAGCAGTTGTTTTTTTATTTTTACTGATTTTATTGCTTTATTCTTTTTGTAAAACCACTTTGAGGGGTTTTGCAAACAAACGGTATATGAATTGCATGGAATACTTACATGCGTGCATGGATACAATTTCTAGGGTTGGTTGCTTCCATAAAACACTGCTACTTTTTTCCTTGCCAAGTTTCTGTACCAATTGACAGGAGTTTCAGGGTCTTGAACTAAGAACCTTTGGTTCTGTGTGCAGCCCCCTCATGCGCTGAGCTGTCATTAGGGATGAGCAAATATTTCAATTTCAGTTCTCATTTTTCCAAACCTATGTCCATTCCTCCACATTTCCACATCATTGTGCAATATCTTCTTTTTTTAAGTCTTTGTGAAAATTCACCAGCATTTGGTGCAGATGTATCCTAATACAGTTTGTTTGTAGTTTTCACTAACGTAGGCACACTTTTAACCTAGTATTTTTGTACACATTGCTTGGCTGGAGAACTGGATTGCAAAATTCAGTGAAGTGTGAACTTCAAAGAACGGCTGTGTTTTGGTTTGCATACCTCTTTCGGTATCTGTGCATTAGGTAAGCTCGCCTTTGAGTACAAACCGAATCAAATTTCTCCCCCATCCTCAGCTATCAGAAATGAATTTTGGAACATTCCAGAATATTGAAAAGTATCACAAACGAAACCCACTCAGCAGATACATAAACAAGAACTTGAAAGGCTTGGGAAGGAAAACGCACGCAGCAGATTGTTACTTGTAATACTGAATTGAATTTGAGACGCAGGGCCCAAAAGCTGACATGGACACTTCCTGGTATAGCATGCCAGGCGTATCAACACACTGCAAACACCTTCTTGGAGTGACATACTCTCAGGCTTCAGAATAGCACTTCCCACCTGAGTTGGCTGTTTGACCTTGCTGAACAGGAAGGACTACACATGTCTTCCTGTTTGGGGTGTGACCTTGCTGAAGCAGTGAAGTCTATCTGTCTCTTGTGTGTTCCTACGCAGTCCTCAACCCTGACTGTGACGGGCAGGGCCGGATTTAGGTTTGATGAGGCCCTCAGCTACTGAAGATAATGGGGCCCTTTATATGTCCAGCTGTCCTTTATCAACAACAAATTGTCACTGTTTTATGTGTTGAATATATGCTATATGGTAATTTATGGACCTAATAGGTATCTAAAGTCATTTGCACATTACCAAAGTTATCAATTATCAAAGTAATTGTTGAACTGAAATACAATTAAGAAGTATATTAATTGTGGGGCCCTAAACTATAGCTTGTTTAGCTTATACGTAATCCAGCACTGGTGACAGGCAGCTATGACAGGGAGAATCTTTTGCTGATGGATAATTAGGCTTTGGGAACGATTGAATGGTCCCGTCGCACCAAAAAAGAATTACCCACAATGACTGATTGGAAAGATGCAAGGCTAGAACAAGGAATTGTCCAGAGATGCAGCTACCTGTTCCCTCTGTGTGTGGATGCTTTGGACAAAATTGAGCCCTTAATTACTCATAGTACACAGTTTGAGAATTACAGAATGAGCAGTGCAGCTCATTCAGCGTTCTTTGAAGGGGCTGTAGCACTGTGGTAGAGCACATGCTTTTCACAGGTTCAAGTCCCAGTTATCTCCAAGTAGGGCTGGAATAAGACCTCTGTCTGAAACCATGGAGAGTTCTACAGTCAGTGTAGAGAATATTGGACTATACACACCAGGGGTCTCTGTATAAGGCAGCTTCCTATCTATTAACACAAATTATCAAAACAAAGGCCTCCAACTCCCTGGCTTTGGGATTTATCCACGCCAAAATGCAATAAATAAAAAGTTTAAAAATTAAGCTTTTAAAACTCTCCATTGATATTCTCAGTGTGGGCTTTGAAAAAGCCAAATGGCTATGTGTGATCAGGTTGCAGAGCCACGGGAAAAATTCATTCTCTCCCCAGAAGACCACTGGTCTAGCAGAGCAATCCAGCTGGCAGAGGTGGAGGGAGGCCAATTTATGGAGTAACAGTTTTAATCTGTTGGTGACTCTTTAGAGCAGTGGTACACTGAGGACTGCAAGGGAAGGGGTAGAATCTAAAATCTCCATTGTCAGCAGTGAAATCTTGATCCAGCTCAAAATATGCTCCCACTTAATTGGACAACTCTGTGTGAGTGTGTATCTATCTACCTACCTCAATCTATGTTGAGATTCCACCATTATAGGGGGGTTGGACTGGATAATCCTTGGAGGCCCTTCCAACTCTACAGTTCCATGATTCTGTGATCTATGTTAGTCAACTAAAAGTGTTTAATTGGCTTGGCCATCTGTTAGCTATTGCAGCTCTAATAATAAAATAAATAATGTTTGTTCTCTGCGGAATTGCAACATATATAGATAGAGGTATGTAGACCGTTTTGAGAAAACATTGTTCTTGGGTTACTATTTGATGAGAAATGAGTTGAGATATTGGTTACAGTGATATCACGGTATTGTCATTTGAGGACATGCCAAGGAGTGTGTGCATACTTTTGTGTGCTTGAACAAACGCTATGCAAATACAGTGGTACCTCGGGTTACAGACTCTTCAGGTTATAGACTCCACTAATGCAGAAATAGTACCTCGGGTTAAGAACTTTGCTTCAGGATGAGAACAGAAATCGTGTGGCAGCAGTGGGAGGCCCCATTAGCTAAAGTGGTACCTCAGGTTAAGAACAGTTTCAGGTTAAGAATGGACCTCCAGAACGAGTTAAGTTCTTAACCAGAGGTACCACTGTATATCAATATAAACTATCCAGGACTAGCAACAACAATGCAATAGGAAGATTGGACCATTCACACAGTGTCAGATATCTGGTTGCAGTTGATGCACAAGCTTAGTGAATATTAGTGCAATGTATGTGACGCAAGTGGCGCTGTGTTCTAAACCACAGAGCCTAGGACTTGCTGATCAGAAGGTCGGCGGTTCGAATCCCCGCAATGGGGTGAGCTCCCGTTGCTTGGTCCCTGCTCCTGCCAACCTAGCAGTTCGAAAGCACGTCAATGTGCAAGTAGATAAATAGGTACCGCTCCAGCGGGAAGGTAAACGGCGTTTCTGTGCACTGCTTTGGTTCGCCAGAAGCAGCTTAGTCATTCTGGCCACATGACCTGGAAGCTATCGGCAGACAAATGCCGGCTCCTTGGCCTATAGAGTGAGATCAGCGCCGCAACCCCAGAGTCGTCCGTGACAACCTAACGGTCAGGGATACCTTTACCTTTATCTTTATGTGACCGGGGTAACTGATGACTATAGTATAAGAGAGCATACATGATGCATGATAACGTTTATGTTTTGAAACTGTGTACTGAAAACAACCGTTTCAGCTCAGATGTATAAATTTTGCACATGTTGTCTCACTTAAGATATGTAGCTAGAATATTTGTAAAATTATAACTTTGGATACTTTCACAGAACAGGGCAGCTACAATTGAAATTCATATTTCTTAAAACGTTCACTTAACAAAATCTATCCACAGCATCCATTAATTGATTAATTCTGCTGAATGAAAAATAGAGTTATGTTTATTTCTTTATTTAAAGATTTATAAATGGTTTCCTAGGAAATATTTCCAAAGCAGTGTACAGCACTGAAAAAATATTAACAGTGTTCTTTTTAAAAAGAGATGGAGAAAAGTGAACAACTGATTATGAGGGCCACACATCACAGTAATCTGTTATTTTATGTTCTGATTGTCTAAATTACTAAATTACCCAGATTTCCAGCTCAAAATGTGGTGTAAAATAAATTTTGTTAACTGTTTATGTAATTTGCCTAAGCTAATTTTATGTTTGCTTCAAAAGTTGGTTAACGGTGTGTTTGTGTTGATATCTGATTACGGAGGCATGTAGGGTCCTCTTACTTAATCTCTCACTTGCATTTTTAAAAAGTAGACCCCAAAAAAGTTTACATGATGGGATTAGTTTCTAGAGGTGCTTTGATGAAAATGTGCTACATATTTTTACAATAAAATAGCATTTTCTCATGTGAAACTCTCCCCCACGCCCACCTCTTGGTATCCTGTAACTTTATTTTTCTTGCTCCACAGAACGAAAGTTACCAACACTGGACAGACGCAACAAAATGTACTTACTTAGTCCTACATTTCACAGGACACCATTCTTATTTTTTTATTTTATTTTTTGCTCTTTTCTCCCCCCCCCCCCCCCCAGTTTCCATTGCGAGAAGAGTACAGGACCCATTAGCTGAGCTAGTGAAAATTGAGCCCAAACACATTGGAGTTGGAATGTACCAGGTAAGGCAGTGCAGATCATTTTAATCTAAGTATAATCCAACCTGATATGAAGGAACACTGAAACAGTGCTTGGTAATTAAGTGTCAACTAGTTATATGTCTGCTTTAAAAGATTTGTGGAATGGTAATAAATATTTATAAGTCCTGGTGCAGGTTTTTTCTTTAAAAATTCCCTGGCTTTAACGATTGCGACTGAGACTTAGCGATGGCTGCAGCCAGATTTATTGTCTATTAAAAACATCAGATCAGGCTGGTAACCTGATCTGCAAAGCCTTCTCTCTTTCACATTGCTACAACAATGGGTTGGTGTTTTTTTTAAGCCCTCTTGGGAAAACACTATAAGATATTGATTCTCCACTCAGAGACTATTGGCCTACATCCTTGTCTATGACATTTCTTCAGCTATTTGATCCGGGAGCCTTTATTCCCCATACCTTTAAAATTAATTAAATATGAAGTGGAAACATTTTAATGATTAAAAAATACATTTGAGCAAATACGTATGTTAGCATATGGTAGAAATTTCCAGTGTTTTTGAAATTGGCAGTGGTGTAAATAGTATGTGGCCATGAACATGTAATCCGTTGTAATGAAAATCATTTTCAGAACTGTAAATCTGATGGGTTTTTTTCCTTCACGCGGGGGGGGGGGGGGCATCCAATGTAGTGTGGAAAGTGGCATGGGGGTTCCAGGAAGAAACACTGGAAATAGTATTTACTTCTTTTAGTGGTCACCTTCGGTGGTTCAGAAGCAGAAGAGCAGCTGTGGTTTTTAGTCACAATACTAAACAACAAAAATTCTATCAACTTGTTTGTGGGTGCTAGGTTATACTAGGCCTTCAAAAATGTCCAGACTTCAGGAAGTGAATCTCATATTTGCTAGATCCTTCTCACCAAGTTGACACTGTTAAGGAGGCAGTTCGTCAAACTTAAGAGTTCTCCTAAATATATGAGAGTCAGGTGCACTGATTGTTCATCTATACACTGCTTGATTGCAAAAGCAGAAAAACAAAACCCTCAAATCAGTTTACGAAAAGATAAAACAATATCAAGGTGGGATCACAACCATACTTAAAAGCATACAAAAGTTAAAATACTAAAAAAAAACCAATACTATTAATTACCAGATGCTTGGAACCCACATGGCTTCTGTTGATTCATGTTCTGATCATTGATGTTTCTCCACAAAGCTAGAAAAAAGCAAACATCTCATGCTTATCAGAGAGCACAAATTAAAACATTTCGAAAAGGAATTGTGTCCAAGCACATTTTTTAGAAGTGAGTTTAGAACCCAAACATTGGAGGGGAGTCTTGGTTGCTGTTGTTGTTTTTAAATCTTCGTCTCAATTCATGATCAAAATAATTTGGCAGCATTCCTAGTGAGGGCATATAAATCAAAGGAATGGAGGGCCTCACATATGTGATCTGTTGTTGCTGCCACTAGATCAAACATTGGCATGAGCCCCCTTGAGAGCACTGTCTGGTGTTTTAAAGGCTATACAGGCCTGCTGAGGAGACCAGGTACTGAAATTAATACTCTGGCGTGGTCGAGATGACAAGTGTGTCTTGCCGGTTCCTCCCTGCTCCTCCAGTGACAGCAGAGAGTAGACAATACCTTTAGGTAGACAAAACCTCTTGTCAGAAGTTTTTAAGTGAAAATATCACCCCAGAAGGTATCTAAGATGCATGCTCAGTGATGTAAAGGAATTCTGAATCACCAGAGCATTCAGTGCCACTTAGGGAGACAAATTGTTCAACTTGTGTGTCAAAAGTGTTATTATCCTTCGGCAACAGAACAAGTCTAAGGGGAGCGGATTAAATTTTTGTGACTTTTCTTCCTTTAAGCGTACATAGTTGTTTGTTTTCAGCTGAACAGCTGAAGGAAGAGGAGGAAGAGGAAGACCTTTGGGTTTAAGTCCACCCAGGGGTAAAAGTAAACACACTCGGCTAATAGTTGCTCTGTAGTAACAAAGTGCCAGCATTACCCCAGTTCAATGGGTTGAGACTTCTGTGAGGTGGAGTCACAGCGCAGTCTTCTCCTACCTAGCCCAGGATTTCTTATGTTGCAGAGGCCCTTCTGTTTCTTTAGAGCAGAAAAGATTAGCCCTGTACTGGATCCTTTGCCACAAATTTAACATTAGTAAAAAACCTGCACCATTTTGACATTGCAGATTTTATTGACCAGCCATATTTGCGAACGTAGCTTAAAAAAAAAAATCATTTCAGTAATAAATTCCTCCTTGTTCTACACTCTGAAATCTTCTCTCCTTAACACATTTGGGAAATTAACATCCTTTAAGCATATGAGAGATAATGTGTATAGTTTTTCAAGCCCCCAGAAGGGAAGCATACTTGGTTCCAGATGTAACTGCAGCATTTTGTGTCAAATAAAATCTGCGAATAATGCTTTTATATGTAGACTCCTTAAGGGAAAACAGTTGAACTAATTTCTCCCCCTAGTTTCCATGTATTGCTCCAGGGTCCTGATCAAAGAAGGATTTTATAAAGTATAATTGGAATACCTAATGTGAAGTTTAAATACAATGCGGCTAACGCCATTCCTTCTCCTCTTGCCCTCCTTCTGGCCTTCTCCTCTTCCCTTGGTGGTTTAATGTGTAGCGGGTTTCTCCCCCACCCGCTTTCCTCTTCCCAAACATTTTGTTCTGGGGCCTTTTCCATTCCAAAATGAAACTGGATATTTTACAGTCAAGCTTTTTGGTAACTTTAAAAAAAATTTAAAAAATCAAGATTGACAGAAAGGGGCTTGAGACCATTTTCTTAAAATAACCTATTGGAAGTTGAGGGAACGCTGTTTTCACGAAGGGGTCGCTTCCCCTTTAATTGACAGTGGGAGATTTCCTTTAATAATCTCAAGTGTCCTGTCGGTATTGCTGTCATATGAATCTAGGCTGGGTTTTAAAGTTTTTGCACCTAATTCTTTCGACATTTAGTGCCATGAATAGGCCCATTAAATTGTAGCAGGGTCTTCTCAGTTGGGTCCCATGGGGAAGCCAACCGTTCTTCGCTGCTGGCAAGCAGAGTGGATGTTTTTCTATCTGCTCTTGGTATGCACTTTTTACGCTTGGGCCAAGCCCAATGATCAGTGTATGCAGTCAGGCTTTGTTGAAAGGGAATATCGGGATCCCTCTCGTGATACGTTGTGGGACTGACTGCATAACACCACTCATGGTTAAGTGAATTCCACTTTAGCAGCTGTTCAAAAAGGTTCTATCACGCAAGTTGTGACCCTCTTAAGAATGCACACTGGGGTAAGGAACTTACGGCACTACAGGATGAGAAGCCTATCTCAGAAGACACTTCTATATTTTTGAATTATGTGGGCTTTGAGTTCTCCTGCCTTTGGGGTGAGACAGGTGGTTTCTGAAGAGACGGCCTTTTCTGTGTTGGCAACCTGGCCTTGAAACTCCTTGCCTAGGAGAGTTTCCATTTATAGAAAATGGAAACTTCTGAGCACCCATAATTTTTAATTATGGAGAGGACACATGTTTATTACATGATATCCGTTTCAGTGGGTTTACACTGAACTTCACTTCAAATGTTTTCCACTTTGATAAGTACAAATCTGAGATAAGATGTGGAGCTTTCAAAAACTAAAAGTACAGCTTTCCACATTTGAGGAAGTTTTAAGAAACACTCTTTTCTCACAAAATAATCACATGGTCGAAATTTAAGTATCAGTGAATAGGAATCTATTAGGAGGATATGAATTTTCCAACCTTTAGAGATTTCCACACAATATGGCAGCTTTTCAAGGTTAGATGCTTCCCTCTAAAAGACCTATATACTAAAAATCTTGTGCTTTAAGGATCGAGGGGAGATGGCATACACAAACCCATAGATATAATAGATACTCAGTATCTTTCATCTTTAAAACTTGCTGCTGTTTTATTCTTGAATGCAAAGATGTACATAGATTCCCTGTGTTTACTTCAGTAGTCCTGGATTGTGTGTGTGTAACTGATAGAAACTATGTGTATAGATGTGTTTTTCCACTTAGTGCTTAGAAATGTATATATGAATAGGACTGCAGGGTATTTCAGGTACAATAGAAGGCTGGTGTCTTGAGACAGTTGCTTGCAAAAAGTGATTTTGAGGGATGATGTGCCGCTGAGTGATTTTTAAACCTCTGAGGTGTGATTATGTCATAACAACTATAACTTCTGGACTTGCTTTATTACTTTTATTAAAACAAATATGTATGAAGGGACTTTGTATTCTTTTCGTGTGTGTGATGAGGGAAATGAGGTGGTTAATTTATGAGGTGAACAGAACTTCCAGAGAGCAGAGTGCCATTTGCTTAGATGTGCTTAAACCACACATTTTGCAGGGAAACAATTGTTCAGTGGTCTGATTTGTGG
Source organism: Podarcis tiliguerta (assembly GCF_965153285.1). NCBI lineage: Eukaryota > Metazoa > Chordata > Lepidosauria > Squamata > Lacertidae > Podarcis > Podarcis tiliguerta. Next base: position 20,110,596 of record NC_139536.1, read on the forward strand.
GGTTTTGCTGTCAACGTTAAACTGTGCAGTCCCTCCCCTTCCAAACGGCTATTTTACATTTTTGCCCCTTTGTCCCAAAGTAATTGGTCTTCTGTCTTTTAACAAAGTGGCATTATATCAAATCATAATATTAGTGGTGGTCACCCACTCTTAACACCTTTCTGAGTGCAGGATGCAACTCCAGCGTCTATGAAATGACCTTCAAGCTACTGCCTAACTCAGGCTTCCTCAACCTCAGCCCTCCAGATGTTTTGAGACTACAATTCCCATCATCCCTGACCACTGGTCCTGCTAGCTAGGGATCATGGGAATTGTAGGCCAAAAACATCTGGAGGACCGAGGCTGAGGACGCCTGGCTTAACTACTTCAGTGAATATATGATAAAAGTTATATCTGAGGTTTGTGTATTTTGGTTATTTCTTAATCAGTCTACTTGTCCTTACATTGAATACAATACACGTGCTTACATGAGCATTTTGAGAACATTTAAAATCGTACCTGGAATCACTAGTGAATACTAAAAAAAAAAATATGTAGGAAGGAGCAGGATCCCAAATTACTACTTAGACTCAACTAAAACAATGGGCAAACTGGTCTATGTCACTTTTGATTGTATTTACCTATATCTCTATTCTGTTTCCACATTAATCCACAGGTTGGTTGGTTTTTTTAAAGTTTGCTTACAATACAGATTTAGGGTGCAATGATATGGTCTTTGGGAGGATGTCCCAGGGGCAATAGATTAGATCAGAATTACCCCTCTGCTGTTAAGAGACAGAGTTCTGAATCTGGAAAGGTTGATCTGATGTCAGTCAGAGCCTCCTTCTCCATAGATGACAGTGCTCCAAATTAGCACAGAGTCTCTTGTTCCATTTATGCAATGATTTACCCTTGTGCAACAGAACTTATCCCCTTCCTCCTCTCATATGTCTCCTAAATCTTTTATTGGGGTTTCCCCAACCACCCAGAGCATTTGGGGGGGGGTATGCGCAGGGGGAGGATGGGGGGAGAATTCCATTGTGCAAGCTCAAATCCTTGCGCTAATTAGGGCATTGGGCACCGCCCTTGAGAGCCAGTGATGATGTAGTGGTTAAGAGCGGTAGACTCGTAATCTGATGAACCGAGTTTCTCCACATGCACCTGCTGGGTGACCTTGGGCCAGTCACACTTCTCTGAAGTCTCTCAGCCCCACTCACCTCACAGAGTGTTTGTTGTGGGGGAGGAAGGGAAAGGAGATTGTTAGCCGTTTTGAGACTCCTTCGGGTAGTGATAAAGCGGGATAACAAATCCAAACTCCTCCTCCTCCTCCTTGTCTTCTTCTTCTTCTTCTTCTTCTTCTTCTTCTTCTTCTTCTTCTTCGTGATGGCAACAGTTCCTTTGACAACCTGGCCGAGCGAATGTTAGCATTCTGATGTTGGTAGGGTGAAAAAGGGGACATCCCAGATGGCAGGTTGGATCCAAAGCTGTCCCTGACATTCCTCTAAATGGGGGGGGGGGGGATAGACACACTTCTGAGCATGTCTGTATGTCTTTCCACCCCATTGTTTCTAGTGAGACAGAAAATGAAACATAAGGTTGTTGTTTTTTAAAAAAAAGGTTTCTTACTGACAGAAGCTGAGAAAAGAACACAAAGCAAGGCATTGGATTTCACCTTGATATTTCTTATCCATGTTAGGATTGTAATGCTAAAAACCATGTTGTGCCTCCCTAATTGGAGGCGGTGTACCTGTTTGCAGGCTTCCCATAAGCATTAGGCTGGTCACTGTGAAAACAGAATGCTTAACTTGAGCAGGAGTCAGCAACCTTTTTCAGCCATGGGCCTGTGGTGGGCCGGACTATATATATTTTTTGGGGAGGGATGAACAAATTCCAATGCCCCACAAATAACCCAGAGATGCATTTTAAATAAAAAGACACATTCTACTAATGTAAAAACACACTGATTCCTGGAGTGTCCATGGGCCGGATTAAGAAGGCGATTGGGCTGCATCCGGCCCCCGGGCCTTAGGTTGCCTACCCCTGAACTAGAGGGACAGCAGGGCTCTTTGCACATTCTTAAGATAGAATTTGCTACTCTACCTGCGAGCATCTCTTGTATCCATGCACCAAATTCCCTGCTCCAGTAATCTGCTTCTTCCCTTCTTATACACTGCTGGGCTATACAAACTAGATGGGCCTTTGGCCTGGTCCAGCATGTCATGGAACTGCCATCGGAGCTGGAGGCGGAGAGGAGGCTCCAGAGGGATGCTGGAGAGGGTCCCAGTAGGGAGAGAGGTAGCCCATCCGCTGGGGAAGGAAATCAGCGTAACACCAGTGGAGAAGGGGGGGAGATGGGGGAATCGGAGAGGTGGCTCCAGGACTCCTCGCCGGAGACCAGCGGAGAGGGCACGAGTAGTCCACTGCCCACACCCACTGTGCGCAGAAGACTTCCGCGCAGGCAAAGTAGGAGGAGACTGGGCGTCAAACAGCTTCTATGCTGGAAGAGGTTCAAGAAACGCCCACTAATGGATTCTGCCAGCGACTGAGGCAGCCACGGAACTTGGGGCTGTCCAGACAGAAAGGGTTCAACCAGGCAACCTAGCCAGGAGTAACGGCAACTTACGCACGAGCAACCCCCAGAACCATTACACAGCATGACTCTCTTATGTTCCTATACATTCAAATAGCCGAGAATCTGGTTTCAGCCTTCAAATAAGTGTGAAATCTGCTAGACTGTTAAGTTCTGATACATGCATCAGTCCAACATTACATATAAGAATTACATTATACGTAGGAATTTTGAAAGTTAGAATTTGTCAAGCATCCCTCCCTACTCATATAAAAGGGCTTGTCTTGTGCTTGGTTTGGTACAATTTTTTTTTACTGTATTTTTTTTCAACAGCTGACCCCCATGTCATATCAAAATCTGTTTCTTTCCTTTCATTCAACAGTGTAACACGGTTGCTTTTCTCTCTCGTTATAACTGGTTGTAAATTTTTTTGTTGTAGTGTCTATTTTTCTACGATTGTACAATTCTTTTTTTTAAAAAAAATGTTTCAGAAGCAGAAAATCAAATCTGAGGCCCATTGGGCTCCTAGAACTAGCTGAACAATTATTTTGATGCTGGCTGAGGTTTTAAAACTCTTTGAAACTTTTGCGAAGCTGTATAATTTAGCATGAAAAAGTTACCAAGATTATTTTAAAAGCTTCTTTAATCTTTTTGTTTCTCTACTGTTCCCAATTTTAATCAATATTCCACTTCATCTTGTGACTTTAGCAACATAGTTTCATGCAGTCAATATTTTAAAAAAGGATTGTGTTCTTCTCTTTTCTGTTTTCTATAACAGATATGTATATAAAGCATGCATTTTTGGTTGTGTTTTACAATTTCATACTTTCTAGATTTTATCCGTCTAACAACTTTTTTGCAACTGCTCTCCCCCTCAAAACAACACTCTTGTTATAGAAACTAATATCTTGTTTTATTATACAGTGATTATTATCTTTGACCTTTATTTTTGGATCACCAACAAAAATATACACTTTTTTCTATGTCAGTCATTGTCTAAAATTTCATCTTTGTTCTGCTTTCCATTACATGCCATGAATTATATGAAATTAAATTAATCGCTACTCTAAACAAAAATTAAATGTGCCGTAATCCAGAGTTACGTTGTTTGCTTTTACAACTGTAAGTCATAAGTAATTAATTTTCCTTGGAAAATTAATTCACTTACCATTCCCAGTAGCATCATATGTTGACACAGGATTATAGATAGTTTAATGTTTTTCTTCAGCAAGTTGGCCTCAACTTTGGAAGACCTTAAATCAAAACAAATTCAAATTTACTCAACTGCATACATTCAGGGTTATTTAAGATGAATGTTGTCTTTATTGCTGTCATCCAGATGATGATTCGAAAACTGCATTCAGACTTTTGCAAAAATCATATGCCTGCGGACAGTTTGCCAATTTCTTCTTTTTGTTTTGTTTCACATTTCCTCCAATGTTAAGTTCAACCAAGGTTGACCACTACAAGACTAAACAAGGAAACTCACCAAAACTTCAGCCTCAGGATTTTTGAGAAGTGTGATAAAAACTTAAATGTTTGCCTTGTTTTGGAGGGGATTTGTGTTAAACTGGCAGAGGTATGTCCATTTTATGTTACATGTTGGACTTCCTTTCATAGAAAGATCTTCCTGTGTTGAAAGAAGATGCCTTCTGTTGGAAGAAGGTAACCCCTGAATATAACCCATTGCCTTGTGTTTTTCATTGGGGTTCCCCCCCCCCCCAATGTGCTGCCATTCTAATACCGTGGATTATAAAAGTAAATTGAGCAAGTAATTTTGGAAAAGAACCTTTTAAATGAATAAATAAATACATTCAAATAAATGAATCATTTAAATCAGGCATAGGCAAACTCGGACATCCATACGTTTTGGGACTACAACTCCCATCATCGCTAGCTAACAGGACCAGTGGTCAGGGATGATGGGAGTTGTAGTCCCAAAACATCTATGCCCAATTTAAATCATTCCAACAATGAATGTCAGTGATTGCAATAAGAACTATTTCAGAACACAAGGGGAACAACTTGCATATACTTGGCATATAGAGTTAACATGGTCACTAAGGCCCTAAGGAAGTTAGATTGGCTTCAACCAGAGCCAGGGCCTTTTCAACTCTGGCTCCGGCCTGGTGGAACACTCTGCCTCACGAGACCAGGGCCCTGCAGGATCTGATTTCTTTCCGCAGGGCCTGTAAGACAGAGTTGTTCTGCCTGGCCTTTGGCTTGGAGCCAATTTGATTCCCTCCCTCCCTCTCTTTCTTTTTTCTTTTCCTTCTCCTCCTGCGATGAGGCTACATTTTAATATTTTAATGTTCCATTATTTTAATGTTGTATTTTACTTTTGTTTTTTAAGTTGTAATCATTCATCTTGTTTTTATTATTGCTTGTAAGCCGCTCTGAGCCCGGCCTTGGCTGGGGAGGGCGGGGTATAAATAAAAAAATATTATTATTATTATACAAATGTACATGGTGGACCTTAGGCCTTCTTCTAACTAGCAGTTTTTTCCTTTGGTATCACATTCATTTTACGATGAGATTCCAGGCTGCATACAACGAAGTAGTTTTGTTAGCACAATAATTTCTGTTTGTGCAGTGGGATTTCGCATTTCTTCCCTTGTGACCCTGAAGTCTCCTTAAATCTGCTCTGGAGGGTGGGGGGAAACCCCAGAAAAGATTTGGAGGACCCAGGAAGAAGTTATGGATATGCACAGTCCTTGGGCTAACAAAACAATGTTGTTGCGATACTGTGTTTTAGAGATATGTGCATGCATGCACACACACACACACACACACACACACAATCATGTGATCATCATGTGATCATCATCTTTAGCTGTCCCTTGGGATACCTTCCAACTCAACAATTCCAAGATTCTATGTTGCGAATCACATGAGCAAAAGTTTCCCATTCCATGGCTTAACAGAAAAGCCAGAAAGATGCAACTGATAATACAGTGAGGGGGGGAAGTATTTGATCCCCTGCTAAATTTGCCTGTTTGCCCTCTGACGAAGAAATGACCAGTCCATAATTTTAATTATAGGTTTATTGTAGCTGTGAGAGACAGAATAACAACAGGAAAACCCCCAAAAACCCAGAAGACAAAAGTCCGAGATTGATGTGCATTATAATGAGTGAAATAAGTATTTGATCCCCTATCAACCAGCCAGATGTCAGGCTACCTGGTATCTTCACTGTATGTAACGAGCTGAGATTAGAACCAATAATCTGATTAGGAGTTAAAGGCAAACTGTGATGATAGCAAAGCCTGGAAGGGAGTGGGAGGTCTCTGTCTCTGTAAAATAACTTAAGTGACTTGTAAACAAATTGAAAACCAAGAAATAAAAGGGAGCGTTTTTTGCTAAAGGTCCCCTGAGTTAATTATTCCAGGTGATCAGAAGAAGTGGTTACTTACGAGCCTGGTTAATATAAAAGGCTCCTATAATGGGGTTAGATATCACGATACACATTTAAAGTGTAGTAGGCTTTTTGACCTTTAGTGTCCATTAAAATATATCTTTTAGGAGGGTGTATATTAAGACCTACATTAAATATACACCCTGAGGCCATAATACTTTTTTTTTTTAAAAAAGCCAAGCTTTATGATGCTACTGTTTTGTTAAAGTTCTCCTCCCAGTTTATTGAATCTTGATTGCCAGTATAAGGATTTTGTGCCTTAACAGTAAAATTTTATACTGGAATGAAATTGGATTTTTTTTGCCTCCGCCCCTCTCCGCCCCAAATGAATAAATAGCAAGACCTTGATTAGTAACCCCCTGCATTCATGCAAAACGCAACCACCAATTCACAAAGGCACATTTATAACTTAAGCCTTGGCTTGTTTGAACTGTAACACTGCCGCCACTGGAGTTTCACCTCGGAGACTTAAATAAATATAAATAAACTAAAGTAATAAACACTATACGTTTTATGGAGCTGTGTGAACCTGAAAAAGATTTCTCCAGGCTAACAACCTCTTGGCAAACTCAAAGAAAAAGAAAGAAAGAAAAATAATTTGATTCACTTGCATCTTGAGGTCCCGGGCAACCAGCTAGCATGAATGGTGAAAATAAAGGCCTTGCACTACTTTTTATAATGTTCTGAGCATATAGAAATACTCCATGAATAATCCTTTTGAGAGTAATGCGTAATACATTGATAATATGGAAGTCTGAAAGCACGGCAGAAAGAACAGAGGGTGATACAGCGTATGCATTACAGCAAATATATCTAGGCTAGGCTGGTTAGTGTTTGAAGTTTGGAGAAGAGAATCGGCCCTATCACTAGGCAGAGTGTGGTGGCAGTAGATGTTGGGAAACAAGGGAAAGAAGTGAGGATTTGGAGGACAAAAGTGCCTGTGCATCAGTGACTGCCCTGTGGCCCGTCATTGAGTCTGCGGCCCTCAACTGCACTGTCTTGTCCTAGGGTTGAAGTAAGAAGAAGAGTTTGGATTTGATATCCCGCTTTATCACTACCCGAAGGAGTCTCAAAGCGGCTAGCATTCTCCTTTCCCTTCCTCCCCCACAACAAACACTCTGTGAGGTGAGTGGGGCTGAGAGACTTCAGAGAAGTGTGACTGGCCCAAGGTCACCCAGCAGCTGCATGTGGAGGAGCAGCGAAGCGAACCCGGTTCACTAGATTACGACTCCACCGCTCTTAACCACTACACCACACTAAGATTCAAAGTCCTGTTTGCACATGGATCTTTTGGGGAGGGAAATGACATCTACAGGCCGAAACATGTCTTGCGGTGGCTCTGCAGAATAAAAATTATTTCAGACAACTCAAAGAAAGCTTGAAACATGATTTCACCTGTTGACTCAGGAAGTGTGAATTTGCTGGATGTGCAGTAAAAAGTGAACTGAAACAAATTTCTCTCCAGTCATGGCTGGCCAAAATACTGTCTTGCTGGATTGGGGGGGGGGTGGCAGGTGTTGGTCCTTGAGCAGGTTAAGGAAGGCCTCTGGAAACCAATTTATGATCTTCATATTCACTCCTGTGAGTGACTTTAATGCCTCAGTACCTGTAGAAAACTTGTGTGAATCTGGTGTGTGTATAAATTGCTTCCCTCTGAATCACTGAGTTGCAATGGACATCTGATTTAAAGCCTCAAACCTTGTTATTTTTGACAATCCGATATGATATGCAAGATTTCAGCCATGTTTTCTTTTTAGCTAAAATGTTTCTCAGGTACTGAAAAAACCTAAATATAAAGATTCTATGGCTGACTTGGAGAAACAAATTCTGTTGCACTTGGGACTTTGTAGACTGATCTAAACCCCAAAAAGAGAAGGAAATAGTGTTTTTTAAAAATCTCCCTGTTTTAAAGATGGTAGCTGCTACCTGATTCTTGGTGTTTCCCTGGCAGCACTGTTACAGTATAATTCTTTTTGATTTAATAAACGTGATTTTCACCTTGCTCCCTGTTCCTCTTTTACTTTTTTTCATAAACGTCTTAATAATTTTCATAACAATACTTTTAAATAACAACAACTAATAATAATAATAATAATAATAATAATAATAATAATAATAATAATAAATGATAAGAATAATGTCTGGCATTTATGTAGCACTTCCAAGTGTTCAGAGTACTTAACACTCATTTTTCTGGTTGTAAACCTTACAGAAATCCTTGGAGTAACAAGATGGCTAACCGTTGGCCCTCCAGATGTTGCTGGACTACAATTCCCATAATCCTTAACCATTGGCCAGACTTATTGAGGCTGGTTGGAGTCCAACAATGTCTATTGGAGGACCACAGGCTAATCACCCATACTTTAAAGAAGGTCTATATCTCATCTCCCCCATTTTGCAGGTCACGGAGGGACTATCGAGTCTGAGAGAGAGACTGGATGTGGCAGTGATATGGCAGTGATGGTCAAACTTGGCCCGCCAGCTGTTTTGGGACTACAATTCCCATCATCCCAGACCACTGGTCCTGTTAGCTAGGGATGATGAGAGTTGTAGTCCCAAAACAGCTGGAGGGCCAACTTTGGCCATCACTGACCTATGGACACTTAGGCTGCAGTTCTATACATCAAATCATAGAATTGTAGCATTGGAAGCGACCCTGAGGATCATCTAGTCCAACCCCCTTCAGTGCAGGAATATTCAGCTCTCCCATACGGGGACTGAACTTGCAAACTTGGCATTATCAGCACCATGCTCAACCAGCTGAGCTATCCAGACTGATATGTCTACTCAGAAGTGACTGTATTGATGGGGCTTACCCCCAGGTTAAGTTAAATGGGGCTTACACCCGGGTAAATATATTCATGGCAGAGGCGAGATTTGAACCAGGAAAGTTCTGAGTCACAGCTTCATATGTTAGCTGCTAATTTACATCACTCTCTGTGTGCTTGAAACTCCTATTGTTCTAGGCGCATTTTGCGATGGGGAATTTCAGTAGCGCGAGAGGTTTCTGAGCTCTGGGCGCAGTACTGCGCCTAAGATTTCAGATTAAAACTGCAGAGTGGAAGGAAAGGAGGACCTTTTTCTGCTTCTCTACCTCCAGCTACTCTCTGAAGACTGGAGAAGAGACCTTCTTAAGAATATTAGGGGGGTGAAGGACTAGACCGTGTGAAAAATAAACATAATATTTTAGCTGCAGTGCGTTCATTTTTAGCTTTGTATTCTTGTTATAAAAATGCATGCGTAGACGTTCCGTTGTTGCGCCCATAACCTAGGGTTAAGGTGTCATTTAGCTCCTAGCCTTCATACCACAGTTTCTAACTCTCTAACACTCTCTCTCTCTCTCTCTCTCTTTGCGAATAGGGTTTCTTTTTTCTTTTCAACTATTACGTTCAACAGTAAACTCAAACTCACAGGTCTTCTACAGATTTTTAAATAGGATTTTAGGATTTTATGTATTTATTTATTTATTTGGTTATTCCAAACAAGTAGAAAAGAGAGAGAGAAGCATAACAATAGATAAAAATCTGGGTTTTTATGGAACGACACAGATTTGCAAACCAAATCTGGACTGCAAGGCAGTGATTTGGCAATCACTTCTGAAATAAACAATGGAGCTGTAAACTCCCGATAGAAGGAAAACTCAGAAGAAAAATGAACAAATAGCGTACAGTGTCCATTAATGTAAACGTTTGCCTCTGCATGGGCCACCAAGAAGTCTGCGGTGATTGACAGCCATCCTGGTTGGGTATCCCCCCCCCGCCCTTTTCTGCGGCAGCACTGAAGTCAGTCAAAGTATATAGACAAAGCTAAGTGAATACCAGTTTCCCCAGTACAGGGGCTATTTTTTTAGGAAGTCTAACTGAAACCAGATGTTTAGCCTAGACTTAGAGTTCCTTGCTGCCAAGCATCTCATCAGAGGTCAGAGTTCTGGGCTCAGGGCTCTGCTAGAATTCTTTCACAAATTGCTATTCGGTGAGGTTTTAATCCTAATGGAAAGAATAATGTGCTTGTAAAATCTGCAGTTATTACAAACACAGTATACATATTGTGGACTTCAAATGACTACATATTTCATTCCCATAAACAGGGAATGCAGATGAATGCCGTGTGTAATAGCTTTAGACATCCAAACTTAAACCGAGTAGAGAGTTTATACTACTGTTAACCATTTGCATTCTTAACACCCCTGTAAATGGAATAGTAATCTTGGCTTATGGCTGCTAACTCCCAACATTTTAAGAAAGGAAAGAGGGAGGGAGTAAGAGTGCCTTTCAATGTTATTTCTTGAGAGAAGTATGTATAATAAAATATTTGTTTACAAAAAAGAATGCATTTATAGTAATCAGATAGGCAGCTTTCCATAGAGAAAGTGCTTGCCAGTCTGCAGTTTTTTATTACGTCATGTTTGCACAGTTACGTTGAACTCTAATTTTACCAATACAGACAAGTGCTTGTTTTCCATCATATGCAAATTAGTAGCCTTTAAAGGCAAAACAAAAGGTGATAGTTACAAAAGTAACTGCAGAAAATTTTGTGTGTAAGCCAGTAGTTGTGTACATATTATTATTGGTACTGTTTATATGGGGGATTGCCGGAATAAATATCAACAACCTCAGATATGCAGATGACACAACCTTGATGGCAGAAAGTGAGGAGGAATTAAAAAACCTTTTAATGAGGGAAAGAGGAGAGCGCAAAATATGGTTTGAAGCTCAACATCAAAAAAACTAAGATCATGGCCGTTGGGCCCATCACCTCCTGGCAAATAGAAGGTGACGAAATGGAGGCAGTGAGAGATTTTACTTTCTTGGGCTCCATGATCACTGCAGATGGTGACAGCAGTCACGAAATTAAAAGATGCCTGCTTCTTGGGAGAAAAGCAATGACAAACCAAGACAGCACCTTAAAAAGCAGAGACATCACCTTGCCAACAAAGGTCCATATAGTTAAAGCTATGGTTTTCCCAGTAGTGATGTATGGAAGTGAGAGCTGGACCATAAAGAAGGCTGATCGCCGAAGAATTGACGCTTTTGAATTATGGTGCTGGAGGAGACTCTTGAGAGTCCCATGGACTGCAAGAAGATCAAACACATCCATTCTTAAGGAAATCAGCCCTGAGTGCTCACTGGAAGGACAGATCGTGAAGCTGAGGCTCCAATACTTTGGCCACCTCATGAGAAGAGAAGACTCCCTGGAAAAGACCCTGATGTTGGGAAAGATGGAGGGCACAAGGAGAAGGGGACGACAGAGGACAAGATGGTTGGACAGTGTTCTCGAAGCTACCAGCATGAGTTTGACCAAACTGCAGGAGGCAGTGGAAGACAGGAGTGCCTGGCGTGCTCTGGTCCATGGGGTCATGAAGAGTCGGACATGACTAAACGACTAAACAACAACAACATATGGGGGGGGTAGGAAAACTTTGGATTCCACATGTTGTTAGACTACAACTCCCATGAGTGTTGGCTTAGACATGGGAAATCCGGTAGAAATTGTAAAACAAGTTAGCAAAACAAGTAACATAATTTGACAGAATGCTAATCATCAACATTTACAAATTTGGGGGTATACTTCAGTGTAAAATATTGCAGGTTTTTTATATATACAATGTACCCAAAGCCTTGGATGTTTGAACTTCTATGCAGGGATGCCATCATGCTTGAATGGGTTGTGGCATAGTGCTGCTACCAGGCCCCTGGCACCTGCTGCCACTTGGGCCCCCTCATGACACTGTAGCTTCCTGTCACTCATCTGCTGCCCCTGGATGTGGTAGTGCCAGGACTTTAGATGGCATCTGGATGTCTCTTCCGTCATCTTTCTTGCTGTTCCATCAGCCATGTTCTGTCTTGCTTGTCTAGCCTAAAAGGTAAAGGTAAAGGTGCCCCTGCCCGTACGGGCCAGTCGTGTCCGACTCTAGGGTTGTGGTCCCATCTCACTTAAGAGGCCGGGGACCAGCGCTGTCTGGAGACACTTCTGGGTCACGTGGCCAGGGTGACGAAGCTGCTCTGGCGAGCTAGCACCAGCACAGCACACGGAAACGCCGTTTACCTTCCCGCTATAAAGCGGTACCTATTTATCTACTTGCACTTAGGGGTGCTTTCGAACTGCTAGGTGGGCAGGAGCTGGGACCGAAAGACGGGAGCTCACCCCGCCGTGGGGATTCAAACCGCCGACCATGCGATCGGCAAGCCCTAGGCGCTGAGGTTTTACCCACAGCGCCACCTGCGTCCCATGCTTGTCTAGCTTAGGCTTGCCTAGGATATGGCAAATCCAAGGCCCCAAACCATAATGCTGTGTGCATTTGGGGCCAGCTAGTGATATATGGAAGTGAGAGCTAGACCATAAAGAAGGCTGATCGCCGAAGAATGGATGCTTTTGAATTATGGTGCTGGAGGAGACTCTTGAGAGTCCCATGGACTGCAAGAAGATCAAACCTATCTATTTTTAAGGAAATCGGCCCTGAGTGCTCACTGGAAGGACAGAACCTGAAGCTTAGGCTCCCATGCTTTGGCCAACTCATGCGAAGAGAAGACCCCCCTGGAAAAGACCCAGATGCTGGGAAAGATTGAAGGCACAAGGAGAAGGGGACGACAGAGGACGAGATGGTTGGACAGTGTTCTCAAAGCTGCCAACATGAGTTTGACCAAACTGTGAGAGGCAGTGGAAAACAGGAGTGCCTGGCGTGCTCTGGTCCATGGGGTCACGAAGAGTCGGACACGACTAAACGACTAAACAACAACAACAACTATCTTGAACCCTGTGCCCTGAAGTAGCCTCCTCCAACCTGCTGCCTTCCATGTTCACTGGAGGGTGGTGAGAATTGTGACCCAAAACATCTGGATGGCTCCATGTCAGCAAAGACTGGTTTGAGGAAAATAAGTTAGTAGCTTTATCCCTTTGGTACCATGACTGCTGTTTAGAGGGGAGAGCTCTGGGCACCTGAATTCAGCTATAAGCTGCTTTTGGATACAGAAAGCATCCACCCCACCCCATTTCAGCAGCAGGGATTCTCCCCATCTGTCTCTGCTTGAAGGCCTTCCCTTTTAGGGTTGGCTTTTGGGGGGAATTGAATGTGAACGGAAAAACATGAAATTCATATTACATGACCAGGACTCTGCTCACTGTACTTAGAATCTATCCCAATGAGTTGATATTTATAAATTCTGCCTTTATAATACATTTAGCTCACAGCTTGCACACATTTAGCTTTACGCTCACGGCAAACAAAAACAAAAGGGGGGGGCAGAAAAGGGGCAGGGTTATGAGGAATGACATTGGCAATCCTATCCACCATTGAACCCAATGGGTTTTGACTCTATGTGTGTTTGGTTTGAGGTGCGATCTCTGGAACAAAACCTCCACATAAGCTGAAGGCTTACTGTATAATAATCTACCAGTAACACCGTGCTGCTGTTTTTGTAATTGAACATGTTTACTGTTGCTTGGCATCAAATATATCAGAAGTGTATGATTTATGTGCCATGTAAGGTAATCACAGTATGAACTACGTTGCATTTACAGAAAGGAGAAAAGATGTAAAGCCAGTTCAGAACCCACTCAATACATCATCGTAATTCAGGTGTAATAAAAAATTGCTGCCTCCAATGCCCATCTCATAAAAGGGAAACCTTTCTCATATTAATGAGTTTCCATTTGCTAATAATTCTTTCATTTGTAACTGGAATCATTCACCACCCCACAAAGGGTCCTTTTTTGAGACATCATTTGCAACATCGTCCTGTGTTTTTGTCCTTGATGTTGTGAAAATGGCCGTCTACAGTTACATGACTGAAAAGAGATCCCATTCACATATCTTTTGTGTTTCCACTTTCTGAAAAAAGGAAAAAAAGAAAAAGAAAGGGGAAAGAACAAAAAATGTTTTTCAAACCTGCAGCTGGTTATTTCTGCAGGAGTTCCCACTTATATTCCATCTTGATTGACATTCTGAAATGGCAGCTTTTCATGAAAAGCTGTTAACTTGTAGAATTTGGTTATGGTACTAAGACAGACTGACTTTGTTCTACTGTTGGGGCCTGTCCAACCTAAACAGAACCTTGCATCTGAATTTAATAGTGCTGCCGAGCCCAGAAAGACTGCAGTTCCAACAGTGGTGCTTCTGATGTGTTTTCGAACATGACTCGATGAATATTCTTCCCGAAAACTTTTTGTTGCATAATTATTTTAATTGGGTTTTCTTGTTTCTTTGTCTTTTGCTTAGCAGGTAGTTCTTCCTTGCTTTTCCTGAGCAGTGGAATATATGGACTGGCAATATATAAACTGCTTTTCAACTTTTACAATGTGCTACATCACCAAAACTCTTAAAATCTAAAATAAAAAAGCCTATTGCTGTCGTATGTTTCTTCAGTCCACTATTTTTGAGGTGCTAACCAAAAGGGGGGAAAAAATCATCTTAACCAGTCATCATAGCAGTGATTAGGTTTTAATTTCCAGTTGAAAACTGAGAGCCTAGTGAGTAATATATCATAATTTTCTCCTAATCTTTGCCAATCACTCCTTTAATGACCTGCCAGCTATTTGAAAGTCAAGCGTATAAAGAAGGAACTCCATCCAAACGCTCAGTTTCCTTTTCTGCATCTATTACCATACTCCAAAATAAAGTATGCATGGAAGTATATTTTTAACATCTCAGATTCATGACCTTATTTGCTCAAAAGAAGTAAGAGAAAGTAAACAAAACAGAAATTTAAGCACCACGAGCCCCTTTACTTGATGTATAGCAGTGCCCTGAGTGCATGTTTAAAAGGTAGAATTCTACAAATATTATCTTTACTGTACTGATATACAATATGCACTTTTCTTTCCTAGAGAGTTTAACATTACACCGTCTTAAGTGTTAATGCAATACGGTGGCTGAGCTTATGAATTCCAAATTAATAGGATTGTATGGCATATTGTTTGAGGTCATAATTATACCGTGGTTTTGGGTGGCTGCGTTTCACTTTGCTTTTCATAACTGCCGGCAAGTCAAGTTTGTGCTTCTGTGTGTGTGTTTTCTAATTGACAGTCGGTCAGTTTATGGTGGGTGGAAATTGGGCATGTTTGCGTTTATTTTCTGAATGTGAGTGATGAGTTTGCTTCATGCAATCTGCACGTATTTCAGCCTGCAGCTGTGGGCATTAATGGTTTTTAGCTCATGCTTTCTTTAGCAGTGGAGACTGTTGCCCATTTAGACTCCCAGGGCAGAACAAAAGTAGGTAAAACCAGAGACAATGCCCAGCAGGGACAACTAATTCTGGGCTTGTCCTCATCTTCTTCCCTGCTGATCTCTGCAGAGGTAACACTGAGACTAAAGAGGAGGACTCTGACAGCCAGTGCCATCCCCCCAACTCATAAATAAAGAGGTAGACAAGCAGAGTCCGGTTGAGGCCAAACTGAGCTTGGTTGCTCCCCTTACCCTGTTGGACCAGCTTCCATGGATCTTTAGGCTGCTTCCCTCAAATAGGAGTTCTGTTCTGTTGGATCCAGAAGACATGGTGATTAGCCAGTCATGGTTCTGGGTTCTTAAGTCATTTATGAGTCCTGAGGTTTACTCTCTCCTCACCCATTAAATCTCAACACACACACACACACACACACACACACACACACTTGCCTGCCTGTTCCTTCTCGGTTTCACACACAAATTCAGCTGTTGCCGAGCCTCCTTTGCCTCAAACTCTGTATCCATATCTGTGGATCCCTGGGTCTGGCGCTGTTTTCTTCTTCCTGTATCTTCTT